>NC_068441.1:18050470-18752970 GCF_023373465.1 Oncorhynchus keta
ACAAGCTTGCAATACCTGTATTTGGGGAGTTTTCCCCATTTTTCTCTGCAGATCATCTCAAGCTCTGTCAGGTTGGATGGGAGGTGTTGATGCACAGCTATTTTCAGGTCTCTCCAGAGATGTTTGAACAGGTTCTAGTCCAGCTCAAAGACATGACTTAAGGACCTTCAGAGACTTGTCCCGAAGCAACTTTCCCTCGATCCTGACTAGTCTCCCAGTCCCTGCCGCTGAAAAACATCTCCACAGCATGATGCTGCAGCCATCATGCTTCACCGGTCCTTCTCCCACGATTGCTCAGCTTGGCCGGGCAGCCAGCTCTAGGGAGGGTCTTGGTGGTTCCAAACATCTTACATTTAGGAATGATGGAGGCCACTGGTCCTTCTGTGGCTCAGTTGGTAGAGCATGGCGCTTGTAACGCCAGGGTAGTGGGTTCGATTCCCGGGACCACCCATACGTAGAATGTATGCACACATGACTGTAAGTCGCTTTGGATAAAAGCGTCAGCTAAATGGCATATATTACTGTGTTCTTGGGGACCTTCAATGCTGCAGACATTTTTTGGTACCCTTCTCCAGAGGGATGATCAATGGAAAAATGAATATATCAATGGAAAGCTAAATTTGGAGTCTCATAGCAAAGGGTCTGAATACTTAACGTATTTTGGTATTTTATTGTTAATATATTTGCAGCAGTTTTCGCATTATGATTATTGGGTATTTTGTGTAGATTGATTATACATTTTTTAAAATCAATTTTAGGATAATGTTGTAACATAACAAAATGTGGAAAAAGTCAAGGGGTCTGAATACTTTCCTAATGCACTGTAGTTTGACTCAATAATCAGCAATGTTGAGGCAGTACAGTTAAGGGAACAAAGGTGAATGGGATAGCGTCAAGTCTACTTATTGTAGACATTTCATTTAAACTTGGTCATTGATGCACTTCTATTTAAACAGATTTACATTTAGAATAATGACCCGTCTTTCAAAATGTAGGATGCTCATATTGGAAAATTATGGGCAATTAAATGGGCACTCTGCAGTAGATACATCTGTTTTTGGACTTATAAATGAATGATATGTACCCATTGATTGCAAAATATGCGAAATATTATCTTGTTTTAGCTAAATGTAGCAAACATTGTATAGCCTCAAAACATGGTTAAAACTATTTTTTTATATAATGGACGGTCAGTCCTTGCATCCAGATCTATGTCTATGAACTTGAGAGTGGTTACATTTATCAAGCACTATCCCTGTGCTTTTTAGCCAAACAGCGGTGTGTCCACATAACATTTCCCCCAGGATTTAGACTTGGTTAGGTGGGTTTATAAGAAGGCTTCAATAAGGCTTTCGTGTGTCTCGTTCAGCAGTGGGGTCTTCTTATGTTTACCAATGACCAAATGAACGAACACCCTCCCAACAATCTAACATGGGGGAGGTTCGATACTGCTGTGGGGTTGCTTTGCTGCCTCTTGTACTGGTGGCCTTGAATGTGTGCAAAACATCATGAAATCAGCAGATTATCAAGATTTTTTTGGAGTGGAATGTTTAACCCAGTGTCCAAAATGGGTCTCTGTTGAAGGTGGTGGGTATTCCAGCAGGACAATGTCCCCAGACACACATCAAAGTAACAAAAAATAACGCTGGTATGTTCTGGAGTGGCCAGCAAAGAGTCCAGATCTGAATTACATTCATATCCTATAGCGAGAGCTGAAATCAGCAG
Source organism: Oncorhynchus keta (assembly GCF_023373465.1). Taxonomy (NCBI): domain Eukaryota; kingdom Metazoa; phylum Chordata; class Actinopteri; order Salmoniformes; family Salmonidae; genus Oncorhynchus; species Oncorhynchus keta. Next base: position 18,052,196 of record NC_068441.1, read on the forward strand.
TTGGTGGAGGGAACCCTCTCAAACACTGAAGAATTAGAGCAGTTTGCTTCTAAAGACAGTGCAAAATTGCCAGTAGAAAGGTGCAACAAACTCATTGATTGCTACAAGAAGCATTTGTTGGGAGTTATCTTGGCTGTGCAACCAAGCACTAGCTTCAGGGTGCCCATAATTTTCTCTGTTTGATTCTTATTTTCAAAATAAAAATTAATGTGGTTTTGCAATGTTGAAAATCCAATAAAATGTATTTTCAGTTCAACTTGTTTTACAAGAAATAGGGAATTATTTACTGCAATGCTCTACTTTCCGGCTACCCGGATAAAGCACTAAATAAACTTCAGTTAGTGCTAAATACGGCTGCTAGAATCCTGACAAGAACCCCAAAATTAGATCATATTACTCCAGTGCTAGCCTCCCTACACTGGCTTCCTGTCAAGGCAATGGCTGCTTTCAAGGTTTTACTGCTAACAAAGCATTACATGGGCTTGCTCCTACCTTTCTCTCTAATTGGTCCTGCCGTACATACCGTTTCATACCGTCCCTAGGAGGGGTGCGTCACTTGAGTGGGTTGAGTCACTGATGTGATCTTCCTGTCTGGGTTGTTGCCCCCCCTTGGGTTGTGCCGTGGCGGAGATCTTTGTGGGCTATACTCGGCCTTGTCTCAGGATGGTAAGTTGGTGGTTGAAGATATCCCTCTAGTGGTGTGGGGGCTGTGCTTTGGCAAAGTGGGTGGGGTTATATCCTTCCTGTTTGGCCCTGTCCGGGGGTGTCATCGGATGGGGCCACAGTGTCTTCTGACCCCTCATGTCTCAGCCTCCAGTATTTATGCTGCAGTAGTTTATGTGTCGGGGGGCTAGGGTCAGTTTGTTATATCTGGAGTACTTCTCCTGTCCTATCCAGTGTCAAGTGTGAATTTAAGTATGCTCTCTCTAATTCTCTCTTTCTCTCTCTCGGAGGACCTGCGCCCAAGGACCATGCCTCAGGACTACCTGACATGATGACTCCTTGCTGTCCCCAGTCCACCTGGCCGTGCTGCTGCTCCAGTTTCAACTGTTCTGCCTGTGATTATTATTATTTGACCATGCTGGTAATTTCTGAACATTTGAACATCTTGGCCATGTTCTGTTATAATCTCCACCCGGCACAGCCAGAAGATGACTGGCCACCCCACATAGCCTGGTTCCTCTCTAGGTTTCTTCCTAGGTTTTGGCCTTTCTAGGGAGTTTTTCCTAGCCACCGTGCTTCTACACCTGCATTGCTTGCTGTTTGGGGTTTTAGGCTGGGTTTCTGTACAGCACTTTGAGATATCAGCTGATGTACGAAGGGCTATATAAATACATTTGATTTGATTTGATTTAAGAAAAGCGCAAAGCTGTAAATATATTTTGTCCAAACTGTATCAGCCAGGGTACTGTCTATGACTGCAGAATTCCACAGAATAAATATAGCATATTTCATACTGCGTACTTGTATAATTCCAACCGGCGCGTAATTGGGGAGTTCTGGGTAAATGAAATAATCAGGCCGTGAGCTAACAGCTGTTGCTGCATTGACATCCATCCAAGTGCTTCGGTGTGACCTCTTTGGAACACCATTGTTTCAGTAGATAAAACCTCTGAACTGTAATCATCTGCTATTAATGTCACATTAGCTTCTATTTTATGCAAAATATCCGGGCATAACTGAGAGTAAAATCATATTCCTAACCAAAAGCCAGAGTGACACCCTTCACACCTGGCATGAATTACCTGGCCCTTATTAATTCTTAAAATTGGAATTTGTCACACTATACCACTAGAGGAAGAGAGGCTAATTGGTATTTGGTCAAGAGTTAAATACCTACATCATATAAAATATATGAAATAAAAATAAAATGGATTAAGTCACACTGATTAGTATTGAAAGGCTGGTGTACATGGCATGCATATACAGTATAGTGTATGAACTTGCTTTACTCACCCTATACCACACGATCTCTCGAAGTCTTCCATCAGTCTTGAAGTTGCACTTCAGGGTGACAGTCTCTCCCACAACAACAGGAGGAAGGGGCTCAATGGTTACTGTCAAATATCCTATAGGGCAGAAGACAGAAATAATGAGTATGGTTTGTAACGTCAATTCATGACTATATACAGTGCCTTCAGAAACTATTCACAACCCTTGACTTTTTACAGATTTCGTTGTGTGAGAGCCTGAATTGAAATGGCCTGCACACAATACCTCATAATGTCAAAGTGGAATGATGTTTTTCTTCATTTTTACAAATTAATACAAAATGAAAAGCTGAAATGTCTAAAGTCAATAAGTATTCAACCCCTTTGTTATGGCAATCCTGAATAAGTTCAGGAGTAACAATGTGCTCTACAAGTCACATAAGTTGCATGGATTGTTTAATATGATTTTTTAATGACTACCCCATCTATGTACCCCACACATACAATTATCTGTAAGGTCCCTCAGTTGAGCAGTGAATTTCAAAAACAGATTCAACCACAAGGACCAGGGAGGTTTTCCAAATTCTCGCAAATAATGGCACCTATTGGTATATGGGTAAACATTCAAAAAGGAGACATTGGATATCCCTTTGAGCATGGTGAAGTTATTAATTACACTTTGGATGGTGTATCAATAGACCCATTCACTGCAAAGATACAGGTGTCCTTCCTAACTCTGGTGCAAGAGAGGAAAGAAACTGTGCAGGGATTTCACAATTAGGTTGATGGTACCTTTAAAACAGTTACAAACTGAGGATGGATCAACATCATTGTAGTTACTCCACAATACTAACCTACATTTTAGAGGGAAAAGAAGGAAGCTTATACAGAATAAAACATATTCCAAAACATGCATCCTGTTTGCAACTAGGCACTGAAGTAATTCTGCAAAAAATGTGGGAAAGCAATTAACTGCATGTCCTGAATACAAAGTGTTACAATATATTTTGCGAAAATCCAATACAACACATTACTGTGTACTACTCTCCATATTTTTAAGCATAGTGGTAGCTGTATCATGTTATGGGTATGCTTGTAATCGTTAAGGACTGGGGAGTTTTCAGGATAAAAAATTAATGGAATGGAGCTAAGCACAAGCATAATAATCCTAGAGGAAAACCTGGTTCAGTCTGCTTTCCACAAGACACTGGGAGATGAATTCAGCTATCAGCAGGTCAATAACCTAAAGCACAAGGCCAAATCTACACTGGAGTTGTTTACCAAGAAGACAGTGAAAGTTCCTGAGTGTCTGAGTTACAGTTTGGACTTAAATACACTTGAAAATCTATAGCAAGACCTGAAAATGGTTGTCTAGCAATGATAAAGCTCTTAGAGAGTTACCTTGAAAAACTCACAAGTTTAATCACTGCCAAAGGTGCTTCTACAAAATATTGACTCAAGGGTGTGAATACTTATGTATATGAGATATTTCTGTATTTAAGTTTCTATAAATTAGTAACATTTTCGAAAAACACATTTTCACTTTGTCATTAAGGGGTATTGTGCGTAGATGGGTGAGAAAAAAATACTTAATCCATTTTGAATTCAGGCTGTAATAACAAATGTGGAATAAGTCAAGCGATAGGAATACCTTCTGAAGGCTCTGTAATAGGAAGCTTGCTATCAACAATTCAATGGTAGATCAAACTCTGATCCCTGTTAGTGGAACATCAGCACATGCATATTGATATGATTGTTTCAAACATGGAAATATGTCTAGTTTGACGAAATGTTGTATTATTATATTTTAGAGTCTATTTCAGTGGGACTTTCTAAATATTGACTTGATCTGAAACAGATTATATAATGTATTGACATGTTTTGTTTTTCATTACTACATGTATGGGGAATACATTTTCAGGGGATTGCACACTTCTCATTGAAATTAATTAGAAAAGGGACCAAAAGCAGTGTAAGGTACTGTATACACATGTATTATACCTGTATTTGAAATAAATTTGGATTACACCACAGTAAACATCCAAAACCAATATCTTTTACTACTGATTGAATGCCCAACATGATTTGTTCAAAGTTTTCTCAAAATTTTGAGGTCCCAATAGATAAAAACAGTGACAAATACATGGATTCAAAACCAACAAAAACCAAACCAAAATAAAATTAGTCTGTGCAAAGCTCCGCATGTTTTGTATGTTGTTTCAGCGACTTTCGCTTATGTTACGATAACTAGACAAGAAACAGCTGAAGTGAAACAAATGTTACTGAAACAGCATAAACCTTGCTCAGCTATACTTTGAACATTCTTATATACAGTATAACAGCTTTGTTTGTGTAACATTAGAAAAAAAACATAGATCAGGCTGTTTGACATTGGATTATAACTTCCTCTCTCAAGCAGCACCAATTTGCACATACAGTGCCTTCAGAACGCATTCATACCCATTGACTTATTCCACATGTTTTGTTACAGCCAGAATAAAATAAAAAGTTCAATATTTTTTTGTATCATCTATGTACACAATACCCAAAATTGACAAAGTAAAACATGTTTTAAAGAAATATCAAATGTATGACTCAGCTGTTGCTGCTCAAAGCCCAGCTAACTAAGCTGCCAGATTTTCTAGACTCACAGTGGGAAGGAGCTCTCTTCTTCCCTCCAGTCACTTACAGTAAGTCACACATTACTGTTCTGTTATAATCTCCACCACGCAAAGCCAGAAGAGGACTGGCCACCTCTCAAAGCCGGGTTCCTCTAGGTTTCTTCCTAGGTTCCAGCCTTTCTAGGGAGTTTTTCCTAGCCACCGTGCTTTTACTGCTAACCTACAAAGCCGATTTGGTCCTGCCGTACAAACCTACATGTACGCAATGGTCACAAGACGCAGGCCTCCTAACTGTCCCTAGAATTTCTAAGCAAACAGCTGGAGGCAGGGCTTCTCCTATAGAGCTCCATCTTTATGGAATGCTCTACCTACCCATGTGAGAGACGCAGACTCGGTCTCAACTTTTAAGTCCTTATTGAAGACTCATCTCTTCAGTAGGTCCCATGATTGAGTGTAGTCTGGCCCAGGAGTGTGAAGGAGAACGGAAAGGCACTGGAGCAACGAACCGCCCTTGCTGTCTCTGCCTGGCCGGTTCCCCTCTCTCCACTGGGATTCTTTGCCTCCAGCCCTATTACAGGGGCTGAGTCACTGGCTTACTGGTGCTCTTCAATGCCGTCCCTAGGAGGGGTGCGTCACATGAGTGGGTTGAGTCACTGACGTGATCTTCCTGTCTGGGTTGGCACCCCCCCCTGGGTTGTGCCATGGCAGAGATATTTGTGGCCTATACTCTGCCTTGTCTCAGGATGGTAAGTTGGAGGATGAAGATGTCGATCTAGTGGTGTGGGGGCTGTGCTTTGGAAAAGTGGGTGGGGTTATATTCTGCCTGTTTGGCCCTGTCCGGGGGTTTAGTCGGACTGGGCCACAGTGTCTCCCGACCCCTCTTGTGTCAGCCTCCAGTATTTATGCTGCAGTCATTTGTGTCGGGGGGCTAGGGTCAGTCTGTTATATCTGGAGTCCTGTGTGAATTTAAGTATGCTTTCTCTAATTCTTTCTTTCTTTCCGAGGAGGACCTGAGCCCTAGGACCGCGCCTCAGGACTACCTGGCATGATGACTCCTTGCTGTCCCCAGTCCACCTGGCCGTGCTGCTGCTCCACTTTCAACTTTTCTGCCTGCTGCCATGGAACCCTGACCTGTTCACCGGACGTGCTACCTGTCCCAGACCTGCTTTTTTTCAACTCTCTAGAGACAACAGAGATACTCTGAATGATCGGCTATGAAAAGCCAACGGACTTACTCCTGAGGTGCTGACCTGTTGCACCCTCGACAACCACTGTGGTTATTATTATTTGACCATGCTGGTCATCTATGAACATTTGAACAGCTTGGCCATGTTCTGTTATAATCTCCACCCGGTACAGCCAGAATAGGACTGCCCACCCCTCATAGCCTGGTTCCTCTCTAGGTTTCTTCCTAGGTTCTGGCCTTTCTAGGGAGTTTTTCCTAGCCTCCGTGCTTCTACACCTCCATTGCTTGCGGTTTGGGGTTTTAGGCTGGGTTTCTGTACAGCACTTTGAGATATCAGCTGATGTAAGAAGGGCTTCATAAATACATTTGATTTGATTTGATGAGTGATGCCAATGCAATTGTGTAGAAAACCCTAATCTCAGTTTTCAAATGTCTCTAGCTGTATGTTTGCTATGGAAAGCCAACTGTTTAATGTATGTTAGAAGACTATTTAGAAGGATCCAAACTTGTATGCAATTAAACATGAGGTAAGTCTGACATACTGTAATATAATTCTACACACGTTAATTGTGATAGTGTGTTGCTTGTCATAGTCAACAGGCCCTTAAAGTGAAACCACAGAGACCTGTGATGGAACGATTAAGCTCCACAGCTTGAGGAAAGACTAAGGTCTCTCCCTTTTAAAGCACCTCCATACACTTATTACAGAATCTTACTTTAATCATCAGACTTGAGAAATCCTCTCTGTGGAGTTGATTTGAATGGATAAGCCCTGCTGAAGACTGCAGGTCATTAACACGAGCTGATGCTCTTCGAGCAAATCCCAACCACTTAGTACCGACGCTCCACATTGCTCTCTAAGACATGAGGAGCCCAGCCACGGCTCGTACAGTACTGGCGTCCCTCCCTGTGAGTTCTCTTTAAATGGATGCAACTCTCACATGTTGAAGGGAAATAAAAAATGTAACCATGGAAATGTCAACTGAGTCAGTGGGATGCAATGTCACTCACCAGGGGAAAGAGTCTATCATGCCTTGTCTAAATGGCAAATGTCACAGTAGAGGCTGTGGAAACGTATCACTGTATGAATAATGCAGTTCCACATACAGTGCCTTCAGAAAGTTTTCATACCCCTTGACTTATTCCACATTTTGTTGTGTTACAGCCAGAATAAAAAATGTATTAAAGATATATTTTTTGCATCCATATACACACAGTACCCCATAATGACAAAGTAAAACACGTTTTACAAAAATATCTAATTTAGATAAGTATTCACACCCCTTGCAATGACACTCCAAATTGAGCTCAGGTCCATCCAATTTCCATTGATCATTCTTGAGATGTCACTACAACTTGATGTCACTACAACCACCTGTGGCCAATTCAATTGTTTGGACATTATTTATAAAGAAATACACCTGTCTACAGAAGGTCCCACAGTTGACATTGCATGTCAGAGCAGAACTTATACCATGAAGTCCAAGGAACTGTCCATAGATCTCAGTGATATAATTGTAATGAGGCATACTATATATCTGGGGAAGGGTAGAAAACCATTGTTATAGTGTTGAAAGTTTCCAAAAGTGCTGTGGTCTCCAGCATTGGGAATTAAAAACATACGGAACTACCCAGACTTTGCCTAGAGCTGGCCATCTGACCAAAAAGAGCAACCGGGTAAGAAGGACCTTGATCAGGGAGGTGACCAAGAAAACAATGACCACTCTGACAGAACTACAGTTCCTTGGCGGAGATGGGAGAATCTGCCAGAAGGAGAATAGACTCTACAGCACTTCACCAACCTGGGATTTATGGGAGAGGGGCCAGACAGAAGCCACCCCTTAGAAAAACATGACAGAACACCAGGAGTTTGCAAAAAGGCACGTGAAAGATTCTGAGAGCATAAGGGAAAAGATTCTGTGGTCTGATGCAACAAACATTTTACTCTTTGGCCTGAATGCGGAACACTATATCTGGAGAAAACCAGGCTCAGCTCATCACCCGTCTAACACCATCCCTACAGTGAAGCACTGGGGTGACAACATCATGCTATGGGGATGTTTTTCAGCAGCAGGGACTGGGCGACTGGTAAGGATAGAGGGAACAATGAATGGAGGCAAATACAGGAACATCAATGATGAGAACCTGCTTCAGAGTGCAAATTACCTTAGACTGGGGCAAATATTTACATTTCAAGAGGACATTGACACCAAGCATACAGCCAAAGCAACACTGGAATAGCTTCAGAACAAGAATGTGAATGTCCTTGAGTGGCCCAGAAAAAGCCAAGACTTGAATCCCATGAAACATCTGTGGAAAGACTTGAAGAGTGCTGTTCATTGATGCTCCCTGTTAAACTTAACAGAGCTTAAGAAAATCTGCAAGGAAGAATGGGAGAAAATCCCCAAATCCATATGTGCAAAGCTGATACAGATACATCCAAATCAAATCAAATCAATCTGTATTTGTCACATTTGCAGCATACAGCATGTGTAGACCTTACAGTGAAATGCTTACTTACAAATGCAACAATTTAAGTTTAAGTTTAAAAGAAAGTATTTTGTAAAATAAACTGAGGTAAAAAATAAGTAAATTAAATAAAATAAATTGAAAAATAAGAACAAAAAATTATTAAGGAGTAACAATAAAATAACAGTAGCAAGGCTTTACACAGGGGGTGGCGGTACAGAGTCAGTGTGCAGGGGCACCGCTGAGTTTCGGTAACTGAGGTAATATGTACATAGGTAGGAAAGAGGTAAAGTGACTATACATGAATAATAAACAGAGAGTAGCAGGAGCGTAAAAATGGGGTTGTGGGGGAAATGTAAATAGTCCGGGAAGCGATTTGATGAGCTGTTCAGGAGTCTTTTAGCTTGGGGGTAGAAGCTGTTAAGAAGCCTTTTGGACCTAGACTTGGTGCTCCTGTAGAGAGAACAGTCTATGACTAGGGAGGCTGTATTCTGGCAATTATTTGGGCCTTCCTCTGACACCGCCTGGTATAGAAGTCCTGGATGGCAGGAAGCTTGGCCCCAGTGATGTACTGGGTTGTTCTCACTACCCTCTGTAGTGCCTTGCGGTCGGAGGCCGAGCAGTTGCCATACCAGGCAGTGATGCAGCTGTAGAACAGCTGTAGAACTTTTTGAGGGTCTGAGGACCCATGCCAAATCTTTTCAGTCTCTCACGACTGTCTTGGTGTGTTTGGATCATGATAGTTTGTTGGTGATGTGGACATCAAAGAACTTGAAACTCTCAACCTGCTCCACTACAGCTTCATCGATGAGAATGCTCGGTCCTTCTTTTCCTTTAGTCCACAATCATCTCCTTTGTCTTGATCACATTGAGTGAGCGGTTGTTATCCTGGAACCACACCTCCAGGTCTCTGACCTCCATACAGGCTGTCTCATTGTTGTCGGTGATCAAGCCTACCACTGTTGTGTCATCTGCAAACTTAATGATGGTTTTGGAGTCGTGCCTGGCCATGCAGTCATGGGTGAACAGGGAGTACAGGAGGGGACTGAGCACGCACCCCTGAGGGGACCCCATGATGAGGATCAGTGTGGCAGATGTGTTGTTATCTACCCTTACCACCTGGGTATGGCCAGTCAGGAAGTCCAGGATCCAATTGCAGAGGGAGGTGTTTAGTCCCAGGGTCCTTAGCTTAGTGGTGAGTTTTGAGGTCACTATGATGTTGAACGCTCAGCTGTAGTCAGTGAATAGCATTCTCACATTGGTGCTCCTTTTGTCCAGGTGAGAAAGGGAAGTGTGGAGTGCAATAGAGATTGCATCATCTGTGGATCTGTTGGGGCGTTATGCAAATTGGAGTGGGTCTAGGGTTTCTGGGATAATGGTGTTGATGGGAGTCATGACTGGCCTTTCAAAGCACTTCATGGCTACAGATGTGAGTGCTATGGGTCGGTAGTCATTTGGGCAGGTGACCTTAGTGTTCTTGACAGCAAGATTCAGTCCTCCTCTTGGTACTTTTACTTCAATACAAAACCTTGGAGGCTCTTCGTTCTCACCCTCTTCCATAGACTTACACAGTAATTATGACAACTTCCGGAGGACGTCATCCAACCTATCAGAGCTCATGCAGCATGAACTGACATGGTGTCCACCCAATCAAATGTTCTGAAAATGAATCTAGTACTGAAAGCATAAGCTACAGCTAGCTAGTACTGCAGTGCATAAAATGTTGTGACTAGTTGACTCAAAGAGAAAGACAATAGTTGACCAGTTTTCAACAAATTAATTTCTTTAAAAATGAAGGAGAAGCAAGAGAGAGAGAGAAAGAGAGATTTGGTCATTTATTTTCACTTTCAGTTTCACTTACTGTTAGATGAATTCTAAATTCCTATGTTTTGTAGCCAAAACTTACACTATCTATTTCATAATAAGTTGTAAGTTCATAATTTCTTGCATGAAATAGATCGAGACCAGTCTTAAAAGTCAGGTAACAGCGTTTAATTCAAGAGAGTACTGACTCAAAATACAAAGAACATTACATTTTAAAGAGAGAACATAAAATGACGTCATCAGTTTCTCACACTCTCTCCGATCCACACAATAGCGCAGTGTCTACAGTTCTGGAGATCTTCTTCTACTCCCCTCATAAAACAAACATTCCAATCTGTCTAAAAATACATTTTCTCCTCCACTAATGGAACATCAAAGGACATTCTTATATGTCTGAAAAGATATGCCATCCCTCTCCCTTAAACCCACAAGGTACAGACAATTAATTCGTTTTACTTACATTTTCAGTCCTAGTTTAACCAAGAACCCATACATTTCATACCATAACATAATAGTATTAAAATAAATGGTTCTAATTTAAATGTATACATAATTAATCATTTCAACTATAATTTCCTCCAACACTTAGCTAGCAAATGCAGCTGTCTAGTTAAGCCTACTCAAACACCCGGCTCAAATAGAGGGATGCTATGTTAGCCTCAAATGTTTCTCTCAACCTGTGTGCATCTACGTTGTAAGCTTTCATTCATAGGCTAGGTTGTAGAAACCCCATTGAGGGTATAGGGAAAATTTGAGTATTATGTAGCCTAAACCTGTCAATGTTACATTGAACTGGTTGAATGAAACATGAATGACAGTCATCCAATATGCTGTAATAGAAATAAGGCCATGCCCATGAAAAAAATGTAATGTACACCCTCATCTTAAATGGCACTGACCACCACTGGTACTCAGTAAAGTCTTGTATTTGCCCCAAATATATAACATGTTATATTCAGGACATTAAGATAATTTCTTTGCTACATCATTTGCAGTTTTACTTTAGTTCATTACTGCATGTTTTTGATTGTTTATATTCTGTAGACGCTTCCTTCTTTTCACTGTCATTAATGTTAGTATTCTGGCATAACTACAATGTTGTTGATCCTTCCTCAGGTTTCTACTATCACAGTCATTAAACTCTGTAACGGTTTTAAAATCACCATTGGCCTTTTGCTGAAATCTCTGAGCAGTTTCCTTCCTCTTCGGAAACAGAATTAGGAATGACGTCTTTGTAGTGACTGGGTCTATTGATACACCATCCAAAGTGTAATTATTAACTTCACCATGCGCATAGGTATATTCAATGTCTGCCTCCTTATTTTCAAGCACGGTGGTGACTGTATCGTGTTAAGGGTATGCTTGACATCAGCAAAGACTGAGGAATTTGTCCGGATAAAAAGAAAGAAGATGGAGCCATAGCCATGACAAGTAGGGGTGCTGAGGGTGCAGTAGCACCCCACTAATAAATTGAAATTTATCAGGGGTGCTACGTTGACAAAAATCTCCTCAGCACCCCCTGGAGTTCCACTTCTTTCAGCAAAAAAAAACAGCAGTTGCTATGGGCTAAGGACTGAAAACACGGGACATTAGAAAAACATTGCCTGGTCTGATTAATCCCAGTGCCTGCTGTTTCACGCTGATGGGAGGACTAGAGTATGGATAATACCAAGAGTACATGCATCCATCATGCCACATATCAACATTGTAGGCTGATGATGTGAGGGTGTGTCTTCATGGCACATATTGGGCCCCTTGATAAAAGTGGAGCAACGTTTGAATGCCACAGGATATCTGAACATCATTGCCAATCAGGTGCATCCCTTCATGACAGCAGTGTATCCATCTGCAAATTGTTTTTTTTTCAGCAGAATAATGCCCCATGCCACAAGGCTAGGATGGTTCCATGAACATGGAAGTGAATTCAGCTTACTACAGTGGCCTGCCAAGTCACCAGATCTCAATCCAATTGAGCATCAGTGGGATGAGATGAAACAAGCTATTTGGAGTAGAGGTCCAGGACCAGCCAACTTGACACATCTCTCTGGGTAATATTGGAGTAAACATGTGCCAGCATTCCTGTGGAAACTTTGTAGAGTCCAGGCTCTGATGAATTGAGGATATACTGAGGGAAAAAGGGGTTGCAGCTCAATATTTGAAAGGTGTTCCTAATGGTTTGGGCACTCAGTGTATACCAGTTATGGCACAGGTATAACCAACTATTTTTTTATTTCACCTTTATTTTACCAGGTAGGCTAGTTGAGAACAAGTTCTCATTTACAACTGCGACCTGGCCAAGATAAAGCAAAGCAGTGTGATACAGACAACAACACAGAGTTACACATGGAATAACATGGAATAAACAATAAACAAGCCAAAAACACAATAAACAAGTCAATGACACAGTAGAAAAAAAGAAAGTCTATATACAGTGTGTGCAAAAGGCATGAGGCAATAAATAGGCCATAGAACCGAATAATGAAAATTTAGCAGATTAACACTGGAGTGATAAATGAGAAGATGATGATGTGCAAGTAGAGATACTGGTGTGCAAAAAAGCAGAAAAGTAAATAAAAACAGTATGGGGATGAGGTTGGGTGGGCTATTTACAGATGGACTATGTACAGCTGCAGCGATCGGTTAGCTGCTCAGATAGCTGATGTTTAAAGTTGGTGAGGGAAATATAAGTCTCCAGCTTCTGCGATTTTTGCAATTTGTTCCAGTCACTGGCAGCAGATTACTGGAAGGAAAGGCGGCCAAATGAGGTGTTGGCTTTGGGGATGATCAGTGAGATATACCTGCTGGAACGTGTGCTACGGGTGGGTGTTGTTATCGTGACCAGTGAACTGAGATAAGGCGGAGCTTTACCTAGACTTATAGGTGACCTAGTGCCACTGGGTCTGGCAACGAATATGTAGCGAGGGCCTGCCGACTAGAGCATACAGGTCGCAGTGGTGGGTGGTATAAGGTGATTTCGTAACAAACTGATGGCACTGTGATAGACTACATCCAGTATGCTGAGTAGAGCCACACTTCTGTAAAAGGCACATGACTGCCAGATGAACGTTTGCCAAAAGGCACCTAAAGGACTCTCATACCATGAGAAACAAGATCTGGTCTGATGAAACCAAAATTGAACTATTTGGCCTGAACGCTAAGCGTCACGTCTGGAGGAAACCTGGGGCCATCCCTACGGTAGCATGGTGGTGGCAGCATCATGCTGTGGGGATGTTTTTCAGCAAGAGCGACTGGGAGACTAGTCAGGATCAAGGGAAATAATAACGGAGCAAAGTACAGAGAGCTCCTTGATGAAAACCTGCTACAGAGCCCTTAGGACCTCAGGCTGGAGTGAAAGTTCACCTTCCAACAGGACAATCATCCTAAGCACACAGCCAAGACAACATAGGAGTGGCTTCGGGACAAGCCTCTGAATGTCCTTGAACATACCTGTGCTGAAAATACCTCTGCAGCGAAGCTCCCCATCCAACTTGACAGAGCTTGAGAGGATCTGCAGAGAAGAATGGGAGAAACTCCCCAAATGCAGGTGTGCCAAGCTTGTAGCGTCATACCCAAGAGGACTTGTGGATGTAATAGCTGCCTAAGTTGTTCAACAAAGTACTGAGTAAAGGGTCTGAATACTTATGTAAAAGTGATATTTCAGTGGATGTTTTTATACATTTGTAAAAAAAAATCGAACAACCTGTTTTTGCTTTGTCATTATGGGGTATTGTGTATAGATTGATGAGGGGGAAAATCCATTTAATCCATTTTAGAATAAGACTGCATCGTAACAAAATGTGAAAAAAGTCAAGGAGTCTGAATACCGAATGCACTGTATATACAGCACAAGTCTAAAGTTTGGACACACCTACTCATTGAAGGGTTTTTCTCAATTGTTTTTCTCTACATTGTAGAATAATAGTGAAGACATCAAAACTATGAAATAACACACATGGAATCATGTAGTAACCAAAAAAGTGTTAAACAAATCGAAAAATATTTTGTATTTGAGATTCTTCAAAGTAGCCACCCTTTGCCTTGATGACAGCTTTTTACACTCTTTTTTTTAAAATGTAAAAAAAATATTAATTGAATATTTGAAACATACAATATACGTGCATTGAAGCTGCTCAACAGCTACATCATACCAGTCATCCAACAGATTCCCATTCAGAGCGATACACAAAAGCATCCAGGGTCAATGCCCTGTTCAAGGGCATGTTGACCGATCTACCACCAAGCCAAAAGACGTGAACCCGAAACCTCCAAGATCCCTCCACAGTTCCGCAATAGCTGTCCCTCAATAGCTTTTCACACTCTTGTCATTCTCTCAACCAGCTTAATGAGGTAGTCACCTGGAATGCATTTTAATTAACACGTGTGCCTTGTTAATAGTTCATTTGTTTAATTTCTTTCCTTCTTAATGCATTTGAGCCAATCAGTTGTATTGTGACAAGGTAGGGGTGGTATACAGAAGATAGCCCTATTTGGTAAAAGACCGAGTCCATATTATGGCAAGAACAGCTCAAATAAGCAAAGAAAAAGTACAGTTCATCATTACTTTAAGACATGAAGGACAGTCAATCCGGAAATTTTCAAGAACTTTGAAAGTTTCAAGTGCAGTCGCAAAAACCATCAAGCGCTATGATGCTCTCATGAGGACCGCCAAAGGAAAGGAAGACCCAGAGTTACCTCTGCTGCAGAGGATAAGTTAATTAGAGTTACCAGCCCAATGCTTCACAGAGTTCAAGTAACAGACACATCTCAAAATCAACTGTTCAGAGGAGACTGTGTGAATCAGGCCTTCATGGTCGAATTGCTGCAACGAAACCACTACTAAAGGACACCAATAAGAAGAAGAGTCAAGAAACATGAGCAATGGACATTAGACCGGTGGAAATCTGTCTTTTGGTCTGATGAGTAAAGGAAAAGCAGTCAACAAGTGCTCAGAATATGTGGGAACTCCTTCAAGAATGTTGGAAAAGTATTCCAGGTGAAGCTGGTTGAGAGAATGCCAAGAGTGTGCAAAGCTGTCATCAAGGCACAGAGTGGCTACTTTGAAGAATCTCAAACATAAAATATATTTGAATTTGTTTAACACTTTTTTTTGTTACTACATGATTCCATGTATGTTATTTCATAGTTTTGATGTCTTCACTATTATTCTACAATGTAGAAAACAGTAAAAATAAAGAAAAACCCCTGAATGAGTAGGTGTGTCTACACCTTTGACTGGTACTGTATATATACACACACTTGGAGTCAAAGTATCGATGCAATATTGTCTAAAATAACATTGTGATATGTAACTGTATCGATATTTCCCCCCATCACTGCATTCCTGATAAACATAACATTCATTGTGTCTTGTGTACAAGTTGAAGAGGGGCAGCTGCAGGATTTAGACATAGGCCAGGCAGAAGCTGGGCAAATCAATTTCCTTTGGAGACAATTACATTTGCTTAGGAAGGTACTATTCAATATGAGCTCTACATTCGAATTTACTTCATAATACCAAGTTACAGTGAAGAAATTCCATCTTTAGTGTCATGTGGTGGATATCTCCAGTAAGCTCTGACAAGGTCTGTCTGTCTGTGTAGAAACACCTCAGGTTTAGTTGGGCTTAAATTCAACAGGGAGGCTTACATTCTGTTTTAATACTAGTACTGCACAATATTGATCCTTCAAGTGCCATAAGCCCTACATTCTGAGGAATCTGAGAAGATACAATTATATCCTTTCTCACCACCATCTGTTCCTATCCTTATGAATCAGTAGTTCAGTTGGACTGATTTTCCCATCAGATGTCACACAGCCAAGCACAGAATACACCATCATGGCTCCTCAGGCATTGACTAAAGCACAGTGTCTCCAGACTGACATGAACAACTGGGGTAGTTATAATACCATGGAACTGGTGTGGTGCTGGGTTGATACGAACTGCTGCCATCGGCGCAGATCCCTTACTAAAACGCTAAACATAAACTACTGTAAGGGTAACGTAGTGTAAGTGTACACCTCCATAACACCAAAAGCTGTGCAATAAAGCGGCAGACTGCATTATCATTGTTGGGCAACATAAAACACTGTGGAGAGGCTGCAGAGTGCATGGCTTTAATTGGCTCATGTTAACTTGTTGTAGAGGCAGACGAGGCCTCCGTCTGAGGCGCTCAACATCTAATGAGGGCGGCAAACTATGCTTTCTTCCATTATTAACAGCAATTTGCTCAACTGCAGTGAGAAAACAAAACCATTCCCAATGATGAACCAGCCCAAAATGTCCTGCTATCGTGCGGCACAAAATGTTCTACTACATAGATGTCAGTGCTACTGACTGTATGAGAAAAATGTATGGCAGAGTTTGTGCTCCACCGGGTCTCCTTCTCCCTGCTTCGAAAGCTACGTAAACAAGGAGACCTGATTTGTAGTGTCTAGGACATATTTCAGCAATATCATGTCAAAAGAGGGGGAGAGTGAGAGCAGAAACTGTAGTGACAATATGTAGTGTTTCATGTAGATGATGCTTGTTGAGAACAAAGACTGGTGATGCAATAGTAGCAGGACACCAGAAAAATGTATTGGGTCCATGTTTCATGTATTGTTTCAGTCAATGTTAAGCTGACACCTACATTGTGTTCTTTTGAACTGCAGTATAACATAAGCTTGCCCACAAAAACAGGGAGTAGGGATGGGTACTGAGCAACTATATAATATGGCATTAATACTCTATTAATACAACAGAATGCCCAGAAGGCTCTGCGTGTTTTCACCACTTCAATGACTTCTAAGCAGCAAGTCTTTTTCTGGTAATTTGTTCACTCCTGCCTTTTCACTTATGGTGAAAGGAATACATGTAATTAGCAGAAATACTAGTTCTGGTCAATATGTTCCATTAAATGGTAAGCTATTTCATAATGCAGCCAAGGCCTTAGTCTGAATATAATATGTGAATCTACAAATATAAAATTTAGATGCAGACTTTACATACTCTGATAATGTGTAATATGAGACACTCGCTGGTGTCAATTAAAGCTGTTGAGTAGAGAGGCGGCTGAGCTGATGCTGGGAACATTGCCTCTTGTCTCTCAGCCCAATCTGCACATCAGAGTGGGTCAATGAAAGTCAACTCCAACTCGGAAAGAAAAACATTGTGAGAAATGAGATCAGAAGAAGAACATTTCACCGATATAATCCAACTATCATGATATCGTAAGTGAATATAATCTATAACATTTTAGAAAGTGGTTTAGTTATTCCGGCGTCGAGTGGTTGTCCTTTGTAACATTATTGTAACAGTCTGTTATGTGGACATAACCATTTTAAAGAACTCAAACTGGTTATTGTAACATTATAAGCATCAGTCTCTATAAAGCCTGAATGTAGAGTGCATCTTTTTGCTCCAAAATGCTTCATTTCCTGTGGCACTAACAATCTAAATGGCATTCCTGACAGCAAATTATAACTGGAAGCACAATGATGCTACACATAATTGCTGCATGACTGAGCGTTATGTTTGTCACATCTTACAAACACCAAGAGAATCATGATGAGTCCATGACTAGTATGAGTCCATGAAAAGTACATTTTTATCCCCCAAATAATAGGGTTCAGCATGTGATGATTTGTCATTGAATCAATTTCCAAAGGGGTTGGTTGAGGAGTGCTCTGAGTGGTGTGAACCAGGACTATGACTGGCTCTTGATTTATGCTGCTGAAGAACACAATCTGGGCCTGTGGAGCAGGTCCTGCTTTGTAAACAGGATGCTGGGAGATGATGCGTTTTTCAATCAGAGTGATTTACTGTTTAATGACACGCTTCAGCTTGGAGAGTGTCAGCGCCGTCCGCTGTAATCCTGCCCCCTCCCACAGGCCCATGCTGCCACAGTGGATAGCAATCAGGAAGAACTCATATCACCAGGACCTCATTCTGAAGAGCCCTGGGCGAGTGGAATTATCTCTCCGTCGCCAGCACAAGGAGTCTGGGGCAGTAGGGAAGCGCAGCCAGGCAGGCTACTTGGCCACGTGTGCCTCGATGCACTGGCATATCTGCCAATGGCACAGCTGACCAGGCACAGTCTAATGAAACCACAGAGATCTCTCTCTTCTCTCTATCCCTCTGTCTTTCTTTTTTCCTTTTTCCCCCTCTCTTCCTCAATTTTTGCAAAAGCCTGCCTCCCAGAGTATGGTCGCGGATGACCACTAGTATGGCGTGCTAAAGTTCCCCAGGGACTGTGAGAGTCAAGTTTT
The DNA here is from genome assembly GCF_023373465.1 of Oncorhynchus keta. Classification (NCBI taxonomy): domain Eukaryota; kingdom Metazoa; phylum Chordata; class Actinopteri; order Salmoniformes; family Salmonidae; genus Oncorhynchus; species Oncorhynchus keta. The sequence continues at coordinate 18,070,474 of NC_068441.1, forward strand.
CTCCCAATAGGTGCAAATCATTCTCAGACTGCTGAGTCTGATTGGAGGAGTAAAAAGTTGTATTGCATGTGCAAAACAAATGAGCCCTAAGCATGTGTGCCTTTTTCTGGAGATTGTACCAATGCAAACAACTCAACTCTAATGGATGATATAATCTGTTAAGGCAAGTGGAAAGTTGAGGTCCTTTTTGGGGTGGCATGGAAGGTTTTTTTGCTATGCAAATGGTTTTATTTCTATTTATGGACCTACAGTACAAGAAAAAAGAAAACAGATTGCCTTCAAAAAATGAGAGTCCAGGGAAATCAAAGATAGACCGTTTGAGGCAAACCGAGATTGATTTGGAGAAGGTTTTCCCAAGCAATTTTGTCTCAGTGTATGAAACAGTCAAAACCCATAAAGGGGGAGAAAAAAGGCTGCTTCTTTGACTTGACATTGGCAATTATTTTCTGAAATACAAAATGTATGAAAACAAAATTACTATTTTGATCACTCTATCTGCTGAAGAAATAGAAAATAAACAATGTATGGATTACAATGGCAATGGCTTCCTTTTCACACGGTATTGTTCTTAGCCCCGGGCTATCTTAGCCCTAGGCTAAGACTGGCCCGGAGCTAGCTTATCCTGTGTTCACACAAGCATTTGTTAACCTTTTTGTTAAGCTTTAGCCCTGGGCTAAGGTGTGGTGTGAATATGCCTAAAGAAACCTGTCACAACATCTCATAATATAATTGTGATTAAACATCCAGAGATAAAGATGGTCTACTACACTCAATCAAAACCTTTTGCTCAGAAATCGAGTATACAAGGTTTTCCTTACCATAACGATAGCATTTCACAGCACCATGTTGACCTCTAACCTAACACTTGTGTTCAACATTTTTTATCTTTCAATGAACAGCCCTAAAAGCCCTTACCTAACGACAAGCCAGTCAGTCCACAGTTACCCAGGGAGCATGTTGTCCCGGTAACCCAGAGAGATCAATCACTGTTTGTGCATTCAATCTGCTCCCCCTCACACCTATGCTGCTGCTAAAATGATTAGTGATTAGATGTATTACTACCACTACGCTGCTGTTCATTGATTGTTGATTTACATTACCATTAGAATCTACCTATATATCCTGCTACTGGTCACTATTACTCCTGTTTACATGTATATATTACCAGTAGTCATAATTATATATTTCTGCTACCAGTCACTTTTCAGCCTTGTTTACATGTATATCCACCTATCATACCTACACTGACACACACACACACACACACACACACACACACACACACACACACACACACACACACACACACACACACACACACACACACACACACACACACACACACACACACACACACACACACACACACACACCCACCCGCCCACCGCCACATACTGTTTATTATTATTATTATTAATCCTGCTACGAGCCACTTTCTCCAAATCCCTGCCTACATGTACATACTGCATCTACTTCAATACTCCAGTATTTGGTACTGGCACTGACCCTTCCTCTCTTCTTTCTTATTTCTCTTGATTTCTTTTCTTATTAGTTATACTTTTTTGATATTGAATACTGCATTGGGATAGGCTTGCAAGTTAGGCATTTCACTGTACTTGTGCATGTGACAAATAAAACTTGAACTTGAACAATATGGAGACCTCTGCATCACTACAGGTCATGAGCAATGGCATGAAATGAAAGAGGAGACGGGGGCAGTGTAGAGAAACTGCCATTCTCAATTGTCAAATGGGCAGATTCAAGGAATGCATGCTGCATACAGGAACATAAACTGCAGAGTCCATCTATCAAAGTGGAATTGCTGCTGTTACATTTCATGGAGTAGAGTGAACCCTGTTTCACTGTTCATTTGCAATCTCTCCAAGGGTGTGCTCTTCTCACTTCCTCCTCTTGCATGCCTCACTCTAAATAAAGTACCACACTCGTCACATCCAAAGACCACAGGCAGTAAGTAGTCTTTCACAGTTAAAAACCACACAACTACTGAGGGTGAAAACAATGTATTTCCAGCTTGTCTTGATGTGTCCAAAGAATAGAAAAACCAATGTTCGGGGACTGGCCTCAATTATGAGATCAAACCGCCTTTCGAGTGTGCTTGAGTGAGCCTTGCCGGGTTGCAGTGTTGCTAGTGCTCATCTCCCTTGCGCTGTATAATGTATTTCTATTAACTCGCTTGGCCCCCAAAACAAACTTCCCTGAAGTTGGATCCTTGTCTCTTTGCTTATGGCCCTGCATGTGTACTTCCCTCTCATACTGAAGCAATGCTACAAGACACCACCGGAAAAAAACTCTATCCACTCTCCATCTAAATGGGGACACAAAAGACACATTGTGCCTGACGTAATGAAGAACTGGATCGCATAATCTACAATCTACGCCTACACAATCATGATGCAGCTTAGGGGGTGCTGGAATCAATTTATAAAATGAGAGAGAGAGAGGATGCCGACTATTTCACAGGAAAAACCAACAAAACAAAACACTTACATTATTTTCTATAAGGCCAGGCTGAAATGACAATTTTTTGCATCTACCTATCAAGTTTGAGATTTGATGGTATTTTGTTCCATTAATATTAGTATTTTCAAAAAGTAAACATAAAAATGTTAAAAACTTGATAAAAAAAATATATTTTCTTTAGTTTATCATCCTACCGTTATCAAAATAATGAATTTTAACTGCTTTATAATTGACATACATCAATCATTTCTATGCTCACTACATTAAATTACACATACTTGAAAAGCCCAATTGATAGAAAATGTTAACCACTGGACTATATTAGGTAACTTAATTTGAAGAGATAGTGATTGGGTCTAAGCATACTGGCGTTTGAAAGTCTAAGTTCAGTGTACTTGTCTTTAACCTTTTACACTGGTAGGAATTGTCATAATTGGATAGGGCTAAATTTAAACGTTTCTTACAGAAGAAATATGAAATGCATAGCCATGGTAGCAGCTGAAAGGGAACAATTTCAATGCACTTTTATGACTCAAAGAAGAGTCTTCAGCTATAAGGTGCTTTTTCGAGCTCTCCTAGCTGTGCCGTTGAGGAGCTAGAACATGCAAACTTGTAGTAGTTTTGTTTGGAACACAACTCAACATCCCTACCATCACCAATTACTGTTGTTGTTTCATGCAATCGAAAAATGGCCCATTATAAATCACAATCTGAGTCACATGGGCATCATTTGAAAGCTTATTCTATTGCCAACATGACGAGCAAAGTCATAAAATATGATATTACAGCGTTAAGCTTTCACAATGCAATTCAGGGAAACAGATAATTGTGGTGCGCATAGAAAGTCATGAAAGCATTCAGGTGCGTTTTTCTTTGGAGAAATACGTTTTGCGTATATGTCTTTAGTATTTTACAGATACAAAGATGGAAAAAGTATTTATCAACAATCTTCTCTGGACAAGTCAAGTCCTCATTTGCATATGTTAATACAATCTTTCAGAAAAAATATATATTTGTGTCGACATTCAACTGGTAACAGTTGGGGGAAAAATATCCTATGACGACATGGTGCCTGGCTTTATGTGCTTCCCAAATGCAAAAATACTCTGAGGGTTTGATTGACATATTGGACAGGAATACATCAAAGAGTGGGCTAATTAAACTGTGTAGCTATGATTATTACAAAATACAACAAGGAGAAAAAATAAAGATGGTCTGCAAAGACTGAAAAGACCTGGTTTAAGGTCTGGTGAAACAGCAACACTTTCTGTACATTTTAGTAATTTAGCAGATGTTCTTAGCCTGAAGGTAGGGAGGGGAAGTTCCCCATGTTGTTCCATAAAGAGGTGGACAATTCTTGTTCTATAGGGTTACAGGTTGGAGAGGCTTTAGTTCCAGACCAGGCCGAACATACCTGTTTCAAAGATTCAGCCAAATGATCAATTCAAACCACAACGAGAGTTGTTATTATTATACCTCTGGACCACAGTCTTCGTGGCCATACAACAACAGTCATGATTAACCTCTCCATTTGTGCCACCCGGGTAACAGGTCAAGCAGAGTTCAGGTGCAACACTTGAGGCTCTCTGTCTCTCATTGTTTTAAAGAGTGGGAGAGAAGGGAGGAGAGATCCCACGTAGCTTTTATTGGCTGTGCTTGGTTAACTAGGGAGGAGTGATCTTGGTGTGTCTGGAAGTGAGATGGAACGTTCTGGCTGTGTTTTAAGCTGCACCGCTCCCCAGTGATCCAGTGAACCACAGGACCATGCACCTGCTGGCCCATCACTCCCCTCAACCAATCTGTCGCGAGGCAGTGGGGGTAATCTGGGGTTGGATATTTGATCAAAGGGCCTGAGAGGCGAGTGGGGGTTTGTTCATTACTCAAGGGCCAGGCAAACTGGTGAGGAGGATAAAAATGAAACACGCATGTCGATTTATCAGCACTGCGGCAAGGATTAAAAGACTGCCAGCCTCCTGCCTGCGTTGCCAACCTGCTGCCGGCTTGCTTTGTTTCAGCAGCTTTTAAACCCCCTCTGTCTCTCAAGATGTGCTTCATCACTTCAGTAGAATTATGCCTTCTTCTCACCCACATCGCAGAAAAAGAATTGCATGGCGGAGCAGAGATAGAATGCTCTACTTATTGATACAAATCACCTCTATCAAGGTACATAAGCATTCTGGTGAGAAGAGTAAAGAGCTTTTTTCATAACTCAACCTCTGCCTTCATATGAAGGAGAAAGGAGCACACCCAAACCCAATTACAGGGTTTGTTTTGATTCAAACAGAGGCCCACATGCATACTGATAGATCATAACCACCCCCCACCACCCCACCATCATCCCCTTCTGTATTTCTCCTACACTGCAGTCTACAACCAGTCCTGCCATGCTTTTGTATTGTGGAGAATATCATTCAATTCGGTTGCAAAATCCAAAGTAACTACTCAGCCCAGGCTGGAATTATTCATTACGAGGGGAAGGCAGCGGCAAGCGGACCTGTATTAAAATTTGCCTGAAGAGGAGACAGCTGTCCCTGCCCACGTTCTTATGTGATCTCTGCTTAGGGAGCAGGCTGGTATTTCCAAAACCCCATCTGAAAACAAATTAAAGAGGATTAGAGCCTGCCACTGCAGCTCCTCTGCTCTCCATTGTAGGAAATAGAAGGTCCTGCCTGGTGGCCAAAACTGTGACCTTCACACCAAGTTCCAGGCCTCAGTAACAGGGGCAGAGCGGGAGGGCTACATGTGAAGACAGAAACTAGTATTGTCACATAGCAAGAATTGAAAGTAAGAAGTCTTATTACCGTACTTGTATAAGGTACTGTTGCCATGTAACTTCCGGGGAATGGCTGAAATTGCATTTTTACTGCACAGTAATTTTCATGACTGCACGTTTGTTGGTAATATTCACTGAAATGTTAGAGTACAGATAACAACGGATGTTATTGGACTGAAATCATCATACACTTCAGGAGCCTATATGTGTTTAATGATTAGCCTAAAATTAATCTAAGTTCTTGTAAGCAAGAATTGCTATTGTGGTTAAAATGATAGATACAGGTTCTAAACTTGTGAGGAACATCTGCAGAGGATCTAGCATGTCTATATAACTGTGATGAAACCACACCAGAATTCTTCTTAGCAGGTCATATATAAATACTGTATGCTTTTCACACACAACAAAACATGTTTGTCACAAATAGGAATCATGCCAGATATCATAACCCTTCAACTAAACAATATCAACATGTCACAATAACAAGGAGATTACTGCTTCTTGGCTATGCAAATCGACTACACGTCTTTCCCCACTCACTGACCGTTAGAGTCCCAGTGTTCTGACGGATGTCAATGCATCCCATCCCTACAGCTCTCCTACCTACTTTGACTTGAACCAAGGGCATCAGTACTGATTAGAAAGACACTGGTGTGATCATCTTTCAACACATTTACTCTGTGGCTACATGTATACCTAACATTAATCAGCTTTCATGACCTTTGGGGTCACATGTATAATTCTGCTGTCCTTTCACCTGCATATCCACCCCCCTCCTTCCCCTGATCCACAGGTATGAATGTGAGATGAGCTACTTTGTCTTTATCCTGCAGGGATCCTACTCAGGATTAGAAATACAGAGAACTGACAGTGATAACAGTAATAGCGGATGCCAGTCTAGTCAGAGTCTGGGGATCAAAGTGCAGAGGTTTAGAATTGAGGAGTGGACAATCTGAAAACAGCTAAAAGAGATCGCTCCATTATATTACCAACCAGTGTGTTTTAAGATAGAGGGGAATCTCACTGGCTGACAGTTCTAGTTTTTCCTTTTCTGCAGGGCTGAATTGGCTACATTTATTTTACTATGTCAGACCCACTTTCCTAATCTTATGAACCTCAATTAACTTCCTCCATCCTAGCTCTAGTCTAGTGCTTCTGCAGCTCTTTTTGTTTATATTTTTTAGAGGTGCTGGTTCACAAACGTAGCATGAAGATGGAGCAGTGGCAAAAAGATAGAGAGCGAGAGAGAGAGAGAGAGATGACTCCGCCATCACCACTTGCCTCTAGTGAGGGGAAATGGGAAGCATTGGTATTCACAGACATGTCTCCATTTTGGATCTCCTTCAGCACTTGGCCGCGGCCAACTGCAGCCCTAACACATGCACATCTTCCCTCACACTGTTAGTAAAAGAGCCACTGTGTTAATTGGGCTAAACTGCATTAGGAGGGAAGGGGAAATTAATGCACGGCTCTAAGCAGGAATGGATTAATCACATCTGTCAGGTTTATGAGATCAAAGAAGACGTACAGTGCGTGTGTCTGTAGCGTTTTATTTTCTGTTTGTATCTGGTGCACTGGACAGCTTGCTCTACTTAATGGAAAAAAAATCGACATTAAAAAATCACTATGTGTGCTATTTCCACATAGCAAATCCTACAGTGCGTGTCGGTATGTTATACATGTGAGGACAGACGCTGGGAGATGAGAAGCAAGTATAGTGAGTGAAAATTTAATGGATAAACGGACATATAACAAAACAAGAACAGCGTCTCAACAGGGGGAACAAAACAACATTAATGCAGACACGGAGAAGAAACTGAGGAAGTGACAGATCAAATCAGATCAAATTGTATTGGTCACATACACATGGTTAACAGATGGCCTTTCTAGGGAGTTTTTCCTAGCCACTGTGCTTGCTGTTTGGGGATTTAGGCTGGGTTTCTGTATAGCACTTTGATATAACAGCTGATGTAAGAAGGACTATATAAATACATTTGATTTAATGCGAGCGTAGCGAAATGCTTGTGCTTCTAGTTCCGACTATGCAGTAAAATCTAACAAGTAATCTAACAAATTCACAACAACTACCTTATAAACACAAATACACACTAATGTAAAGGGATGAATAAGAACAGGTACATATGAATATATGAATGAGCAATGGCGTGCGGCATAGGCAAGATGCAGTAGATGGTGTAGAGTAGAATATATACATATGAGATGAGTAATGTAGGATATGTAAACATTATTAAAGTGGCGTTATTTAAAGTAACTAGTGATACCTTTATTAATTCTGATTATTTAAGTGGCCAGAGATTTGAGTCTGTATGTTGGCAGCAGCCTCTCTATGTTAGTGATGGTTGTTTAAAAGTCTGATGGCCTTGAGAAAGAAGCTGTTTCTCAGCCTCTCGGTTCGGTCCCAGCTTTGATGCACCTGTACTGACCTCGCCTCGGGTGGTTGTTGTCCTTGATGATCTTTTTGGCCTTCCTGTGACATTGGGTGCTGTAGGTGTCCTGGAGGGCAGGTAGTTTGCCCCTGGTGATGTGTTGTGCAGACCGCACTAACCTCTGGAGAGCCTTGCGGTTGAGGTGGGTGCAATTGCCGTACCCGCCTGGTACGCCTCAGATATAGGGGAGGCAATCAATAAAGTAACATAGTCCAGGTGAGTCCCATGAAGCGCTGATGCGCGTAACGATGGTGACAGGTGTGCATAATGATGGCCCGCTTGGCGCCCTTGAGCGCCAGAGGGAGAGCGGGAGCAGGTATGACAGTACCCCCCCTCCGAGCCTGACAGGCCTGCCGAGGCGTGGGAGCCGGACAATATGGCTGAGGCGTGGGAGCCGGACCAGATGGCTGAGGCGTGGGAGCCCGATGAGCCAGCTGAGGCGTGGGAGCCCGACGAGCCACCTGAGGCGTGGGAGCCCGACGAGCCACCTGAGGCGTGGGAGCCCGACTAGCCACCTGAGGCGTGGGAGCCTGACGAGCCGGTTGAGGTATGACGTGGGATGGGAACCTGACGAGCCGGCTGAGGCATAACGTGGGATGGGAGCCTGCCGAGCCAACAGAGGCAAGAAAACCTCTCGAGCCAGCTGGCATGGAAGCCCAACGAGCCAGCTGAGGCACCCCGATGCTTCCAATATTGGTGTCTGCATTCTGTGAGGACAGATGCTGGGAGACGAGAAGCAAGTACAGGGAGTGAAGATTTAATAAATAACCAACATATTACAAACACAGACAGCGTATGGATAGGGGAAAGTAACAACAATAACGCAGACACCGGGAAGAAACTCTGGAAGTGACATATTTAGGGGAGGCAATCAATAAAGTAATAGAGTCCAGGTGAGTCACATGAAGAGCTGACGTGCGTAACGATGGTGGCAGGTGTGTATAATGATGGGCTGCCATCATTATAGAGGGGGAGCAGGAGCACGCGTGACAACACAGTTATATTGGGTCTTTCATAAAGAGAAGCCACCGTTTATTTCCAAGTGTCTGGCTTATGAGTTACCCCCTTATAACAACCATGAACCGTGTGATGTTATACTGTAGCAATCTGATTGTCGTGACTCGAGTAATCATGTACAGTAGATCTACAGAGACACCCAGACAGTAAACATCCATGTCCATCTCTACAGTACATCTCACAAATCAATGTCTGAAAACACGTGTTACGACATCTTTATTTCCCATGTAACCGTAAAATCAAACCACGCTAATCCTCAAGCTGAAGCAACCACTGTCACGATTCAACTGCTGAAGTGTCTCTCTCTCTCTCTTTTTGTGTGTGTGTGAGACAGTGTGTGTATGAGTGTGTGAGAGAGAGAAAGTATCAATGTTCAAATCAAATTAACAATTTGTGAAGTGCCTCTCACAATTGCAGGTGGCTTCACAAAGCCAATCAATCCCAACTAAAGAACAAATTACCATTATAGCTAATAATGGTTCCCGGATACCTGAATTATTTATTTAATATTAACATGGGATATGTTAATTCTCTAAATTAATTGTGTACATTTCTGTAGAGCTCCATGTTTAATGGCAGGTAGTCTTCTCTAGGGACCCTATCACTAGCCTGAGCTATGTCCCAGTGGAGCCTCACTGCCAAGACACAATGCCTATGGCTAATAATATGGTTGCACTGAACACAGGCTGATAGTCAACATTTTCAAACACAACTCATACACAACTCATACATACAAGATGCATTGGCAAAGATACTGGGTGATCTCATCCTGTAGGAACTGTTTAAAACCAGGAGGTTAGGCTTAAATTGTTATCATATATACATTATTGATTTATCCTTATAGTCCCTCTCCTTTAGTGAAATATTATAGGAGGCACACTGTATGTAGAAAGCACACCATTACACTCAACATGTTGATATGGAAGAAAACATCTTGAAGCATCCTGCATCTTGAAATTAAACAATGGCTGAAAAATAGAACATTCCGCAACCATTATTTGATATAGTTCAAGAATTTTCTACAATTTGCTGCATATCAGCCTGTTGAGTCGTACCGTGTACTAGCAACTAACATGAATGGTTAATCAAATTCATCTTGAGCCAAAAAAGAAAATCTAATTATTATTAATTTTCTCTTAGTGGATACTTGGACCAAAATAACAACAGTTCCTACTCCCTGTGTACTTATTTGGAATAATTATAAACAGAGGGAGGCAGAGCATGTAGTTGGTTGCTGCCAGTGTTGGTTGCAATCAAACACAAAACATATGAAAGACTGGTGATTTTTAGACCAAGCAAGGCACTTTAAGTGGAACTGACTGTTTTAGCAACATGTATGATCTTATTCAAATCTGTTCATATAAACCCCCAGGAAGAATATGACAATGCATTTTACATTTTCTGACAAGCGACCACTTAAATATGGTCCTTTTCACATTTTCATGAATTCATTGAATGTTTAGGAATGACGTACTGTAGAGTAAGGCACTTGTGAAAATTCTATAGCAATATAGAATGGGAAATCAGCCATGCGTTTGGACAATTAATAGACACCTCAGTAAATAAAACCTGATAAAAAAAACTGCTGCGTCCAGGACCGGCATCTACGCAGACCGGTGCGCCATAGCCAATCACACCGGTGCGCCATAGCCAATCACACCGGTGCGCCATAGCCAATCACACCAGTGCGCCATAGCCAATCACACCAGTGCGCCATAGCCAATCACACCAGTGCGCCATAGCCAATCACACCGGTGCGCCATAGCCGGTCACACCGGTGCGCCATAGCCAATCACACCAGTGCGCCATAGCCAATCACACCAGTGCGCCATAGCCAATCACACCAGCCAATCACACCGGTGCGCCATAGCCAATCACACCGGTGCGCCATAGCCAGTCACACCGGTGCACCATAGCCAATCACACCGGTGCGCCATAGCCAATCACACCGGTGCGCCATAGCCAATCACACCGGTGCGCCATAGCCAATCACACCGGTGCGCCATAGCCAATCACACCGGTGCGCCATAGCCAATCACACCAGTGCGCCATAGCCAATCACACCGGTGCGCCATAGCCGGTCACACCGGTGCGCCATAGCCAATCACACCAGTGCGCCATAGCCAATCACACCAGTGCGCCATAGCCAATCACACCAGCCAATCACACCGGTGCGCCATAGCCAATCACACTGGTGCGCCATAGCCAATCACACCGGTGCGCCATAGCCGGTCACACCGGTGCGCCATAGCCAATCACACCAGTGTGCCATAGCCAATCACACCGGTGCGCCATAGCCAATCACACCGGTGCGCCATAGCCAATCACACCGGTGCGCCATAGCCAATGACACCGGTGCGCCATAGCCGGTCACACCGGTGTGCCATAGCCAATCACACCGGTGCGCCATAGCCAATCAGAGCTACAGTAGACCTTTATGCAAATAAGCCATTTGCCACACAGGCCTGCGATCATTCACTTTGAACTGGACTGTGTATTTGTTTACAGGCCTTAGGAATAGCTTGACTTTATATAATCAGAACACATTCTCCAAAAGCCACAAAATACACCTGAATGTATTTCTGCAAATATATACACTAAATACCACGGGAGTCCTCTTACATTTGGGAACTTCATGGCCCTATTGATCAAACAACCATGAAAAAGGTAGGTTCTCTCTCCCTCAGTTATGCACAATAACAAGATCAACAGCTAATACTAGCCAGAGTGAGATAAGCAAAACATCTAATAAGACAACATCAGATAAACCCTCTCAAACTTTTTCAGCTAGTTGGCCATCAAAATTGCAATTCTAAAAATGTGGAATAGTAGCCTGCTGTAAGGTTCTGTATTTATTTCCTTTGTCAACCTTGTGTTCTGTTTTGTTGTGTTCTTAAACATAGGCCTGTTTCTTTGTGTTCTTGAACGTAGCCCTGTTTCATTTTAGTTCACCTGTGTTAGTAACTCACCTGGTATCATCAGCTCTTTATTTAGTTCAGTTCATTCTGTTTGTGCCTTTGTGAGGTATTGTTTGTTTTGACTCTACTAAGCCTTTTCCTAGCTTGTTTGTGAGAACCAGTTACAGCTTTCAGTCCTAGTTTTGTTTCACCTACCTGTATATGACCATTGCCTGCCTGTGACCAGGATTCCTGCCTTCTGCGAAGGCGAAATAAACACCTGCTGTGCTCTGCGAGTGAATCTACACCTTTTTCTCCCTGAGTATTCATTACACCTGCTCATCCTTCTGGATCTTGCCTGCTAATGCATGCTTTTCCCAACCCACGTTTTGACAATTGAATGGGAACTTGCCTGTCTGCCGATTTGGTCAATGCCAAATACATCTGATTGACAACTAAGGGTGCATTCGTAAATTGCCTCCAGTGTGCTCTGCGTTCGTAAACCATAACATTGTCAGACTGTCTGTTCATAAATTTAGAGCGTTCACTGTCCTTGCGCACACTGCACTATTGACACTAGACGCTCTGGCCGAGGAGTAGACTTGATTTGAGCATTCCACGGTGGCAGTCAAGCACCAAAGATAACTGGTTAAAGTTGGCTTGCTTGCTAGCTACTTCCAGACACAAATGAGAGAATACCTCACCCTGATCATTTTACTCACCCTAGCAGAGCTGGTTAGGAGTAGTATATTATTCACCTGCAGTGAAACTGCTCAAAATCGCATAACATTCAATCATCTAGCAGACGCTCCCATCCAGAGGAACCAGGGTCAAGCGCACCACCCAAGGACACATCCTGAATATTTGTATTGTATTGACATTCCCAGCCTTAGTTACATTAGTTTTTGTCCGTTTTTGTCCCAAAAAATTGAGTAATTGAAACAGTGCATCCCAAATGGGTGGAGGCAGCATACAATGTACCAGGTCAGCTGTGATTTACAACCTGATGGCAATTTTTGGGGACTTCCAAGAAATGTATTGGTGAATTATATTAATCATGCATTGAACTGCATCTAATGCTGTACTGTATGTCATGGAATTGAGTCCAATATAACCTATTTTTAAAACCTCAAAGTTTGTTTTGTAGAATAAACTGGGAATTGTATATTTTTTACTGATATTATGATTGCCTGTTTCATATATCTAAAACGGTCTAAGTTCCACTTTAGGCTGCAATAATTGCATGATGTTCTTGATATAAATGAGTAGTGTTTTGTCTGGATGTCTTAAACTGACACTGTTTTGTCTTTTACTTCAGCGACTTCAGCTGTAAACTGTTCAATAAAAACATCTTAAAAGTTTTCTTTACAGCAACATCAAAACACAATATTATTTTTGACAGCTCCTTTCACGCCTTTGAGAAGGCAATAATTGTGTGCGATGAGGGGATTTCAGCGGCAAAGGACAGGTACATGTGTCACATAGAGGCTGTTAAACGCTTGGCTACTTTTGATGGTTACACTGCTACCATTTTCTTTGGCTTGTGTTTGTGCTTATTTATTTTCAGCGTGTCATAAATAATTGAATTTGTTTCAAACAATACATATCTGCCAGAAAAATATGTCCCTTCTAAATAACCAAAGTCTGAGCACAGAAACAATTTAAGGTCCAGAGAACATTTTAAATACGTGGTCCTCTGTGGCTCAGTTGGTAGCGCATGGCACTTGCACTACCAGGGTTGTGGGTTTGATTCCTGGGGGCACCCATATGAAAAATAATATGTACATGACTGTAAGTTGCTTTGTATAAAAGCGTCTGCACAATGGTATATATTATAACAGTGAGCCAGCTTAGAATGGCAGCTGTCTCTCCCTCAGCAGTACTGTGCTACAGCTACCCTTTCTGTCACTCACTGCAATGAGAGACAGGCCCCATGTCCCTGCACACAACAGGGGTCTCTCACAATCTCTTCTCATTATCTACACCTAGACTTGCTCATTCAGAGAACTTTGGTAAAAGCAGCATGTGCTTATGGTTATAGCACTGAACATGAGCAAAGCTGATACAGAGTCCTAAATATGCACAGGTAAGAAGCATTTCCAAGAGGGGATAAAATTTATGAAAATTTATGAAAATCCCTGCTGTAGGTTCAACTTACAGAACACTCTTTTGTTTCGGATTCCTGCTCACAAAAGCAACCTAAATAAGGAACACAGGACGCATCCTTGCTGTGGCTCTGAACTTCTCCACAAGGTCAGCCATCCCATAGGGGCCCTGGGCTACTGTCAGGAAGTCTGGAGCAATCAGGTGTGAACATCTGCTCTCAGAGAGCTTTCCCTGGGCTCCATGGTGCTGCAGCTCCAGGGGCCCACTGGGCAGTCGTGAGGGTAGAGAGGCTGGGTGAGGCCAACAAAGGTCTAGGTGGAAAAAGGGATGAGGGAGCTAAGCCAATACTCCTTAACTCTAACACAAACACACTGCTTTGATGGAGCTCAATAGGCTACATGATATGCTTCTACTAATGGGTTATTTTGCAGAAGAGGCTGATATCCAAGGTTCACATTTCATTGATTTTCTAATTGGTCCTTTAATTTATGAGGTAATCCTTACTTAAGTCACCAGAAAAATTGAGAGATCAATACATCATTTAGTTCTCTCCATGGCAAGGCGTCCCCTCCCTGCGGCCCTGTCGGGTGAGGACACACACCTTTACAGCTGAATGGGAGCATTGGGTGGAAATAATAATGATTGTCTGTGGTAGCTTGTGATAGTGCGATCCAGACTAGCCATATCCAGTGAAGGTCAGTGGGATACTAGGAGAGATGACAGAGATCTGACAGATACGTAGGCTTTGTTTTCTCTCTGGTTCTTCCCACTATCCATTCCACCTGCCTGCAAAGTCACTATACACACATTCACCTGGGTAAAAAAAAAGAAATAGGCTTCCAGGTTCAAATCTGCCCTCATTTCATTTATTCACCTTTTGTATCTAAATTCACCTTTTGTATCTAAAAATGATTCCATGATGTCCCCAACCTCAAAATGGTACACTAGTTTGCTTGTCCCAAATATCAAGTTTAATCTTGTTCACTGCAAAAGCAACAAAGTGACTCATGGGCATGTCTGTTGATAGATTATTTTGCGAGCTGTCAGGTTTGGGGCCTGTAATAATGTGACAATGCCTCATTGACTTTTAATAGGATGCAATTTGAGCACCATTTCAGTGTTTAGAGCAGTGTGGTGGTAAAGGGGGAAATGAGTGTTGCCCCTGTTCCTCCTCACCGCTGACATGGGCTCCTTTGAGGCTTGTAAACATGTAGCAGTAGGAGATATAAAGAACAACAGTCAAGGGAGGCCTACCAGACTACAGGGGAGACTGAGGAGATCATTTTGACTTTGTGGCATAGGAAAGGAGCATCAATGTCAGCCAATGACAGGAAGACAGATGCAATAAACATTAGCTCAGGAAGACATATGCTGCATAAGATGATGACACTGAGCTGCCCGAATTGGCTGTCAATCACTCATTGAGTGTGTAAGGTAAATGTGGTATATAGATGCGTGACCCTTGCATGAACTGGGGGATTTTTTCTGCTTGGGTGAAGGAGAAAATGACAAAGGGATTGCTTGAGATGGATGGAGCAGTGGAGGAGTGGAGGTAGGGAGGGAGGGGATGAAAAACAGGA
The DNA here is from genome assembly GCF_023373465.1 of Oncorhynchus keta. Lineage (NCBI taxonomy): Eukaryota > Metazoa > Chordata > Actinopteri > Salmoniformes > Salmonidae > Oncorhynchus > Oncorhynchus keta. The sequence goes on from NC_068441.1 coordinate 18,085,775, forward strand.
CTGTTTTGACATTGTCCTCTCTTGACATTCATAATGGCTAAAGGACACTGCGAGCATCCAAAGCCCTCCTCCTCTGTCGCTTTATGACAGGCTCAGACACTCTGCAATCTGGTGGCACCCAGGTACCATCACTCCAGTCATTATCTCTAGAAACCCATTCCATTCGACCTCTACTGTTGATACACATTATTCACGATAGGGAGATTCTCCTTCACACGCACACACCTCAGCACTGGTGAAGGAGAAGCAGATGTAGGGAGAGGAGGAGAGGAACAGAGAGACAGCAACAAAGCATTCAACTGAAATGTGTCTTCCTCATTTCACACAACCCTTCTGACACAGTACTGGGTTAAACAGCTCAGGGGAGTCTGATCACACACTAACTCACATTAAGAACTGGTGGTCACCTTCAAATAAAAATTAAGTGACCGCTGAACGTCTCCACCCCATGGCCAGCGTCCCTCCTGCCTCCTCATTAGCGCGTAAGTACACCTCTAATGAGTAGGAATAAACCTCTGTGTTCCAGACAAGATGAATGGATGTGAGGAGTGTCTCCACACTCATCTGTCTGATACCAAAGGGCCCCAAGAGCCAGTCATTAAATTATTTAACAAATAACTCACAAAAGCACTATACCATGGAAACCTATTCAGATGAAACCTCTTCATGGATCAAGAGCAGGTAATGATGCTTATTGAGTGACGTGTGTCTACAGATGGGGAACAACATGGTCACTCATTTCTGTTCCTGTATCTCTCTTCACTTCTGGGCAAGGCCTTATTGGTCTACTAGAGTATTGTGAGAGACTTTGGACGTCCAGGGCTGTCCTGGTTCAATCTGATAGTATCTGTGTTTTTATGTAACCTAGCAGAGTGGTCAGACAGCAATATTAATTTTCTTGGGTCTGACCTTTCAACCACTTTAGGTCAACCACAGGAAAGTAGAGCATGCCATTAGTGCTGTGCATCAATTATGGAACCTGAAAATACACAGTTTGGCTGAGGGGAGATAATGCTCTTGGATGATCCCTTGTAGTAGACTAACTTTGCTGTATTTCCCATCGAATACAATATAAAAAATTGGGTTAAAGTGAAAGGGTTTTGAAAAAGCAATGTAGGCCTATTGACTGACAAATTGTTAGAGCTTGTTCATACCTGGTTACTGTATGCAGAAAACTGTATCATGAGTGGCTAATACAACATTGTAATAAGGGGTAGGGCATTGTGACTAACCAAACAGTACTTTCACTATTATGACTGATTACCTTTGAAATCTTTGTTATTACAAGTTATGAAATACGGTGGTTCTAGTGCAGGGCCAGAGTGGAACACATAACCCAGTATGTCATAATTCTTTCAGAAAAAAGGGTACCTAGATTCATCAGACCGAACAGAGGGGGCTAGTAGAAGACTGTGGCATTACTGAAGTGATGGATAGAGCTGTTCTGTGGTTCTCATGACTCATTTGGAATAATCATTGTTCGGAGCTAGAGAGCATAGTGTAATGCAATTGCTTGCAGAGAAATTATTAGTAGACTACTGATTCAGAATCATTATAACTTCCTTTGTTTCCTATATGAAAGCATGTTCTAACAAAATGATGCAAACACATGCTAATGAACCTAATTGTTTACAGCACGTGGAACTAATTTAATATTGTAATTCCAGCACTGCTAAAATATTATAGTTGTACATATGATGTATTTTCTGCTAATTTCAGTGAAAGTGGTCTGTTGTTTGGAGTAAGTGCAGCTTGTACTTAAAATCTCTGAATATATTCATTCAGACTTTGTTTTCAAAGGTCTTCACCGATATACCAGCAACAATGGAGGCTGGCACAATGGTTGAAATCCCTATAATTTCATTTTTCAATACATTTCCAAAGGCCGGCATGGCTGGTCTGGCGAGCAGAACATTTACATTGAAATGGACAAATGGATGTAATGAGGAGATAATGGATAGTTGAAACTCAGCTGAGAAAGGCACCAGGCAACGTACCATCTGCAGTCCCACTGTTTGCAGGGCAGTAATTTGGAAACATTGTTGCAATACATTACTGGCCACTCAGCATTCATTGAAAAACCAAACTGCTTATCCAAAATGGATACAACACTCCATTTGACTATCCCATTTAAGAATAGGACAGTTAGTCATAAAATAAGCAGCAATAACTGTGAAAGACATTACTGCAGTATATAGGACGATGCCTGATCTAGTTATGAATGGGAAGTATACCATCTAATAATTGAGATTCAGGGAGCATTTCAAGGTGCAAAAATAAATGTAATGAGCAACAGCAGGCGAGCTATGATGAAACAACATATTCTAAATGCCTTCAGTTTGGCACAGGAATTGATTCATTGAGTCATTTGATGTCTACTCACTTGCCAAAATATACTTTTTACCATGTCTCCAAGGAAATCACACTTAACTTAAGCTATTAGGGTTCTGCTCTTTGGGAGCCAGTGGTGTGAGACGACACATAAATATCTGCCAATCAATCTCCTTGTATCCTCTCGTCTCTCTCCATCCCACACAGAGGAACACAGTCTAGGGCAGAATACAGACGTCGGCAAATCCTGGCTTGACTGAGGAAAGGGGAAAGGGGAAAGGCATTCCTAGTTAGTTGCACAACTGAATGCATTCAACCGAAATCTATCTTCTGCATTATACCTAACCTCTTTGAATCAGAGAGGTGCGGGGGACTGCCTAATCGACGTCCACGTAAACGGCGTCTGGGAAGCAGTTGTTAATAGGGGTTAACTGCCTTGCTCAAGGGCAGAACAGCTGATTTTTCCACCTTGCTGGCTAGGGGATTCTAGCCAACGACCTTTCAGTTACCGGCCCAAAGCTCGTAACTGCTAGGCTACCTGAAAATCCATCCAATAGTTCACTGTTGACACAGTCCCAAAAGTTTTGCATGTCAATAGTCAAGTTTTCAAGATATTGGACTTTCAAGAAGCAAAGTGTCACCAGCCACATCATGATGATGATTCAAGACAGGGTACCAACACAAGCACCATTCTGCCCTGGACTCAGGCACACCTGTGTCAACCATGACAGCCACTCCACTTATATGGTTTAATGAGGTGGTTCAGCACAATGTGACACATTGCTGGAGAGAAGGAGACCACGGTGCAAGGCTTGGCATTTTTGAGGCAATTCCTTGAGGGCTGTAATTTATGTGTCAAGGACTGTAGGAGAGGGATGGTTGTAGAGTTACAAAAACAGTTTAAAAAGTATCACAAAGTATCACTGATCTAGGTCAAATAAATCAGAAAAGTTTATCAGACAATCACAGTTTGGTAATATTCTGCCAACCTTAATAATGTTATCCCCAACTCCCCCTGCTTTGTCTGACAGATACATTATCCATTACATGGAGAGGACCCAGTGGGCACAGATGTAATTTCAACATATTGTTTTGATTTACATTTGGTTGAGATGTCAACTAACGTGTATTCAACATGAAATCAACAAAAAATGTCACTATGCCATTGGATTTACGTTAAAAGTTGTGAAAAAATATGAAACTCCCTTACGTTGATGACTTTTGCAAGTCCAATCAGTTTTCTACTGTGATTCAATGTCATCAGATAGATGTTTTTGTTGAAATAACGTGGAAACAACGTTGAATGCAACGAGTTTTTATCCAGTGGGGACTTTGAATCAAGTGATTTGTCGGCCCAACTGAAGGGACACCTTGTACTCTTCTGCTGTACCCTGTCCTTTATGTTCCCTCGAAAGGAAGGTGGCTGTTTTGTATGCACCCCCTGCCTCTGGCACCAAGTTCACATTGTGTTGTTTGAAATAAACTGATCGAGCTTCAGTTGAAACTGTGTTATTTTGCATACGGGAACATTTGCAAAGCACAGCTAAATTAAAACACTTGTCTGTGCAAGAAAAGGAAGGGAGCTTGGAGACACATTTTTATCTTGAAAAATACATTTTGAAAATAGTCTTCCGTAGATGCGAGAGTGTTTTAATCTTCCTGTCTCTAGTCGCTACTCTGCAGTTTCAAGATGCGCTCTGGGTACAAACTTTTGACTTATCTGCTGAAATGAATCTGTTTTATTTGGTATTTTAGAATGTTGTTTCCCAATTCGAAATGGTCGAGCAAACTGTTGCACAAGTCAGTTATTAACACAGCGTAAGACTTTTTCTTCCCATCCTCCTCGGATACATTTTTACAAAAGTAGGAATGTCACCCCACTGTGACCTAAGGGAAACAATGGACATGACAGAAATATGAGGCATACTATTCTAAAGAGGCATGGGTGATGATTGGAGTACTGCTGACTAGAATTCCTCCTCCATCAAGCAAACCAGATGTGACAAGTGTCACAAATTGGTTGTGATTTTCTATAAATTACTCACTGTCAATTCAGAAGTGCAGGGAAGAGCAAATTTTCGGACTGATAATTGTAATTGAGATATCCATGATCTCTTTATGGTCCTATCCCTATGTTATTTTAATTTACAGGGACACGAGTCAATTCATAATTCATGGGTATAAACTCATGAAATAATGTGCCATGCCTGAAAATGGTACAGATGTAGTGTAGCTCTAGGCTATTGAAACTACCATGGAGGTCTCTTCATTATAGCATATTAAAAACTCATCGTGGTGAAAGTGTTACATACAGTGCATTCGGGAGGTATTTAGTCCCCTTGTTATGTTAAAGCCTTATTCTAAAATGTATTCAATTGTTTTTCATCCCATCAACCTACATACAATACCGCATAATGACAAAGCAAAAACAGTTTTTTAGATTCTCTTGCTAATTTATATATATATATATATATATAAAAAATGAAATATCAAATGTACTTAAGTATTCCGACTCTTTACTCAGAACTTTCTTTAAATCACCTTTGGCAGCAATTACAGGCTGGAATCTTCTTGGGTATGACGCTACAAGCTTGGCACACCTGTATTTGGGTAGTTTCTCCTAATCTTCTCTGCAGATCCTCGCAAGCTCTATCAGGTTGGATGGGGTGCGTCACTGTACAGCTATTTTAAGGTTTCTCCAGAGATGTTAGAACGGGTTCAAGTCCAGGCTCTGGCTGGGCCACTCAGGGACATTCAGAGACTTGTCCCGAAGCCACTCCTGCATTGTCTTGTCTGTGTGCTTAGGGGCGTTGTCCTGTTGGAAGATGAACCTTCACCCCAGTCTAAGATCCTGAGCTCTCTGGAGCAGGTTTCTTTATTCAGGATCTCTCTGTACTTTGCTCTGTTCCGCTTTCACTCGATCCTGACTAGATGCTGCCACCAACATACTGCACCATAGGGATGGTGATAGGTTTCCTCCAGATGTGACGGTTGGCATTTAGGCCAAATAGTTCAGTCTTGGATTCATCAGACCAGAGAATCCTGTTTCTCATGGTCTGAGAGTCCTTTAGTTGCCTTTTGGCAAACTCCAAGCGGGATGTCATGTGCCTTTTACTGAGGAGTGTGTTACATCTGGCCACTCTACCATAAAGGCCTGATTGGTGGAATGCTGCAGAGAAGGTTGTCCTTCTGGAAGGATCTCCCATCTCCACAGAGGAACTCTGGAGTACTTTCAGAGTGACCAGCGGGTTGTAGTTCACCTCCCTGACCAATACCTTTCTCCCCCGATTGCTCAGTTTGGCTGGGTGGACAGCACTAGGAAGAGTCTTGGTGGTTCCTAATTTCTACCATTTAAGAATGATGGAGGCCACTGCGTTCTTGGGGACCTTCAGCGCTGCAGACATTTTTTGGTACTCTTCCCTAGATCTGTGCCTCGACACAATTCTGTCTCGGAGCTCTACTGACAATTCCTTCAACCTCATGGCTTGGTATTTGCTCTGACATGCACTGTCAACTGTGGGATCTTATATAGACAGGTGTGTGCCTTTCCAAATCAAGTCCAATCAATTCAGTTTACAACAGATGGTCTCCAGTCAAGTTGCAGAAACATCTCAAGGATGATCAATGTAAAAGGATGCACCTGAGCTCAATTTCGAGTCTGTTTTTTGTATATATTTTTGTATATATTGCAAAAATGTCTACAAACCTGTTTTCGCTTTGTCATTATGGGGTATTGTGTGTAGACTGATTAGAATAATGCTGTAACGTAACAAAATGTGGGAAAAGTCAAGGGGTCTGAATACTTTCTGAATGCACTATATGTTTACTCATAGCATTATGAAATAATAATCTCAGAAGAATAAAATCTGTGAATAGTATCAACGTATACACTGAGTCAGTGACTAGGTTCATCAGGAAGCGCATAGAGTATGTTGGTCCTACTGTGATGATTAGAACTAATCCAAACCAAAAAAAAAAATGTGGATAGATTGCAGCAGTAGTGCAAAACTGATGACGCGAACCACCACATTCAACCGCTGCAAGGTGACGGGGAACATGGACGTGCACAAACTGACCAGCTATGATCTCTGAAAGGCAATCAAAGAGCCAAAACCGCAGTATGAGGACAAAGTTGAGTTGCACTTCAATGGCTCAGACACGAGATGCAAGTACCAGGGACACCAGACAATGATAGACTATAAAGTGAAAGCCAGACACGTCGTGCACACCGATGCCTCACTCCCAGACAATTTAAACACATTCTTTGCCCGTTTCGAGGAAAACAACACAGAGCCACTGATGTGGACCCAATATGCTCACGAGGACTGTGTGCTCCTGATCTTCATGACCGACGTGAGTAAGACATTCAAGCGTGTTAACCTTTAAAGGCTGCCGGCACAGACGCCATGCCAAGCCATGTCCTCAGACCATGTGCAGACCAGCTGGATGGAGTGTTTACAGACATATTCAATCTCTCTCTATCCCAGTCTGCTGTCTCCACTTGCTTCAAGATGTCCACCATGGTTCCTGTATGCAAGAAAGTGAAGGTAACTGAACTAAATGCCTATCGCCCCGTAGCACTCACTTGTGTCATCATGAAGTGCTTTAAGAGGCTAGTGAAGGATCATATCACCTCTACCTTATCCAACACCCACCCCCGCGAAAACATTTTATTTTAGCAGATTTCTCCAAAAAGTATGATCTTTGTCCCCATGAGAAGTTTCAAACCGTAGTTTGTTTTGGAGCAGTGGCTTCTTCCAGGCTTAGCAGCCTTTCAGGTTGTCGATATAGGACTTGTTTTACTGTGGATATAGATGCTTTTGTACCTGTTTTCCTCCAGCATCTTCACAAGGTCCTTTGCTGTTGTTCTGGGATTGATTTGTACTTTTGCACCAAAGTACATTCATCTCTAGGAGACAGAAAGCATCTTCTTCCTGAGCGGCGCGACAGCTGCATGGTCCCATGGTGTTTATACTTGCTTACTATTGTTTGTACAGATGAACGTGGTACCTTCAGGCATTTGGAAATTGCTCCCGAAGATTAACCAGACTTGTGGAGGTCTAAAACATTTTTTGCTGAGATCTTGGCTGATTTCTTTTGATTTTCCCATGATGTCAAGCAAAGAGGCACTGAGTTTGAAGGTAGACCTTGACATACATCCACAGGTACACCTCAATTGACTCAAATGAAGAAGCTTCTAAAGCCATGATATACTTTTCTGGAATTTTCCAAAATGTTTAAAGGCACAGTCAACTTAGTGTATGTAAACTTCTGACCCACTGGAATAAGTGAAATAATCTGTCTGTAAACAATTGTTGGAAAAATTACTTTTCATGCACAAAGTAGATGTGCAAACCAACTTGCCAAAACTATAGTTATATACGATAAACCTAGAAAATAAAACATAGAATGCCCACCCGAATCACACCCTGACCAAGCCAAAAAAGAGACATTAAAAGGCTCTCGCAGGTCAGGGCGTGACACCCACTTTATATGCACTTACTGTATTCTAGTCATGGCTAATCCTATATAACATCTGGGTTCGATTACAGGCTCTATATGGCCAGAAACAAAGAACTTTCTTCTGAAACTTGTCAGTCTATTATTCTTCTGAGAATTAAGGCTTTTCCATGCGAGAAATTGCCATGAAACTGAAGATCTCATATAACACTGTGTACTACTCCCTTCACAGAACAGCGCAACCTGGCTCTAACCAGAATAGAAAGAGTGGAGGCCTATAGATTATAGAATATAGATTCCCTTGTTCATGCGTGGTTCAGATGGACCAGTCATCAGCACTATCTGCAGTGCCTCTAGTCACATGACTCTCTCCCAACACACACGCCATATGCTGCTAATACTATTAAAAACATGTATTCCACTGCTCAGCCACTTTACCCCTGATTGTAGGCATATCTATCACCTCATCTATCACTGAATATGATTATTGATATTGTTCTTGAACATACTGTATATTATTTTATTTATATTGACACTAACTATTTCTGATATTGCTACTATGCAAGTAACCATTTGGCTGTACCGTTTACTTTACACCTTCTGTAGAGACCCATCCACTTATCGAGATGTGGCTGGGGGTTGTAGCATTTCTTTCACATGACCCATCAATTTAGTGTGTCTGGATAAGCGTCATCTAATATTTATTAAATATTTTTATGTATTATATTTTTTACTTTCTGTTTACCTGAAAATGTTCCTTATTGAAACACTTTTAGTCTTAATCTTTACTACAATGACCTTTCAAGCAACAAATTGAGGAAAAATCTGATTTTCAAGGTAGGCCTATTTCAGTACTTGAATTTCTGAGCTCCAAATTCAAGTTCATGTAGGCTACTTCAAGCCAATTTTATTGTTAATAATTACAGGTGTAACATGGAAATCAAAATGTATTTGTCATGTTATTTCATTACCAGATTATATTGCGAATAAACCCACTAGGCTATGTAATTTGTTGTCATTATTTCCAGAATAATTCATAGGAATAACATTGGGTGTTGCGCAATAGTCTATCCTACACAACGGCGAACAGTACACTCTGTGTCTAATCCGAGACACAAAACATATGATAACATGGACTCGTGATTCACCTTCAATTCGCTAGGGATGTTAGAGCCAATGTGGATCCAGGCACAACTGTCTTCACCTGCATAACGAATGAGAAGCAAGTATTCTGGACATTACTCACAAACACATTTTTTTCCAGCATCTGGGCTGTTGTTGCATCACTTGCGCTTTCACAACAGCTGATCCTACTTGACTGTCATTCAGAAAATTCCTCCCTGGATTAGATGAGTAACTAATCAGCTGGTCACCAAATGCGCATCCAAGAAGTGTTATGCATAATGATTGAAGAACCACGTTGGACAGTATCGATTTGTGATTAAGTATCAAGACAAGGTGACTCTTTTGGTTAGAAGCATTCGAAGCATTTTGCAATCGCATGTATTATTTTGGATTTGTGTGCCCATTATTTTTTGTTTACCCCATTACATAAGGAGATATTCACTGCATTTGAGATCTTTATACAAAGAACTGTCCAACAGCTAGATCCAGGATTCTTACAGGGTTCAAGTTCAATTTAACTGATTAATGATTAATATATGATTTGTCTTCCACTTACACTGTCATACATGCAAGGACAGAAAAGCAATCTTTTATGTCACACGATTTTGGACAAATCCATCAACACCATGATAAAGTTAAACATAGGTTTTACATTTATTGAATATAGCTATGATCCCCCTTAAACATTGGCAGATTATTAATAGTTACTTAACAACAGTGGTAACAAGTTGTCCAGTGTAGGACTTCCTCACTCGTAGTTTATATTACTGTTTGATCATTGTAATTGCTAGATATTACTGCACTGTCAGAAACATAAGCATTTCGCTGCACCTGCAATAACATCTGCAAATCTGTGTTCAAGACCAGTAAACTTTAATTCGATTTGAAATGGCTTTACTATTTTAAATTTAAGTGGAGTTGAAGGGTAAGTATAAGAGCTATAATTCAAATACTGATTTTGCCTGAGCATGAGGAAAATATATTTTGCTTTGCCTACTGATAGAAGAGGGTATCTATATCAATGCACGGAACTAAGCTTGCAAAGTGGCCCTTGAAAGCAAAATGGATAGCTCTCATATCAGGCACCAATATAAATATTATATTAAATTAAAATAAATGCATAGCTGCGGGAAGTAGGGATGGTGAGGCTGCTGCAGCACCTCCCGATAAATCACAATAAAACATATAATGAATATAACAACAACAACAAAAATATATATATTATAAATTATTTTACCAAATGTGTGCACTAGGCCTTTAATACCCCTGTATGAATGGAGTGGAGCAAAAACGTATACAGAAAATGTGTGGAGCCTCAATTGATCGGGGCATGGACTCTACAAGGTGTCGAAAGCATTCCACAGGGATGCTAGCCCATGTTGACTCCAATGCTTCCCACAGGTGTGCCAAGTTGTCTGGATATCCTTTGGGTGGTTGACCATTCTTGATACACATGGGAAACGGTTGAGCGTGAAAACCCAGCAGCGTTGCAGTTCTTGACACAAACCATTCCACCTGGTACCTACTACGATACTCTGTTGAAAGGCACTTTAATATTTTGTCTCGCCCATTCACACTCTGAATGGTACACGTACACAATCCTAGAGGCAATTGTCTCGAGGCTTATTATTTACCCTATCTCTTACCCTTCATCTACACTGATTGAAGTGAATTTAACAACTGACATCAATAAGGGATCATAGCTTTCACCTGGGTTCACCTGGTAAGTCTATGTCATGGTAAAGGCAGGGGTCCTTAAATGTTTTGTACACTCAGTGTATTCTGTTTGCATGGAAACAGTTTTTTTTACCACTCAAAAGCAGCTACTATATAAGGACTCAATTCAAACGATCCACTGAAAAATGGCTCGAAAGAATACAATTGCAATACCACATTGGAGCTGAAGTTCTTTCTGCATTTCATTAAAAACGGCTTACAAGTGTCTTAGAGAGCATTTGTTGTCTATATGAATGCCTACATGTCACAATAAAAGGTAACGGGCTCTCTAGAAACAATACTCATCTGCAAACTCTCAAAGAATCAAACAATAACTTGCCTGCTTTAAATCATGATGAGTGCAATTACAAACTATTAGAACGTGTGCAGCTTGATGATGTTATTTTGAAAAGGTATTATTGTGTTATTCGAGTATCAATGCAAATATCGATCACCCTCCACTGATTGCAACATACTGTAAGTTTGTTATGATAAGACCACCTGACAAATTAAAATGGTTAACATTTTTACAGAAAACAGTATGATTTATGGGGTCTTTTATTTTGAAATAATATCTAGAATAATCTAACACACTGTTCCGTATTCATGTCATAAATTGCATGGATGTTACATAAATACTTTATAAAGGCTGACAACATTTATTAAGGTGCTATGAAGTAGCTATGTCAGATGTTAGGGAAATGTTATGTATAACCCTTTCATATAAATTATCATGAAAACAATGTAAAATGGTGAACTTATCCCAGTCATGAGACGGTATGACTCTACAATCAAGGGTAATTGCGACTAAACTGGAATGGCCTTACATCAACCTTGTCCCTAATTATTCTATCTGCAAAGTGAAGGACAAGAGTAATCAGAATAAAATATTTGTAGTTGTCCCACACAGTACTTGAATAATAATTTGTGTTAATAATGTGTCTGCTGATTCTACTGTGGAGCTTATCTTTACTGAAGCATAGGTGCAGGTAAACTACATTATATTGAGTCAAAATATACTACACACTCACAGGCCTGAGAAAAGTCCTTCAGTTTATAACTGAAAGTGGGAACTCAATCAAGATGAGTTTAGTGATGAGGAAAGTTCTACCACATTATTGTCTCCTCCTGTCAACACTGTCGGTGTCACGCCCTGATCTGTTTACACCTGTCTTTGTGCTTGTCTCCACCCCCCTCCAGGCGTCGCCCCTCTTCCCAATTATCCCCTGTGTATTTATACCTGTGTTCTCTGTCTGTTTGTTGCCAGTTCGTCTTCTTCTTTCAAGCTAACCAGCGGTTTCCTGTCAGCGCCTATCGTTTCCCAGCCTCTCTTTCCTCGTCCTCCTGGTTTTTGACCTCTGCTTGTCCTGACCTTGTACCCGCCTCACCTCTCTGCCTGTCCCTGACCCTGAGTCTGCCTACCGTCCTGTACCGTTGCTCCACCTCTGGATTACTGAACTCTGCCTGTCCCTGACCCTGAGTCCTTCCGCCTGCCGTGCTGTACCTTTGCCTTACCCTGGATCTTCGACCCCTGCCTGCCTTGACCTGTCTTTGCCTACCCCTGTTGCTACAATATACATTGTTACCTCGACAGTCTGCACCTGGGTCTTAACTTGATTCCTGATAGCCGGACTGTCTCAGACAATTTCACTCTGCTGGAAACAGCCACCAGGAGGGTTCATATCAAATGTCTGCTTCCCTTATTATTCTAATCATCACTGTCAATGTTGATGGATTAGCATGTGCATTATCGATCTAAAACTACAAGAGAGACAGGCTCAGCACGCATCATTGAAGGAGCAGTTTGGTTTTATGGGCAAACCCATTAGGGGTGTTAATAAGGATAAAATATATATCTCATCTATTTTCAGTGGCTGACCTCAATAATGAGTCATTAACTATTGTGTTTCAGAGAAATCCATCCCCATCTTATCCCCAAAATTCTCTGAGATTCATATTAGTCCCCTCTCTCAACCAAAGTAAAACAGAATATATCATTTTAAAGACGTTTGCAGTGGAAGATAGACCTAGCAGAAATAGATTAAACAAATGCATTATGGGGCTAATCAGAGAAAGGCAATAATGCCTGTGCTTGTCAAATCATTTTAAGAGAATAACTATTTCCATTATTCCAGCAGAATGTAACTATTATGCTAGCCTTGCAAAATGAAAGATCCACTTGATTCCATGTTGGAAAGAGTTTCAGGCTATTGTGTTACAGTTTTATAAAGCAAATATTTTTATTATGACGATGCAATATAAATAATTTGTTAAAACTGTCTGTATTCAGATGTAGATGTAGAAACTAACAATAATTTGTTACATATTCAGATGTTTTTAATCTATTCAATAAGGTTCAAGAGTGCATTAAATGATATACAATAATAAGAATGAATTTCTTCTACCATTGCTCAGTAAGAAACTCTCAAAGCTCGCATGCAGAAAAAAGAGGTTTTAATATTAAAATGACCCATTGAATTCCCCTCTCTGTTCTCCAGCAAGAGCATGACATGCATTTGTTAAATATAAGGCTCTTTAGCTAATTAAATATTATCATTTTGTCAAAATTGTATGTTAGGCATGTGTTAATGCTACTTAGTCTAATTGAATTAGCTATGTGACAATAATGCAATGTGGAGTGATTTCGGTTTAGCCAGTCTCTTTCACACAATGTTGAGAGAAAGTGTATTAATAGATGACAAAGTAAAGGGGGAATCTTGAGCAGAAGAATGTATAGGATGCTGCAACAACAGAGAGTAACATCATTTGCTTCCATTGATCTTTCTTGACCTTGACACAAACTTAACCTCAACAGAAACCATTTCATAAGACTCTGCACATGCTGTACAGAAAACCGGAAGAAACATGAAGTACAAGTGAAGGGATAGGCACCGAAAACCAAAGTGGGGCCCAGTTTCCACACTCTTAATATTCAAATAAGTCTGGATAGTGAGATCTATGACCACCCAGAAACTGGGGAGCGTATTGATTGTGTTAATGAAAGGATGTCCTATTGGTTTAGCAGCTCCAGGGAGAGCTGAGCTCTTCAGTTTTGCATTTCCTTAAATACAAAGGCTAAAGACTGCAGGATAAGGTGTAAGGATTCTCTGGTGGATCTCCAGAGAACACATCTGTCTACTTCTAAACTGGCTTCATTATATCAGACAACTCAGCCAAAATGAAAGAAGAAATTTAATGCGCTCATATAAAACAAATCACCTGAACAAGCGTACTAGAATAAATGTAGCAATATCAACTTTTATTAGCTTTTTTCAACAAGGTGTTTTCAATGTCTGGTGCCATCTATAGCCTCAAGTGTCTAAGCATACAGTGCATTTGGATTCAGTATTCACACTGTCGTGTCTGGACTATCATAAAATGTGAAGACTTAAATCAAATCAGTTCTCTAGGTTGAATTATTACGTGATTAAACTAATCACAAATATTCATTAACTAGGAAGTAGGGGCACCACGAAAAATGTTGACATTACAAAGTTATAATTTTCTGAATATAACTTCTCAAATATTTTAATATCTGATCAATTAGTCTTCTATTAATGAATTATTACCTCATCAGTTCTCATTCCAAACGTCGTAAAACTCTTGGTTATCTGCACAAACCCTAGTTTCCATGATGAATCAGAAATATACAAATTGGCTTTATTATTTATTTACTAACTAACTAAATAATCACACAGAATTACATAACAAACAAACAGTAGATATTGGTTACTAACAATGATGGAAAAGTCCCTAGTGGGCTAAACCGATATGATGGCTTGGTAGACAAAGGGAAGAGGGTGTGGACTGAGAAAGAGCGGGAAAGACAACATGTCTTCCTCACACACAGTCTATAATTATATTCATTGAAATGCTAATCCTTTGCACATGAATGGCCGCTCATTCGAGAATAATTGCAAAATATATATATTTATGTCCGTATGTCGTTGTTTTCTTCTCTGTTGGAATGCCCAATCATCTTGTAGGGTTCATCAGAGTCTCTGGTTAACTTTCATTGAAGTCACACAGTCTTTCGTGGTTAGAATGGATACTTCAGAGTACCATTCATAAATGTTCTCATACGATAGATGCTTCAGCAGTTGTCGGTATTCTTGTTCTAGGTTTACGTAATTTCTAGCATAATATTGGCTTGTTGTAGTTTAAACCACTTCACACACCAGCGTCACCCGGCATGCTTTGGTCTTAGAAATTCAACCATTTCCAAACTTAGTTTACACCGTGGTTTGCGTGGTCTTAACCATTTAAGAAGTCCGGGTTACTGTGGGTCTCTTTGGCATGAAATGTACATTTCGTCATGGGAGGTATTATACATTTCAGAGAAAAGGGAAGTTCCGTGGCCACTGACTAGTTCAACTTTACATGGAAGGCAATTCTCTCATAGTTTCACCTTTACTCATTCATTTTAAACAGGAATTAGATGCAAACCCCATAATTGAGAAATGTACACAATCAGAAGGACAGTTGTGTGTTTCCTGTCCTTCATGAGATCACCAAATGAAACACACTCAACATGACGGTCCCTTAAGTGTCCACAGACCATTCCCACAGTCTCAAATGTATAAATATAGTTTAATTTTCTAATTTTGTGGATTTAGGAGTTTGGTCAAGTCTTTATTTGTTCTCCCTAGGCTCTCTACCTCCATACTGCATGGTAGTTTCTACCCGGTATTTATGGAAATGTTTAAAAAGTTAAAAAAACAGAAATACCTTATTTACATAAGTATTCAGACCCTTTGCTATGAGATTTGAAATTGAGCTCAGGTGCATCCTGTTTCCATTGATCATCCTTGAGATGTTTCTAGAACTTGATTGGATTTCACCTGTGGTGAATTCAATTGATTGGACATGATTTGAAAAGGCAAAAACCCATCTATATAAGGTCTCACAGTTGACAGTGCATGTCTGAGCAAATACCAAGCCATGAGGTTGAAGGAATTGTCTGCAGAGCTCCGAGACAATGTTGTGTCGAGGAACAGATCTGGGGAAGGGTAACAAAACATTTATGCAGCATTGAAGGTCCCCAAGAACACTGTGGCCTCCATCATTCATAAATTGATGAAGTTTGGAACTACCAAGACTCTTCCTAGAGCTGGCCGCCTTTCCAAACTGAGCAATCGGGGGAGAAGGGCATTGGTCAGGGAGGTTACCAAGAACCCAATGGACACTCTGACAGAGCTCTAGAGTTCCTCTGTGGAGATGGGAGAACCTTCCAGGAGAACAGCCATCTCTGCAGCACTCCACAAATCAGGCCTTTATGGTAGAGTGGCAAGACTGAAGCCACTCCTCAGTAAAAGGCACATGACATACCGATTGGAGTTTCCCCAAAAGTCACCTAAAGGACTCTGACCATGAGAAACAAGATTCTCTGGTCTGACGGAACCAAGATTGAACTATTTGGCCTAAATGCCAAGCGTCATATCTGGAGGAAACCTGCCATCATCCCTACTGTGAAGCATGGTGCTGTGGGGACATCATTCAGCGGCAGGGTCTCGGAGACTAGTCATGCTTGAGAGAAAGACAAATGGAGAAAAGTACAGAGAGATCCTTGATGAACACCTGCTCCAGAGCACTCAGGACCTCAGACTGGGGTGAAGGTTGACCTTCCAACAACGACCCTAAGCACACAGCCAAGACAATATAGGAGTGGCTTCGGGACAAATCTCTGAAAGTCCTTGATGTTATGTGGGGTGGAGCAGTGCAGACTCAGACAAGGAGACAGGAATAAGGTAACCAAGCTATTTATTGAAAAGCCGGGGGGCCAGGGGGAGCCTGGGCGGGTAGCAGGGAACTAGAAATTGAGGCTGCGGTCGGGTTAAGGGGAGTAGGGTCAGGGTAAGCAGGTCAGGAATGGAATCCAAGGAAGCAGTAGAGCAGGTTCCAGGGCTGGGAAGCAGGACCGACGAGACAAGGGACTGGAGACAGGGACCAGAGTCAGAGTGGATGGAACTGTAGCGGAGAGAAAAGCAGCATCAGGCTAGGGAAAACAGGCACCACAGGATAACAAGATCTATGTAGGAACAAAAGGCTTGAAATGCAGACTGACTGAGGACAGGCTACGATCTGACAGGGTAGAAGTGGCAGGGCTCAGTATTTGTAGAGGTCTTGATTATGGAACAGGTTGCAGCTGGTGGGGATCTGCTCTGACTCCAGAACACGTCTCCACTCACACAGTCAGATACACCCACACATAGAGAGAGAGAGGGAGAGAGCACTGGGGGAGTGGCGGCAGGTTAGGGAGACAGGATGAGAAGTAGAGGGTGTGGCAGAGGCATATGTAACATTTGAGTGGCCCAGCAAGAGCCCAGACTTGAACCTGATCAATCATCTCTGGAGAAACATTAAAATAGCTGTGCAGTGGGGCTCCCCATCCAACCTGACAGAGAATGAGAGGATCTGCAGAGAAGAATGAGAGAAACTCCCCAAGTACAGAAAGCTTGTAGCATGATACCCAAGAAGACTTGAGGCTGTAATTGCTGCCATTGGGGCTTCAACAAAGTAATGAGTAAAGGGTCTGAATACTTACAGTATGTAAATGTGATATTTCAGGATTTTTTATTTGATAAATTTGCTAAAATATTTAATAACTGTTTTTTGCTTTGTCATTATAGGCTATTGTGTGTAGATTGATGAGGGGAAAAAAACGATTTAATCAATTTTAGAATAAGGCTGTGACGTAACAAAATGTGAAAAAGTCAAGGGGTCTGAATACTTTCTGAATGCACTGTATTTGCAATGTATGCATTCTTATATAGTTTAGTGAGTTTTCTAGCATTTTTGCACAGTTCAGTGCTGTTTTGTAATTTGAGCCCTGAGGCACACAATATAGTTGACAAAAAGGTATGCCTGAGGTGGAAACTCACTTGCCAAGTTGTATTCCTCAACAACATACTGTCCTTAGCCTCTTTTAAATTTACCATGAGGTGTGTGTGAGTGTTTGCAAGAGGGCAATAATATACAAAACACGATTATTTGCATGTGCCTTTTAATTAGCCCAGCAGATTGCTCTGCCTAGCGTTTAATCGAGCATTTAATCAATTCACCATGTACAGCTGTGGAGCTTCACTGTTTTGGTCTTCTTCTAGGCCTCTCGTCTCTCACTCAACCCAGCCAAGCACAACAACCTGACAGCCTGGCTCATTCAATCATAGATTTAAAAAAAAAAGTCTACTATCGATGAGATACCAATGGTAGGTATTCAATATGTTCTTTGATACTGGAACATATTTGGTTAAATCCAGGCTGAATAAAAATAAATTGAGAGAGAGAGAGAGAATCCTGTATTAATGTTCAAATCAAATTATCAATCAAAGCCAATCAATCCCAATTAAAGAAAAAAATACCATTATGGCTAATAATGATTCCCAGATACCTTAATTATTGCTTTAATATTAACATGGGATATGTTAATTTGATCAATTGTGTCCATTTCTGTAGCGCTCCGTGTTTAATGGCAGGTGGTCTTCTTTAGGGACCCTGTCACTAGAGAGCGAGCGCGAGAGAGACGGAGAGAAACTGCATTTGATAAAATAAACCTAAGGTAAACTTCCACTGCTAACCACACCAACATGTATGTTAAATAGTTCTGAGGTGGGCATTCAAAATGAAGCATTGTAAACAACCACAAAACATTGCCACAGTATGAATGAGCATATCCTGGGATATAATGAGTGCTTAAAAAAGTCATCCACTGTTTTCATTACAGTAAAAAAAATGTTTTTAATATAGTCAGAGTCCACACTATAAATCATTTTTACGTTTCCATTGTTGTTGAAATACACCGTTAAAATGAAATGCTCTGTAACACTAAATCTAGTGGCAACTGAGCTAACATCAACATTGACCTTAAATAAGAACGTAAACCTGAAATTTGAGTTAGTATTATAATACACGGTTGTGATATTATTGGGACAGATTTATGGTGTTCTGAAACATGACATGGTGTGTTGTAACATCACCTAATCAAGAGCTGTGCAACACCTTGCCAGAGACTGGGAGCACTAACTAGGAAAAGGTTGAAAACACTATTATGGGGTTTCGAGTCCTGTGTAGTGCAGAATTAGGATGGTGAAACTTGCATCCAGCCAACTTGCTTGGCCATTCGGCCATCACTCATCCATGTATTTATAAGTACATATTCTTATTAATTACTTTACTTGTTCGATATTATTGCACGGTCGGAACTAGAAGCATAAGCATTTTGCTAAATGTATTAACATCTGTGTAACCATGTGTATGTGACCAATTAATTTTTATTTTATTTGAACAAGAAAAGCAAGGAGCAGCAAGTCAGGCATTCTTGAAAGTCGAGACAATCATTGCCCTGCAAAGAAACATTATTTTATTAGCTGAAAAACACATTTAGCAAGCTGTAAAGTATAGAAATAAATGTGGTGCTTTATAGTTATGTAATAATAATAATAATAATATATGCCATTTAGCTGACGCTTTTATCCAAAGCGACTTACAGTCATGTGTGCATACATTCTACGTATGGGTGGTCCCGGGAATCGAACCCACTACCCTGGCGTTACAAGCGCCATGCTCTACCAACTGAGCCACAGAAGGACCACATCATGTGCCCCATATACCTTCAAAATGATTAGGGAATCATAATTTATTCAGAAAACATTGTTTCCATCAAAGTTTAATAAAGAAATACGAAGGAAGTTTTTTTGTTGTTAATATTTTCAACATTTCTCTTATAGCTGCCATTTCCATTACACGTCGTAATGTTTTTTTTTCCGACATTGATTTTGTAAAAAAAAAAAAAAAAATGGGTCAATTGGAAACCAGCATAATGACTGCTAATGTCAGCAGTAGCACTTATACAAAACTTGTAATCAGTAGTACTCAGGGGTTGATTTACCTTTCAGAAGTTCCTCCTTTTTAAACTATTTCACCTGTGTTTCAAATTGAAAGTCCAGTGTTTGTTTGCTTCAATAGAGTGATAAGGGGCATGCAACTGTAGTTTTTCTTCCCACAAAATACATTAGTGCAACACATTCAGCAGAAAATCATTTTCATCAGATGACAACAACTGTGCAACACTTTTTGAATTATAATATTATTATTATTATTTGGCTAGCAGCCACACATAACTAAATTAGCTTACAATGAAAAAACAAAGTATTTTTTGGCAAAAACAATGCATGGCCATCATATTTTTAGTATTTACTAAATAAATGTTTTAGCGAGCTACATTTCCTAATGTTTTGTTTGAAGTTAATCTTGCTATCAGAGAAAAACTACACAGAAAGAAAGTTCCAGAGAAAAGTAGCCTATACATCAGTCAGAGCGCTGTCTAATAGTCCAATGACAAAAGCAACTATGGTTCATCCGAGTGGAGAAGTGCAACATTTATCCTTTTCCATTTGTGATTTGGAGTGAACCCTGACTGAAGCGGAGCAGAATTTACAATAAGAAACATTTAATATCTGCGTAAAAATACTTTTCCTGTGTTTCATCTTTTCCTTTCTGCGTGAAAAATGCAGCCTACTGCATTAACGCTAGCCCTGAGCACTTATACAAATTTCATCCCAGTGCTAAATACGATCTACCAGTCATCCATTATACTAGTGTATCTGAACTGAGTCTTTATATTCAGATGATGGTACATGGTATGGAAGGTTGTTCAAATGGATTGAATCACAGTACAGTTGAGTTAGATGATATGATTGACAGTTTACAGTTCAGTTGGAATTGGTCTGTGATTTTTGTCTTTGGTTAGGATTGGCCAGCCAATGGTTAACATAGTATGTACAGTGCATTCGGAAAGTATTCAGAGCCCTTGACTTTTTCCACATTTTGTTACGTTACAGCTTTAATCTAAAATTGACTCAATTGTTTTAGTTTTATTCGTCAATCTACACAATACCCCACAATGACAGTGTAAAAACTGTTTTTTAAATGTATTTTTCAAGTATCTAAAAAATAAATAAAAACTGAAATATCATATTTACATAAGTGTTCAAAGCATTTACTCAGTACTTCCCCAGATCTGTGCCTCAACACAATCCCGTCACGGAGCTCTACGGACAATTCCTTCGACCTCATAGCATGGTTTTTGCTCTGACATGCACTTATGTAAATAAGGTATTTCTATTTAAAAATTTTAATAAATTTCCAAACATTTCTAAAAACCTGTTTTTGCTTCGTCATTATGGGGTGTTGTGTGTTAAATGCTGAGGACATATAGTTTTATTTAATACATTTTAGAATAAGGCTGTAATGTAACAACATTTTGAAAAAGTTTTTAAAAATGTCAAAATGCACTGTATGTATGTTTATCTACAGGGAGACAGAGAAATATGAAAAAACAAGAATTATAGTGCATGAGTGCATAATTATAGGAGTGGCAGGTAGCCTAGTGGTTAAGAGTGTTGTGCCAATAACTGAAAGGTCGCTAGGTGAAAAATCTGTCCATGTGCCCTTAAGCAAGGCAGTTAACCCTAAAAGCTCCTGTAAGTCACTCTAAATAACTAAATAACTAAAACGTAAAAATGATTGCAAAATGTATACGTGATTAAGCCAATTACATGGGCTTGCTCCTACCTATCTCTCTGATTTTGTCCTGCCGTACATACCTACACATACCCTACGGTCACAAGATGCAGGCCTCCTAATTGTCCCTAGAATTTCTAAGCAAACAGCTGGAGTTAGGGCTTTCTCCAATAGAGCTCCATTTTTATGGAATGGTCTGCCTACCCATGTGAGACGCAAACCAGGAGTGTGAAGGTGAACGGAAAGGCTCTGGAACAACGAACCGCCCTTGCTGTCTCTGCCTGGCCGGATCCCCTCTTTCCACTGGGATTCTCTGCCTCTAACCCTATTACAGGGGCTGAGTCACTGGCTTACTAGAGCTCTTTCATACCGTCACTAGGAGCGGTGCGTCACTTGAGTGGGTTGAGTCACTGATGTGATCTTCCTGTCTGGGTTGGCTCCCCCCCTTGGGTTGTGCCGTGGCGGAGATCTTTGTGGGCTATACTCGGCCTTGTCTCAGGATGGTAAGTTGGTGGTTAAAGATATCCCTCTAGTGGTGTGGGGGCTGTGATTTGGCAAAGTGGGTGGGGTTATATCCTTCCTGTTTGGCCCTGTCCGGGGGTGTCATCGGATGAGGCCACAGTGTCTCCTGACCCCTCCTGTCTCAGCCTCCAGTATTTATGCTGCAGTAGTTTATGTGTCGGGGGCTAGGGTCAGTTTGTTATATCTGGAGTACTTCTCCTGTCCTATCCGGTGTCAAGTGTGAATTTAAGTATGCTCTCTCTAATTCTCTCTTTCTCTCTTTCTTTCTCTCTCTCGGAGGACCTGAGCCCTAGGACCATGCCTCAGGACTACCTGACATGATGACTCCTTGCTGTCCCCAGTCCACCTGGCCATGCTGCTGCTCCAGTTTCAACTGTTCTGCCTGTGATTATTATTATTTGACCATGCTGGTCATTTATGAACATTTGAACATCTTGGCCATGTTCTGTTATAATCTCCACCCGGCACAGCCAGAAGAGGACTGGCCACCCCACATAGCCTGGTTCCTCTCTAGGTTTTGGCCTTTCTAGGGAGTTTTTCCTAGCCACCGTGCTTCTACACCGGCATTGCTTGCTGTTTGGGGATTTAGGCTGGGTTTCTGTACAGCACTTTGCGATATCAGCTGATGTACGAAGGGCTATATAAATAAATTTGATTTGATTTGATTAAGCTATGCAAATTTACCAACAATAAAACAATATGAATGTCAAAAGTAGATGTGGGGGCCTCCCGGGTGGCGCAGTGGCAAAGGGTGCCATACTGCCACCAGAGACCCTGGGTTCGCGCCCAGGCTCTGTCGTAACCGGCCACGACCGGGAGGTCCGTGGGGCGACGCACAATTGGCATAGCGTGGCTAGGGAGGGCTTGGCCGGTAGGGATATCCTTGTCTCATCGCACACCAGCGACTCCTGTGGCGGGCCGGGCGCAGTGTGCGCCAACCAAGGTTGCCAGGTGCACGGTGTTTCCTCCGACACATTGGTGCGGCTGGCTTCCGCGTTGGATGCGCACTGTGTTAAGAAGCAGTGCGGCTTGGTTGGGTTGTGTATCGGAGGACGCATGACCCTCAACCTTCGTCACTTCCGAGCCCGTACGGGAGTTGTAGCGATGAGACAAGATAGTAACTACTAACAATTGGATACCACGAAATTGGGGAGAAAAGGGGGTGAAAATAAATAAAAAAATATAAAAAAGTGGATGTGATAACATGTGGTGTGGTAGGTCAATGCTAGAGCAGGATAAATTGGTAGCGGCTATTTAGTGTAGCATATAACATGTGGGTCATACATAAAAAATAGATTAAGCTCATAATGTTAGTAGCCAGATAAGCCAGCAGTATTAACTACAAAGCAGGACTCAATTTGTATATAAAACAATTGCATGAAAGGTGCAAACAATGACTGGTGTAAATTAAGAACTGCACGTAACATCATGAAAACTGATCAATGAATCAAAATGTCTGTTTGGACTCAGACTATTAGCATTAGCGGACAAAATGCTACACAAAACAAATGTTCTTCTTGAGTGAATCCTTTCATATAATGATGTTATGTTTCATACCAGAGCTCAGAGGCATGCGTCGAATTCACTAAGCAGTGTACTTCGAAGCAGTGTATCGATGCCCGTTTCCCTTTTTCAGAAGCATGTTATCAAATATGTCCGAAGCTTAATTTTGTCCAGCAACTACCTTATTGGTTTGGTAGAAGACAAAAAGGCAAAACTGGGCCTGCGCTACGGTTTGTGATCAGCCGCCAAGGGCAGCATCTTGCTGGGGGCGGCATGGGGCGCCCGCACAAAATTGTTTGAAAAGGTGACATTTGTGCAATCATTTTTTTTATCGCTTATTTGCACATCACGTCAATTATATCATGTCACCGTGTGGGACTGTGGGTCAATTAACCTTGACGGAGTGGGCACAATGATTATAGTTTGTGAGCTAGGCAGGCTACTGTCTGGGAAGGTCTCCCACTCACATGTACGAGATGGGGAGGGGGGCGGACGGAGGTTGACCTCAGGTCTCCCCACTGGAAGCCCGAGGTAGGTGGAGCGGGAAAATCTATCAAATAGCGCACCTCTAACTTTGTACAGTGCTCATGCAATTAGTAAAATCAGTCACACACTGAAATGCTACCAAATAAATTCATTCATAATACCCTGAATATATAGTTTCACAGACATATTGTTGCATTTTTTTTCTGGTTTGTGCAAAATTGTTAAGAATAATATAAAACCCATCTGCACACCAACAATGTGAATTGGTTTAGTCTTGTCTCTCTGTTGACAGTTTTGGTCGATGGCTAATGTATTGATGCTCGAGTGCCGAATCAACACAAATTTGTTTCTATTTGTCTTTGTTACTTCTGTAGCACAGGCAATACATTTTTTCCTGCATCACCACCCAACCCGCCCAACCCTAACGCATTGGTGAAAAGAATCGCATCACCCCAAAATACTTGCCTCCAGTAATGAACCTATTTTCGACAAAATTGTCTGGAAAACCTCAATTCTTGTGTGATAACATTTTATATTCACATTTTCATCGACACATACTTTCTTGGATTCTTTTGGAGAGTTTCATCTGGTCGTTTGCTCTGCTCTCACCTGTCTGAGTTCGTGCAGGTCCCAAATACAGGGGAGGCGCCTGCAAATGTTCCTGCTTTTATACTTGACCATAGTTACCACAGACATAAAGTCATAAATCCCGCCTATTTCTTCAATTTCTCATCCTAAAATGTCATTTTAAACCTAACTTAACCCTTCTAATCGTATGCCGAATTCTTACCTTAAATGAAAGACCAAAAAGCACATTTTTGTTTTCATGAATTTTTACTATATAGCCAATTTTGACTTTGTGGCTGTGGTAACTAGGGGAAAGCCATAGAGTTTTCTAGAGGGTAACACCTGCCACGCATGTTCTTTTTCCACCTCCATGCCACAGACTGGCTTCTGATATTGTGTCCCAAGTTCTTCACACAGTACGTTGGGGGTTCATTTCCCACTTTCACCTGTCCATCTTTCACTCCTTCTTTGTCTCCTCCTGTTTCTAATCTGTTGTAAAATTATTTATAATCTCTAATCTCATCTCAATTATTTATCATCTTTATAATTATTTATAATGGGCCTGGTAACTGTAGCTTATAATAGGTGTCAAAGTTTAACCAAGGAAAAATATTAATTTCCCAGTCTCTTCTTTAAAATGTTAATCAAAACATTGACTGAAAATCATCAATCTATATTTATGCAATAAACCTATTATAAATTGATAAACCATTTGATTGAATGAGAGACAGTCTGTTTTGGTGCTGCCTTTTACATGCACTGAAACACCAAAAAGTGTCTTCACAAAACTCTCAAAAAAACACAATTATTCAGATTGAAGAACCACTTTGGGTATGTCAGAGTACTTCCATTCTGTTTTGAAATATATTCAGTGTATCATAACACTTACATTGGGTTTACATTCAAACACCCTCCAAACCCAAAATCTCAGCTTGGTTGCACTACTTTTCAAGGCTTTACTCCACAATGTTTTGTCTTTCTATTTCATCCTTCATTCGAGATTGCGGAACTATTTCCTCGGACTTTGCTGTCTAATCCAATTCCCATACTATTCCCCTCTAATGTTATTTCTTTATTTCACACTGCCTCGTCTGACAAAATAAGTCGAGTTCACACACCAGACTAACACTGAAAGATTTATATTTCAAGTAGCTGCCCCTCGATTGGAAAACCCTGCTTTGGTTAGAATTATGAGTGTGGAACACGGGGGAGCGATCAAACGGTCTCTTATAATGTGGGCAGATTGAGCAAGAGTAATTCAACCTGTTCTTTTCTTTTACAGCTGGCAAAGTCTTTGAACAAGACCGATGCACTGAACTGTCCCCTGAACACATATAACGGTATCCAGAGCAACAAAAAAGGAGCTATAACATCTTCTATTTAATGTATACAGGATACATGAGAAATGTAATTGCCCTTACAATCCACATTTATCAGTGTTAACTTGAATACAGAGTATTTGATTAGGCTGCTGGCATCAGACTTGTTGTTGGAGTGGCTTTAGTTGTAATAGTGGAGGAGGGACTTTAATGAGTATGACGTGTGTTTAGGAAACGCACAGCTTAGGAACTCCCTGCTTGACACGTCAGTGCTTTTCACTTCCTTTAAAAAGAAATGTTCTTGTTAACCAATAGCCAGTCCCATATCTTATCCTGCTGTTTCACACTCAGACAAAGCAAAGGTTTAATTTTTCCTTTATTTAACTAGGCAAGTCAGTTAAGAACAAATTCTTATTTTCAATGACAGCCTAGGAACAGTGGGTTAACTGCCTTATTCAGGGGCAGAATGACAGATTTGTGCCTTGTCAGCTCAGGGATTCAATCTTGCAACCTTTCGGTTACTAGTCCAACACTCTAGCCACTAGGCTACGCTGCCGCCCCAGGTTAGCTCTGCAACTGTACAGATGTATTTGATCACTCCTTTGTTGCTGAGAATTCCGCTGCACAGCAGGAAATGCAAACTTGTACTATATTTGAGTTTAAAAAAGCTTCTAAAGTTTGTAATTTACACTTGATTTGCCCTAATAAAAAATGTATCAACCCCTACAAAAATGTCCTCTCATTATAATCCACATTTCTTTTTTGTCTGCTGTAGAAAACTGGCTCAAGTTAAGATCCTACATGTACTCTCCATGTGAGTGGGATTCATATCCACCCCCAATTAGTCACTGTGGTGGAGGATCGAATCTGACACGTTCTCTACTTTTCATCCACTTCCTTCTGTCTCCCTCTCTTTCCAGCTGTCTGAATAAATGTCAAATATGAAACTAAAAAAGCACAACAATGTCACAATGATGCTTGAGATAAACGTTCAAGATATACAGGAAGTGGGTTCCTTTAAGTGACTGTTCGGATGCACAAGCACACAAACACATGCTGATGGCTGTGAAATGTTTTTCCCATCCTCTGTAAATGTGTAATGATTGCTCAATGCGTACACTTTGCAGCAGAGGAAGTTGATTTTCTCTGGGTGTCTTCAGAGAAGAAATACATGTGGTAAAACGCCTATTGGAGATTCCCAGATAGGCTGACATTTCACACTGATGAGGAGGACTATAATCTTCATTGGGAACACTGGACTGGCTCACATTCAGTATGTATGTACTCTAGTCCCCCTCCTCTCTCAATTCATAAAAGCACCTGTCTGACTGGCCTCGTGATACAAGAACAGTTACGTTTACTGCAAGTCAATGATTGTGTTAAATGGTTAAGACAGTTAAATACCTCTAAATGGTTTTATGTATCAACCTTCCTAAAGTTAGAAATTACATTAAAAAATAATCTACATAGCATCTCTAACTACATTAAACCCTCATATGTGCAGTGGGCATAAACAATGAAGATGGTGCAAACAGAACAAAAACATGTTGAGTTCTAGCCAAGAGGACTAGCCAAGGTCAGCTTCAAACAATACACTCATCCTTGCCCCTGGTCGTTTGACTTTAGCATTCACATGAAACACTGTCATATATCACTGTGTCCAGAACACCTGGAGGCAGACTTTAATATTACTGTGTGGTGCTGAGAGCACACAAACATTTTAATATAACTCAAACTATGGAATCTCCATACTCATTCAGAGATTAGCATATCAAAATATACATACGTAATATCATACTAGCATGCTAGCAGATATGACCTCACCCCACATACCTATCATCCCAATAACAAAAACTCCAAGACAATAAAAGTCTGAAATTGCTAAAACGACTGACATTTAGACTTTAAAGTCTCATCACGTTGTTATTGTCCCTTTCCCCGCAACGGCAAGGGCATTTTACTGCCCACTTAGGTCATCTGGAGGAAAACTATCCATCTGAATATCAAACAGTCTGAGCTTCGTCACCTGCCCTTTTCCATGCCACTGACTTCATATATCACAGCCTTGTCTGGCCACAGCCCTTGGAACATGGAATTTATATGAGATTAGTTTAACTGTCTCCGATTATTCCTATGGCACCAAGCCAGGGCTGTGACAAAATAACCACTAATGCAGTGGTTGTGGGGGACAAGGCAATAGTATTTACTCGCAATATTTATGTGAGACATATAAAGGTTGAGGGAACTTCAGGCATAATCAGACATACCGAATTAGTACAGAGATTGTTTCTGCCGAGGAGACTATGTGCCTGGAAGTTTATTAGAGGTAGGCCTGATGAAAGAAATGTGGGTTTTGGACTTCTTAGACTCACCATTTATTTTATCAGGATGACTTGCTCAGCCAACTCAGTCTCAATATTAGCCAAGATGTATTTCTGCAGAGCGCATGTCCTTGGCAGTGAGAGCAGATTAAATCTTAGCTGCTTCATTACATGTTGTTAATGCAATTTGGTTGTAAATATCTGACATTTCACTTAGCCTATATACTGTATACACTGCATGTTCGCGCATATCTAATTTAGAAATAGAAATACTGCTACAGTAGTGAGGTTACATAATATATAATCAATTTCAAGTAATGTAAGTTAATGTACTATAGAGATAGATAAACTGACATGTCATCCAATGTTTGACCAAAACATATTTCCTCAGCTTGTTCCGCTATGGCTAAGAAGTGCTTCTGCTCTCATCACAGGTCTGAGGCAGTGGTTTGCTTACATTTTAACAATACATAATATAATAATAATATAATAATAATAATAATATATGCCATTTAGCTGACGCTTTTATCCAAAGCGACTTACAGTCATGTGTGCATACATTCTACGTATGGGTGGTCCCGGGAATCGAACCCACTACCCTGGCGTTACAAGCGCCATGCTCTACCAACTGAGCCACAGAAGGACCACAGAATACATCCATAATAAAGCAAACCTGAAATACAATTTTAATCGATATATATTTTCCAGTTGAAGTTATTGTGTTATATATACAGACTACTGTTAGGATCATTAGTTCAGTTGTGTTGTATTTGATCACTTCCAATCAATACCATTTCACACCGTTCGTCATCATCATCATCAGTCCTGTTTCTTTATTTCTTATTAAAGCTCATATTTCAGGGAACAATGTTGTGTCAGAGACTAATTATTGACTGCACGCTGAAAGTTATGAATCAGAGTAGACTCACTCAGAGAAACACGTCAATATTCATTACCAATTGGCACAGTCACCTATCACATTGCTTTCCTTATATCGACTATCTTGTTATTCTAGAAAATGAAAACCTTATAACAATGTCATCCTGGATTGATGGTTGTGAGATTCATTTGAGTCCACCCTATCACAATGTAATTTCCTGTTTTAAATGTGCAACCTTCAACAGCTCATATAGCCTATATGTCCCAATAAATTATATACTTTTTTCGATAAAAGTAATGGGAATTCATTCACACTTCAGAAATGCTATATATCATAAGTTTAAGGAACTTATGAAAGAGATTGGTGTTTTTTTTCACTATCTAATCAGGGTTGTGATTAGATATGTATTAGTTTAAAAGCTATCACTTGATGCTTTCATTTTAGAGAGACAAATAATAAATGCTCTATTTCTGCCTCACTCTCAGAGAAATAAGTAACAGTCCTAGTCAAATCTAACACATAACTAAATTTTTTATAAAGAACTTTACAAATTATACATTTGTGACCTGAATATAAAATAAATATAGAGAAAATGTTTTATTTAATACAGTAATATTAGATCAGTAAATATTTTTTTTGTCATTTAGCAGATGCTCTTATACAGGGCAACTTACAATTAGTGCATTCATCTTAATATTGCTAGGTGAGACAACCACATGTCACAGTCAAATATACAGGATAACAACATTCCATTCCAGTTAAACAATGGATATATAGCATTTTCCAAAGAAAAGCCATTTGAATTCACATCTAAAATCTATTAATAAAAAATATGAAAACAGTAATATTTTGCACACACATGAAAGTACCCATAAACAGTAATTTCAGATGAAAAAATACATATAGCGTTTTGGAAATAAAACAATATAAAAAAAAGGTCAAAATCAGAAGAAAAAGTTACTGTTAAAACCTGTTGTAACTACCCATCCCGTGTCCGGGATTGTTGTCATCATCTGACACTAATTAGCATAACGCAACGGACATAAATATTACTAGAAAATATTCCGATTCATGAAATCACAAGTGAAATATATTGAAACACAGCTTAGCCATTTGTTAATCACCCTGTCATCTCAGATTTTGAAAATATGCTTTACAGCCAAAGCAAGACAAGCATTTGTGTAAGTTTATCGATAGCCTAGCATAGCATTACGTCAAGCTAGCAGTAGGCAACTTGGTCCCGAAAATCAGAAAAGCAATCAAATGAAATCGTTTACCTTTGATGAGCTTCGGATGTTTTCACTCACGAGTGACCCAGTTATATAGCAAATGTTCCTTTGTTCCAAAAATATTATTTTTGTAGGCGAAATAGCTCCAAGTTTGTTCTTCACTATTGGCTGAGAAATCGACCAGAAATTGCGGTCACGAAAACGCCGAAAAATATTCCAAATTAGCTCCATAATATCGACAGAAACATGGCAAACATTGTTTATAATCAATCCTCAAGGTGTTTTTCAAATATCTATTCGATAATATATCAACCGGGACAGTTGGCTTTTCAGTAGGACCGAGAGGAAAAATGGCTACTTCTGTATTTTATGCAAGAATCACTCTGAGAGCCATCAGGTGACCACTTACGCAATATAGTCGCTCATTCTTCAACATTAAATGCGTGAAACTACGTCAAAATGCTGTAGACACATTGGGGAATACGTAGAAAAGGGAATCTGGTTGATAGCCCATTCACTGCTCAATCCTAAACTGTCCATTAAATGCATATTCTAGCATCTTGTCCTGACAAAATAGCCCATTTACTCTGGGAACGTTATTTCTCCAAAAATGAAAATACTGCCCCTTAGTTACAATTAAAGGATAGCACCACCACCATTGTGCAAGCTGTCAGTCCTTTATTAGAACATGGAGGAGCAGAAAATGTGACGTATCTTATCTGGGTTTTCCTTGCCACTCTTTTCATAGCCCTTTACACTCGTATCCATTGAATATGCAAGATTTGGACAATGATAATCACCTAAATTGGAACACAGTGGCTGTACAGTACCATGCAATACATGACATCAGAGCTCAATGTCCCTTCACAGGGTTTTGACTGACAGACGTTTTGAACTTGAGCTCCACATGCACATAACAAGAAGTTGCCCCCTTCCCTCCTGCTAACTGGGTAACTTTTGAATAAAAAACTAGAAATCTGAGTGAGGAAAATGCTGTAAATTAATAGGACGCGCTGTACGATGAGACATTGAGGATTATAATAATTACTACTTTGATGTCATACAAGTGAACCAAAAACTTTGAAATATGTGCTTCACATCTCCATATAATAAAACTCATGTAATATACAGTGTCAAGGTTTATGATCACTGTCTTTGATGTACAGTTACAAGATGACATGGCGTCATACCCCGGGGTTGTCCTGAACAGAGTGAGCGTATGTTTGTTGTATTGTGAAGAAAATTTGCCCCGGACTACACATCTGATTGCACTCATTCTATGTGCACCAAAATTACAATCTGCTTCTCTGAATTAATTTGTGAAAGGCTAACACTGTAAGATCATATTTGATAATTTAGCAAGTTATGTTGACAATATAACAAACTTTCAAATTATGCCCACCTGACCCAGATTACGGTTTATAATGGACCATTTTTGGATTGCGTAAACAACAACAGTAATTGTGTAAAGGCAGGGATGTAGGTCCAAATAAAAGTGTGCTTGGTCCAGTTCCTCAACGGCCAACCTGGTCTGGCATTTCATATTATTCTGTATGTAAATCCAAAACACTCCATTTAGTATGATATGTTAAATTGCATATGGTATGTATTAATTTGTGGATGTCCATCACCCATTTCTTTTTATATGTTATTAATTAGCCATATTCGTCGACCTGGCCAAGGCTTTAGACTCTGTCAATCACCGCATTTTTATTGGCAGACTCAACAGCCTGGGTTTCTCAAATGACTGCCTCGCCTGGTTCACTAACTACTTCTCAGATAGAGCTCAGTGTGTCAAATCGGAGGGCCTGTTGTCCGGACCTGTGGCAGTCTCTATGGGGGTGCCACAGGGTTCAATTCTCGGGCCGGTTATTTTCTCTATATACAACAATGATGCTCTTGCTGCTGGTGATTCTCTGATCCACCGCTACGCAGAAGACACCATTCTGTATACTTCTGGCCCTTCTTTGGACACTGTGCTAACAAACCTCCAAACAAGCTTCAATGCCATACAACTCCTTCCGTGGCCTCCAACTGCTCTTAAATGCATGTAAAACTAAATGCAAGGTCTTGAACCGATTACCGCCTGCATCCGCCCGTCTAGCATCACTACTCTGGTCGGTTCTGACTTGGAATATGTGGACTAGTACAAATACCTAGGTGTCTGATTAGACTGTAAACTATCCTTCCAGACTCACATTAAGCATCTCTAATCCAAAATTAAATCTAGAATTGGTTTCCTATTTCGCAAAAAGCATCCTTCACTCATGCTGCCAAACATACCCTCGTAAAACTGACTATCCTACCGATCCTTGACTTCGGCAATGTCATTTACAAAATAGCCTCCAACACTCTACTCAGCAAATTGAATGTAGTCTATCACAGTGCCATCCGTTTTGTCACCAAAGCCCCATATTACCCACCACTGCGACCTGTATGCTCTCGTTTGCTGGCCCTCGCTTCATATCGCCAAACCCACTGGTCATATATAAGTCTCTGCTAGGTAAAGCCCCGCCTTGTCTCAGCTCACTGGTCACCATAGCAGCACCCACCCGTAGCACGAGCTCGAGCAGGTATATTTCACTGGTCATCCCCAAAGCCAACCCCTACTTTGTTTGCCTTTCCTTCCAGTTCTCTACTGCCAATGACTGGAACGAATTGCAAAAATCACTGAAGCTGGATTCTTATATCTCCCTCACTAACTTTAAGCATCAGCTGTCAGAGCATCTCATGTGTAACTATGTGTTGTTGTGTGTGCCGCACTGCTCTGCCTTATCTTGGCCAGCTCGTAGTTGTAAATTAGATATTGTTCTCAACTGGCCTACCTGGTTAAGTAAAGGTTTTAGCATTTGTTATAAATTACAATTCGTATTATACGTAATGAATTAGTACATTTCTAAACGTACAATTGGTTTACCAATTTACTAAAGGGTAATGCAAAATGAATATTTTGTTATGAATTTGCAAAATGTATGATGTTACGAATTCTATCTAGGTGGCTAGGTGACTAACGTTAGCTAGCTCGCTAACATTAGCTAGGCTCGGGGTTAGGGTTCGGGGTTAGGGTTAAGTTTAGAAGTTTGGTTAAAAGGGTTAAGGTTTGGGTTAGGGGAAGGGTTAACTAAAAGGGTTGAGGTTAGGGTTAGGGTTAGCTAGCATTCTAAGTAGTTGCAATGTAGCTAAAAAGTAGTAAGTCGTTGAAAAGTTCCTAATTAGCTAAAGTTGTCTGTGATGAGATTTGAACTCTCAACCTTTGAATTGCTAGACATTCACATTACATGCTGACCAGTTCACCCGAACCAACCACCCTCCTTTTGTTGTTGCCTTAAGCAACCATCTGTCTTATGTAACCATACCAAACGTAACATATCAAACTAAATGAAGTGTCTCGGATTTACATACACAGAATAATACGAAATGCTCTGAGGTTGCAACTGCAGATTGGTGAGCTTAAAAAAGCACCTCGTAGTTGAAGATTCTTTGAGTCATAAAAGTGCATTGCAATTACTTAGGAACTGTGCATTTTGCACCTACCCCAAAATAATATTCTTAGCATGTAACTGAATGTACTGATAGTATTTTGTTATCAACAAATGCAGTAAAAAAGTACAGGGAATATAAAATGCACATAAAATCAACAGTGTAATGTTTGGATTCAGTCTTGTGTCAAGTGAACTGTTGTCTCCTCACCTTCAGTCTAATAATTTTCCTATAATCCCCAAACTGTTCCCCTTTAATTGCTACCACGTTTATGCATATGCTTTCAATATTTCTTATGTAAGAAACATTTCAAATCAGCGGTGTGCATATAGGCCAATTCCCAAGAGTGTAAGGGGTTAATTAGATCCACATTTTGTCTCACCTCAGTCCTCCACTTCTTTGGCAACCTCTTGATTGTTTATATAAGTCTCCTTTGTGTTCCATTTTCAGTCTCATTTATGTGTTCCTTTTTCAGTCTCATTTATGTGTTACATTTTCAGTCTCATTTATGTGTTACATTTTCACACAGATTCCAAGTTCCTTTCTCCATGGCCTTTCCTCCTTATCAGTGCTAAAAATTATCTATGTGGTCATTCTGTTCTGACAAAAATGACAATTGTCTTTCTTTCTGTGATGTATCTTGGAATTAGCTGACAGTATAGACTGACCCATGTTCATGTTCATCAGAGATGTCATATTGTTAAGCTACATAAAATATGTGAGGTAGACCTATGTAGCTGACATTTAAAAAAAGCCTTTTGGTGCGTATATCATCAAAACCGATGGTAAATGCCACACACTGTAAACACAGACATCAGCAATTAGCCACCAGCAGTTAATAATGCAGCTCTTAACATCAGTACATTAATGATTCCATCATACTCAGCAACGACACTGGGAAGCATTTAGCTGTAGGAATTATTACGTGATTTGCCATCTTCAAGACGGAAAATAAAGACACAAAATGCCTCTCAGTCAAAGTGTTTTCTATCCTTATGGAAATGTTGTTTAAGAGATGGAAAAGAAGTCTGACTGAAGTGTAGTTACGCAACAGTAAGCTTTCAGATCACAGTCATGTCCCTAAATTGAATTCAATTGTGAATGCAAAGACAACTTTGAAAAGTACTAGAAACATTGCACATTTCTCAGTTGAAAATAAAGTTAGAGAATTTTTATTGGATGTTTTCCAATTGCTCAAATTCACTAAACAGTTTAAGAATTACTTAATGCTGCTGTAGGCCTACAAAACAAAAATACAAATCCTGTTTCTTTAGCCAAAAAGTAAGACAAGGCTTATGGGAAAAAAAAGACATGCTTAAAATCACATGATTGTAAGCTCCTGACAAGGATTTCTAAAAGCATGATGGAATTAATCAAAATATTAATAAGTATTCAACCAATTTGTTATGGCAAGCCGAAATAAGTTCAGGAGTAAACATTTGCTTAAAGGAAAAGTTCACCCATTTAGAATTGTGTATTGTTTTTGTGCATCTCTGAGTGATGTTCTATCGATACCCAGGTTGAAATAAAATAAAGGTTAAATAAATAAATATAATGAATTCAAGCAGGCAGAAATCCGGCTGCTATGACGTAGCATTGTGATAAAGTTGCTCTCACTACAGGACACTTGAAGTTAATAGGAATACATTTCAGATTTCAATACTGGCCGAGAGGATGTCTTCTCTCGATTGAGCGATATTTTTATATGTCACGATTCCAAAGCTAATCGATAATACAGATAGCAAGTTAATTGTCTCACATTGCGGAAAATATTTGTAATGTTGATGAAATTCGTGCTAATGTTGATTTTTTGATCTAGCATCCAATAGAATCCCATTCACTCCTTGAAGGAGAGTGCTCCTTGTCCCGGAATGCACTACTTGGCCTATTGACATTGCATGGGCAACGTTTCCCATCTCCTCAAAAGTATATCTGGCTTTGTGAATGTTCGACTCCACTCTTTCAGGCACATCGATCTGCAGGTTGAATATGGTGAGATTCTAGACACTTAAATTGACAGTGGAGTTTGTTTAGAATATTTTACAGCTAACCTGTTACGTTACATGCTGATATTGTCTTTGGTATTATTGTTTGTAGCTACGTTTGCTAGCTTCTTATGGCTGGGGGCAGTATTGAGTAGCTTGGATGAATAAAATGCCCAAAGTATACTGCGTGCTACTCAGGCCAAGTTGCTAATATATGCATATTATTAGTATATTGGGATAGAAAACACTCTGACGTTTCTAAAACTGTTTGAATGATGTCTGTGAGTATAACAGTACTCATATGGCAGGCAAAAACCTGAGAAAAAAATCAAACCAGGAAATGGGAAAGGTGAGGTTGGTCGTTTTTCAAATCATTCCCTATTGAAGATACAGTGGAATATTGGTCATGTTGCACTTCCCAAGGCTTCCACTAGATGTCAACAGTCTTTAGAAACTTGTTTTAGGCTTCTACTGTAAAGGAGGGGCTCATAAGGGCTCTTTGGGGCAGTGGTCTGGCAGAGTGCCACAAACTCGTGACGCTCGCTCACGAGAGAGGTAGCTCGCGTTCCATTGCTTTTCTACAGACCAATTAATTCTCTGGTTGGAACATTATTGAAGATTTATGTTAAAAACATCCTAAAGATTGATTCTGTACATCGTTTGACATGTTTCTATGGACTGTAACGCAACTTTTTGACATTTCGACTGCTCCTAGGTGAACGCGCTTCGTGACTTTGGATTTGTTTACAAAACGCGCTCACAAAAGTAGCTATCTGGACATAATTGATGGATATTATCGAACAAAACAAACATTTATTGTGGAACTGAGATTCCTGGGAGTGCATTCTGATTAAGATCATCAAAGGTAAGTGAATATTTATAATGTTATTTCTGACTTCTGTTGACTGCACAATATGGCGGATATCTTTTTGGCTTGTTTGGGCTCTGAGCGCCGTACTCAGATTATTGCATGGTTTGCTTTTCCGTAAAGCTTTTTTAAAAATCTGACACAGCGGTTGCATTAGAAAGATACACTGCTTCTTAATGCAATCGCTTTGTCACATTTCTTTTTAACGTTACAGAAATCGTTCATTTTTCAATAATCTGAGACGGCGCTCAGACATAAGCAATATTTCTCCGCTATATTGGAGTCAACAGAAACACAAAATTACAACATACATATTCCCTTACCTTTGATGATCTTCGATCAGAATGTAGTGGAAGTAGTCATACTTACCCAATACATCGTTTGGTTTCAAGTCGTGTGTCTTTGCATTAGCATATGCTACGAGTTCCAGCTGAAATGCTTCCAAAATTAAGTGTATCTAAAGTTCCATGTATAACACTTGTATTTTCATCAACATTTATGATGAGTATTTCTGAAAATTGATGTGGCTCTCTGCAAAATCACCGGATGTTTTTGGAACTACTGAACATAACGCGCCAATGTATACTGAGATTTTTTTATATAAATATGAACTTTATCGAACAAAACATACATGTATTGTGTAACATGAAGTCCTATGATTGTCATCTGATGAAGATCATCAAAGGTTAGTGATGAATTCTATCTCTATTTCTGATTTTTGATTTTTGTGACTCGACTCTGGCTGGAAAAATGGCTGTGTTTTTCTGTGACTTGGCTCTGTCCTAACATAATCGCTTGTGATGCTTTCGCAGTAACACCTATTTGAAATCAGACACTGTTGTGGGATTAACAAGAAGTGTATCTTTAAATGGTGTGAAATACTTCTATGTTTGAGGAATTTTAATTTTGGGATTTCTGTTGTTTTGAATTTGACGCCCTGCACTTTCACTGGCTGTTGTCATATCGATCCCGATAGCGGGATCTCAGCACTAAGAAGCTAGCTAGATACGTTTGCTAGCTAGCCAGCCAGCCCATAGAGAGAGCATTGTATTGTGGATTCTGTAGTTGATTAAAACTGCAAGAGACTTCCCCAAAGATTTACCAAGTTGCTACCAACCTGATAATAAAGGCAAAATATGTAACACTGTAAAGTAAAGGAATTTGTGGTTTTGAGGGAATGTTTCCTTAGCAAGTCACATAATACGTTGCATGGACTGACTCTGTGTGGAATAATAGTGTTTAACATGATTTTTCAAAGACTACCTCATCTCTGTACCCCACACATACAATTATCTGTAAGCTCCCTCAGTTGAGCAGTGAATTTCAAACACAGATTCAACCACAAAGACCATATGGGTAAAAAAAAAAAAGCAGATAATGAAAGTCCCTTTGAGCATGGTGAAGTTATTAGTTACACTTGGATCAATACATCCAGCCACTACAAAGATAAAGACATCCTTCCTAACTCAGTTGCCGGAGAAGACGACAACCATTTAGGTATTTCACTATGATGACAATGGTGACTTAAAAAAAAGTTACAGAGTTTAATGGCTATGATAGGAGAAAAATTAGGCTGGATCAACAACATTGTAGTTATTCTACATTAATAACTTAAATGACGTGAATGTGAAAAGAAGGAATCCTGTACAGAATATTCTAAAAGTTGTTTGCCATAAGGCACTAAAGGAAAACTGCAAAGAATGTGGCAAAGAAAATAACTTTGTCTTGACTACAAAGCATTATGTTTTGGGCAATTTGTACACAACACATCACTGAGTACCACTCTTCATGTTTTCAAGCATACTGTAGTGGTGGCTGCATAATGTTATGGGTATGCTTTTCACTAGGGAGGTTTTTAGGATAAAAATAAATGGAATAGTCCTAAGCACAGGCAAAATCCTAGAGGAAAACCTGGTTCAGTTTCCAACAAACACTGGTAGTGTTTCAGCAGGACAATACCCTAAAACACAAGCCCAAATATACACTGGAGTTGTTTACCAAGATGACATTGAATGTTGCTGAATGGCCTAATTACAGTTTTGACTTAAATCGGCTTGAAAATGGCTGTCTAGCAATGATCAGCAACCAACATGACAGAGCTTGAAGAATGTTTAAAAGGATAATACAGGTGTGCAAAGCTCTTAGAAACTTACTCAGAAAGATTCACAGCTGCCAAAAGTCATTATAACATGTATTGGTGTGAATACTTATGTAAATTATATATTTCCGTCTTTCATTTTCATTAAATTTGCTACAGATTCTAAAAACATGTTTTCACTTTGTATTTATGGGGTATTGTGTGTAGATGGGTGAGAAAAAATATATTTAATCCATTTTGAATTCAGGCAGTCAAGGGTTATGAATACTTCCAGAAGGCACTGTACAAATATTCAAGCAAATTGGGTGTTCTCTGATATTGTCTAAAGCATTATCTGCTGTGCCACACTAGGAATCTGGGGCACTGACCATTGGTCCTTCCTTCCATCCAGAAAAATGACTCGTGGTGAGCCTAACAGGATAATCCCATAACCCAGTGAGTCATGCTTAGCTGCTCCTGTGTGCAGGGCTGCCCGTTCTTTTTAGTTGAATGGAATCAAAATAGGTTATTTCTAATTATATAACAGTGGTCTTATTGTTGTTGTCAATATCACATATCAGATATCTAACAACTGAAGCCACCCATATCAGCATAAATCTGATCTAAGCTACAAACATATACAATATGATACATTATTTATTTGCTATTACTGTGAAACGTGTGCATTCATTTTCATGAGCCCGGTCTGGGGGAATGGATAATATAGTAAACAGGACGCCCAATGGGGTTATCTACAATCCCAACGCATACTTTAACTGCCATTTTACATTCCAGCGTGCTACTGCAACATGACCGAGGTCTCAGAACCCTGCAGAATGTGATGTTCAGTCAGCTGTGACCAGGACTAATGTGAGCCTTCCATCATGTGCCAGTCTCCTAGAAAAGAGGCAGTCACACGCGTAAACTGCACATCTGAAAACATAGGTCAGTCTAACTGAAGAAATGACTTTACACCAACTGAGAGGATTACTAACACTTTCCCACTTAAACGATTCACAGTGACACCGAGTGACCTCAGGCACAGGATTTACATTATATTTCAGCTAAGTTTATATATCTATCTTTATAATATCTAATATACGCTAAACAAAAATGTAAACGCACATGCAACAATTTCAAAGATTTTTCTGAGTTACAGTTCATATAAGGGAATCAGTCAATTTAAATACATTCATGAGGCCCTAATCTATAGATTTCACATGACTGGGAATAGATACAGTTGAAAATCTTGTTAACAAACTGTAGTTTTGGAAAGTTGGTTAGGACATCTACTTTGTTCATGACACAAGTAATTATTCTAATAATTGTTAACAGACAGATTATTTCATCAAGGAAGAAGCCACTGCTCAAAAACCACCATAAAAAAACAGACTACGGTTTGCAACTGCACATAGGAACAAAGATCATACCTTTCTGAGAAATGTCCTCTGGTCTGTTGAAACTAAAATGGCCATAATGGCCATAAAGACCATTGTTATGTTTGGACGAAAAAGTAGGAGGTTTGCAAGCCGAAGAACACCATCCCAACCGGGAAGCACAGGGGTGGCAGCATCATGTTGTCATGTGTCTGAGCTGTGCGCCAACACTTCTTACAAAAACAAGTAGAGATGAAGTCTCTTAATCTCTTATCCACTTTGAGACATGCATGTCATTAATATAAGCTCCCTGTGTACATTTAAGGGCCAGCTGTGCTGCCCTATTCTGAGCCAATTGCAATTTTCCTAAGTCCTTCTTTGTGGCACCTGAACATACAACTGAACACTAGTCCAGGTGTGATAAAACTAGGGCCTGTAGG
Organism: Oncorhynchus keta; assembly: GCF_023373465.1. Taxonomy (NCBI): domain Eukaryota; kingdom Metazoa; phylum Chordata; class Actinopteri; order Salmoniformes; family Salmonidae; genus Oncorhynchus; species Oncorhynchus keta. Next base: position 18,125,981 of record NC_068441.1, read on the forward strand.
ACCTGCCTTTTTGATAGTGTTGTTAAGATTTCAGAGTAGCACTTTATTATGACATACTTCTCCCCATCTTAGCTACTGTTGTAACCATATGTTTTGACCATGACAATTGCTTGTTCAATTTCCACAGTATTCATTTTACCTTTATTTAACTAGGCAAGTCAGTTAAAGAACAAACTCTTATTTTCAATGACAGCCTAGGAACAGTGGTTTTACTGCCTGTTCAGGGGCAGAATGACAGATTTGTACCTTGTCAGCTCGGGGATTTTAACTTGCAACCATCCGGTTACTAGTCCAACGCTCTAACCACTAGGCTACCCTGCCACCCCAAAGATACAAGATTTAGTTGAGGTTTAGGATTTATAGAATGATTTGTCCCAAATAAAATGCTTTAGGTTTTGAAATATTTAGGACAAACTTTTTCCCAGCCACCCATTCTGGAAATACCTGCAGCTCTGTTAAAAATTGTTGTAGTCATTTCAGTCGCTGTAGTAGTAATTCAGACTCTGTAGTAGCTGACATGTATAGTGTTGAATCATCCGCATAGATAGACACACTGGCTTTACTCAAAGTGGCATGACGTTAGTAAAGATTGTTGAGTATGCAGGCATTTTCAGCATCCAGGAATTGTGTACAGATCCCTGCTAGATGGGGCTGTGGATTGTCATGCTGAAACATGTAGATGAATGGCATGACAATGGGCCTCAAGATCTCTATGTCACGGTATCTCTATGCATTCAAATTGGCTCGGGTGGCTGAGGGCCTTGATGATCTTATTGGTTTTCCTGTGGCACCGGGTGCTATAGAAAACCTGGAGGGCAGACCACACCACACTCTGGAGAGCCCTGTGGTTGCGGACGGTGCAGTTGCCTTACCAGGCAGTGAAACAGCCCGACAGGATGCTCTCAATGGTGAATCTATAAAAGTGTGTGAGGGTCTTAGGGGCCAAGCCAAATTTCTTCACCCTCCTGAGTTTGAAGAGGCACACTGTTTGTGTGGTTCTGAATGTCAGTGATGTGTATTCATAGGAACTTGAAGCTTTTCACCTTCTCCACTGCGGCCCATTGATGTGGGTGGGGTTAATGCTCTCTCTGCTGTCTCCTGGTCCACGATCAGCTACTTCATTTTGTTGACGTTGACGGAGAGGTTATTTTCCTGGCACCACTCTGCCAGGGCCCTCACCTCCTCCCTGAAGGCTTTCTCATCATTGTTGGTAATCATTACCTCTGTTACCTCTTCAGCAAACTTGATCATTGAGTTGGAGCTGTGTGAGGCCCCGCAGTCATGGGTGAACAGGGGGTACAGGAGGGGCTTCAAAACGCACCCTTGTGGGACCCCTGTGTTGAGGATCAGTGTAGTAGAGGTGTTGTTGCCTACCTTCACCACCTGTGGGGGTGACCTGTCAGGAAGTGCAGGACCGAGTTCTACAGGGCGGGGTTCAGAGCCAGGGCCCTGAGCTTAATGATGAGCTTGGAGGGTACTATTGTGTTGAAGGCTGATCTGTAGTCAATGACCAAAAATACAGTGCATTGCGAAAGTATTCACCCCCCGTGGCATTTTTCCTATTTGTTGCATTACAACCTGTAATGTAAATGCATTTTTAATTGGATTTCAAGTAATGGACATACACAAAATAGTCCAAATTGGTGAAGTGAAATGAAAACAATGACCTTTTTCAAAAAATTAAAAAAATAATAAACGGAAAGTGATGCGTGCATATATATTCACCCCCTTTGCTATGAAGCCCCTAAATAAGATCTGGTGCAACCAATTACCCTCAGATGTCACAAAAATAGTTTAATAAAGTCCACCTGTGTGCAATCTAAGTGTCACATGATCTCAGTATATATACACCTGTTCTGAAAAGCCCCAGAGTCTGCAACACCACGAAGCAAGGGGCACCACCAAGCAAGCAGCACCATGAAGACCAAGGAGTTTGGAGTATCTGTCTATTTGAACACTTTAAGCTGTACATTCCACAGAGCTGGGCTTTATGGAAGAATGGCAAGAAAAAAGACATTGCTTAAAGAAAAAAATAAGCAAACACGTTTGGTGTTCGCAAAAAAAAGGCATGTGGGAGACTCCCCAAACATATGGAAGAAGGTACTCTGGTCAGATGAGACTAGAATTGAGCTTTTGGGCCATCAAAGAAAATGCTATGTCTGGCGCAAACCCAACACCTCTCATCACGACGAGAACACGGCGGTGGCAGCATCATGCTGTGGGGATGTTTTTCATCGGCAGGGACTAGGAAACTGTTCAGAAATGAAGGAATGATGGATGATGCTAAATACCGGAAATTCTTGAGGGAAACCTGTTTCAGTCTTCCAGAGATTTGAGACTGGGATGGAGGTTCACCTTCCAGCAGGACAATGACCTTAAGCATACTGCTAAAACAACACTCAAGTGATTTAAGGGGAAACATTTAAATGTCTTGGAATGGCCTAGTCAAAGCCCAGACCTCAATCCAAGTGAGAATCTGTGGTATGACTTAAAGACTGCTGTACACCAGGGGAACCCATCCATCTTGAAGGAGCTGGAGCAGTTTAGTCTTGAAGAATGGGCAAAAATCTCAGTGGCTAGTGCCAAGAGACTTGAAGCTGTAATTGCTGCAAAAGGTGACTCTACAAAATATCGACTTTGGGGGGGGGGTGAATACTTATGCACGAATAAATCCAAATCAAATCAAATTTTATTTGTCACATACACATGGTTAGCAGATGTTAATGCGAGTGTAGCGAAATGCTTGTGCTTCTAGTTCCGACAATGCAGTAATAACCAACAAGTAATCTAACTAACAATTCCAAAACTACTGTCTTATACACAGTGAAAGGGGATAAAGAATATGTACATAAAGATATATGAATGAGTGATGGTACAGAGCAGCATAGGCAAGATACAGTAGATGGTATCGGGTACAGTATATACATATGAGATGAGTATGTAAACAAAGTGGCATAGTTAAAGTGGCTAGTGATACATGTATTACATAAGGATGCAGTAGATGATATAGAGTACAGTATATACGTATACATATGAGATTAATAATGTATTATTATATATATTATATTATATATATATATTAGGTAGCATTGTTTAAAGTGGCTAGTGATATATTTTACAGAATTTCCCATCAATTCCCATTATTCCCATTATTAAAGTGGCTGGAGTTGAGTCAGTGTGTTGTCAGCGGCCACTCAATGTTAGTGGTTGCTGTTAAACAGTCTGATGGTCTTGAGATAGAAGCTGTTTTTCAGTCTCTCGGTCCCAGCTTTGATGCACCTGTACTGACCTCGCCTTCTGGATGATAGCGGGGTGAACAGGCAGTGGCTCGGTGGTTGTTGTCCTTGATGATCTTTATGGCCTTCCTGTAACATCGGGTGGTGTAGGTGTCCTGGAGGGCAGGTAGTTTGCCCCCGGTGATTTGTTGTGCAGACCTCACTACCCTCTCGAGAGCCTTACGGTTGTGGGCGGAGCAGTTGCCGTACCAGGCGGTGATACAGCCCGCCAGGATGCTCTCGATTGTGCATCTGTAGAAGTTTGTGAGTGCTTCTGGTGACAAGACAAATTTCTTCAGCCTCCTGAGGTTTAAGAGGCGCTGCTGCGCCTTCTTCACGATGCTGTCTGTGTGGGTGGACCAATTCAGTTTGTCTGTGATGTGTATGCCGAGGAACTTAAAACTTGCTACCCTCTCCACTACTGTTCCATCGATGTGGATAGGGGGGTGTTCCCTCTGCTGTTTCCTGAAGTCCACAATCATCTCCTTAGTTTTGTTGACGTTGAGTGTGAGGTTATTTTCCTGACACCACACTCCGAGGGACCTCACCTCCTCCCTGTAGGCCGTCTCGTCGTTTTTGGTAATCAAGCCTACCACTGTTGTGTCGTCCGCAAACTTAATGATTGAGTTGGAGGCGTGCGTGGCCACGCAGTCGTGGGTGAACAGGGAGTACAGGAGGGGGCTCAGAACGCACCCTTGTGGGGCCCCAGTGTTGAGGATCAGCGGGGTGGAGATGTTGTTGCCTACCCTCACCACCTGGGGGCGGCCCGTCAGGAAGTCCAGTACCCAGTTGCACAGGGCGGGGTCGAGACCCAGGGTCTCGAGCTTGATGACGAGCTTGGAGGGTACTATGGTGTTAGTTATCAATTAGTTATCAATCTTCAGTTATTTAGTCTTATTTCTTGTTTATTTCACAATAAAAACATATTTAGCATCGTCAAAGTGGTAGGCATATTGTGTAAATCAAATGATAAATATATATTTTAATTCCAGGTTGTAAGGCAACAAAATTGGAAAACTGCCAAGGGGGTGAATACTTTCGCAAGCCATTGTAGGTATTCTTCTTGTCCAGATTGGATAGGGCAGTGTGCAGTGTGATGGCGATTGCAGCATCTGTGGATCTATTGGTGCAGTATGCAAACATCAGTGGGTCTAGGGTGTCTGGTAAGGTGGAGGTAATATGGTCCTTAATTTAACTAGCCTTTCAAAACACTTCATAATGACAGAAGTGATTACTTCGGGGCCATAATAATTTAGTTCAGTGACATTCGCTTTCTTGTGTACAGGAACGGGACATCTTGAAGCAAGTGGGGACAATAGACTAGGATAGGGAGAGATTGAATAATCCGTAAACACTCCAGCCAGCTGGTCTGCGCATGCTCAGAGGACTCGGCCTCTGGGCCGACAGCCTTTTGGGGTTTAATATTCTTTAATTTCTTATGTTGACCTCGGAGAACGAGAGCTCACAGTCTACCAGGCCGTTTTCATCTGAACAGGTGAAGAAGGTGTTTAGCTAGTCCTGGTTTTCTTTTATAATCCATGATTGTCTGTAGACCTTGCCACGTATGTCTTGTGTCTGAGCCGCTGAATTGCGATTCCACTTTGACTCCGCACTTATGTTTTGCTTGTTTGACTGCATTACGACTGAACTGTTTGTACTCATAGTATATCATCCCTATATACTTCCTCATTAACTCAGTCACCGTGTCAGTGTATACGATGTAAGAATGCTGTTTATTAACTACATCTCAGCATTCAACACCATAGTACCCTCTAAACTCTTCATTAAGCTCGAGACCTCGGGGCTCGACCTCGCACTGTGCAACTGGGTCCTGGACTTTCTGACGGGCCGCCCCCAGGTGGTGAAGGTAGGAAACAACATCTCCACCCCACTGATCCTCAACACTGGAGCCCCATAGGGTGCATTCTCAGCCCTCTCCTGTACTCCCTGTTCATACATGACTGCATGGCCATGCAGACTTCCAACTCATTCATCAAGTTTGCACATTACACCGCAGTGGTAGGCCTGGTTACCAACAACGACGAGACAGCCTACAGGTAGGCGTACACATCACAGACAAACTGAAATGGTCCACCCACAGACAGCGTGGTGAAGAACAGGAGGCTGAAGAAATTTGTCTTGTCATCTAAAACACTCACAAACTTTTACAGATGCACAAGAGCTATGGCAATTGCACCGCCCTCAACCGCAAGGCTCTCCAGAGGTTAGTGCGATCTGCACAAAACATCACCAGGGGCAAACTACCTCCCCTCCAGGACACCTACTGCACCCGATGTTACAGGAAAAGATCATCAAGGACAACAACCACCCAAGCCATTGCCTGTTCACCCCGCTATCATCCAGAGGGTGAGGTCAGTACAGGTGCATCAAAGCTGTGAACGAGAGGCTGAGAATTAGCTTCTTTCTCAAGGCCATCAGACTATTAAACAACCATCACTAACATAGAGAGGCTGCTGCCAACATACAGACTCAGATCTCTGGCCACTTAAATAAATGGACTGAATAAAGGTATCACTTGTCACTTTAAATAACGCCACTTTAATCATGTTTACATATCCTACATTACTCATCTCATATGTATATATTCTACACCATCTACTGCATCTTGCCTATCGCTCATCCCTATATGTATATATACGTATTTATCTGTACAGTCGTGGACAAAAGTTTTGAGAATGACATAAATATTAATTTTCACCAAGTCTGCTGCCTCAGTTTGTGTGATGGCAATTGGCATATACTCCAGAATGTTATGAAGAATGGTCAGATGAATTGCAAAGTCACACTTTGACATGCAAATGTACAGAATCCCCCAAAAACATCTCCACTGCATTTCAGCCCTGCCACAAAAGGACCAGCTGACGTCATGTAAGTGATTCTCTCGACAACACAGGTGTGAGTGTTGACGAGGACAAGGCTGGAGATCACTCTGGCATGCTGATTGAGTTTGAATAACAAACGGGAAGCTTCAAAAGGAGGGTGGTGCTTGGAATCATTGTTCTTCCTCTGTCAACCACGGTTATCTTCAAGGAAACATGTGCCGTCATCATTGCTTTGCACAAAAAGGGCCTCACAGGCAAGGATATTGCTGCCAGTAAGATTGCACCTAAATCAACCATTTATCAGATCATCATCAACAACTTCAAGGAGAGCGGTTCAATTGTTGTGAAGAAGGCTTCCAGGCGCCCAAGAAAGTCCAGCAAGCACCAGGACCGTATCCTAAAGTTGATTCAGCTGTGAGATCGGGGCACCACCAGTACAGAGCTTGCTCAGGAATGGCAGCAGGCAGGTATGACTGCATCTGCACGCACAGTGAGGCAAAGACTTTTGGAGGATGACATGGTGTCAAGAAGGGCAACAAAAAAGCCACTTCTCTCCAGGAAAAAGATCAGGGACAGATTGATATTCTGCAAAAGGTACAGGGATTGGACTGCTGAGGACTGGGGTAAAGTCATTTTCTCTGATGAATCCCCTTTCTGATTGTTTGGGGCATCACGAAAAAAGCTTGTCCGGAGAACACAAGGTGAACGCTACCATCAGTCCTGTGTCATGCCAACAGTAAGACCATTCATGAATAAAGAATGTTACCAACACATCCCGAGAGCAACTCCTCCCAACCATCCAGGAACAGTTTGGTGACGAACAATGCCTTTTTTCAGCATGATGGAGCACCTTGCCATAAGGCAAAAGTGATAACTAAGCGGCTCGGGGAATAAAACATTGATATGTTGGATCCATGGCCAGGAAACTCTCCAGACCTTAATCCCATTGAGAACTTGTGGTTGATCCTCAATAGGCGGGTGGACAAACAAAAACCCACAAACTCCAAGCATTGATTATGCAAGAATGGGCTGCCGTCAGTCAGGATGTGGCCCAGAATTTAATTGACAGCATTCCACGGCGGATTGCAGAGGTCTTGAAAAAGAAGGGTCAACACTGCAAATATTGAATTTGCATCAACTTCATGTAATTGTCAATAAAAGCATGAAATGCTTGTAATTATACTTCAGTATTTCATAGCAACATCTGACAAAAAACTGAGGCATCAAATTGTGGAAATTAATATTTGCGTCATTCTCAAAACTTTTGGCCACAACTGTACATATTATTTTCAGCCCTTTACAATTGTGTGTATTTGTTTGAATACTTGTTAGATTTTACTGCAGTCAGAACTAGGAGCACAAGCATTTCACGACATTCGCAATGATGACGGCACATCTGCTAACCATGTATGTATTATTATTATTATTTTTTTTTTTACCTTTATTTTACTAGGCAAGTCAGTTAAGAACAAATTCTTATTTACAATGACAGCCTAGGAACAGTGGGTTAACTGCCTGTTCAGGGGCAGAACGGCATATTTGTACTTTGTCAGCTCGGGGGTTTGAACTTGCAACCTTCCGGTTACTAGTCCAACGCTCTAACCACTAGGCTATCCTGCCACCCATGTATGTGACCAATAAAATTGGATTAGATTTGAAAGTCACTGAGCTCTTCATTTAGGCTGAAGTTGTGGTCCTTCTGTGGCTCAGTTGGTAGAGCATGGCGCTTGTAACGCCAGGGTAGTGGGTTCGATTCCCGGGACCACCCATACGTAGAATGTATGCACACATGACTGTAAGTCGCTTTGGATAAAAGCGTCAGCTAAATGGCATATATTATTATTATTATTATTAGGCCATTTTACTGTCATTGTCTGTCTACGGAGATTGCATGGCTGTGTGCTCGATTTTATACACCTGTTGAAATAGCCAAATCCACTCATTTGAAGGGATGTCCACATACTTTTGTATACATTGTGTATGTGTCCCAAAGATTCATGAAGAGTGTGAAAGTGTGCAAATCACAGCAAAAGAATGGAATGTCTTTCTCTCGTAAATGGGATTAGAGTTTTAAAGCAGTATAATTTACCCATGTTTCCTCTAAATAAAGTGTATGATATGCAATTTTCAAGCTCTAAGTCTTTATTTTTATACAATGTTAAAAACACCATTTCAAATTTTGGAACATAAAAACATACCATAAATTCCCTTGATGCTCTTAACCAGCAACAGTTTATTGAGTTGCTGTGTTTGGAATATGAAGATCATCTTTTAAATCTCAGTTTAGGTCTGTTTCTGCAATGTTGTCATATACTCACATAAACCACAATTGATTTTCTTAAAAGTAAGGATGTTTACAAAAAACGCCCTGCAGACTAGTATATAACTTAATGTTAACTGCAAAGTCTGTTTGCACATCGCTAATGATCCACAAAATAAAGATTGGGCTCAACCTCTTATATAAATGAGCATCATGCATGAGAATGAACAATAAATGATGTACTCTGCTTTGGCCTTGCATATTGAGACACAACGATAACACATCTTCCCATCATTATTCACATTAAGTGACAAAGTGTTCCATACCAGATGTACTTCCACAACAACTGCTAGACCTGAAGTAGTGACACATCAGTACAAGGTAAAGACAGTTTTGAAAGTGTCAACATTAGCATTATCCATCACGTGGCAGGAGCCATTTGTTAACGTTTATTCATATTTCCACTGAGTGTCACCATGAGAAATCCAATTTGCTCATGGGAAATTAACTCAGTGAACTTGCGTGTCAGGTCAAGCAATGGATCAAAGGTTTTAGTGAGCTTGGTGAACATTGTACTAAATGACAGATGTTATGTGATGATTATGTACTGTAGGGCTTATATAGACTCCTTCAATAAAACCCTTCCCAAATACGGTGGCTAAGACCTCAAGTGGCGGAGGATTTGGCTAAATTATGTTTTTACGATTTTTGGTAATGGGAAGAAACACCCCAGGACTGCAATCCCCAGGAAAGAAAGCTTGTCTATGGCTCACAAGGAAGAAGTCGCCATGCATAATGGGAGAAAAAAAGCCTGTGGTCATAAGATGCACTGCCCACACAATCCCCCCTCAACCATTCCATCCTGCGCAGCTCCTGCCCATCCAGACTGACGTCAATGTGCAAATTAGGATACTACTCCTATTTTTTCTATCTCTTATTCCCCCTTCTCGCCTAATCTGAATGCAGGACAACAGAGAAAACAGAGATGGTGCATTCCCTGTAGGGAATATGGGTTTTAGATACTGTAACTGGAGATGTAAGTAACTGGGTTTCCTCACTAAGGCAAACTTAATGTCACACCAAAAGCACTGATATACAATTATTTCAGCTAGAATCTCAGGCTATTGGAGACAACAATGCTAAGTTGATGGAAATGCAGACAAATCAATAATACCCAAATGTAACGTAGCTAAGGAAGGCTTGAGGTAACATCAACTCTGGGATGGGGCAGGAATCATAGAAATGGTAGGGTGGATATGGCAGGTATCACTCTGTCAGGGCAGAAGATGAAGGCAGAGTTGGAAAGATAAATCGTTTCAACACATTAATGTCACACACACTTATCGGGTGCTGTAGGGTTCATTACAAGGGAGGGCTTTAGCCTGCAATGGTGATAGTACCAGCAGTATTTTTCAGATATTTGAATGTGCGTGCTCAAGCACATTAAGACACTCCCTGTCATGGGGACCTAAAAATCTTTGAGGATGTTCCTTGAAGAATATTTTTTCCTGTAAATGTGCCAGTCCTTTCTTTTCTCCATGTAATTTACACACACATATTTCCTTTTTAGAACAGGCACTGCAGTGTGAAGACATATTTCTCATCTTATTATCTCAGATTTGACATACTTTATAAATGCTAATGGATTCCATGCCGATACTTTATTATATGCATTTCTACTCTTGATATAGCATGCATCAAGGAAATGCAGAAGCATATTGTTTAAAGCTGAGGTCATGGTGACACTGAATAAATCTAGTGCTTCCTGGTAGGCAGATGTTCTAGTCTCTTGGGGAATGTTATTGTATGAATGGTAGAAGGGAAAATGATAAGAATGAGTTAAGATGTTGACAGAGATGAAAAATCCTCAGTGCTTAGGAGTGCTATTCCTAGAGGCTTAAGCCCCCTGTGATGAACCATGAACACAGAGATAAGTGGCACACTGTATTGTAGGCTGAGGTACTTTACCAAGCCTCTAATAAGAAGCCTAATGTGGGGACACAGTGGGACAGCAATTTTTATTGCTCAGCAGCCATGTTTGAACACAATAAACAAGACCAGATAATACATATTAGGATGTAGGAAACAATGAGGAACGATTTCAGTGAAACTGTTGATCAAGACATCCCAGGTTGTGACAGTCACTAATCTCACTAAAAGTAACTGCAGAGATAAGGATATTCTGCTATTTTGACCAATCCACAAAGCTGTCATGTACATGATGTACACGACTCACACATACAAAGTTATCACGGGTGAAGCTTGTTGTAAATAGCTAAAGATGTATGCCATTTTCTATCAAAGGAGGGGAACCTACCTCTAAATTCCAACATGTGCCCTATAGAGATCATGGACAAGAGCCACACATTTTGTGCTTCACTGTTGGACCCCCTGACATCACAGCCTATCCACTCATTTGCACCACCAGCTGCTAGAGGAATCAGAGTTCCTTAAAAATCACACAGGCGCTAAACTCAGCAGCAAGCATGCTCTCTTCAACACAACACACAGTGCAGGACTTTGGGTCAAGGGGGAAGTTACCATGCTGTTTGAACTCTCTTGCCCCTAGCATTTACTTGTCTCCACTAATCATAGTTTTTATCATATCCAAAGCCCTTGCCTGAGATGGGAGACTGCACTGTAGCAATACAGGCCAAGCAAAGTTCATCTACCAGGACTTTCCCTTTGATTTTCCCCCACTACACAAGAATGATGGCAGCGAGGGAGGACAGATTTGGTATAATGGCTGCAGATTTCTTTTACATTATTTGCAATATGGGAAGTCCTCGGGTGTTCCCCTATGATGTAAGGCAACTCGGTAAAAAGTGATCTTGTATGCAGAACCCATTTCAGTGGATTCACTGTTAATAAAATATGCTAATTATATTACCACGACTGGTTTTCAACAAATGGAGCACTTAAAGCTGGTCCCAAAATGGCAAAAGTATGGTTAGGGATTACCATTATCTGAAAGGCAAATAGATCTGACATTCATGCAAATACCCAATGGGAATGCTGATTGGCTGAATAACTGGGGTGCGGGGTGTTTGGAGTAGTCAACAAAGCAGCATGACAGAAATATGATGGCAAGTTTTCTAACTACTGGTATTTTCTTTGAAAAGATACAGTACCTTCGGAAAGTAGTCAGACCCCTTTACCTTAATAAATTGATTGTCTCTTTTAAAAAGTGGAGGATCCATTCAGCTTTCTATAGGCTAGGCCGACTATATTGATTTCTCAACTTTCCTAATATTAAGCAAATATTAAGCACATTTCTTCTACCTGGCTGGCATGAAAATGAACCACAGGAAAAGTGTCCTCCATTCGCTGTTGGCATGCCCTGACCTTAGTTATCTCTTAGTTATTTTGGTTAGGTCAGGGTGTGACGAGGGTGGTATGTGTGTTTTGGATTGTCTAGGGTTTTTTGTATGTCTATGGGGTTTTGGGATTGTCTAGGTAAATGTAGGTCTATGGTGGCCTGAATTGGTTCCCAATCAGAGACAGCTGTTTATCGTTGTCTCTGAATGGGGATCCTATTTAGGTTGCCATTTTTCCATTTTGGTTTTGTGTGTTATTGTCTATGTGTAGTTACCTGTCAGCACTTGTGTTATATAGCTTCACGTTTGTTTTGTTAGTTTGTTTAGTGTTCTTTGTTTTAATAAAGAAGAATGTATTCATATCACGCTGCACCTTGGTCTCCTCGTTATGACGAATGTGACAGAATAACCCACAAAAAAAGGACCAACCAGCGTGAAAGAGAGGAACAGTGCTTTGTGGAAAAACGGACCTGGGAGGAGGTAATGTCAGGGAACAAGACTCTGCCATGGAAGCAGGTGGAGATGATACGGAGGAGTCAGGGCAACCACAGAAACCCAAATAAAAAAAATTGGCGGGGGCACATGGAGCAGTCGGCGGAGACGAGGAGTAAACCTGAGCCAGTCTGGGAGAAGGAGGAGGATTCGCAGGAGAGAGAAATGGGGGAGTTGTTGAGTTGGTGGAGGACTCACGGATTTGGAATAAAAGAACGTGTTGTCAGTTTGGTGCCACCTGAGTCTGCTCTCCGTACTCGTCCTGAAACGTGTGTTAAAGTTCCGGAACAATTGATGCCGGCTATACACACCAGGTATCCAGTGTACCTTCACGTGTTATTGACTTGTTAATTGTTTACTCCATGTGTAACTCTGTGTTGTCAGTTCACACTGCTATGCTTTATCTTGGCCAGGTCGCAGTTGCAAATGAGAACTTGTTCTCAACTAGCCTACCTGGTTAAATAAAGGTGAAATAAATAAAAATAAAATTAAAAAGAGCCAGTGTGTCTTGTGCCAACTCCTCGCACTCTCCCTCAAGTGTGCTTTCCCAGTCAGGTTTGTCCTGTTCCTAATCCTTGCACTTGCCCTGAGGTGCGTGTCACCAGACCGGTACCACCAGTTCCGGCACCACGCACCAGGCCTCCAGTGCGCCTTCAGAGTCCAGTACGTCCTGTCTCCTTCCCGAACTCACCCTGAGGTGCGTGTCCTCAGCCCGGTACCGCCAGTTCTGGCACCACGCACCAGGCCTCCAGTGCGCCTTCAGAGTCCAGTACGTCCTGTCTCCTTCCCGAACTCGCCCTGAGGTGCATGTCCCCAGCCCGGTACCACCAGTACCGGCACCAGGCCTACAGTGCGCCTCCCCAGTCCAGAGCGTCCGGCGACCAGTACCCAGTCCAGAGCGTCTGGTGACAGTACCCAGTCCAGAGCGTCCGGCGACCAGTACCCAGTCCAGAGCGTCCGGCGACCAGTACCCAGTCCAGAGCGTCCGGCGACCAGTACCCAGTCCAGAGCGTCCGGCGACCAGTACCCAGTCCAGAGCGTCTGGTGACAGTACCCAGGGCAGAGCATGCGGCGACAGTACACAGACCGGAACCTCCAACGACGGGCCACAGTCCGGAGTCACCAGCGACGGTCCCCAGTCCGGAACCACCAGCGACAGTCCCCAGTCCGGGGTCTCCAGAGACGGTCCCCAGTTCGGGGTCTCCAGCGACGGTCCCCAGTCCAGAACATCCGGCGATGATCCATGCAACGAGGGTCCCCAGCCCGGGGCATCCGACGATGATCCACAGGTCAGTGCTACAAGAGCGGACTCAGTATAAAAAAGGGGGGCGGCGTCCAGAACCAGAGCCGACACAGAGGTTAGATGCCCACCCAGACCCTCCCATATAGGTTTAGGTTTGCGGCCGAGAGTCGCACCTTTGTGGGGGTTACTGTAGGCCTTCAAACCCTAGTCTGTTTGTTTTATGGCAGTTTTGGAGTAGTGGCCGCCATTCAGGTTATGTCGATATAGGACTCGTTTTACTGTGGATACAGATACTTTTGTACCTGTTTCCTCCAGCATCTTCGTAAGGTCCTTTGCTGTTGGTCTGGGATTGATTTGCACTTTTCGCACCAAAGTACATTAATCTCTAGGAGACAGAACGCGTCTCCTTCCTAAGCGGTATGATGGCTGCATGGTCCCATGGTGTTTATACTTGCGTACTATTGTTTGTACAGATAAATGTGGTACCTTCAGGCATTCGGAAATTGCTCCCAAGGATGAACCATATTTTTTTTCTTAGGTCTTGGTTGATTTATTTTCATTTTCCCATGATGTCAAGCAAAGAGGCAATGAGTTTGAAGGTAGGCCTTGAAAAACATCCATGGGTACATCTCCAATTGACTCACATGATGTCAATTAGCCTAACAGAAGCTTCTAAAGCCATGACATCATTTACTGGAATTTTCCAAGCTGTTTAAAGGCACATTCAACTTAGTGTATGTAAACTTCTGACACACTGGAATTGTGATACAGTGAGTTATTGTAACGGCTGATTGGTCTTTTTGTGGTGGGGAGTTCTGTAACGACTCTCGTGGGTTGAAGAAGGAGACCAAGGTGCAGCGTGGTAGGCGTTCATGATTTTTAATAAACACTGCAACAAAATAACAAAGTAGAAAAAACGAAAGCGCACAGTTCTGTCAGGCAACAAAACAGCTAAACAGAAAATAACTCCCCACAAAACCCAAATGGAAAATCACAACTTATATATGATCCCCAATCAGAGACAACGGTAGACAGCTGCCTCTGATTGGGAACCACACTAGGCAAAACAACAAAGAAATAGAAATCATAGATTGTCACACCCTGACCTAACCAAACATAGAGAATAAATAACGATCTCTAAGGTAAGGGCGTGACAGTACCACCCCAAAAGGTGCGGACTCCGGCTGCAAACCTGAACCTATAGGGGAGGGTCCGGGTGGGCATCTACTCTCGGTGGGGGCTCTGGTGCGGGACACAGACCCCACCCTGCTTTAGGCTCCCCCCACTTTGGTGGCGCCTCCGGTGCAGGGATCGTCGCCGTGACCTCCGGTCCGAAGATCATCGCCGGGGGATCTGGACTGCGGATCGCCTGCTGGAGGCTCGGGACTGGGGACCGTCGCTGCAGGCTCCAGACTGGGGACCATCGCTGCAGGCTCCAGACTGGGTACCATCGCTGCAGGCTCCGGACTGGGAACCGTCGCTGCAGGCTCCGGACTGTGGACCGTCGCTGCAGGCTCTGTGCCATGGATCGTCGATGGAGGCTCTGTGCCATGGATCGTCACTGGAGGCTCCATGCCATGGATCGTCACTGGAGGCTTCGGGCCATGGATTATCACTGGAGGCTTCGTACGTGGAGCCGGAACAGGTCTCACCAGACTGAGGAGACGTACTGGAAGCCTGGTGCGTGGAGCCGGCACCGGATACACTGGGTCGTGGATAAGCAATGGAAGTCTCAAGCGTAGAGCTGGCACAACCCGTCCTGGCAGGATGGTTACTTTCGCCCGGCAAATGCAGGGCGCTAGCACACGACGCACTGGGATGTGCAGACGCACCGGACACACAGTGCGCAGAGCCGGCGCAGGAAATCCTGGGCTGAAGAGATGCACCGGAGGCCAGGAGCGCTGAGCTGGCACCATCTGTCCTTGCTGGATGCCCACTCTAGCCAGGCCAATGTGGGGAGCTGAAATATAGCGTACCGGGCTTTGACTGCACACTGGAGACATGATGCGCATCAACGCATAACACGGTGCCCGACCGGTCACACGCTCCCCAAGATAAGCACGGGGAATTGGCTCAGGTCTAAACCCTGACTCCGCCAATCTCCCTGTGTGCTCCCCCCAAACATTTTTTGGAGCTGCTTCTCGGGCTTCCGTGCTAGCCGTGACCCCTTGTATAGTTGCTCCCTCCTTGGTGCCTCCGTCTGCTCCCATGGTAGGCGATCTTTCCCAGCCAGGATCTCCTCCCACGTACAGGATCCTTTAGCATTCAGAATGTCCTCCCACGTCCATTCCTCCTGACCACGCTGCTTGGTCTTTTTGTGGTGGGGAGTTCTGTAACGACTCTCGTGGGTTGAAGAAGGAGACCAAGGTGCAGCGTCGTAGGCGTTCATGATTTTTAATAAACTGAACACCGCAACAAAATAACAACGTAGAAAAAACAAAAGCGCAGAGTTCTGTCAGGCAACAAAACAGCTAAACAGAATATAACTCCCCACAAAACCCAAAAGAAAAATCACAATTTATATTTGATCCCCAATCAGAGACAATGACAGACAGCTGGGTCTGATTGGGAACCACACTAGGCAAACAACAAAGAAATAGAAAACATAGATTCTCCCACCCAAGTCACACCCTGACCTAACCAAACATATAGAATAAATAAGGATCTCTAAGGTCAGGGAGTGACAGTTATAAATAAAATAATCTGTCTGTAAACATTTGTTGGAAAAATGCACAAACTATATGTCTTAACGGACTTGCCAAAACTATAGTTTGTGGTTGAAAAACGAGTCTTCATGACTCCAACCTAAGTGTATGAAAACTTCTGACTTCAACTGTATTTAAAAAAATAATGGATTTATTGTGAAGGGTAAGCTATATTACATGGATTCACTATACTTTTTAAAATGTAGATGTTCCCAAAGTCTGCATCATTGGCTAGTAGGCTATGTGTGATAGCCAGGAGATGCTAAATGTGTTCATGTTAATTAACAGTCAGTTACAGTGAGACCGACAGTTATTTGCTTGACAATCACCGTCTGATGAAATTTCATGACTGCTACAGCCCTAGGTGAAGTTACACGTGGTCTGTGGTTGTAAGGCCGGTTGGACGTACTGCCAAATTAAAGTGGGCTTATTAAAGAGAAATTAACATTAAAATCTCTGCCAACAGCTCTGGTGGACATTCCAGCAGTCAGCATGCCAATTGCACACTCCCTCAAAACTGTAGACATCTGTGGAATTGTCTTGTGTGACAAAACTGTACATTTTAGTGGCATTTTATTGTCCCCAGCATAAGGTGCACCTGTGTAATGATCATGGTGTTTAATCAGCATCTTGATATCTCACACCTGTCAGGTGGATGGATTGTATTGGCAAAGGAAAAATTCTCACTGACAGGGATGTAAACAAATTTGTTTTTTGAGTGTATTTGTGAAACATTTCTGTGATCTTTTATTTCATCTCATGAAACATGGGACAAGCACTTTACATGTTGCATTTTTTTAGATACATTTTTTATTTCACCTTTATTTAACCAGGTAGGCCAATTCAGAACAAGTTCTCATTTACAACTGAGACCTGACCAAGATCAAGCAAAGCAGTGTGACACAAACAACACAGAGCTTCACATGGAATAAACAAATGCACAGTCAATAACACAATTGAAAGATCTATATGCAGTGTGTGCAAATTAAGTAAGATTAGGGAGGTAAGGCAATAAATAGACCATTGTGGCGAAATAATTACAATTTAGCAATTAAACACTGGAGTGTTAGATGTGCAAGTGGAGATACTGGGGTGCAAAGGAGAGAAAAAAAATAACAATATGGGGATGAGGTAGTTGGGTGGGCTATTTACAGATGAAATAATCTGTAAACTACGCTGACGGCTGATGCTTAAAGTTAGTGAGGGAGATATGAGTCTCCATCTTCAGTGATTTTTGCAATTCGTTCCAGTCATATTTTTGTTCAGCATATTTAGAATGAGCAGCCAGCTAATGAACAAATGAGTGCATCAGGGAGATAGCAACAAACATGCAGATGCAATAAGAGAAAGTAGATTATCTAACTGAAGATACTGTAGCTAGCTAACATGATGTCACACAGCATGATGCGCTAGCCAGCATTCAACGCCCGGCTATTGTCATACTGAAACAGGAAATTGCCTTCCCCAAACTGTTGCCACAAAGTTGGAAGCACAGAATCATCTGGAATGTCATTGTATGCTATAGCGTGAAGATCTCAATTCACTGGAACTACGGGCCCTAGCACGAACCATGAAAAACAGCCCCAGACAATTATTCCTCCTCCACCAAAATGTACAGTTGGCACTATGCATTTGTGCAGGTAGAGTTCTCCTGGCATCCTCCAAACCAAGATTCGTCCTTCGGAACCACATTAGGGTGAAGTGTGATTCATCACTCCAGAGAATGTGTTTCCACTGCTCCATAGTCCATTGGTGACGAGCTTTCTGGCATTACGCATGGTGATCTTAGGCTTGTGTGCGGCTACCCGGCCATGGAAACCCATTTCATGAAGCTCCTGATGAACAGTTCTTGTGCTGACGTTGCTTCGAGGCAGTTTGGAACTCATAGTGAGTATCGCAACCATGGATAGACGAGTATTACGCACTTCAGCACTCTTCAGTAAGGCCATTTTACTGTCAATGTTTGTCTATTGAGATTGCGCGGCTGCGTGCTCCATTTTATACACCTGTCAGCAACAGGTGTGGCTGAAATAACCAAATCCACTAATTTGAAGGCGTGTCCACGTACGTTTGTATACATAGTGTAGATGTTCCGTTTATCAGGTCCCAATCTCCAATGACTGTAATGACTATTTATTTACAAGTTAATTACATTATTATTTTTGCTTTAGCACCATCTGTACCTGATCTAGTCTCATGTCCGGAATTATGCCGTTTGGAGGAAGATACTTATTGAGAGAGAGAATAGAGCAGACCCAGAGGTTCTGACTGGAGGTGACAGGATGGTCAATTTACTTTGTGCTGTTATAATTTATGCTATCAAACCCTGTGATTTCAATGGAGTAGTTCCCCATCATAGCAAATAGCTAGCAAAACAATCCAAGCAATGTTCGCACGCCCTACGTGGCCTCGCAGCTGCTGGCAGGGTCACAGAGGGGCAGCATTTATACCCATCCACAAAAAAAAAACATTTTGTGTCGGAGGAAACACCATACACCTGGTGACCGTGTCAGAGTGCATGCTCCTAGCCGCCACAGGAGTTACGACAGCGCGATCGAAGAAGGACATCCCGGCCAGCCAAACCCTGCCTTAACTCGGACAATGCTGGGCCAATTGTGTGTCGTCTCATGGGTCTCCCAGTCACGGACGGCACGGGTCTCAAACCAGCATCTGTAGCAACATTACATTACATTTACATTTAAGTCATTTAGCAGACGCTCTTATCCAGAGCGACTTACGACACTGCAACCACTGCAGTGTCGTAAACCGCTGCCCCACTCGGGAGGTGCCATCTACAAAGTTTTTAAAGCTTATCAAATTGCCTTGCACAAAGTATCAATATACTAAAATACTACACAGGACTCAAAGAATTTCTTTAAAACGTTAATTGTATTTTTTGATCACAGAAACAATTAGGAAAATATGGAAAAAATAAATAAATAATTAAATGTTAATTATATAAATTAATATAATTAATATAAATTAATTATATAAAGCAGCCCGTGTAATCATCTGCCAGAGAGTAGCCCCAATGTCACTCCTGCTCCCGCTCTTCCCCCCTGGCGCTCGAGGACACCATGCTGCCCTGTATTTCGTACTCCTGCCACCATCATTTACACACACCTACCTTCCCTCTTCACGCACAACAGCGATATTGAACTCACCTGGACTTACTCAATAACCTTATTTCCTCCCCTATATTTGTCAGTTCCCCAGCTCTGTTCCCCGCTGCTGCATTGATTGTATTTTGTCTGTGTTACCCGTGTGCTGACGCTGTCCTGTCTCGTTCTATGTCCATTCCCTATTAAATGTTTCACTCCCCGTACTTGCTTCTCTCCAGCGTCATCCCTTGAAAGAATGCAGCAGCCAACACAGGAAGCATTGGGGAGTACTGGCGTTCCGATTGGTGGTGACGTCGGCCCTGGGTCGCCGCCAATGGAACCGGGGGTGCATAGCCAGCTTGTCGGGCTTCCATGTCCTAGCTGGCTTGAGAGGTTTCCTTGCCTTGGTTGGCTCAGCAGGTTTCCATCTGAAGTCATGCTCCACCGGATCATCGGGCTCCCACGCTGCAGCGGGATCGACAGGCGTCCTTGCCTCAGCCGGATTGTCAGGCTCCTATGTCTCAGCCAGCTTTCCAGGCTCCCACGCCCCTGCCGGTTTGTGGGGAGTTTACCCCCAGCCGGCTTACCCAGCGCCCATATCTCGGCTGGTTCGCCCAGGTGGGAAGCCTGGTGGCGCCCTTAGAGGGGTGAGTACTGTCACGGCTGCTCCCGCTCTTCCCCGATGGCGCTCGAGGGAGCCTGGCTGCCCTGCATTACGCACTCTTGCCACCATCATTTACGCACACCTGCCTTCCCTCGTCATGCGCATCAACGATATTGGACTAACCTGGACTCACTCAATCACCTGTTTATTACTTCCCCTATATTTGTCAGTTCCCCAGCTCTGCTGCATTGATTGTATTTTGTTTGTGTTACCCGTGTGCTGTATCGTTCTATGTCCGTTCCCTATTAAATGTTTGACTCCCCGTACTTGCTTCTCCTCTCCATCGTCATCCCTTGACACCCAATGGGCCTGAGCCCCAAGTAATACATTTGGGCCAGATAACTCTCACCGGAATTGGCCCGAGCCTTAAATAATACATTTGGGTCAGATCACTCACACCGGAATCGGCCTGAGCCCCAAGTAATATATGCATTTGGGACAGATAACTCTCACCGGAATCGTCCCAAGACCCAAGTAATACATTTGGGCAAGATAACTCGCACCAGAATTGACCCGAGCTCAATCCCCGCATCCTATCCATAAGTACTACTGCCAAATGCGATCCAGACTCGGGCCACATGACGTCGGCCGAGTCTCACTCTCAGCCGTGTGCCGCGAATCTCAGCCGGCTAGCTTTAAACAATATATTTTTGAAACAGGAAAATGTACACATTTACCACACTTTTATGAGCATTTAAAACTTAATCCATGAATAACATAATATATATCATTTATATATACTTTTTTACCAATCACAAGTGGGGCGCAGCCCCTAACACCCTAATGGGCAGCCTCCACTACAAAGACCCTATGAGCTTTGGTGGTATCCACAGTAAAAAAAAATTATGTGGCTCAATATTGTGCCATAAAAGATCAAACAAATGCATATGTTGCCATATCATGGCATGAATCTTAAAGAATCTGTGATTGGGTACTAAAAAGTAAAGTAAGGCCATTGCTCTCAACTATAGAACTGTCTGAAGAAGAGAGTAAACAAAAATAATGCAAAACATGATTGAATGTGGCCAAACATTTGATGATTGTAAACTAGATGGGTCCACACCGGTTTATAAAAATGTTTTATATGACAGCTGAGCAGCATTATAGAGCAGCAGTTCGGAACATGGTGTATTGGTGGAATCTAAACAACACATTACAGTTAATTAGGAAGAAGCCTCCAGCCCTGCCTCCTCTTTCATCTCTGTTCTTTCCTTTCCTTTCCTTATCATTGACAGAACACAAAGCTATTTCACTGGGGGAAAGCTTTTTGAGCTACACAATACTAGAAAGGCAATGTTAGGTCAATTTGATTTTCTATAACAGCCAAATGACTTGCAGTCAATTGGTCTACGTAGAGGTAAAAGCTGAAAATCTTCGTAATGTGTGAGTCACTGTGGTCTTTGTGGTTTCTTATACCTCTCTTTTTACAGGGGTCACAAGGCTTCAGAAAATCCAAATTGCAAGGTTAAAAAGGTTCAGAATTCAACAGGCAATCATTGTTCTCCATATAGATGGAACAAAAGCACGTCTACTTAAACTTTTTTCAGGATATCATTCGTATATTGCTCGTAACAGCGCCCGATGTAATTCCAAACATGTTTTCGGAATCACAATGCATGGTTGCCACATTACATGACCCTGCATGTAAAGAAGACACATATCAGATAAATCAGGAAGCTGCGCTGACAAAATAGCAAAATAACATCAAATGAAACCACAAAGAGGGTAGGCTTCGGATTTGTTCATAATCATTTATATAACTGCTGAAAGCGGCCCTGAAATAAAGCCCAATGATTGGTGGATGTAGGCACCACCAAAGCCCATATTCCTGCCAATATCTATTCTTACTTCCTGTGAGTCAAGCCCAGCTGTCACTAGCAGACGTGGACAGTGCACAGAAAAGCCTCAGATCAGCTCCAACACACAGCTTTTTCATTCTCCACTAAATCTGCCCCCTGTGTTATGATCCACTGAAGTGAATCAAGCCATCAAAGTAAACATCTAAGATGACTTATACTGTAGTCTGAAAGAACTAGAAAGAGACTAAACAGACTACAAGCCAAAACAAACAAGAATGCTGTATGTAAAACTATGATTTCAAATATTTCACTATCTGATCAGTCTTAACGAGATGTGGGTTGATAAAATTGAATCAGTACATTGACCTATAACAGAGCAGAGATGCAACTACAGTGCGTAGCCACCACACAGTATTTGTGTCTGTGGAATTGGAATAACACATGATGTTCAGTATCCGTGAGCCCTCTGCCCCTGGTGTGCCTAAACAGTGATTATTACTATACTTAACCCTGTAATGGAGAGATGTTCCTATCAGATCCAACCAGCAGCACATCATGTGACCACATCCCATTTCTTGATTCAAATATTTTAAAAAAGGGCTTTGTTCATCCCACATTGCCCTTTAAACCCACAGAGTTTAAATTTCATGGTGTTACCTCGCTCAGACTTTGCATGCATCAACAAATGGTTGTGTGCCACTTCCCTGACTGTGTCAGTGAATGAGAGATTGCTTTGACATTTGATGTGGTTAGCTTATATGTAAAATACCTCATGTTGTAAGATCTGGCATACACCAGCAACGCCTAGGCAGAGGAATGGACCCTTCAACTTGATTTCCTTTTTCATATTGAATTGGTTTCAAATTGGTTTGGTTTCATATCGAATTACCAAGATCACGTAATAATGATCTCATAACATCAATTTAGTCAAATTCATCAATTTATCTTGTGGTATTTACAAACAATTTAGTAAACTGTATAAAGCATTAAATAACTAAATCACTCATGCAAAATGTATGCTGACAAAATGTGTCCTCTCCATTGGAACTGTTTCTAATCGATTTTTGATTCTGTTTGCATTTACACCCTGATCCTGTGGAGGAGAGGGCGGCGTGGGTAAATAGGATTATGGCTAGTTCAATGTAGAAGGTTAAACTCTGCCCTATGACCTAAAGAATTGACATGGAATACATTAGAGCAAGCTACAAATCAATACAAAATATCCTTTGGCTTGTGTCTTCTCCACAGACTCACACATGACATGAACAGCAATTAAATACATCTGAAGCATTTGGAATTCAGCAATAATAGACAATAGAGTGTTGCCACAATGTGCACATAAAAATAGGTGACTAAAAAAGTCTCTCCACGTGGGGGGTACTTATACAAAGTGGCCAGCTAGACAAAAAAAGAGCCACTAGGTGTTCAGTTGCTCTGGCAGAGTTGACTCACAGAAAACAAAAGAGAGCAAGATGTTTTGGTGAGAAAACATATGCCCACAGTTGGACAACGCTGCCAAGAAACATTGAAGACAGAGCTGCATTGGAATGCAAAAAGGAGTATACTGAACAACATGACAAACTATTGCTGTGTATCTATACCATGGCAATTTTATGTGTATATCTGTGGGAAAGACTTCCAACCTGGCCCCTCATACAATCATGGCCATCTAATAATCCCATGATTCCAATTGGAAAATGAACCCCTCACCTCTCCACTGTGATAGCTGATGTGTGGTGAGTAGTCATGCTTAAAATGGATTAACCAGGTAGGTGCTTTACATTGGTGCTGGATGTGGTGAGTTTCTCAATGTAAAATGTTTTGAGATCCATTGAAAATACTATATACTGTAAATGCAATCTAGGATCATCTGTATAATTATACTTTTTTATATAGATATTTATATACACTACCGTTCAAAAGTTTGGGATCACTGAGAAATGTCCTTGTTTTTTAAAGAAACGCACATTTTTATGTCCATTAAAATAACATCAAATTTATCAGAAATACAGTGTAGCCATTGTTAATGTTGTAAATGACTATTGTAGCTGGAAACGGCTGATTTTTAATTGAATATCTACACAGGCGTACAGAGGCCCATTATCAGCAACCATCACTCCTGTGTTCGAATGGCAAGTTGTGTTAGCTAATACAAGTTTATCATTTTAAAAGGCTAATTAAAAACCCTTTTGCAATTATGTTAGCACAGCTGAAAACTGTTGCCCTGATTAAAGAAGCAATAAAACTGGCCTTCTATAGACTAGTTGAATATCTGGAGCATCAGCATTTGTGGGTTGGATTACAGGCTCTATATGGCCAGAAACAAAGGATTTTCTTCTGAAACTTGTCTGTCTATTCTTGTTCTGACAAATGAAGGCTATTCCATGCGAGAAATTGCTAAGAAACTGAATATCTCGTACAACTCTGTGTACTACTCCCTTCACAGAACAGCGCAAACTAGCGCTAACCAGAATAGAAAGAGTGAGTTGGAGGCCCCGGTGCACAACTGAGCAAGAGGACAAGTCCATTATAGTGTCTAGTTTGAGAAACAGACGCCTCACAAGTCCTCAACTGACAGCTTAATTAAATAGTACCTGCAAAACACCAGTCTCAACATCAACAGTGAAGAGGCGACTTTCGTTTGCTAGGTTGCACAAGAAAATATCAATCATGCATTCCCTGGATATGTCAGATGAAATGGCTTACTTTTTTAACATAAAACTACAGGCCCCCAATGCATTTATAAACTGGCAGTGATAAAAAAAAGTTAACATTGAAACCTGAGAAAATCTATCCAAATCAATGTAAGAACATAGGGGCATGCTAATTTAAAAAAGGACTAGTCATTATTAGCCTGGTTCTGTATGGAATGCAGGTACATTATGGGACCCATGTTAGGTCATTATCTCCTCAGGTTGGTGCGACCAAATCATGTGCTGATGCCATTTCCAGAGCAGCATAGATCTAGTGGCAAGTGACCTTACTTTCCTGACTGTATGCTTTCACTAGAAACATCATCGTCCCCAGACATTGTGTAGCGGACATGAGTCAGACTCATGGTCCTGTGATGAGGTATCCCTGACTGCAACTTCAAAATCAGTGTTACCCTCGTCAAATGGTCAACATGTTGGTTTTTCCCATGGGAGACTAGGGTTCATTTCCTGCCCATGACAATGGTGCCCAACTGTGGCAGGATCTCTCATGGGGGAGGAGGTCAAAGGGGGGTGAATGTAGAAGATATACATCTGGCTCATGGTGTCGAGATGATGTAGCCCTGCCGCCGGCGACTTCAAAATGAGTATCACCCTCGGTTCAAGAGGAAAGTGTCAAAGTCTTCACCCCCTCAATTGGTTATTGTGCAGTTATTGATGATTTGCGTGAAGTTCAACTTTCCTCAAACTTTTCATCTCAAACCTTCCATTGAAAATGAATGACATAATATTTTGTCACCATCTATTGCTTTCAGTGACCAGTTGGTTAGATTGCTCAGCCACTGTATTTCAAACGTCTTATTTAGCAGAAAAGTTATTTTAACATTGTATGAATGGGACACGACAGTCAAGAGGCAGCCTATAGATTACATCTGTGAAGGCCAACGTGTGAATGTAGCTTGCTTCAAAAAATGATGGGAAGGTCGGCTCTTTTTACTGACTCTGATCTTTTTGACTTGTGCAGTCAAAAGAGCGAATGTTTCGACTCATTTCGTTCGAGTCGTGACCACATTTACATGCACACCAATATCCCATCATTATTCGGGATACTATTGTGTTTTTGAGTTGACGCATATAAACATCATATCCATTTTACAATAACCCTCATAGCTCCTATCCCGATTTTCAGAAATCCGAACAAGATACCTGGGATTTGCTGATCATAGACTGGATACTGTGGCATGTAAAATACCTTATCACATTTGATGTTATTTTTCGCGGTCTGCGCAGGCTCAGTTCAGATAGGAACAGCAATAGTTGGAATAGGAACTGAAAGTCATTTTCAAAGATGTTCATTTCCTTAATTAAAACCGGTCAACAAACTGATGTAATATGGACATTTTGCACGGAAAAATCTCCCCAGTCCCTAAACTCCTTTGTTCAGCGAGAAAAACAGAAATGAAAGGCAAAACTTTACTGATGTCAACTAGATTGTTGATGATTTACTCAATCAATTTATTACATTATTTTGGTGAGTAAGGCTTTATTTAGTATTCTAGAGCGCTAAGTAATGACAGAAGAGAAGCTGCATGCATCTAATTATAGACAAGTTGCCTAACAAATATCCAACCTAATGTCGGAAAATTATAAACAGAGAAATATCTAAATGATGCTTACATTTATTAGAATTCGCACCGAATGTCATAAAATCTTTCCGCAAACTAGGCAAATTAGGAATATTCTACTAATTCATGGATACAGAAATGCTCGTTAGCGGGATATGAAAGGTGCATGTAAACTGCTTCTCCAGTAATTCCATTATCCGGAATACTGTGCACATGCAAAGTGCTCGATAATGCCCAGAGCATACAGGACCTCTACTGGCAAACATACACTGGAAACTCGAGAAATTCATGATTCTACAAGCCTTGTTCACATGTTGTTCACCTTAATGGGCCTATATGAGCTGTCATTTGGGACCGATACTTGTAAAATCGTGATTTAATCTACGTACATTTGTTGATTGATTGGCAGCCTACATTTGAAACAAGGCCTAGTTGTGGCCACAATCGGACTAGATGGTGAACGACTATTGGCAAAATGCATTGCTTAAATGCCATGAGGGACCAGAGCACCCCAAACGGTTCGTTTTCGAATTCGAGTTTGTTGAGCAGAGGCTGTGAATGTTTTGGTTCTACAAAGATCATAACATTCAATAATCAATTAATGGATTCATTATTGTACCATATGATCAATTATCGGTTCTTAATATGCATTTGTCTTCTCTATGCTGCCTGCTGCCTCAGCATGATCGATTTTGCCTGCGTGCATATATGACAGACAGTTGTTGGTCTAAGCACGTCTCCGGAGTCACCAGAGGAGCGCATATTAATACTGCTGTGGAATTAATTGCGACCAGCAGGCCAAACGAACGACTAAAATGAAAGAGTTACTCAGTACAACGAATAATGAGTCAGTAAAAAGAGTCTATCAAAAATAACTATTTGATAGCGAACTACACATTATTAGCTTCAATGCTGTAAAATCTTGCCAGATCTTTGAGTGTCAGGCAAATAAACAAAATCTACTCTCATGGTGAATGTGATGTAGCCTTGTTTGGATAAATAAATGCTATTGATCCACATCTTATATGTAAGCTTAAGGCAAACCCTTTGGAGCCCATGTACAGCCTTCGATTATGTTTATACAATATGCAGCAGTACACAACGCCTCGATCTTATCAGAAAGTTGCAGCATCCTGTGATTAATCTGTTTCCCACTCACCATTTTAAGTATTATATGTGGGAGATATGTACCTGTTCCAATTGTCTTTAACCACAGATAATAGGCTATTGTTAATTTGTTTTTACTGGAAGTCTGGTCCTGACTATGGAGAGCAGTTGAGCTAAGGATGTGAGTCGCCCAAGCGCCCTAAACATACCGGTAGCCTATACTGTAGCTGAATGCCATTATTCAAAGGCAGCAACAGAAAGCGATCTGTTGCTGATTTATATCACATTGCAAAACATGGTAGACCAAAAGTAGTAGGCTAGTGGTATGGTAAAAGTAATAACAGTATATTCATAATAATCATAACAAAATACTAACAAGAAGAATAATATTACTTCATTTTACACTGTAAAGCTTATGGACCATTACAAATAAATAGCTTGATGTGTGTGTATTTAACCCCCCCGCCCCCTCCTTCACACAACCCTAGTTGGGTATCATATCGGAGAATGCCTGCAGTCAAAACTGAAGCTGCGGAGGAATATCATTTTAGGGTCTTAAGGAAACCATTCACTCCATCGGAAGGGGCAAAAGTTGAGACAATCGTATGTGGATATGATACATATTGAATGCTATGGTTCATAATATGAGCGACCAACATTAAAAGTGCTTAAAATGTACACGGACTGAGCCATCTGCTTTCCACACGCGTCTCTAAAATGATGACCTCACGAATGATGAAATATGTGAGAGGCTTTTGTATCCTACTCTCACAGATTGTTTTATGCAGAAATAATGACTTACCAACAGCTAAATCCAGTAGATCTGCGCACAATAGGAGACACAAAGAGAAGACAGTCATCTTTCCCTTATTTTGCAATGAATCCCAAACTCCATCCGCGTTTACATGCTCCCCGTTTTTCGGCTGTGTAATCCCCACCATTCCAAAGGTATGAGATCGAGAGGTGCCCACAAACTATTCATGATGCAGTTTAAGTATAAATGGGAAATATCAGAAGTTCGCCACAAATACACTTAAATTACAGCAATGAGGACCAGTATTCGTCTAAAGAAACGACGTAATACGCTAATACAAAATATTGTCCTGCTAGACAATCAACGTTAAGCAGTGCAGTCGAGGATTAGAAAAAACAGATAGGTTGCATGAAAATCTATGTTTCTCAGTCAATGCGTATCGCCCTCTCTCTCACTCTCTCTCTCTCTCGCTCGCTCTCCTGCGCGCTCTATCATCCTGCCCTCCAGACACAGACGCACGCACACAGTCACTCTTGATCACTCGCTCTTTATTTCGCACAATTTTCCTTAATCCTACCCTGTCCCCAAACCCTTCCCCTCTAATTCTGCCCACTAAGCCGATTTATTTCTGCAGGATTTTGTTTTTACTTAGTGAAAAGGTTTTTTTTAAAGATTATTATAACCTCCCATATACCGTGATGATTTACAGTTAACAGCAATGAACGTGGATAGTTTCAACATCTTTATCTGCCACTCATCATGGACAAGAGTATTATTTTACCCCGATTTGTACCTGCCCCACTATTCGTTTTTTAGTAGCCTGTGTGCCATGCTACTATTTCAATGATGTCAATTTCAGTCCCCTCCTTTACTCTTTTTCACGAGTCCTTTCAAATACAAATTAGTCATTGAGGTTATTGTGGATTTTGTGTCCACAAATACATTATTGGTAAGTGATCCATTGTCCATTTCTGTAAAATAATACACAATAGAGTGACTCGGGCATGAGCATTACCATGCAATTCTCTAGGGTTATGTACTCACTGCAGGTGCTCACAAAAATAGTTAGGAGTTAGATTTTTAACTCAGAGACAGCATTTCCACTAGAACAAATGAAGATGACATGGTAGTATAGCCTGGTGTAAAAGGACCAGGTTGCTGCTTTCACACTGTACAAAAACAGAAACACCTGAAGCTGCATCAAGGTCCACACAAGGTGTTCACTTCCACCCACGTACCAGGTTGTAATCCTTCAATATTATGGAGCATAAAGTATGCACTTTGATATATACCAGTAGAATAAACAACAAATGGTGGCTTATTTATCCTTTCTGGTCAGTGTATTCTATAAAGAGATTTGCATCTTGTATGACCTTCCCTATACAACACTTCTCCCCAAAATGAATTAGCAAGAAGAGATGTTACATAAAAAGAGAGAACTAGAGGCTGCTGGGATAAGGTCTGCAGTACTAATGCACTAAGGCTGTCTAGGATAAGTTCTGCAGTACTAATGCAGTATCACACATCTCTAGAGGGCAGTGTAAACAGCAAATTATTGAGGCAACAGAGTCAAACGTGTTCCTGTCTATATGGCACCTGCCCCATGAACAAAGAGGGGTATCCAGTCTTTAGGGGATACACATCTTCCATTGTTGTCATGTATGGTGTTGCCAGCACAGGTTTCATAGCAATCAACATTAAGTTAGGGGACACAAAGGGAAGCCTTTGGTTCGATAAACCATAAATGGTGTTTATTCCTTTATTTGTGAACTGAAGGACAGCAAAATCCTGTTTTTTCTTGTCCCAGATATCCTAGTCATAATAAAAAAAGGCAATATCATGTTTTCATTGACACCTGTACTAAAAACGCACTTGTATACCGCAGGCATAACTTTACGCTGTCAGCTACCTCACTATTTCACATAACTGCCGCCAGAGAGTTTTCTCCTATACGTCAAATGAGATGCACAGAGACACCATTAAAATGTGTGCAGACTCGTTACAACTTCAGCTTTAAGCACAAAGTGATTTTGTCCGTCTGTGACCAAGATAAGTGGTCTTGTTTCAATTCTATAAATTGATTTAGTGTATTCCCACCTGAGAATATCCCAGCGAGATGAAACCACAATGGTTGCTTTCACAAGACTGTCATCTTTTTCACCATATCATGTCTCCCAGGCTGGTCGTCATTCAGAGGAGAAGCAAATCGATTATTTGTCTGGATAGGCCAGAAAATGTGACACGTCACTCCCTATGCAAATGTGGGGTGTGAAACCAGACTCTTCAAGTCAGCTCAGTTGAGAGAGTGGAAGAGGAGAGCAGACAGATGGGGCTTCCTGGCACTAAAAGGCATGGGACCCTACGGCGATCACAGAGCCCTTTGTACACCAAAATATCAGTCGGACCCAGTCCAGAACCGCTCAAAGTCCCGCATATAGGGGATTTTCAACTATTGTGTTTGTGAAGTTCACATTTTATTCAAATGTGTAAATTTCAACCAGCAGTAAAATGTCATTGGTTAAACTCTAAGATGTAGAATTTTGCATCAAAGAACACATTCCATACTCAAAAGCAAGGGAATGAGTGCAGTATAGTATGCCTCTGTCCTTTCCTCCCTCTTACTGCTGACACTCACAGCTTTGAGGCTCTTACATGGTGCAAATGCTAATTTTCAAGCACATGTGAGAGGAAGAGTTGCATGCATATTATGTATGGGGGACGACTCAGAAGTCTGCCAGCAGGAAACACATTGCAATGTTCCCATACCATCACCTAAGATTAGGACTGATTTCTGAAAATGGAACGAGATCAGGCTTGAGGGGTTGACCAGGTCAGAACCAGCTGTAGACATGCTGGAGCTGAAACATTTTACGTCAAGCAGCCTGTGTAGGTACAGACAATAAAACCTTGATGTCAGCTTAAGGTTTTTCCTAGACCCGCTACCTCACATGCTACCTCACGTGACCTGTAGAAAGGTATTATGCTTTATACTGTTTTTGTGATAGTCATGTACATTTGATTGAGCTGTGGCTATTTCGCTAACTGAATTAGTTTGTAAGACCTCTATTAATTGGAAATATTACAGGATGATCTAAATAGATCATTTAAATGTCAGCATTACAGATGCACTTGAGCATCTGTACTAATGTACCCTAATGGTATTTTGTACTCTCCTGTACCTTCTTTCCTTTTGTCAAACCAGCTGGATGTCTTCAACTGGTCTTAATCACATGTTAAAATCCTAAATCACAGGCTGTGTCACTGGAAAAGCCTCCCACTCCCACTGGTTGGGTTGGCCTACATGGGAACTCTCAAGAACACATGTATCTCTTTGTGATGTCAGATTGGGGTGCAGGGGATGGCTTTATAGGGCCAGATTCAATCATTCCTGCTATAGCAATCTTTACACAGTTCCTTTTTGACTGCTGGCACACATACAGTATCCATCTTACTCTGAAGGTCTCAACAGTATTTACAGTGTCTAAAACAAAAAAACAAAAAGCAATTTATTTGTTTACTAGGAAAGGTATGTTATTGCTCCTGATTTGCATAACTGTGCCATCTGAGCTCAGAGTGAATTTGATATAATACTTTTTTTTATCAGATAAGGAAAAGTAACAGTCTAGAGTATAGTGTATGATTCATATTTTGTTAGGACATTTTCAAATGCAAAACCTTAATAGTAAATGAAAATCAACAATCACAAGCTTCTCATACAGTTGAAGTCAGAAGTTTACATACACCTTAGCCAAATACATTTAAACTCAGTTTTCCACAATTCCTGACATTTAATCCTAATCCTAAAATTCCCTGTTTTAGGTCAGTTAGGATCACCACTTTATTTTAATAATGTGAAATGTCAGAATAATAGTATAGAGAATGATTTATTTCAGATTTTATTTCTTTCATCACATTCCCAGAAGTTTACATACACTCAATTAGTATTTGGTAGCATTGCCTTTAAATTGTTTAACTTGGGTCAAACGTTTCTGGTAGCCTTCCACAAACTTCCCACAATAAGTTGGGTGAATTTTGGCCCATTCCTCCTGACAGAGCTTGTGTAATTGAGTCAGGTTTGTAGGCCTCCTTGATCGTACACACTTTTGCAGTTCTGCCCACAAATGTTCTATAGGATTGAGATCAGGGCTTTGTGATGGCCACATTTTTGCAAGGTTCTAACTGGCATTTCATCAGGAAATCCATGTTGTTATTAAAATTAAAATAGTCTGTGATAGTTGATTAGTGGCAATCCACTGGAAACATGAGGTGTGTTTCCATAATGTGGGATGCTGAACAGATTACAGGCAGTTAGTGTAACGGCTCTCTTCTATCTCCTCCTCTGACGAAGAGGTAGAACAAGGATCGGACCAAAATGCAGCGTGATGATGATTCATGATATTTTAATGAAGGAAAAACTATACATACAGAAACTACAAAAATAACGAAATGAAATAACGAAAACCGAAACAGCCGTATCTGGTGCAAACACAAAGACAGCAACAATCACCCACAAAACACTCACAGAATATGGCTGCCTAAATATGGCTCCCAATCAGAGACAACGATAATCACCTGACTCTGATCGAGAACCGCCTCAGGCAGCCATAGACTACGTAGACACTCCACAAAACCCCAAGACAAAAAACACACCACAATAACCCATGTCACACCCTGGCCTGACCAAATAAAGAAAGAAAACACAAAATACTAAGGCCAAGTCGTGACAGAACCCCCCTAAGGTGCGGACTCCCGGACGCACCTCAAAACCATAGGGAGGGTCCGGGTGGGCGTCTGTCCATGGTGGCGGCTCCGGCTCGGGACGTGGATCCCACTCCATAAATGTCTTAGTTCCTCCCCCTCGCGTCCTGGGATAGTCCACCCTCGCCACCGACCATGGCCTTGTCGTCCTCACCCAGAACCCCACTGGACTGAGGGGCAGCTCGTGACTGAGGGGTAGCTCGGGACTGAGGGGAGGCTCGGGACTGAGGGGCAGCTTGGGACTGAGGGGCAGCTCAGCACTGAGGGGAAGCCCAACACTGAGGGGAAGCCCAGCACTGAGGGAAAGCCCAGCACTGAGAGGAAGCTCAGCACTGAGAGGAAGCTCAGGCAGGTAGTTGACTCCGGCAGATCCTGGCTGGCTGGCGGATCTGGAAGAGTCTGGTTGACTGGCAGATCTGGAAGAGTCTGGTTGACTGGCAGATCTGGAAGAGTCTGGCTGACTGGCAGATCTGGAAGAGTCTGGCAGACTGGCAGCTCTGGCTGCTCCATGCAGACTGGCAGCTCTGGCTGCTCCATGCAGACTGACAGCTCTGGCTCTGGCTGCCATGCAGACTGACAGCTCCATGCAGACTGGCAGCTCTGGCTCTCTGCAGACAGGCAGCTCTGATGCAGGCAGCTCTGGCTGCTCCATGCAGACTGGCAGCTCTGGCTGCTCCATGCAGACTGGCAGCTCTGGCTGCTCCATGCAGACTGGGAGCTCTGGCTGCTCCATGCAACCTGGCAGCTCTGGCTGCTCCATGCAGACTGGCAGCTCTGGCTGCTCCATGCAGACTGGCAGCTCTGGCTGCTCCATGCAGACTGGGAGCTCTGGCTGCTCCATGCAGACTGGCAGCTCTGGCTGCTCCATGCAGACTGGCAGCTCAGGCTGCTCCATGCAGTCTGACAGCTCAGGCTGCTCCATGCAGACTGGCAGCTCAGGCTTCCGCTGAACAGGCAGGAGACTCCAGCAGCGCTGTAGAGGAGGAAGGCTCTGGAAGCGGTGAACAGGTGGGAGACTCCAGCAGCGCTGTAGAGGAGAAAGGCTCTGATAGCGCTAGACAGGCGGGAGACTCCGACAGCGCTGGAGAGGCGAGGCGCACTATAGGCCTGATGCGTGGTGCTGGCACTGGTGGAACTGGACCGAGAACACGCACAGGAAGCCTGGTGCGGGGAGCTGCCACCGGAGGACTGGTGTGTGGAGGTGGCTCTGGATAGAGGTGCAGGCGCACTGGAGCTCTTGAGCACCAAGCCTGCCCAACCTTACCTGGCTCGATGCCCACTCTAGCCCGGCCAATACGAAGAGCTGGTATGAGCCGCACCGGGCTATGCACCCGCACTGGAGACACTTTGCGCTCCATAGCATAACACGGTGCCTGTCCGGTCTCTCTAGCCCCCCGGTAAGCACAGGGAGTTTGCGCAGGTCTCCTACCTGGCATAGCCATACTCCCTGTGAGCCCCCCAATAAATTTTGGGGGCTGACTCTCAGGCTTCCATCCGCGTCGCCGTGCTGCCTCATACCAGCGCCTCTCCGCTTTCGTCGCCTCCAGTTCTTCCTTGGGGCGACGATATTCTCCAGGCTGAGCCCAGGGTCCTCCACCGTCCAGTTCGTCCTCCCATGTCCAGTCCTTCTCTCGCTGCACCTTGGGGCGGCTACACTCCCCTAGTTTAGCCCAGGGTCCTCTCCTGTCGAGGATTTCCTCCCAAGTCCAGAAATTCTTGTCGCGCTGCTGTTGCCTGTTACCACACCACTTGGTCCTGTGGTGGTGATTCTGTAACGGCTCTCTTCTATCTCCTCCTCTGACGAAGAGGTAGAACAAGGATCGGACCAAAATGCAGCGTGATGATGATTCATGATATTTTATAAAAACACACCACAATAACCCATGTCACACCCTGGCCTGACCAAATAAAGAAAGAAAACACAAAATACTAAGACCAAGGCGTGACAGTTAGCTTTAGGACAGGTCTTCCATATTTGGGCACTGCACCTCAAGATAATACTAGCAAGGCAGTATTGACCAATGTACCAGCTTTCCTGAAGGTCACCTTTACATTAGTCTCACTGAGTGCCCCTTAACAGGGCCCTCTGTACATCAAACTGATTGAATTATCCTGAAATGTACAAGAAAAGAAAATGCACTGGGCAGAAAAAACCCTTGAGGTTGAGAAATTCAAATACCAAAGAAAAGTGAGCTGAGCTCCACAGTGGGATTTATGTTTATTCCAACTATTTCTCCCAAGGTCATGGCTTATATGTATTCTCAGATGTGTGTCCTGTCTTAAACATCATCCTGAGTAAAATTATATGTATTTGTTGGATATGTCCTCTATTTCTGAGAACTCCATTTGGGAAGTACAACAAGAATTGTGCATCCCTTGCCAACCTTTGTGATGCACTCACATTATTGGAGTTTAACATACTGAACAAGAGGACATAAGACAGGACCAGTATTTTCTCAGTCAATTGCTAGGTTTCCATCCATAGACTACAGATTTTCATGCAAATATTCAAACATCTGCTTAAAGAAAACATGCACATTTTCCCCACCAGTGGTGTTTCAATCAAACATAATTTTGCGGATAAAAATCAGTGTGTGATGACGTAGTGCACACAACATTGTCTTTTTCACTTACATTTTTAGTTCAATGTGTTTCCATTGCATTTTCAGCTCTCACAAAACTGGTGCATTAGATAACAAATGTGCCTCCTGTGGTCTTGGCACGTATGCTCTAGCCAACAGCTCGCAGATACAGTGTGGGTACGCTGTAATGTTTGCTCATCTACATGATCATGATGAGATTATTATGGACAAGAGCAAGAATATTTTTATTTGTCAAATAGCAGTCAAGCATCGATCATCATGTCACCAGAATAAGACCCTCAATATTTATTGGAAGGGAGCATCAAGTTCATCGCTTTGCACTTTCACCACCCTGTGAAGTTCATCATAACTTATTTAATATGTAGCCTAATAAACTGCATGGTTTTCCAAGTCATAGTGGGAGGACCACACACCATATAATTTTGTGACTACAAGATTACTTCAATATGATGGTTATTATATCAATGCTTGCGCATAAAAGAGATTCCACCGCCATTTCTCACATATTTAATTTTACAGAAAAAAAAAGATCTCGAACACACACATTATTATGGTTGGCATTTATACAATTCCTGTTTCCATTACACCCGTTTTTTAAAATATGTTTTGACTTTACTCGCATATAAACTGTGGTTAGAAACGTGGTTATTGATTGGTGTATTCTATAAAATGAGAGAAAACGTGACATGTACAAAACATACCTTCTAAAATGTCATTTTAAAAATATACTGTGAATGTTATGACGAAGGAAAGGAGTGGGCTTCTAGGAATCCTGGAAAGAAGTGCTGTCTTTTGTCAGAGTGGTGCTGCACTGAGCTGCGCTGTCCATGGGGCTGGTCTTATCTCTATTCAGCAACATTGTGTTGTACTGAACTGTCCATGGCGTTGAGCCCATATCTAGTCAGCAACACTGCTTTGATTACAACTGTCTATGATGCTGAATCTGGATCTGTTCAGTAGCATTACATGGAGCTGTCCATGGTGCTAAATTGAGATATTTTCAGTAACACTGCATTTCAAAGAACAGTCCATGGTGTATCTCTCAATGCCACAGACCCCTTAAATTCCCCTTGTGTTGCTACACAATGTTTATGACTGTGATACTTGCCAAGTACAGACTGCCCATGGTTTTTAGTCAATGATCATGGGATGAGGTTGTGACTGACAAATCATCCATTGTTCTATCACTATGCTGAAAACAAATTGAGACAATTCAGTCGGAAGCTCTTATAGGAGAAGATCCCCCACGCACTATACACATTACTTGGCAATGCCTTTTGTCAGCTTCGGTTGCTTGCCTGCATCACAGATCTACATTGGCTTTCATATTTCTCTGCTATCCGTCATAGAATCTCTATCCGTACCTCTGTCGCTGTCTCCGTCGTACTTTATCAGACTAAATGCACTGAAGGGACCAGACCCACTCATCTCGCTCCCCTCATCTTCTTATTGATAGTAAGCAATAACCGCATGAATGTGTGTGCACTGGACCTCAACACCATTAATCCAAACAAAGAAATATGCAAATTCTGCATGCTTCTTGAATTTCCCAGTACTGACAAATTGAGATAATATTAAGCCATCCATAATAGCCCTAAAGCTTATTTTCACGTTAAATGGTCACCCATACTGTGCAATGTTATTACAACCAAATAAAGGAATACCGTAGTCATGTTAAGATCCTGGCATCACTGTTATTATTTGCCTAAATTACTTTGTAGAGGATATTCTTGTACTGTAAATGGGATGAATGAGGGATATCTAAGTGATGCGTTTAGGGATCACTTTTCAAAAACATTACGCAATCTCAGAACATTATATGAATCAACACAAATTATAATTCATTTCAGGAGAGTAAGAGGGAACAAGAAAACGACATCTCCACGCACACAGAGCTGTTCCAGATTCAGAATTTGAGTGTTAATTGTGTAGTGTAAAATGGTCTTCCTGAATAGATATGATGATGGCCATGTTGACAACCAAAGCATCATATCGATTGAAGGAATGATACAGATTTCAAAAGAGAGTGTCATACTTTTCATTTACTCATTGAAACACGGGAGGATAAGTGGGAACCCTTAAGGCCTCAGATGACAGATAACAGGACACGTAGTCATGTTAGTTTTGCACTCATACTATTATGCCTCTTTCCAGTGTCCATATTTTACAGGGGATGTTACGCTCAATAGGCAATCAGGACAATTGACACAATGTGCATCATCTTCATGTCTGGTCTCCCATCTGGATTACTAAGTGTGCTGTGAATGTGTTAATAAGAAACAGAGAAGGAAAAAAGGAGACAAAAACATCAACAACATGTAATGTAACAAAGTGGCCATGATTGGAATTCAGATCTAGATTTATTTTCTCCCCTCACTGTGTTTGATCTCTTCACACCTCTCTGGAAATTTAACTCTGGAATCAATTGACCCTTAGCTAAGCCTCTACCCAGAATTTGGGACAACCAATCGTAGCACTCCAATGGAGAGCAACTGTCGTCCAGTCCAACACCTCAGACAAGCTCACAACACATGAAAGCCATTGAGGGCATTAAAAAAACAAATAGTTTCAATTGCTTAATAATAATTGAACAGTGCATCAGAGGTACTTCCTGAAAAACAGAGCCTGTTGGAGTATCAAATCAAATCAAATGTTATTTGTCACATGCGCCGAATACAACAGGTGTGGACCTTACAGTGAAATGCTTAATTACAAGCCCTTAACCAACAGTGCATTTTTAAGAAAATATATCTTACTTTTTTTTAGGTAAGAATAAGAAACAATTAAAGAGCAGCAGTAAATAACAATAGCGGGGCTACATACGGGGGGTACCGTTACAGAGTCATTGTGCGGAGGCACCCATTAGTTGAGGTAATTGTGGTAATATGTAGTTAGCGTTATTAAAGTGGCTATGCATAGATAATAACAGAGAGTAGCAGCAGCGTAGAAAAGGGGAGGGGGCAATGCAAATAGTCTGGGTAGCCATTTGATTAGCTGTTCAGGAGTCTGATTCAGGAGTCTGCTTTGGGGTAGAAGCTGTTTAGAAGCTTCTTGGACCTAGACATGGCACTCCGGTACCGCTTCACAATTTTTAGGGCCTTCCTCTGACACCGACTGGTATAGAGGTTTTGGATGTCAGGAAGCTTGGCCCCGGTGATGTACTGGGCCGTACACACTACCCTCTTGCGGTCGGAGGCCGAGCAGTTGCCATACCAGGCAGCGATGCTCTCAATTGTGCAGCTGTAAAACCTATTGAGGATCTGAGGACCCATGCCAAATCTTTGAGGGGGAATAGGTTTTGTCGTGCCTTCTTCACGACTGTCTTCATGTGCTTGGACCATGTTAGTTTGATTGTAATGTGGATATCAAGGGACTTGAAGCTCTCAACCTGCTCCACTACAGCCCTATTGATGAGAATGGGTGTGTGCTTGGTCCTCCTTTTCCTTAGGTCCACTATCATCTCCTTGGTCTTGGTCATGTTGAGGGAGAGGTTGTTGTCCTTGCACCACACGGTCAGGTCTCTGACCTCCTCCCTATAGGCTGTCTCGTTGTTGACGGTGATCAGGCCTACCACTGTTGTATCATCAGCAAACTTAATAATGGTGTTGGAGTCATGCTTGAATAGGGAGTACAGGAGGGGCCTGAGCTCACACCCCTGGGGGTCCCCGTGTTGAGGATCAGTGCGGAGGATATGTTGTTACCTACCCTTACCACCTGGAGGCGGCCCGTTATGAAATCCAGGATCCAGTTGCAGAGAGAGGTGTTCAGTCCCAGGGTCCTTAGCTTAGTAATGAGCTTTGACGGCACTGTGGTGTTGAACACTGAGCTGTAGTCAATGAAGAGCATTCTCACATAGGTGTTCCTTTTGTCCAGGTGTGAAAGGGCGGTGTGTAGTGCAATAGAGATGGCATTATCTGTGTATCTGTTGGTGCGGTATACAAATTGGAGTGGGTCTTGTGTTTGTGGCACAATGGTGTTGATGTGAGCCATGACCAGTCTTTGAAAGCACTTCTTGGCTGCAGACGTGAGTGCTACGGTTCGGTGGTAATTTAGGCAGGTTACCTTAGTGTTCTTGGGCACAGGGACTATGGTAGTCTGCTTAAAACATGTTGGTATTACAGACTCAGACAGGGAGAGGTTGAAAATATCAGTTAAGACACTTGCCAGCTGGTCAGCACATGCTCGGAGTACACGTCTTGGTAATCCATCTGACTCTGCGGCCTTGTGAATGTTGACCTGTTTAAAGGTCTTACTCACATCGACTGCGGAGAGCTTGATCACACAGTCGTCCGGAACAGCTGATGCTCTTATGCATGTTTCAGTGTTACTTGCCTCGAAGGGAGCATATAGGTTATTTCGCTCGTATGGTAAGCTCGTGTCACTGGGCCGCTCTTGGCTGTGCTTCCCTTTGTAGTCTGTAATAGTTTGCAAGCCCTGCCACATCAAACGAGCGTCAGAGACGGTGTAGTAAGATTCGATCTTAGTCCTGTATTGACGCTTTTCATTTTTGATTGTTCGTCTGAGGGCATAGTGGGATCTTTTATAAGCTTCCGGGTTAGAGTCCCACTCCTTGAAAGTGGCAGCTCTACCCTTTAGCTCAGTGTGAATGTTGCTTGTAATCAGAGGCTTCTGGTTGGGGTATGTAAATGCCTTGCAAAATTATTCATCCCCCTTGGCGTTTTTCATATTTTGTTGCTTTACAGCCTGTAATTTAAATTGATTTGTATTTGTATTTCATGTAATGGACATACACAAAGTAGTCCAAATTGGTGAAGTGGAATGAATATAATAGCTTGTTTAAAAAAAATACAATTTAAAAGTGGTGTGTGCATATGTATTTACCCCCTTTGCTATGAATACCCTAAATACGATCTGGTGCAACAAATTCCCTTCTGAAGTGACATAATTAATTAAATAACGTCCAACTGTGTGCAATCTAAGTGCCACATGATCTCAGTGTTCTGGAAAGCCCC
Source organism: Oncorhynchus keta (assembly GCF_023373465.1). Lineage (NCBI taxonomy): Eukaryota > Metazoa > Chordata > Actinopteri > Salmoniformes > Salmonidae > Oncorhynchus > Oncorhynchus keta. The sequence continues at coordinate 18,166,151 of NC_068441.1, forward strand.
AGATTCTGCAATACCACTAAGGAGGAGGCACCATCAAGCAAGCGGCACCATGAAGACCAAGGAGCTCTCCAAACAGGTCAGGGACAAAGTTGTGTAGAAGTACAGATCAGTGTTGGGTTATAAAAATATCAGAAACTTTGAACATCCCACAGAGCACTATTAAATCCATTATTAAAAAATGGAAAGAATACAGCATCACAACAAACCTGCCAAGAGAGGGCCGCCCACCAAAACTCACGGACCAGGCAAGGAGGCCATTAATCAGAGACGCAACAAAGAGACCAAAGATAACCCTGAAGAAGCAGCAAAGCTCCACAGTGGAGATTGGAGTATCTGTCCATTTTCAGCCAATCACTCCACAGAGCTGGGCTTTACAGAAGAGTGTCCAGAAAAAAGCCATTGCTTAAAGAAAAAAATAAGCAAAGACGATTGATGTTCGCAAAAAGGCATGTGGGAGACTCCCCAAACATATGGAAGAAGGTACTCTGGTCAGATGAGACAAAAATGTTGCTTTAAAACTATCAAGGAAAAAGCTATGTTTGGCACAAACCCAACTCCTCACATCACCCCGAGACCCTATCCCAACAGTGAAGCATGGTGTTGGCAGCATCATCCTATGGGGATGTTGTTCATCTGCAGGGACTGGGAAACTGGCTAGAATTGAAGGAATCATGGATGGCGCTAAATACAGAGAAATTCTAGAGGGTAACCTGTTTCAGTCTTCTAGACTTTTGAGACTGGGACAGAGGTTCAGCTTCCAGCAGGACAATGACCCTAAGCATACTGCTAAAGCAACACTTGAGTGGTTTAAGGGGAAACATTTAAAAGTCTTGGAATGGCCTAGTCAAAGCCCAGACCTCAATCCAGTTCAGAATCTGTGGTTTGACTTAAAGATTGCTGTACACCAGCGGAACCGATCCAACTGGAAGGAGCTGGAGCAGTTGTGCCTTGAAGAATGGGCAAATATCCCAGTGGCTAGATGTTCCAAGGTTATAGAGACATAACCCAAGAGAGGGTGAAAAGTGGGGGTGAATAGTTATGCACGCTCAAGTTTTCAGATTTTTTGTCTTATTTCTTGTTTATTTCACAATAAAAAACATTTTGCATCTTAAAAGTGTTAGGCATGTTTTGTAATCAGATCACGAAAAATATATATTTTATTTCCAGGTTGTAAGGCAACAAGATAGGAAAAATGCCAAGGGGGTGAATACTTTCACAAGCCACTGTCCAGTCACTGGGAGACACTGTTCTCGATGCACTTATTGATAAAGCCAGTGACTGATGTGGTTTAATCCTCAGTATCATCGCAAGAATCCCGGAACATTTTTCAGTCTGTGCTAGCAAAACAGTCCTGTAGTTTAGCATCTGCTTCATCTGACCACTTTTTTTATAAACTGAGTCACTGGTGCTTTCTGCTTTAATGTTTTTAATCCCAAATTATACTTTTGTTACATTGTTTGCTAGCTCAGTAGTTTAAGTAGTTAGCTCAGACCACCCAACGTTGCTAACGTTAGCTAGCCAGTTAATAACCAGTTTTTTTCTAAATGTATGTTAGCTAATTTATCTATGTTATGAATAAAACTATCATCTTGTATAAAAATAACTTGTAGGGGACTGTTCAAGACTACTGTAGAGGTGTGGTGGTCTTTTCTGGTGTTCTTATAGTCGTCGAAGCATCATCATGGTGGGTGTTACACTTTGATAGTGGATGATCCAGCGTACTTACGGAGGAGGAAGAGACGACGTGCCTGATGAAGAGCTACGGGCCTGTCTACCAGTATCTGAATGAAGTTTTCTTCCTGCCCGTCTGTCTCATCAATGCTCACTCCACTCAAGCTACTGCTGCTGACTGCCTTTCTGAACCGCCTTGACATCTGAAGCTGTGGAAGACCATCAGCCATGAACTGACAGATCCCTACATTTGTTTTTGTTTTCAAGCGACTTTGAGATTCTTGTTTGTAATGAAAAGCGCTATTTATAAAAATGTAATATATTATTATACTACCACTACTACTATTATTATTATTATTATTATTATTATTATTATTATTATTATTATGTGCTGTCGACATCAGGATACAATTTGAGAGCAGTAATGTAACTTTGGCTGCATGCCATCCATTGGCTAGCCACACAATATTTTACCAGGTTCCTGTGAAGCAATTTTAATGACAGACAATGCACCACAACATACGCGAGAGACTCCTGATTAGCAAGGGGTAGTCTGTGTTTAATTTCATTGTGTCTTAAAAACACAGTTTGAGATCAGTGGCAATTTTTGCCAGTGGTAAGAAGGGGAAATTGGACATCCCGGGACAATGTTGGCAGGCATTCCAGGAACAATCATGGGCAAGGGTTCCAGGAAGAATATTCACAAACCTATCTGCAGATTTTTGATATACTGTATGGTATTTAATTTTTAAATGCCATTCAAATATATTGACCCAGTACTACTTTATTTGACACAGATCCTCTGGAATAATATGACATATATAGAATATGACGAGCATAGAATTCCTTAGGAGAATGGATGGCTACACCTGAAGCTCAGTGATACATTTTTAATAAAGCGTTTGGTAAGGATAATAATATATCTGTAAAAACTATTATTCCTCTTTTTTAAAATCTTTTTACACTCTTTCCTTTCGTATCTCACATGACCAGAAGCTTTTTCAGTCTGTCCAGTGGTGAAAATGTTTTTCCTTTTTTCTCTGCAAGGCCCCTGGCAAGAGCTTGAGAGATTCTAATTTAAGTCTGAGAGAGCATGAATGGGGAGGTGAACATACAGTAGCACTGGCAAAGGAAGATGGATTGTGGCTTCCTTGGGAACCTTTTAAAATGAGTCTTTCAAGGGTCATTTTGAAATGCAAGGGCCTAGAACAGCATTTGAATAATAGCTGGGGGGGCAGAGTACAGCATAACCTAATAGGAGGTACCAATTGCACACTTTAAAGAGTTTGTTGGTTGATTGATTTAGCTAACTCTGAGGTCCTGTACTGTCTTTAACAACTATGCTTTCTGCACTTACATCAAGGGACCTGCAGGTAATCAATCTAATATGGACCAAATTAATAGGTAATTCCCCCATCTGCAGCAATTAAACCCTCTGATTCCAGAACAGCTGAATCATGAGTTATCTTCATAAAGCCACCCATACTCACACATATACAACAACAAAAATGTTTTTACAGTGAATACAGAAAGTATTCAGACCCCTTCACTTTATTCACATTTTGTTATGTTACAGCCTTATTCTAAAATTGATTCAATTGTTTTCTTCTTCATCAATCTACACACAATACCAAATAATGAAAAAGCAAAAACATGCTTCTCGAAATTTTTGCTAAATGAAATATCACATTTACATAAGTATTCAGACCCTTTACTCAGTACTTTGTTGAAGCACCGTTGGTAGCGATTACAGCCTTGAGTCTTCTTGGGTATGATGCTATAAGCTTGGCACACCTGTATTTGGGGCAATTCTCCCATTCTTCTCTGCAGATCCTCTCAAGCTCTTTCAGGTTGGATGGGGAGTTTTGCTGCACAGCTATTTTCAGGCCAATCTTGGTTTCATCAGACCAGGGAATCTTGTCTCTCCTTTAGATGCCTTTGGCAAACTTTTCTTCAGATCAGTACCCTTCTTCAGATTTGTACCTCGACACAATCCTGTCTCGGACCTCATGGCTTGGTTTTTGCTCTGACATGCACTGTCAACTGTGGGACCTTATATAGACAGATGTGTGCCTTTCCAAAATCATGTCCAATCAAATGAATTTACAACAGGTGACTCCAATCAAGTTGTAGAAACATCTCAAGGATGTTAAAAATTGTCCAAAGTACAACAAAATAAGTAACAGTTAATAATTAAACAATTGCCCTGTAGCTAGTACATGTAGAACAATTGTATGGTAAAACAATTATGTTTGTGAAAAACAGAATTAACAAGTATGTGGATGTATACAGTACATACCTGTTACAAGGTCATACATGAGTTATTAATTTTATAGTTACCATTGAATAATTTAATGTAGGCTCAATGTTCTGCCAATGAAACCTTCACATGAAGCTGATCTGAGAATACAAGTTGTGGTTGAGAAATACGTTTGCCGGGAACATTCGTAATGACTACTCATTTTTCACAGACCTATTACCTTTTTCTCTCCCCAATTGGGTTCTCATAATGGCACATTGAATATCACGAAAAGATATTAAGTGTGCAATGAAATTCCTTTATTATCACAAGGTTCACTCAATTAGCAATTGTGTCTCATAGTGCGCCATTCTTCTGCAGAAGAGTGGAGTTGAAAATGGAGTGTGTCTGAAAATACTGCCATTTAATTGGTGCAACCTGCTTCCCTACCTTATACCTAATTCACTTATAAGGGTCGTCAGACATCCCCTGACCTGAGTGTAAAGTCATAGGAACCCCATGCCATCGCCTACTGAATAGAAGACTCATGTGGGCTGGGTTTAAAATACCACCCATTGTTCTCTGCTGAATTCAGACAGGGCATATACTCCCTCAAGTGCCAACAACTGTTAGGGAATTAACATGCAACTTTTTTAAACATTCCATTAGCTGTTGGAAAAGGTATGTCATGCAGGGAGAAAACTCTGCGTGGTTGACTGAGAAGTAAATGTAATGGTCTGAATCACTTCTCTTTTATTCTTTCTCGAAAACAAATGTAATGGGGTAATTACTTCAATTTGTGTTTCAGCCATGTTACTATCACTTATTGAGGCCTTGATTCTAGGCTAAGCACAGCTCATACCTTCATCCTGTTTACTTTGCAATCTTCTAAGGGCCAGGGACTGGGCTTTTACTAAGCTAACACACAGAATTGTTTTAAGAAAGTCATACCAAAGATAATTTGGCTCTTTTATTTAGAATTGTAGGACCCCTGTACATATAAAAACATATAGAAAATAATTTGAGGAAACATTGAATTTGGCTTTAATGCTATTTTCCCATAGAAATGCATTAAATAACATATTTGGTCCCACTTTAAATGACATTAAGCTCAAAAAGGCTTCATAAAGCCTCCAAAATGCGTTCATAAATTCCAAATTAATGTGTTACAAAGCATCTATAACCATACGTCAAGCTTTATAAATGGTTCGTAAATGTGGCCTAACTGACTTCTGCCCGAATGCACGGAAGACCTGGTGGACCAAGGCATCAAACCTGTCCTTCATTAGTTAGGGTTAGGTTTAAAATGACATTTTAACAAGATACATTGTGGAAATGGGCAGGATTTTGCCATAATTATGACTTGTGGATGTCTTTCATAAATCAGCAGAATGTTAATAAACTATTCATTGACACAAATGAAATGTCCAGTAATACTTAGTTTGAAGTGAGACACCTTCGGTAATTCATAGCACATACATAAAGGCTTAATGATACAAAACCAAATGTATTAACACTTCAGGAATTATCGCTATCAGCTAAAACAAAATAAACATTAAAGTCATGTTTAAACCATTACATTTCATTTTATTTTTACATTTTTAAAACAATACAAATACATTAAGTTTTAAAATGTCCAGCGATGTAATTGTCATGGCCGTCGTAAAGAGGAGACCAAGGCGCAGCGTGGAAAGTGTACATATTTCTTTAATTAAAGAAAGAATACTGAACAAACTATCAAAACAACAAAACGAACCGTGAAGCAAATATGCATAGTGCAGACATAGAATAAGAACCCACAAATACCCTATGGCAATCTAAATATGGTCCCCAATCAGACACAACGAAAAACAGCTGCCTCTGATTGGGAACCCATTCAGGCAATCGTAGACCTACATATACCTAGACATACAAAACCCCCTAGATATATCGTCGGGAGAACAAGTATTTGATACACTGCCGATTTTACAGGTTTCCTACTTACAAACTATGTAGAGGTCCCAGCCACGACCCATCTTCAATGCTTTTACTGAGGGAAGGAGGTTGTTGACCAAGATCTCGCGATACATGGCCCCATCCATCCTCCCCTCAATACGGTGCAGTCGTCCTGTCCCCTTTGCAGAAAAGCATCCCCAAAGAATGATGTTTCCACCTCCATGCTTCATGGCTGGGATGGTGTTTTGGGGGTTGTACTCATCCTTCTTCTTCCTCCAAACACGGCGAGTGGAGTTTAGACCAAAAAGCTCTATTTTTGTCTCATCAGACCACATGACCTTCTCCCATTCCTCCTCTGGATCATCCAGATGGTCATTGGCAAACTTCAGACGGGCCTGGACATGCGCTGGCTTGAGCAGGGGTATCTTGCGGCGCTGCAGGATTTTAATCCATGACGGCATAGTGTGTTACTAATGGTTTTCTTTGAGACTGTGGTCCCAGCTCTCTTCAGGTCATTGACCAGCTCCTGCCGTGTAGTTCTAGGCTGATCCCTCACCTTTCTCATGATCATTGATGCCACACGTGGTGAGATCTTGCATGGAGCCCCAGACCGAGGGTGATTGACCGTCATTTTGAACTTCTTCCATTTTCTAATAATTGTGCCAACAGTTGTTGCCTTCTCATCAAGCTGCTTGCCTATTGTAGACACGCCTCTCTGGTCTTGGCCATTGTGAAGAGGTTGGAGTATGTTTGATTGAGTGTGTGGACAGGTGTCTTTTATAGAGGTAATGAGTTCAAACAGGTGCAGTTAATACAGGTAATGAGTGGAGAACAGGAGAGATTCTTAAAGAAAAACTAACAGGTCTGTGAGAGCCGGAATTCTTACTGGTTGGTAGGTGATCAAATACTTATGTCATGCAAAAAAATGCAAATTAATTACTTAAAAATCATACAATGTGATTTTCTGGATTCTTGTTTTAGATTCCGTCTCTCCCAGTTGAAGTGTACCTATGATAAAAATGACAGACCTCTACGTGCTTTGTAGGTAGGAAAACGTGTAGTGTATAAAATACTTGTTCTCCCCACTGTTTACAAAACCCCCTAGACAATGCAAAACTAACACACCCACCCTAGTCACAACCTGACCTGACCAAAATAATAAATAAAACAAACATAACTAAGCTCAGGGCATGACAGCAATTACATTGTACATTACACAGCCGGACTAATTGTTCTTGCCTCTCTGCCCACTGGAGGTACTGCATGTTGGTTACAACCTTGAAAGTTAGCAGATCTGTTAGGAAATGCCTTTGTCACACCATCGGGATAAGGGAATTTCTATACTGCGCCACAAATTCTGTAAATGGGGAGATGGGAAACTCATGAAATGACTTTGAAAAGTGGCTGTATCTAGGTCAGTGTTACTGACCATTTTTTGTAAGGGGGCCACTTTGGGTTGAGACAGAGGGCCGCACAGATCTTTAATTTGTTTTCTTCCAATATTATCAGTTATCACTTGAGAGCAAATTCATAGCAATAGAGCACATGCAATTGATTTTATACAGCACATCACAAATATATACATACACACATCAAATAGGCTACATCACATGTATTCGACCCATATTAAGGGTTACCTCAGTAGTTGGATGAATGAAAATGTCCCTTCTGCTCCTTGACTGAATTTATTCTAAATTTATAGTTTGTTGTTTCTATCCTTGTGAGGCAACCCAGGTTTGCATTGGTCAGTCTGTTTATCTGTTTTTATTTCACAATATTCATTGTTGAGTCCCTTCTCCTTCCCTCACATGTTTAGGTTGCCGTCCGTGTACACAGATGCCAGATTTGACCAGTCAATATTATTATCAGCAAAAAAGGTTTTTCAGAATACCCTCTCCTTGTGTTTGTCCCTGTAGGGGCAGTAAACATAAAAATTCCTCTCTGAATGACCCGTTTTGAGGGAAGTGGACCCAAACACATAATTGGCCAATGCCACTTACTGTCCATCAGTGCTTTCGCCAAGCGCAATACTAAAACACGGCGCGACAGATATGCCAGTAATCAAATGCTTACTGATGTCCTCGCCGATGTCTTCTATGTGTCTTGTCATGGTTGAGTCTGAGAGTTGCAGTCCCTTACTTTGCTTTAAAATAGCTTCCTTGTTTGTGAAATCAGCATACAATATTTCGTCAATCTCCACATCTGTGAATGCCTTCTTGTTTCTTGCGAGTATCCAAGCAATCTCATATATATGCTGCCTCTGTCATTTCCTCTGTTGTACATTGAGCTGTCCTTTGAGTTGCGCTATTTTGTTGCTTCTGAGGTTGATTTGTGGAGGATATGTTTTGTCAAAGTGGGCATGGTGTTACTGGACATGTCGCTCTAAATTTGCTCGTTTAGAACAATTGACTGCCTTCTGGCAAATAAGACAAAATGAGCTAGTTTCTTTATGCAGTACAATGAAATACTTGTCTGTCCATTCCTCTTGGAACTTTCTGTGTTCTTCTTAAATCAACCGTATCCTTCTCTTAGCCACCAGAGCCACGTTAGCTACGTTAGCTAGCTGCATTTCGCCGTCACCATCTACCTGATTTTCCTGGTTCTCCGGTGGTTGTTTGTTCATAGCTCTCACGTTGTTTTCCAGCTCTTCCCCCTTATTTTCATTGTCAAAAGATTTACATTTCTTTTTTACAATAAATTGATCCATGTCTACCAGACTGCAAAATTAGCTAGTAAACTGATATGTGTCGGTCGCTGTAGCTGATCAGTTGCGTTCGATTTCGACAAACGTTCTATTTTGGCCTTCCTGTTCAACAGTTGCACTATACTGCCATCTATCTGCCGTCCAGGGAACAATATAAATATTCTATTTAGTGATTCAGGCCTACATTAAACACATTGAATTGACATTGTCTAGTTGTTATGTATTATGAATTGAAAATAGGAATATCACTGCGAGCTACAATTTAAGGGCCGTGCAAAATTTCATAACCAAGCTAACAAGCAGTTGCTGTGAAGTCAACAAAACTATTTGAAATACTGATTGAGGTAGCTACAATTTAAGGGCATTGCGTGCAAAATTTCATAACCAAGCTAACAAGCAGTTGCTGTGAACATTTCAGGCTTCAAACATAAAGATATAAAACTGTATTTTTTTGTGAAGAATCAACAACAAGTGGGACACAATCATGAAGTGGAACGACATTTATTGGATATTTCAAACTTTTTTAACAAATCAAAAACTGAAAAATTGGGCGTGCAAAATTATTCAGCCCCCTTAAGTTAATACTTTGTAGCGCCACCTTTTGCTGCGATTACAGCTGTAAGTCGCTTGGGGTATGTCTCTATCAGTTTTGCACATTCCTCCTTGCAAAACAGCTCGAGCTCAGTGAGGTTGGATGGAGAGCATTTGTGAACAGCAGTTTTCAGTTCTTTCCACAGATTCTCGATTGGATTCAGGTCTGGACTTTGACTTGGCCATTCTAACACCTGGATATGTTTATTTTTGAACCATTCCATTGTAGATTTTGCTTTATGTTTTGGATCATTGTCTTGTTGGAAGACAAATCTCCGTCCCAGTCTCAGGTCTTTTGCAGACTCCATCAGGTTTTCTTCCAGAATGGTCCTGTATTTGGCTCCATCCATCTTCCCATCAATTTTAACCATCTTCCCTGTCCCTGCTGAAGAAAAGAAGGCCCAAACCATGATGTTGCCACCACCATGTTTGACAGTGGGGATGGTAAGTTCAGGGTGATGGGCTGTGTTGCTTTTACGCCAAACATAACGTTTTGCATTGTTGCCAAAAAGTTCAATTTTGGTTTCATCTGACCAGAGCACCTTCTTCCACATGTTTGGTGTGTCTCCCAGGTGGCTTGTGGCAAACTTTAAACAACACTTTTTATGGATATCTTTAAGAAATGGCTTTCTTCTTGCCACTCTTCCATAAAGGCCAGATTTGTGCAATATACGACTGATTGTTGTCCTATGGACAGAGTCTCCCACCTCAGCTGTAGATCTCTGCAGTTCATCCAGAGTGATCATGGGCCTCTTGGCTGCATCTCTGATCAGTCTTCTCCTTGTATGAGCTGAAAGTTTAGAGGGACGGCCAGGTCTTGGTAGATTTGCAGTGGTCTGATACTCCTTCCATTTCAGTATTATCGCTTGCACAGTGCTCCGTGGGATGTTTAAAGCTTGGGAAATCTTTTTGTATCCAAATCCGGCTTTAAACATGTTCACAACAGTATCTCGGACCTGCCTGGTGTGTTCCTTGTTCTTCATGATGCTCTCTGCGCTTTTAACGGACCTCTGAGACTATCACAGTGCAGGTGCAGTTATACGGAGACTTGATTACACACAGGTGGATTGTATTTATCATCATTAGTCATTTAGGTCAACATTGGATCATTCAGAGATCCTCATTGAACTTCTGGAGAGAGTTTGCTACACTGAAAGTAAAGGGGCTGAATAATTTTGCACGCCCAATTTTTCAGTTTTTGATTTGTTAAAAAAGTTTGAAATATCCAATAAATGTCGTTCCACTTCATGATTGTGTCCCACTTGTTGTTGATTCTTCACAAAAAAATACAGTTTTATATCTTTGTGTTTGAAGCCTGAAATGTGGCAAAAGGTCGCAAAGTTCAAGGGGGCCGAATACTTTCGCAAGGCACTGTGTATAGACTATTTATTTTCTTTTTTTTTCCTACTGTGTTATTGACTTGTTTATTGTTTACTCCATGTGTAACGCTGTGTTGTTGTCTGTTCACACTGCTATGCTTTATCTTGGCCAGGTCGTAGTTGTAAAGGAGAACTTGTTCTCAACTAGCCTACCTGGTTTAATAAAGGTGAAATAATAAAAATAAAAAAAGTATGTATGTTTTGAAGTGTCTGTCCTATATTTGAGAGAAATAAGATTTGTAATATATATTTTTTACCCATATTTAGGCATCCTGGATCAACTCAATCAATATGTACTGTAGTTATTTCCATAGAGGGGTCATATCAGTTTGTAGGTCAAACTGTTCACACGCTACAGACGCTTTCGTTGGAAGATTGATTGTTCTGGTCTGACAAACACCACTGTAGCTCTGCCATCTTCCACTGCAGAAGTGGAAGGCCGACATCGGCTGATGGGGTGGATTGAGGTGCAACCCATGAAAAAAAACAGATATCTGTAGCTTAAACAGACAGATTTTGATGGGAATGAGGGCGTGGACTTCGACTCTAGGAGAGAGGAGTGTCTATGATAAACATTGCAATTGCAGCAGTTAGGCTAATGGCATATGTTGCCAGAACGCAGAGTCCATCTTGAAGTCCCATAATAACATCACTACTTACACTGTCCAATTAAAACTCCTTTTCAGCTTGGTGTTTGATTTTATTCTATAATGTTTCTAGCAAATCTGTTTTAGGTCCTCTAGGCTGTTCAAATAGCAAGGCTCTGTAATAATTTGCTATATGCAGTGATGATAAATTGCCAACATACAATTCCGTTTATTACAGTATTGTTGTGTGAATTACTAAATGTTCAGCTTAAAGGAAATTACTTTTATATACAGTGCATTCGGAAATTATTCAGACCCCTTGACTTTTTCCACATTTTGTTACGTTACACGCATATTCTAAAATTGATTAAAAAATATATAATACTCGTCAATAGGGCAGCAGGTAGCCTAGAGGTTAGAGCATTGGGCCAGTAACTAAAATGTTGCTGGATCGAATCCCCGAGCTAACAAAGCCCTGACCTCAATCCTATAGAAAATATGTGGGCAGAACTGAAAAAGCGTGTGCGAGTAAGGAGGCCTACAAACCTGACTCAGTTACACAAGCTCTGTTAGGAAGAATGGGCCAAAATTCACTCAACTTATTGTGGGAAACTTGTAGAATGCTACCCGAAATGTTTGACCCATGTTAAGCATTTTAAAGGCAATGCTACCGAATACTAATTGAGTGTATGTAAACTTCTGGGAATGTGATGAAAGAAATAAAAGCTGAAATAAATCATTCTCTCTACTATTATTCTGACATTTCACATTCTTAAAATAAGGTGGTGATCCTAACTGGCCTAAGGAATTTTTACTTGGATTAAATGTCAGTAATTGTGAAAAACTGAGTTTAAATGTATTTAGCTAAGGTGCATGTACTTCAACTGTAAGTACTTTACACCACTGGAATTATGTTTTTTATTTTATTTAAAGCTGAAATGTCTTGAGTCAATAAGTTTTCAACACCATTGTTATGGCAAACCCAAATAAGTTCAGTAATAGGACATTTGCTTAACAAGTCCCATAATTAGTTGCAGGGACTCACTCTGTGTGCAATACTAGTGTTTGACATGATTTTGAATGACTACATCATTTCTGTACCCCACACATACAATTATCTGTTAGGTCCCTCAGTCGAGCAGGGAATTTCAAACACAGATTCAACCACAAAGACCAGGGAGGTTTTCCAATGCCTCTCAAAGAAAGGCACCTATTGGTAGAAGGGTAAAAAAAGAAAAGCAGGCATTGAATATCCCTTTGAGCTTGGTGAAGTTATTAATTACACTGTTGGATTGTGTATCAATATACCCAGTCACTACAAAGTTACAGGCGTCCTTCCTAACTCAGTTGCTGGGGGGGCGCTCAGGGATTTCAGCATGAGGCCAATTGTGACTTTAAAAGAGTTTATTGGCCGTGATAGAAAACTGAGGATGGATCAACAGCATTGTAGTTACTACACAATATTAACCTAAGTGACAGAGTGAAAAGATGGAAGCCTGTATAGAATTAACATTTTCCAAACATGCAACCTTTTTGCAATAATGCATTAAAGTAAATCTGAAAAAGATTTGGCAAAGGAAATTAACTTTGTCCTGAATCCAAAGCGTTATATTTGGGGCAAATCCAACACAACACATCACTGATTACCACTCTTCATATTTTCTAATTTGATGGCGGCTTCATCATGTTATGTGTATGCTTGCCATCGGCAAGGACTAGGGAGATTTGAATGGGCAAAATCCCAGAGGAAACCTGGTTCAGTCTGCTTTCCAACAGACACAGTCCACCTTTCAGAAGTAGAATAACTTAAAACACGAGGCCAAATATACACTGGAGTTGATTACCAAAATTACATTGAATGTGGCCAAGTTACAGTTTTGATTTAAAATCTATGGCAAGACTTAAAAATGGCTGTCTAGCAATGATCAACAACCAACTTGACAGAGCTTGAAGAATTTTCTAAAGAATACTGTTCAAATAGTGTACAATCCAGGTGTACAAAGCTCTTAAGAGACTTTCCCAAAAAGACTCACAGCTATGATTCTAACATGTATTGACTCAGGGTTGAGAATGCTTATATAAATGACATAGTTCTGTATTTCATTTTACAATACATTTTCAATAATGTCTAAAAGCAAGTTGTCACTTTGTCATTTTGGGGTATTTTGTGTAGATGTTTGAGAGAAATATATTAAATACATGTTTAATCCAGGTTGTATCAACAACATGTGGAATAAATCAAGGGTTATAAATCCTTTCCGAATGCAATATGTGATTACTTAGTAATCAAATCAAATCAAATTGTATTTGTCACATACACATGGTTAGCAGATGTTAATGCGAGTGTAGTGAAATGCTTGTGCTTCTAGTTCCGACAATGCAGTAATAACCAACAAGTAATCTAACTAACAATTCCAAAACTACTGTCTTATACACAGTGTAAGGGGATAAAGAATATGTACATAAAGATATATGAATGAGTGATGGTACAGAGCAGCATAGGCAAGATACAGTAGATGGTATCGAGTACAGTATATACATATGAGATGAGTATGTAAACAAAGTGGCATAGTTAAAGTGGCTAGTGATACATGTATTACATAAAGATGCAGTAGATGATATAGAGTACAGTATATACGTATACATATGAGATGAATAATGTAGGGTATGTAAACATTATATTAGGTAGCATTGTTTAAAGTGGCTAGTGATATATTTTACATCATTGAGTCAGTTGAGTCAGTGTTTTGGCAGCAGCCACTCAATGTTAGTGGTGGCTGTTTAACAGTCTGATGGCCTGAGACAGAAGCTGTTTTTCAGTCTCTCGGTCCCAGCTTTGATGCACCTGTACTGACCTCGCCTTCTGGATGATAGCGGGGTGAACAGGCAGTGGCTCGGGTGGTTGTTGTCCTTGATGATCTTTATGGCCTTCCTGTAACATCGGGTGGTGTAGGTGTCCTGGAGGGCTGGTAGTTTGTCTCCGGTGATCAAATCAAATCAAACCTCACTACCCTCTGGAGAGCCTTACGGTTGTGGGCGGAGCAGTTGCCGTACCAGGCGGTGATACAGCCCGCCAGGATGCTCTCGATTGTGCATCTGTAGAAGTTTGTGAGTGCTTTTGGTGACAAGCCGAATTTCTTCAGCCTCCTGAGGTTGAAGAGGTGCTGCTGCGCCTTCTTCACGATGCTGTCTGTTTGGGTGGACCAATTCAGTTTGTCTGTGATGTGTATGCCGAGGAACTTAAAACTTAATACCCTCTCCACTACTGTTCCATCGATGTGGATAGGGGGGTGTTCCCTCTGCTGTTTCCTGAAGTTCACAATCATCTCCTTAGTTTTGTTGACGTTGAGTGTGAGGTTATTTTCCTGACAGTAATTCAGCTGTTGCTCGAGCCATCGCTTACCAATGGTTTACAATATTTTGCCATTGTAAGATGGCCTGTATTTGCATTTATTGATTTTTGTATTTATTTACTTTTTACAAAATTCCTCTAACTCCGAGGGCCCTCACCTCCTCCCTGTAGGCCGTCTCGTCGTTGTTGGTAATCAAGCCTACCACTGTTGTGTCGTTCGCAAACTTGATGATTGAGTTGGAGGCGTGCGTGGCCACGCAGTCGTGGGTGAACAGGGAGGGCTCAGAACGCACCCTTGTGGGGCCCCAGTGTTGAGGATCAGCGGGGTGGAGATGTTGTTGCCTACCCTCACCACCTGGGGGCGGCCCGTCAGGATCTCCAGTACCCAGTTGCACAGGGCGGGGTCGAGACCCAGGGTCTCGAGCTTGATGACGAGCTTGGAGAGTACTATGGTGTTAAATGCCGAGCTGTAGTCAATGAACAGCATTCTCACATAGGTATTCATTCCTCTTGTCCAGATGGGTTCGGGCAGTGTGCAGTGTGGTTGAGATTGCATCGTCTGTGGACCTATTTGGGCGGTAAGCAAATTGGAGTGGGTCTAGGGTGTCAGGTAGGGTGGAGGTGATATGGTCCTTGACTCGTCTCTCAAAGCACTTCATGATGACGGAAGTGAGTGCTACGGGGCGGTAGTCGTTTAGCTCAGTTACCTTAGCTTTCTTAGTAAGCACTAAGACCATGCATAGTTACATTTGGTATAAGTAAACTGGTATAACATGGTCAAGAGGGAGGTCAATTACATTTTTGTTTATGACATGTTCACTTAATTATAAGCCTCATTAATTAGTCATCTGAAGTCTTACATCTCTTAATCATAGCACTACAAATATCCCTTTCAAAATCCCTGCCCTTTGCTTTCTGTTCGCTAATGAAAAGCAAACTGAAGCACAGACTCTTTCTTTCTCCCTCCCTGTTTTAATACGCTCAATGAAACGGGATGGAATCTAACAGCATGGGAGTTACTGGTTCTCCTGAAAGCCTCTTGAAAGCCGATATAACATTATTTGTTTTTGCATTGAATCACATATAAATGCTGGTAATTGAGGTCAGCAATACAATTATGAAACCAGCTGTGTTATTTAAAGCAAGTTAGACCATGTAGTATTGTATTGTAAATGGCAATGTCATTATATGCAATGGTAACCCACTGTAAAGAGAATTTTCAGGTAAATAAAAAGGAGAGCAGTTGTGATAATATCAATCAAAAATCTATCTGGTTTATTACAGGGAGACACCTCCAGAACAGAAGCAGATAAAATGTGACCGATTTGAGCTTATGTAGAAATATTTGAAATTGTGTTTTTTACATTGGATAAAAGTAGAGACTCAGAAAATTGTACATCAGACAATGGGAAAGAAATTCTGCTTTGGAAGTTGATAAACTTGTAACTCACTTCTGAGAAAATGGCCCTTGAATGGCCCTTGGTACCTACTGAAGAGCTCTTCTTTATCTACCCCCATTCAGCATTGTTGACACCCTCTTAAGTTTTAGCCCCACCCATCTCTTTAAGGGTTCACATGTGAGGTTATGTACTAAACAACCAAAGATTAAGACTAAAGGCTGGTTTATACTACAGGTGTGCTCTCAAATTTAATCTGGAGTGCCAGAGTGTGCTCTGGGCGTCCATAAACTCAGAGCGTTGTCAAATTGTCCGTTTGTAAATTCAGAGCGTTTCGCTCTCGGACATTACTACCCTGCACGAATCTGCAGGTAGCTAACCAACCAGGTTCAAAGTTAGCTAGCTAACATTAGGCTATAACTAGCAATGCAAATGGCTCTGAGATACGAATAAAACTACTACACAGATCATACATGTAACGTTAGCTAGCTAGCAAGCCAGCTAACAGTTCGCTAACAGATGGCACACAAATTTGATATTAAGGCACATGGAAGTTCAATGTTCCAGAAGTTATTTCTGCCAAAAAACATTCAAATGGAGCTCCTGTGAAGTAGTGATGTGCGACATATGTCTAGCTAGCTAGCTAACACTACACTTTAACTTGAAATTAAAACGACTCTGACAAAATTAGAAACGTGTAATATCTGAAAATGGTGCTAGCTAGATTATCTTACCGTATACATGGATAGACGCTTCTCCCACTCTGTCACGGATACCATGGTTTCCCTTAGTTTGAAGATGTAGTCTGGAGACAGGTGTTTTATACAACAGCCTTCTGTGTGTTTTCAATCTAATGCCAGAATTTTCACCATCTCCTTAGCGATCATACTCCAATTCCACTGATTTCAAAACTCGGTTCTCCAGAAAGTAGTGAGCAACACTTATGCAGTTCTACTACGTGATATATTTGAAAAAAGCCATGTTAGAAAGGATTACCTACACATACTGACCAGCTCATGTTATAGACAGAAGCGAGCTCCATGGCACACCAATCCAAATTCATATTTCGGTATACCCAGCCCACTCATTATCTCAGCCAATCATGGCTACTGGGAAGGTTTCTGTTTTTTCTCAGTGGCTAAACCAACTAGGCTCGTAATTTAAAAACTGTATTTGCATATTTACAGATGGCACATACATTTGATATTAAGGCACATGGAAGTTCACATGTTCCAGAAGGCATTTCTGCAAAAAAAAAACATTCAAATGGAGCTTCTGTGAAGTAGTGACGTGCGACATATGCCTAGTTATCTGAAACAAGTCACAAATGTCTAACAGCCCTTTTCTGAAAAGGCATTTATATATTAATGACACAGCACAGAAGTCTCAAGGTATTGCTCGCCTGAGGTAGAGTACCTCATGATAAGCAGTAGACCACACTATCTACCAGTTTTCATCTATATTTTTCTTAGCCACCTATTTACTACCTCAAACCAATGCTGGCAATGAGACCACACTCAACGAGCTGTATAAGGCCATAAGCAAACAAGAAAATGCTCATCTAGAAGCTCATCCAGAAGACTTTAATGTAGGCTAACTTAAATGTTTTACCTAATGTCTACCAACATATCGCATGTGCAACCAGAGGAAAAAGAACACGAGACCACCTTTACTCCACACACAGAGACGCACACAACGGTCTCCCTCGCCTTCCATTTGGTAAATCTGACCATAGTTCTATCCTCCTGATTCCTGCATAAAAGCAAAAACTGAAGCAGGAAGAAACAGTGACTCGCTCAATACAGAAGTGGTCAGATGAAATAAATTCTACGCTACAGGTCTGTTTTGCTAGCACAGAATGGAATATGTTATGGGATTCATCCAATGGCATTGGATACCACATCAAATCAAAGTTTAATTATCACATGCACCGAATACAACAGGTGTAGGTAGACCTTACAGTGAAATGCTTACTTACAGGCCCTAACCAACATTGCAATTTTTAGGCAACAAAATAGGTATTAGGTGAACAATAGATAAGTAAAGAAATAAAAAACAACAGTAAAAAGACAGTGAAAATAACACCAGCGAGGCTATATACAGTAGTGAGGATATAACAGTAGAGAGGCTATATACAGGCACCGGTTAGTTGGGCTAATTGAGGTAGTATGAACAGTACATGTAGGTATGGTTAAAGTGACTATGCATATATAATAAACAGAGAGTAGCAGTAGCGTAAAAGAGGGGTTGACTGGTGCTGGGTGGCGGGACACAATGCAGATAGTCCGGTTAGCCAATGTTCGGGGGCACTGGTTAGTCAGGCTAATTGAGGTTGTAGGTACTTCGACCTGGCCAAGGCTTTCGACTCTCTCAATCACCGCATTCTTATCAGCAGATTCAGTAGCCTTGGCTTCTCAAATCACTGCCTCTCCTGGTTCACAAACTACTTTTCAGAGAGAGTTCAGCATGTCAAATCGGAGGGCCTGTTGTCCGGACCGCTCTACTAGTTTGTTGGTGGACATCAAGGAACTTCAAGCCTTCAAACTGCTCCACTACAGCCCCATCGATGAGAATGGGGGCATGCTCGGTCCTCTTTTTCCTGTAGTCCACAATCATCTTCTTGGTTACGTTGAGGGATAGATTATTATTCTGGCACCACCCTTCCAGGTCTCTGACCTCCTCCCTATAGGCTGTCTCGTTGTTGTCGGTGATCAGGCCTACCACTGTTGCGTCATCTGCAACAGCAACTTAATGATGGTGTCACTTTACCCCTACCTACATTACAAATGGCCTCTACTAAACTGTACCCCCACACATTGACTCGGTACCGGTAGCCCCTGTATACAGCTTTGTTATTGTGATTTTATTGTGTTATTTTTTCCTTTTTTGGTTACCTTATTTTATTTAGTAAATATTTTCTTACCTCTTTTTCTTGAACTGCATTTTTGGTGAAGGGCTTGTAACTAAGTATTACAAGGTAAGGTCCACCTGTTGTATTCGCAACATGTGACTAAAAAATATTGATTTAATTTGTTTTGTAAACACCAGCCTGATACAGAATCACACAGTGTCACATATATCAGTGTGTCCTCGTTTCAGTCTGGCATCAAACTATAACCATAACATTCGACACTGTTAGACATTTGATACTGGCAGTTAAACAGGTCAAAAAGGTAGGAAGATCAGTAATTAGTTACAACAGATAATTATAGACTCAAATTAATTAATCAAATCATTTCCCATTACACCCACAAAGTATCCTCCACATTCAGTATATTATGTATTATTCATTCCTGTGAACAGAAAGTTGATAGGAGTTCACTGTTTTCAGAATGATGGAAGGTGACACTGAGGGGAAAAATACCAATTATGAATTAATCAAGGCAGTTTCCAAGTGCCCTTGAAGCCCAAATGTATTATTTTGTCCAATAAATTAAAATCACTCGTGAATCAAACATGGCTCAAGGGTAAGCGAGTTACAATGCAAATCTGCAGCTGTTAAATCATTGTGAAGTATCTTGCTGGCTTGGTATCATATTCCTCGCATACTGGACATACAACACATCTCAAGTGATGGATAAAACAGCATCTTGACAAAAGAGACACAATACCTCCAACAGATTATTGTGTGAAATCTTGGAAATGTATGCATCCATTTAACCACTCAATGCAATGCCATTTGAGAGAAGCATTCATGTTCATAACATAGAATTCAGGCCAATAAGTGCCAGGGAATCTAGCTTGAACAACTCTCGCCCCCTCCATATTGTATAGTAATGCATGTTTACCAGATGGGATGAAATTTAACATTGAATATGTACTCAGTCTTTTTGAATTTTCCTCTGCACACTTCAGTGTGCTGTTGTCAGTTGTTTTGCCCTTGGGCAGAGTTGAATCTGAAGATGGGGTTATAGGGCCCTGGAGACAATCATGCTGCACTTTTATTCATTTGTGTTTTATGTAAAGATCCTTTTCCACCTGTGTTCCCCCTCAGAGAACACAGTGGCTGAGGATAGCCACTGAATATTCATTAGGACAGTGAATGGACCAAAATACAATCAGTTTGGATTATTTTATTTTCTAATCCAGCAGATGGATCATGGATCTGACCTGAGAGTTTGACACAATTTTCTATAATCTAAATTGTAGATGTAATTTGGGCTTAAATGCAATATATACAATTAACTTAATTGATACATTCTATACATGGGCTGTACTACAAGGAGAGCAAGGAATATTTTATTTATCAGACTGATAGTTGGTGTTGCAATGCCCAGAATGCTCTCTGCAAATGAGAAACAGGAAGCAGGCATAGATAAAGTATGACCAACACATGAGATCATCATCAAAGTCCATTAATGATTAATCACATGTATGAAATTATTAATCAAATGTATGAGTCTGTGTGTGTGTGTGTGTGTGTGTGTGTGTGTGTGTGTGTGTGTGTGTGTGTGTGTGTGTGTGTGTGTGTGTGTGTGTGTGTGTGTGTGTGTGTGTGTGTGTGTGTGTGTGTGGAGTATGGATTCATTTAAGTGAATACTGTGTACCGAAAGCCTTCAATTGGTTTAATTCAAGGTGGGCCCAGGGAAGATGCCAAATGAACATAGATTTATGTCTCCACCCACTTAAAATGACCACAACCTATCCTTCTGTAGTTTAGAAAATCAACTGATTGTTATGTACAGTTTGTAACTACATAGACAATGTGACAGCAATTAAGTAAGAGTACATTTTATAAAGTCAAATAATTACTACATTTTGAGTTGATAGATTAATTAAATATTTGGGACACACCATTCTTTAATTCAATCTCAAGGGGGAGCCTTTGGTGGTGTCACTGTACTTTAGAGATTTTATTTAAATCATATTTCAGTCACGAGTTAAAACAGACCTTTTCTGTCAAACGTTTAAATATTTATTGTAAGACACAAGGGCCAGCCAAGCTCAGGGGAGGCCTTGCCTCCAGAGAGTATACTGTACCTACAGTAAAACTTTCAGTACATTCCAAATCTACAGCAAATTACATTGTATGTCATCTTCTCATCTGCCTGTATTCTCAATCATTTTTATTTTATTTTTAATTGTACCTTTATTTAACTAGGCAAGTCAGTTAAGAACAAATTCTTATTTTCAATGACGCCCTAGGAACAGTGGGTTAACTGCCTTGTTCAGGGGCAGAACGACAGATTTGTACCTTGTCAGCTCAGGGATTCGATCTTGCAACCTTTCGGTTACTAGTCCAACGCTCCAACCACTAGGCTACGCTGCCATCATTCAGTAGTCTGAATGATCATATGTTTTATATTACCCTCAGAGAATTACCCTCATCTCTAACTAAAAGTATCTCTGCTATTGCATCTGAGTGTGTTTGGACCATTAGCTAATTTACAACTGTTGGAGAGGAGATGAGGTGCTTTCATATTCATATTCCCAGCACCTGAATACATTATAGTGGTATTGTTGGATCTTTAGGTAGAGCAGCAGGTAATGAAGCTCAAGGCTGGGAACATATAAGCCTTGGAGTTTGGGCTGTAAACAACATTTTATTTCCATAGCAAGTGGAAGCTAGGTAGTACAATCTTCTACAGAATGGCCAATATGTTATTCTTTACCTAGTTATTGGACACAGTTGAAGTGTCACGCCCTGACCTGAGATATCTCTGTTTTTCTATATATTTTGGTTAGGTCAGTGTGTGACTAGGGTGGTACTCTAGTTTTTTTTTATGTCTAGGGGTTTTTGTATGTCTATGTTGGCCTGATATGGTTCCCAATCAGAGACAGCTGTTTATCGTTGTCTCTGATTGGGGATCATATTTATTTATTTATTTATTTAAGCATGTGCGAGCAAGGAGGCCTACAATCTGACTCAATTACACCAGCTCTGTCAGGAGGAATGGGCCAAAATTCACCCAACTTATTGTGGGAAGCTTGTGGAAGGTTACCCAAAACGTTTGACCCAAGTTAAACAAGGCAATGCTACCAAGTACTAATTGAGTGTATGTAAACTTCCGACTTCAACTGTACATGTAATCCCTGGTGGCCAGCTTGTGGCTGTGACAATGGAATGAGAAGAAGTGACACATGACACATTGTCTGGGAGACAATCACATGTAGGCATGTACTGTGTACACGACATGTGGCCAAGCTCTAGCCTTGGAGCTGAGGAGTGTAGGCTTGCCCTCTTCGAGGCAGTTAGCTGCTGAGGCAGGGATTTTTGCGCACTTCAATGGCTCCCAATGATGTGTCATGGCCCCTGCATGGATACTTTGATATATACATAAAGCCAGGACAGGCTTAGTAAAGCTGGTTCTCTCTCAGTCCAGTGACAGCACTGGCCGTATATATCTAGGTGGAGATGGAGGAGGCACTGCTCAGCAGTGTTTGTGAGTCTCTGTCATAAGGGTTAGAGATGCAGGCTCATCAGGTGGTGGGGGTGGGCCCGAGTGATCTTTATTACTAGACCCATCAGCAAGCACAGCATGCTCTAAAATCAACTTTATTTACAGATTGTACTAATGTTTTGTCTGAAGTTTCAGTGAACAATGATACTCTAGAATAGATCATGTAGTGTGGACAATGTGCACCACTGACAGCAGCATGTCCAACAAATATCCTAGCAGGATGTTTAAAATAAATACGTAGAAATGTAGTCTCATTTTGCCACATCTGAGTATGATAATAATGCAAATGTGATGAAAGTGATTCCAGTCAATGCAGATTTCCAAGGAATGTTATCCATAGTCAAAATGGGCTCTTTACCCTTCAAAAGGTCCCGTTAGTCACTAAACCCCAGGTGGTGTAACTGTGCTGAGACCAGAAGATGTCAAGTGGCATCAGGTCTCAAAAGCCTCACCATTACTTTCCTGAGGAACTTCCACACATTCTCAGCCCAACTTCTTCTCTGGCAAAACACTCTGTGTTTGACAGGTTGAGGAGAAATAAATTCTGGAACAGCAGCTAATAGTTTATTATTTAAAAGTTCCTGAAGCCTGCTTTGAAGTGGATGTTACCACAGTAAAGGAGAGGAGCCTGCATTGTTTTAATAAAACAGGCTTTACAGCACAGCTCCGTCCACTGTGCTCCATCTTTATTATAACAATCTGTCACGGTACATCAAACAGCTCCTGGCTTATAAATTATAAAGATAATTAATGGAATGTGTTCGTCAGAGTGCAGCAGCAGTGGCACCTCCAGGCTCCTTGTTTTCAACCCCAGCAATACCACAGGGGGCTCTATTTTTGGCTGGCGTTAAGCCAGAGCAATTGTCAAACGCACGCTCATTTGCAATTTTGACCTGTGAAGCTGGCGCTTTTCTATTTTCAACCCCCTAATGCAAGGATTTGTAATTTACCGGTCTTGTATGAGCTCCTTAAACTGAGGTGGGAGGGGTAGCAATATCTGAGGTGTGTGCTTAAAACGTGCGTCAAAGTGCCAATATCAGTATGTGCTGGTGGGGATATTTAAGACCAATCGAAAGCTGGTCTTAACGGTAATGTAGGCTCGGTCATAATATACAATGCATTCAGATATTATTGAGACCCCTAGTCTTCTTCAAAACAAATTACGTTACAGCCTTATTCTAAAATCAATCTACACACACTACTCCATAATGACAAAGCAGAAACAGGTTTTAATAAATGTTTGCAAATGTATTTAAAATAAAACACCTAATTTTCATAAGTATTCAGAACCTTTCCCATGAGACTCAAAATTGAGCTCAGGTGCATCCTGTTTCAATTTATCATCCTGGAGATGTTTCTACAACTTGATTGCAGTCCACCTGTCGTAAATTAAAATTGAATGGATGTCACAACCTGATCTGTTTCACCAGTCCTTGTGAATGTCTTCACCCCCCTCTAGGTGTTGCCCATCTTTCCCATTATCCCCTGTGTATTTAAAGCTGTGTTCTCTGTTTGTCTGTGGCCAGTTAGTCTTCTTTGTCAAGTCAACCAGCGTTTTTGTGTCTCAGCACCTGCTTTTCCCAGTCTCTCTTTTTACTCGCCCTCCTGATTGTGACCCTTGCCTATCCTGACTCTGAGCCCACCTGCCTGACCACTCTGCCTGTTTGCCGACCTGTACCTTTGCCCCACCTCTGGATTGTTGACCTCTGCCTACCCTGCCCCTGAGCCTGCCTGCCGGCCGGTACCGTTGCCCCGTCTCTGGTTTACTCACCACTGCCTGCTTTGACCTGTCTTTTGCTTGCCACGTTTGGAATATTAAACCATTGTCAATTCGATGTGTCTGAATCTGGGTCTTATCTTGATTCCTGATATTGGACATGATTTGGAAAGGCACACACCTGTCTATATAAGGTCACACAGCTGACAGTTCATGTCAGAGCAAAAAAATCAAGCCAAAAGGTTGAAGGAATTGTCTGTAGAGCGCTGAGACAGGATTGTGTCGAGGCACAGATCTGGGGAACGGTACCAAAACATTTCGGCAGCATTGAAGGCTCCCAAGAACACAGTGGCCTCAATCATTCTTAAATAGAAGAAGTTTGGAACCACCAAGACTCTTCCTAGCGCTGTCAACCCAGCCAAACTGAGCAATCAGGGGAGAAGGGTCTTGGTCAGGGAGGTGACCAAGAACCTGATGGTCACTCTGACGGAGCTCCACAGTTTCTCTGTGGAGATGGGAGAACCTTCCAGAAAGACAACTATCTCTGCAGCACTCCACTAATCAGGCGGAAGCCACTCCTCAGTAACAGGCACATGATAGCCCGCTTGGAGCTTGCCAAATGGCACCTACATGACTCTCAGTCCATGAGAAACAAGATTCTCTGATCTGATGAAACCAACATTGAACTCTTGGCATGAAAGCCAAGCATCACGTCTGGAGGAATCCTGGCACCATCTCTATGGTGAACCATGGTGGTGACAGCATCATGCAATTGGGATGTTTTTCAGCAGCACGGACTGGGAGACTAGTCAGGATAATGGGAAAGGTGAACGGAGCAAAGCACAGATATCATTGAAGAAAACCTGCTCCAAAGCGCTCTGGACCTCTGACTGGGGCGAAGTTTCACCTTACAACAGGACAACGACCCTAAGACAGGAGTGGCTTTGGGGCAAGTCTCTGAATGTCCTTGAGTTGCCCATCAGTAGCCTGGACTTGAACCCAATCGAACATCTCCGGAGAGGTCTGAAAATAGCTGTGCAGCGACGCTCCCCATCCAACCTGACAGAGCTTGAGAGGATCTGTAGAGAAGAATGGGAGAAACTCCCCAAATACAGTTGTGCCAAGCTTGTATTGTCATACCTAAGAAGACTCAAGGCTGTAATCGCTGCCAAATGTGCTTCAACAAAGTACTGAGTAAAGAGTCTGAATACTTATGTAAGTGTAATATTTATATTTTTTTCTGAAAAATCTGCTTTTTGTTTGTCATTATGGGGCATTGTGTGTATTGATGAGGAACAAAAACAACTTAATCAATTTTAGAATAAGGCTATAACATAACAAGTCAAGGTGTTTGAATACTTTCCAAATGCACTGTATGTAGGGCTGCATGGCAAATGGCCCAGGAAGACAGAAAGGACAATAATTTATGGGCCAGTATGACCTTCCCCCCTTTGAGGGGCCAAACTGTATCTCTCTCTATGTGATAGTATCCAGTAGACTGACTATTGAAATGTGTGCTAGTGATGTGTTACGTTCTTTAGCAAGAAAACCAAAAATTGTCGCTCAAACAGAAGGGGGAACTAACAAAGGGTCACTGACAACAACCAAAACGAAATAGAGAGGTTTTAGGAGGGGTTCTGAAAGACACTCACAGGGGTATCCACTTACATTTGGACTAGCAACAACAACTGGGACCTAAATGACATCCACCATGAGGGCCCACTAAATTTGACCAAGAAGAGGCAAACAAAAGAAAAACCCAAACCAAACATGAAGACAGGAAGCAAACCAGAAAGTGGAGCAAAACGAAAACAGGGAATGATCAGATATTTTTTTTTCTAGAAATTAAATAGCGAGAGCCAACTAAAGGGGTAAACCCTCCACATCTCTCGAGACCACTGGAGCACTGGGCCAGGCACTCTTAATAAATATAAACTGGACCAGCACAGGAGAAACACCTTCCGACTAACGAGGTGGCATTAATCGATGAGCCCCACGTGTTGTGCTAACGTCCAACCTGTAAATATAAATGGAAAAACCAACGCCTGTAACAGATGCTATTGCATCCATTTTTTGTATGTATCTAAAACTTGACCTCCGAGGAGGTCTCTGATGCCATCTATATGGATGCATGATCTCTGTGGTAACTTGTATCTGTAAAGGGTGAGCTACTTTATGCAGAAGGGGTTTATTGTCTTTAGGAATTCTGGAAAAAGGGATCGGTGGCAGCTAGTAGACCGGCGACGACAACCGCCGAGCGTCACCCGAACAGGAAGGGGAGCCACCTTTGGTGATATTCGTGACAGTTATTTAATAATACTTGCTTTGATATTGGCTTCTCATGACAATTCCTTGATTTTAGTCAGCTAAATGCATAATACTTGATTGCACATATTTTACTGTAATGGAGTCAGATAAACATTGTTATTATGCATAGTCTTATTACGGGTCGCAGGTGAGGTATATACACTCAGTGTACAAAACATTAGGAACACCTTCCTAATGTTGAGTTGAACCCTTTTAACCTTCATGCAAAGAGCAAGTATTTCTGATGTTTTGTCCACTCAGTATATATAAATAGTTATATATACAACATTACCGCACTACAGTAACGTGGTTGGTTGTGGCATGGATTTTGACAACGGAAGCCCATGTGCACATGGAACAAGAGAGATATGTATTTGTGCTCGTATACCTTGTATCTAGAAACTTAAAACACTAATGTTTTTCCACCATTTTTTTTTTGTCCTGCCCAATGCATTTGCCAAGTAGGCCTCGTCAAGAATATCATAAAGGTTTTGGCTCATGAAATCGCTTTAAAGAAAATCTGAAATCACCAAAGCTTTATTAAAAGATCACGTTTCGGAGCATCCCCTTTTCATCTATGTAGGCTATTGTACAATATTTTAGCCAGCTCTTGTTATTATTTTGGATGTGCGTAAAAAAAACTATGTCGGCTATATGCCCATCATATAACAAGTGATGAGATGATCAGGTGGCACTCCCATTTAAAAACCCTCATAGGCTATCCTTACCCTACTATAACAGAAATGTGTCTGGTGTCTTTCTTATCCTGGCCCTGCATTAGCAAAGTAGCCTGTCCATAAAGAGTTTCTAAATAGTCTACTTGTGAGGCTTTGCCGTCATGCTTTTGCATAATTCACAATTCACATAGGCCTACCTGCAGTGCATAGGCTACTCCATTTGGCTTGTATCTAGCCCCATTTCCAAAGAGCCTCTTGTCCGGTTACCAAAGACTCGCTTCTCCAAACATGTTCAAATTATTCAGTCCTATGATGCCAATGACTGACTGTCAGTGAGTGACAGATAAAAATATCTAAATTGCTGATGCACAACCAGGTTTTGAAATTGCACCTTGCGTGTACTAACGCTAAACAGTAAGTTGAGAGCAGTACAGAGGTCGGTGTCCTTATATGTAGTTATAGCCCTGAACACCATATCGACGGTAGGCCTAGGCTATATCTTGCTTATTGAGAACATGCCTCACACATACAATACAATTTACCGAAGCTTGATATTTTTTATTTGAGGAGATGTGCGATATGTAAAGGCCCTTACTTGTTGAAGTCAATTGCAACAATGTTGACTGTCAACACACATATTAAGCAAACACTGGATGGTTTTTTTTTACTGTTGCAATTAATCTTTACTATAGCCTAAGCTATTTAATAAACTGTATCGATCCAAAATGGACTGTAAAGATAATATTTGGTGTCCCCAGCTGAATTGGAGTTGATGAGAACACAAAGACGGAAAATAACCTACAAAACATGAGACAAGGCCATGCAGTATTAAGCTATGAAAATTGGCCAAGCCCTCCTCACACCTAAAATGTATTTATTAACTAAAACCCAGCCCTTTTGCACCACCACCAGCTATTGCGCTCATAATTCCAGCAGTAAAAATATTTCTGACACACACCCAGACCTATAGCCCTACCACCAGCGCTAAGATTTACCATTGCCTTAGGTTTGTTAAAATAGAGCCTTACTGTATGAGAGGAGGTGCAGAGGAAATAAAAAGTTCTGATGAAGCAAGTAGGCATTTCTATCGCTCCTTAGTTTATAAATACATCCTTTATACAATAGTTTAAAAACAGCATTGACATTTTGGACAGTGCTCATATGTCTATGAAAAAGAAGAGAACATTTTTAGTGTATTATGTAATAATGTGATCAGTCCAAGATCATCCAAAGTCTTTAGGCTACATAAAATCATCTCATGGATGGTCTCTATTAGTCTTTCTACACACAGTCACCCTCAGTATAATTTGGCATCAATTGTTTCAGGCAATTGCACAGTCCGCATCCAGGGCATCTTCATGAGTATCACTGTCTCCACTGGGATCTACTGTGATTGGTGGTAGGCAGAGTTTTCCAAAGAGGATGTTTTGCAAACCTGGGATGATAGAGAGTGTGCCAGACTTCTGATGAGTAATTATGGCGTTTTCTTCAGATAGTAGTGCTCAACAGTCCTATTAGCTACAAACCTCTTTCAAAGCTCTCATAAACCATGTTTCCATCCACAGTTTTTATGCGAGTAAAGTTGTTCCCTATAAAAAATAAATCACAATAGCTGTATTGGAAACAGGTAATTTCAGTTGAATTCTATAAATGTCAACAGATAATTTGTTCGTTGGACATGATGGGATCTTTTTGTGTCTGTAATATTAATTATGCAAGAAATGGTGGTGGAAAAGCCTTTATGCACAAATACAACTAAACTTGGAGTCACACGATGACATGTTGTGTTGTTCTCCCACTATGACTCAGGAAGCAGTGCAGTTTATCAAGCTACAGATTAAATAAGTTACGATGAACTTCACAGGGTGGTGAAAGTGCATGGTGATCTAGATGCTCCTTTCCAGTAAATATTGAGTGTCTTTTTCTGGTGACATGATGATCGATACTTGCCTGCCGTTTTGAAAAATACAAATATCCATAATAATCTCATCATGTAGACTAGCCTACCAGCACAGCCTATCCGCACTGTATCTGTGAGCTGTTGGGCAAGTGCCAAGACCAGAATAAGCTCATTTGCTATTCAACGCAAAAGTTTAAAAAGTGTTGAAAATGTGATGGACTTAGATTTTTATTTGGGTACACGAAGATTAAAGCAAAAAGGTACATTATCTGGGTACTATGTACTTAGATGACTAAAAGTGAGTATATTCAAATTGGCCCATAACTCCAACTATATAACAACATAGGCCTAGGACTATGCTGTACATCTTTTAAGTAGGGTTCACAGACATTGGCAAGTCAAATTCAAGGACTTTTTCAAGCACTTAATTGTAATTTTCAAGGATCTGAATGTTATGCAATTGTATAATTTATATAATTGTACACATAGTGCCCAATATAGAACCCCCCTCCCCAGAAAAAGAATGCAAAAAGTGTACAAAAAAAGAGGCCATTACCACTAAGAATAATGCATTGATATATCATTACATTTACATTACATTTAAGTCATTTAGCAGACGCTCTTATCCAGAGCGACTTACAAATTATGCCAATGCATTGATGTACAAATTATTATTACATTTTAAGATATGTGAGAATAATGTGGACATTGCTTGACTAAATAGATTGGATGCAAGCACAGCGATTTTACTGTAGACTATGTGGCCGACGCAGGCACACATAATAAAGCCATGAATAGCGGTAGCATTAATCTCACCATTTGAATCACACCGTCACTGTTTTTAGAATGAGAAAGTGACCAAAAAACAGGTTCCAGCCAATAATAACAGTACATGGTTTTTCCACAACAGTGTAGCGCAACGCACTTCAATTGAAGTGGCTGGAAACAAACAAAAGTGACAACATCTCTCACAAAAACAGATCAAAAATGAAATCATGGATAAATATAAGTGAGCAGGAGAATCTTATAAAATTGCCTACAATAATTAAAATAACTAAGCACTTAATTGACAAAATGTCTGATTTTAAAGGTAGGCCTACCGCTAGAGATCCAGGAACCTCTACAGGGTTCAAGTTCAATGTCTAATTTATCTGAGTAATGCTTAATATATGATATAATGACAATTTACACGGACACTCTGTGTGCAATACTAGTGTTTAACATGATTTTTGAATGACCACCTCATCTCTGTACGCCACACTTACAATTAATGATATGTAAGGTCCCTCTGTCGAGCAGTGAATTTCAACCACAAAGACCAGGGAGATTTTCCAGTGCCTCACAAATAAGGGTATCTATTAAAAACAAAGATGGTGTTGGCTGCATCATGTTATGGGTATGCTTGTCATCGGCAAGAACTAGCGAGTTTTTTAGGATACAAATATATGTAATATAATTAAGCACAGGCAAAATCCTAGAGGAAACCTGGTTCAGTCTGCTTTCCAAGAGACAAATTCACCTTTCAGCAGGACAATAACCTAAATCACAAGGCCAAATATACACTGGAGTTGCTTACCAAGATGGCATAGAATGTTGCTAGTTACAGTTCTGAATTAAATGGGCATGAAAGTCTATGGCAAGACTTGAAAATGTCTGTCTAGCAATGATCAACAACCAACTTGAGAGTTCGAAGAATTAAAAAAAGAATAATATGCAAATATTGTACAATCCATGTGTGCAAAACTCTTACGCCGTTCCCAAACTGGCCGAGAGCGTGCGCCATTGTGCGCAAATTGATTTTGTCCCCCCACCCAAACGCGATCATGACAAGCAGGTTAAAATATCAAAACAAACTCTGAATCAATGATATTAATTTGGGGACAGATCGAAAAGCATTAACATTTATGGCAATTTAGCTAGCTAGCTTGCAGTTGCTTGCTAATTTGTCCTATTTAGCTGGTTTGTTGTTGCTAGCTAATTTATCCTGGGATATAAACGTTGAGTTGTTATTTTACCTGAAATGCACAAGGTCCTCTATTCTGACAATTAATCCACACATAAAATGGTCAACCGAATCGTTTTACCATGACGACGACCAACCTCACCTTCCAGGCTTTTTCTTCTCTGGACTTTATATGACGATTGGCATCTAATAGTATTACCATGACAATGACCAACATCAGTTCATCTTTCAATCACCCACATGGGTATAACCAATGAGGAGATGGCACGTGGGTTTCTGCTTCTATAAATCAATGAGGAGATGGGAGAGGCAGGTGTTCAGCATCACAAATAGAACGGACTTCTATTTTAGCGCTTGGCAACACAGGCGCTCGTTGGCGCGCGCGAGCAGTGTGGGTACAAGAATTGAATAACATGTATGTTTACATTTATTTTGCAAGCACGCGGCGTGACGCGAGCGGTAAGCATGTTAGAGACTTACCCAGAAAGACTCACAGCTGAATCTCTGCCAATGTATTGACTCAGGGTTGAATACTTATGTAATCACGATATATTAGTGTTCTATTGTTCATATTTGTCTTTACAAATGTTAAAATTTTGTGTAGATAACAATTAAAAATGACAATTAAAACATTTTAATCCCAACTTGTAACAACAAAATGGGGGAAAAGTCAAGTGGTGTGAATATTTTCCTAAGGCAACTAATCTATGTGCCAAACACTCCACAATCAGCAAGAACCTACAATTATCTTGTGTTCGTTGCAGCAAAGTCTTTACTCATAGATACTAATAACATGCTGTATACTGATAGATGCTTTATTGACGCCATGTCCTCTGGTTTCACTTTTGATAAATCTGCCCCATTGTTTATGTTTTAAATCTATTTCAATATACCCTGAAAAGTGAAAGATGTGCTGACAAAGGGACTTCTGAGGTTCTCTCATCCTGAGCATTCCCTTACTTTGTTCCTGTTAACATCAAAGTACTAAAGCACGGAGAAGATTATGCCTGGGATTTTCTGCTGATCAAAAAAATAAAAATGTGCACCTTGGGGGTGTGGTTGGATGTCGATGTGTTATGTTCGTTATATCGTACCCTGGAAGTTATTGCTGTTTGTCCCTCTTGAGTGATGGTAGCAACATTTCACCTTCAAAATAGATAAATTAAAACATTATGTGTATGTTTTTGCAGTGGTCTTACTTGCACAATTTTACATCTGCTAAGGTTTTTGGTGCAGTACTTCTCATGTAATTTGTTTGCATGAACTCTAGTATCAAGTCAGCTGCTAATGCGCTAAGGACTGATTTCTAAGAACATGTCTACAACTTAAATCAGCAAGCTATCAAACTATTGTAAATAAAGCACAAACTACACGCTGTTTATCAGTGCCCAATATATCTTTCCAGATAACTAAATTCAATCTCTGTTTTTGTCAATGAAGTTAACTAGAAGCTAGCAGGCACACTGAACAGGTAAGCTGCATTAGCTGAATCAGCTTATCAAGTCACAGGTGAGTGGCGATATGTGCTTCAGTAGGTTTAGTTTTTCCATCTTTCTCACTATAGATTACATGAGTGTGCATATGTCTGGCAGTGATTCATGCTAATCATGTTATAAAGTAGATTGTGGCGGGACACAAGATCCTCGTAAATGGGTTTCAAATGTTGGAATATTGACATGCCGTAGTTGGGATGCAAGTGCACATCGTCTCAATTCTCATTTTGCCCAAAACAGTGGCAGACTGGAGTGATCACTATCAAACACTTGGTTTATGGGCCACGTGTTCTTTCAACATAACATTGGCGATATGTTGTCTTATGTAAACAAGTCCGAGGTTAACTGGCAGGTCTGTGTCACTGTCTGGAGGTTCTGCTGCTATGATAGGATAGAGCACAATCAGCACTGCTGTTTCCCCGTACATGACAATTCTCCCTAGGCAACATATCGCCAATCGCCATCCTGTGTTAGTGGGAAAGTGAGCAGCATTTAAATAAAAACCCAACTCCTCCAAGAAATGTAACGCTTCCATAAATCTCAGTTTTGGACATGAAATGGTTTCTTGTTCTGGAGGCAGCACTGCAAAGTGATCATTAGCTTACACATAACATCCTAAACAAACCTAAACTTAACGCTAACCTTAAATTAACACCAAAAAGCAAATGTTTGTTTAAATTTTTTTGTACCATGTATCTAAAATGTATATATTTATTAGGGATCCCCATCAGCTGCTGTCAATGGGGACCCCTCTTCCTGGGGTCCAAACACATTAAGGCACTTACATGTAATACAAAGAGAAAACAGTACATCATATAACATTATTACACCACGACATATCTACAATACAGAATGTATAATACCAGCATACAACAATATTACAATGTAGATGTGTGTGTGCTAGTGCTTGTGTGCGTATGCGTGTGTTTGAACCTTTGTGTGTGTCTCTTCACAGTCCCCACTGTTCCGTAAGGTGTATTTTTACCGGTTTTTCAAATCTGATTCTACTGCTTGCATCAGTTACCTGATGTGGAATAGAGTTCAATGTATGAATAGAATAGAGTTCAATGCTATCCATTTGTTGTTTGTATGCTGTTCTTTGTATGACATTTTAATATTTGATAATTAACCAATGATATTACGCCACTCTTGGCAATGATTACAGACACCTGTGTCTTTTGACAAAACATAAACGAGTCATCCCGCAGTGTTTGTGTTTATACCCTGATGAAGACAGCTTGGCTGTCGAAACTTTGGTCATTACATTTTTGCATCTGAGCTCCTAGAGTGTGCGGTTCTCTTTAATTTTCAAGTTTTCTACTCCACTAGCCAGCACCTCGCCTAAATAGGTGTGCATTTCTTCTTCTTTTAGATTATGTCTTGTGGGGTATGCATGGGTGTCCGAGCTATGTGCTGGTAGTTTAAACAGATAGCTCGGTACATTCAGCTTGTCAACACTTCTTACAAAAACAAGTAGTGATGAAGTCAATCTCTCTTCCAGTTTGAGCCATGAGAGATTGACATGTTAGCTCCCTCTGTACTTTTAAGGTCCAGCCATGCTGCCCTGTTCTGATCCAATTGCTATTTCCCTAAGTCCCTCTTTGTGGCACCTGACCACACCATTGAACAGTAATCCAGGTGCGACAAAACTAGGGCCTGTAGGACCTTCCTTTTTTTTATAGTGTTGTTAATTAAGAAGGCAGAGCAGCACTTTATTATGGACAGACTTTGCCGCTAGCCTATCTAAGGGAAAATCATTCAGTTATGCCTCCAGGACAAGACTCATGATAATAAATGTCAACCTGCCTAAATGAACGGGTGCAGCTCTAAAACCTCCCATTAATGGAGATACTGAGATGAGGCTATTCATTAATCAAATAAAATCTAATTCTATTTTATTGGTCACATATACATGTTTAGCAGATGTTATTGCAGTTGTAGTGAAATGCTTGTGTTTCTAGCTCCGACAGTGCAGTAATATCTAACAAGTAATATCGAACAATTTCACAACATATACCCAATACATACAAATCTAAGTAAAGGAATGTAATTAAGAATATATAAATATACGGACGAGCAATGTCAGAGCGGCATAAACTAAGATAAAGTAGAATAGTATAGAATACAGTATATACATATGAGATGAGTACTGCAAGATATGTAAACATTAATAAAGTGACTCGTGTTCAGTTTATTAAAGTGGCCAGTTATTTCAAGTCTATGTATATATAGCAGCCTCTAGGTGCTAGTGATGACTATTTAACAGTCTGATGGCCTTGAGATAGAAGCTGTTTTTCAGGGTCTCGGTCCCAGCTTTTATGCACCTGTACTGACCTCGCCTTCTGGATGATAGCAGGGTGAACAGGCAGTGGCTCAGGTGTTTGTTGTCCTTCATTACCTTTTTGGCCTTCCTGTGACATCGGGTGCTGTAGGTGTCCTGGACGGCAGGTAGTTTGCGCCTGGTGATGCCATGGGCAAACCGAACCACCCTCTACAGAGCCCTGCGGTTGCGGGCGGTACAGTTGCCGTACCAAGTGGTGATACAGCCCGATAGGATGCTCTCAATTGTGCATCTTTAAAAGTTTGAGAGGGTTTAAAGTACCAAGCCAAATTTCGTCTGCCTCCTGAGGTTGTGATGTGTGATATGTACGCCAAGGAACTTCAGGCTTTCCACCTTCTCCAATGCTGTCCCATTGATGTGGATGCTCCCTCTGCTGTTTCCTGAAGTCCATGATCATCTCCTTAGTTTTGTTGACTTTGAGTAAGAGCTTACTTTCCTGGCACCACACCCCCAGAGCCCTCACCTCCTCCCTGCAGGCTGTCTAATCCTTGCTGGTAATCAAGCCTACTACTGTTGTTTTGTCTGCAAACTTGATGATTGAGTTGGAGGCGTGCTTGGCCATGCAGTCATGGAAGAACAGGGAGTACAAGAGGGGGCTGAGCACTCATCCTTGTGGGGCCTCCTTGAGGATCAGCGAAGTGGAGATGTGGTTTCCTACCTCCACCAACAGGGGGCGGCCCATCAGGAAGTCCAGGACCCAGTTGCACAGGGCAGGGTTCAGACCCAGGGCCTAAAGCTTGATGATGAGCTTGGAGGGTACTATGGTGTTGAATGCTGAGCTATAGTCAATAAACAGCATTCTTACATAGGTATTTCTCTTGTCCACATGGGATAGGCAGTGGTGTAAAGTACATAAGTAAAAATAATTTAAAGTAAAGGCTATTTCATTTCACAAATAATATTTTATATTATTAATTTCAAACAACGGCACGGGCATGAGAAAAACTTACCAGTCCAAAACGATGTCCTCTCCGTTCAAAAAATATTCCTCCATTTAGGAATCGCTAAATGAATCGTCCTCCAATAATCTCTGTCTAATTTTCCATATCAATTTCTTCTAAAATTGTGTGTACATCTGTATATCTAGACTTAGATTTAGCTTTCCCTGACTTAGTCGCCATACTGATTGATATATAAACAGCTGAAGACGAGCTTTACCAAAGCAACGCTGTGTGTAACATGCGTTGCTCCTTCCGGTATGAAACTTCAATGGCGAATGAACCTCTTTACGCCGAAGTTTACTACATGGGTTGGTCTTCCAACACATAAACATTACATATTGCCGTTTACCTCAGCTCATTGGCTATCTACCCAGCTAGATTTCAAGACGATCAGTGGTCATTGGGTTAAAATACAGTCAATCAACGAAACAGCGGGCAAATCATTGGTGCACAATGATGGCATTACTTGTTGTCTTCAAATCGGTTTCTTTCAGTCAATACGTCCTGCGAAATGACCCATCAGGTTTGGTTGTGTTACAAAAAAACAGTTGATTGCAATGAAACCAAACATGAATGTGTCGTCGAAAATGGAATGAGACGGAATTCACGACACAAGCAGTTCACAAAATGTTTTGTGTTAGGCTATAAAAATGGATTTTATCAAACAAAAGACCATTCATTGTGTAACAATGAGCATTGGGATTGCAAACAGAGGAAGATCGTCAAAGGTAAACAATTTATTTTATTGCTCTATCATCAGATAGGGGCTCTATCCTCAGATAATCGCATCGTATTCTTTCGCAGTAAATCCTTTTTTAAATCTGACAACGAAGTTGGATTAGCAAGATTCTAGGCTTTCGAAACATGTGAGACACTTGTATTTTCATGAATGTTTAATATGACTATTTTTGTAGCGATCACCGTATGTTGTCGAATTTCATCCCACTACTGGGTTCGGTGCGCAGAGAGGTTAAGGGATCTTTACTTTTACTCAAGTATGACAATTGGGTACTTGGCATCGTCTGTGACTCTATTGGGGCGGTAAGCAAATTGAAGTGGGTCTAGGGTGACAGGTAAGGTAGAGGTGATATGATCCTTGACTAGTTTCTCAAAGCATTTCATGATGACAGAAGTGAGTGCTATGGGGTGATTGGTTGGGTACAGGAACAATATCAAGATGAGTAGAACTTAGCTGAATAAAATAGAAAGGATATATATAGAGACCTGCACGGGCAGGGTGTAGTGGTGTATATCGACGACATTCTGATATACTCTGGGAAGCTGGGATAGGAGCAGTGCCCCCCCTAGCACTCAGGTATGCCACAGAAGCCCGGCGGAGCAATACTATAATGTGGGGGATCGCGAGCTGTTGGCTGTCATCAAGACCTTGAAGGCGTGGAGACATTGGCTTGAGGGGGCTAAACACCCTTTTCTCATTTGGACTGACCATTGCAATCTGGAGTACATCCGGGAAGCGAGGAGACTGAATCCTCATCAGGCAAGGTGGGCCATGTTTTTCACCAGTTTTGTATTTACCCTCTCTTACAGACCAGGCTCCCAGAACGTGAAGGCAGACACACTGTCCCGGCTGTATGACACAGAGGAGCAGTCCATGGATCCCACTCCCATACTCCCAGCATCTTGTTTGGTGGCGCCGGTAGTGTGGGCGTCTGTACGTTCCGTCTGCTGTTCATGACCGACTGATCTATTGGGCCCACACGTCACCATCCTCTGGTTATCCTGGGATAGGTCCGACGGTGCGCTGTCTTGATAGGAGGTAGTTGTGGCCCACTTTAGCTAAGGAAGTGAGGATTTATGTTTCATCCTGCTCGGTGTGCGCCCAGAGCAAGGCTCCTAGACATCTGCCCAGAGGTAAGTTACAACCCTTACCCATTCCACAACGGCCGTGGTCACACCTGTCAGTGGATTTTCCTGATCTTCCTCCTTCAGAGGGTAACACCACGATCCTGGTCGTTGTGGATCGTTTCTCTAAGTCCTGTCGTCTCCTCCCGTTGCCCAGTCTCCCTACGGCCTTACAAACTGGGGAGGCTCTGTTTACACACGTCTTCTGGCACTATGGGGTGCCTGAGGATATAGTGTCTGATCGGGGTCCCCAGGTCACGTCAAGGGTCTGAAGGCGTTCATGGAACGTCTGGGGGTCTCGGTCAGCCTTACCTCAGGTTTTAACCCCGAGAGTAATGGGCAGGTGGAGAGAGTTAACCAGGATGTGGGTAGGTTTCTGCGGTCTTATTGCCAGAACCGGCCGGAGGAGTGGGCGAAATTCGTGCCCTGGGCAGAGATGGCCCAGAACTCACTACGCCACTCCTCCACTAACCTTTCTCCCTTTCAATGTGTATTAGGGTATCAGCCGGTTCTGGCTCCATGGCATCAGAGTCAGACCGAGGCTCCTGCGGTGGACAATTGGTTCCGGCGTGCAGAGGAAACCTGGGAGGCAGTCCACGTCCACCTTCAGTGCGCCATCATGCGCCAGAAAGTCGTCGTCGCGGTGATGCCCGGTGTTTGCACCAGTGGACAGGGTCTGGCTTTCAACCTGAAACCTGCCCCTCTGCCTGCCCTTCCGGAAGCTGGGTCCGCGGTTTGTGGGGCCGTTTAAAGTCCTGAGGAGAGTGAACGAGGTATGTTATAGGTTACAGCTACCCAATAATTACCGTATTAACCCCTCGTTCCCATGTGTCTCTCCTCAGGCCAGTGGTGACTGGCCCGCTCCAGGAGACTGAAGTGTGGGATGTTCCTCCGCCTCCTCTGGACATCGAAGGGGTCCCAGCGTACTCCGTTCGATCCATTTTGGATTTGAGACGCCGGGTGAGGGGCCTTCAGTACCTTGTGGGCTGGGAGGGGTACGGTCCGGAGGAGAGATGATGGGTTCCGGTGAAGGACGTGTTAGATCCTTCCATTCTGCAACAAATTCCACCGTCTTCATCCGGATCTACCTGCGCCTCGTCTCCGGGTCGTCCCCGAGGCCGGTGTCGATGCGCTGCTGGAGCCGCGCTTCAGGGGTGGTACTGTCTTCTGCCGAAGTTGATGCCTCTCCTTGTTCAGGTGGTACTCGGCGGTCGACATCACCGGTTCTCTAGCCATCATTGATCCATTTTTCATTTTCCATTGGTTTTGTCTTGTCTTCCTACACACCTGGTTTCAATCCCATTCTTTACCTGTTGTGTATTTAACCCTCTGTTTCCCATAATGTCTTTGTCAGAGATTGTTTTATGTTCGTGTTATTTTGTATTTGGTGCACGACGGGTCCTCGTACCCAATTTGTTTCATTTGTACAGTATTTATGGTTTTGGACTTGTTTTGTTTTATTAAACCACCTCTTAGGCCGCCCCATCCCGCATGCGGGATCGTGACTACAGCCTCAAGCTCATTACCATAACGCAACATTAGCGATTTCTGAAAATTGCAAAATAAATGAAATAAATATGCCTGTCCTCAAGCTTATCCTTTTCTTAACAATCCTGTCGTCTCAGATTTTCAAAATATGCTTTAGAACCAGAGAAAATCAATAATTTGTGTAACCCCGCTCCTCCGCTCTCTCCACTGGCTTCCAGTTGAAGCTCGCATCCGCTACAAGACCATGGTGCTCGCCTACGGAGCTGTGAGGGGAACGGCACCTCAGTACCTCCAGGCTCTGATCAGGCCCTACACCCAAACAAGGGCACTGCGTTCATCCACCTCTGGCCTGCTCGCCTCCCTACCACTGAGGAAGTACAGTTCCCGTCAGCCCAGTCAAAACTGAATGGTGGAACAAACTCCTCACGACGCCAGGACAGCGGAGTCAATCACCACCTTCCGGAGACACCTGAAACCCCACCTCTTCAAGGAATACCTAGGATAGGGTAAGTAAGGGTAGGTAATCCAACAAGATTTAGATGCAAACTGGTTGTCAAAGGTGTATGCATTTGTGTAAGAGCGTGGACTGTAAATAAATGTAAGAGTGGTGATAGCTAGCTTAGCATTTAGCGTTAGCATTTAACATTCACAAAAACCAGCAAAGGGATCAAATAAAATAATTTACCTTTGAAGAACTTCAGATGTTTCAATGAGGAGACTCTCAGTTACATAGCAGATGTCCAGTTTTTCCTGAAAGATGCTTGTGTAGGACACAACGTTCCGTTTTGTTACTATGCATTTGGCTACCGAAACTAACCGAAAATTCAGTCACCTAAACGTCGAACTTTTTTCCGAATTAACTCCATAATATCGACTGAAACATGGAAAACGTTGTTTGAATCAATCCTCAAGGTGTTTTGTCATATATCTCTTCATTGAAATGCCAGTCCTAGAAGCGTGCATTCTTCTCTGATTCGGATGGAAAAATACTGGGACCTGACTTTTGCGCACCAATTTCCACGCAGACACCAT
The DNA here is from genome assembly GCF_023373465.1 of Oncorhynchus keta. Taxonomy (NCBI): domain Eukaryota; kingdom Metazoa; phylum Chordata; class Actinopteri; order Salmoniformes; family Salmonidae; genus Oncorhynchus; species Oncorhynchus keta. The sequence goes on from NC_068441.1 coordinate 18,206,129, forward strand.
GCGGGACACTTGGTAATTGTAGGCTCTTATGGCCAATCTTCCAATGATATGCCTACAAATACGTCACAATGCTGCAGACACCTGGGGAAACGATAGGAAGTGTCCGTTCATTCCTGTCGCATTCACAGCCATATAAGGAGATCATGGAAAACGTGCCTTCAGAAATCCTGTTGATTTCCTGGTCACTCAAACATCTTGGTTTTGCCTGTAGATATTGTTCTATGGCACTCACAGTGAAAATCTTTGCAGTTCTGGAAACGTCAGAGTGTCTTCTTTCCAAAACTATCAATTCCAAGCATAGTCGAGCATCTTTTCGTGACAAAATATTGCGCTAAAAACGGGCACGTCTTTTTATCCAAAAAGGAAATACTGCCCCTATAGGTCTAACAGGTTAAATTACTCCATTTTTACCAAGTTTAATTCTCCTGCGCCTGACTTCCCTGCCACCTATACACACGATTGTGACAGATATTCGTTATATCTAAAGGTAATGTGTCACCAATTAATTATGAAAATGTAAAAATGCCTAGGGTTTTACGTTCTCTCCCAGACCCATAGATAGAAATTTGAGCAGAAGGTAACCAGTCCATCCAGTATGAATAAAAATACAGTCCACACTCATAGGCAATTACTCAAATTTGTTTAATTTTGGAGTATAGGCTACACCAATTATGTACCAAAGTGATCTTAAATTTATTTTTGTTCTTTTTAAAAAAAATGTGTAGGCTATGTATTGTATGCAGTAGCAGCACAAACATCATTTTTATCAGGGAGGTTTTCAGGCTTGGGCTCATAAGCTTATGCATAAACTCTAATATGCATATGAGTGTTTTGAATTAATCATCACCTTAGAAAACACTGTCCGTTTTCGTTGTGTTCGGCTTTGAAACAACATCCACAACAACTATGTTTTACATTCAGTTTCAACCTGCTGTTGATCTTCTTTCTTCAAATGGATCATCACAGTCAGGTGAGTTTTAAAAGCATGAGTACCGGGCCATTAATACCTAATGGTAGTTAGCAAGTTAGGTACAGTACTACCAAACCATGTCTAGAGTGCATAAAAGGAGATTACCGTGACTCAATTGTCACATGGAATTTTACTGCGGTCATGACTCATGACTCATGTGGCGATAATACGGTCATTGCAACAGCCCTAGTCGTGGTACAGACATGTAGCGATATCTTATTAATATAACAGAGTGTTATTAAATATGAATTTATTTGACACTCTATTGGACACACTTCAACATAATTTGAATGCAAGTTTATAGAAGTCTATAGAAATCAGTTATACAAGATGAGAATTGTGTTTTTTATCCTCTCTCCATTTCAAAGAATTGAAAGCAGGAAAATTGTGTATTTGATGAGTTTGGTAAAGCTATTTATACAGTAATAACAGTCATGAGGAGAGGCCTTGTTTAAAGTGGCCCTTCTGCAAAAAGCATAATTAAAACGCACCATTCATACACAAAGGATATGTTCATAGTCTGAGTGGTATTAAATTCGATTTGCATTATACTGTAGTGCATGTTCAGAATTATTTATTTATTTTTACCTACACTGTCAACATAATTACACAATCTTGTTCTGTATAATATGCAATTATATGTCTTAATGGTCTGTCCACATCTTGGTTGAGCAAAAAGTAGCCAGAGTTGAAACAGAGAAACTAACATTTTATTATTTGAAGCGATCATATTGGAAAAAGAAGGGTTGTTCTGTAAATATATTCACGACTAGAAGAAGATAAGCATAGAACTCACAGAACAGTAAATACATTCATTAAAAATAAATGCTATTGATTTTCAGTTCTTATCAAAGCGCACATTCACAAATAAGTGCTAAAATAATGATAAATAAACAAAAAGGGAAAAGACAAAAATCCAATTATGCTAAATCTAATTACATGTGTAAATCAGATATTTATTTGGCTTACTATGACTAATGCTTTTCTATTCAATCACAGATATACAGACTGTCAAAACTCCTGCTAGGCAAAAATACCTTGATGGGTTACATTTTTCCCAGTGACACATTCAACATTCATGCCACTTGTCTTTGACTCAGACATGGGGTATCAGTCTCCTTTGCCAGGATTTAATGGAATTCCTGCTGACATTCAGAGTAAGCTATCTGCTTGCAGATGGATTTCCTCATTTCATTAGTGTTTGACTTGTTCACAGGTCACCTTGAGCAACCCTGAAATTACCAATATGAATGACAGGGTGGCTAAAATATCTATATTTAACATTGAAGGATTGCTGACGAGCGGTACACATAGAGTAGGCAATATTACATGTGTACATACCACGTCTTGCAGTACAAATGCATAATATATGTTTGCTTAGCATGTTAGGATATAGTCTTTTAACTTCATTCATGCCCATGCATTCGTAACTTGTTAATAGCACAGTGAGGTAAATGTACTGCATGTGGTATATTTTAATACATTAGCTAATTAGCTACCTAGGAAACAAGATAGCCCAGCTATCGACAGTGCCCTGCGAAAGTATTCACACCCCTTGACTTATTCCATATTTTGTTGTTACAGCTTGAATTCAAAATGGGTTACATATATTTTCTTCTCACCCATCTATAGACAATACCCCATAATTATGAAGTGATTTTTTTTTTACATTTCAATTTATTTTTAATTGCAGCAAATTCATTGACAATGAAATGCAGAAATACCTACATTTACACAAGTATTCACAGCCCTGAGTCAATACATGTTAGTATCACATTTGGCAAAAACTTTTTTGCAAATTATTATTTTTATTTTATTCTTAAAGCTCTGTCAAGTTGGTTGTTGATCATTGCTAGATAGCGATTTTCAAATCGCCATATATTTTCAAGACGATTTAAGTCAAAACTGTAGCTAGGTCACTCAGGAACTTTCATGGTTGTCTTGGTAAGAAATTCCACTGCATATTTGGCCGTGCGTTTCAGGTTGTTGTCCTGCTGAATGGTGAATGTGTCTCCCAGTGTCTGTTGGAAAGCAGACTGAACCAGTTTTTCATCTAGAATTTAGCATATGCTTGGCTCTATTCTGTTTAATTTCATCCTAAAAAACTCCCTTGTTTTTGCAGATGATAAGCATACCCATAACATGATGCAGCCACCCCATGCTTTAAAATTTGAAGAGTGGTACTCCGTGATGTGTTGTGCTGGATTTGCCCCAAACAAAATGCTTTGTATTCAGGGCAAAAAGTTAATATCCTTGTCTCATTTGTTGCAAACAGGATACATGTATTTAAATATTTTTTATTCTGTACAGGCTTCCTGTTATTTAGGTTAGTATTGTCTCCATTGGAGTCACCATTGGTCTCATGCTGAAATTCTTGAGCGTTTTCCTTCCTCTCCAGCAACTGAGTTAGGAAAGACGCTTGTATCTTTGTAGTGGCTGGGTGTATTGGTACACCATCCAAAGTGCAATTAATAACCATACCAAAGTTATGTTGGTCTGTTCAACTAGGCCAAAACAGCATGGGATACAGTTATGTATGGGAGGAGTACAAATTGAAGAAGTGGCAGAATCCAAACTATTGGGAGTGCAGCTAGACAACGGCTTATCATGGTTGTCTCAAATAACTAATCTCTGTAAAATATAAAACAAAACAGCATGAATAATCAGAAGGATTGCTACATACTTACCAGGAAAAATTATTCAACAAATAACACAAGCATTAATTGAGAGTCGGGTGATCTACTGTTCTGTGGTCTGGAGAAATGCATCATCAAGTGAAGTTAGGAAGCTGCAGAATGCACAGAACAAAGCAGCAAGTATGGTTTTAAGGTGGATACATGGTTCTTCTGTTGCAGTCATGCGCAGTGTTCTTAGTTGGTCATCAATCGACAAGATATAGTGGGGAGAACAAGTATTTGAAACACTAACGATTTTGCAGGTTTTCCTACTTACAAAGCATGTAGAGGTCTGTAATTTGTATCATGGGTAAACTTCAACTGTGAGAGATGTAATCTAAAACAAAGATACATAAAATGACATTGTATGATTTTTAAGTAATTAATTTGCATTTTATTGCATGACATACAGTAAGTATTTTATACATCAGAAAAGCAGAACTTAATATTTGGTACAGAAACCTTTGTTTGCAATTACAGAGATCATACGTTTCCTGTAGTTCTTGACCAGGTTTGCACACACTGCAGCAGGGATTTTGGCCGACTCCTCCATACAGACCCTCTCCAGATCCTTCAGGTTTCGGGGCTGTTGCTGGGCAATACGGACTTTCAGCTCCCTCCAAAGATTTTCTATTGGGTTCAGATCTGGAGACTGGCTAGGCCACTCCAGGACCTTGAGACGGGGCCACTCCTTAGTTGTCCAGACTGTGTTTTTCGGGTCGTTGTCATGCTGGAAGACCCTGTCACGACACATCTTCAATGCTCTTACTGAGGGAAGGAGGTTGTTGGCCAAGATATATATATATATATATATATATATAAGATCTCACGATACATGGCCTCATCCATCCTCCCCTCAATATGGTGCAGTCGTCTGGTCCCCTTTGCAGAAAACCATCCCGAAAGAATGATGTTTCCACCTCCATGCTTCACAGTTGGGAAGGTGTTCTTGGGGTTGTACTCATCCTTCTTCTTCCTCCAAACACGGCGAGTGGAGTTTAGACCAAAAAGCTCTATTTTTGTCTCATCAGACCACACAACCTTCTCCCATTCCTCCTCTGGATCATCCAGATGGTCATTGCCAAACTTCAGAAGGGCCTGGACATGCGCTGGCTTGAGCAGGGGGACCTTGCGTGCGCTGCAGGATTTTAATCCATGACGGCGTAGTGTGTTACTAATGGTTTTCTTTGAGACTGTGGTCCCAGCTCTCTTCATGCATGGAGCCCCAGACCGAGGGTGATTGACTGTCATCTTGAACTTCTTCCATTTTCTAATAATTGCGCCAACAGTTGTTGCCTTCTCATCAAGCTGCTTGCCTATTGTCCTGTAGCCCATCCCAGCCTTGTGCAGGTCTACAATTTTATCCCTGATGTCCTTACAAAGCTCTCTGGTCTTGGTCATGGTGGAGAGGTTGGAGTCTGTTTGATTGAGTGTGTGGACAGGTGTCTTTTATACAGGTAACGAGTGGAGAACAGGAGAGATTCTCAAAGAAAAACTAACAGGTCTGTGAGAGCCGGAATTCTTATTGGTTGGTAGGTGATCAAATACTTATATCATGCAATAAAATGCTAATTAATTACTTAAAAATCATACAATGTGATTTTCTGGATTTTTGTTTTAGATTCCATCTCTCACAGTTGAAGTGTACCTATGATAAAAAATTACAGACCTCTACATGCTTTGTAAGTAGGAAAACCTGCAAAATCGGCAGTGTATCAAATACTTGCTCTCCCCACTAGTTGAAAAAAACATGCTTATTTTATTTCATAATATACATCATTTAAAACGGCCAAGTTCTATTCACAACGGTATTCAGTTGGTAAGAGACAGACATTCCGTAAATACTAGGAATAGATTGTCCACCATCTATGCTTTATCCAGACAGAAAAGAGAAATAGGCAATAGAACATTTCGATTTAGAGCAATAAAGAAATTGAATAAATTAACTGAGCAAACTAAGAAACCTTTCAATATATAAATGTAAACATTAGTTAAAAAATATTTTAATATAATACATAGAAATGTTGTGGGACTATAGTAGATGAAGAATCAGTATTTTTTAGATCGAGATTTTTGGGGGGTCATTATGTTAGTATATTATGTATGTTTGTAATAGTGTGTTATATGTGAAAATGTGTTCGTATTATAAATTCTATTTTAATGTTTAAGGACTCTTGGAAGATTAGTCCAAATGGGGACTAAAAGAGATCCAAATCAAATCAAATCAAAGAGGTATTCAATGCCTGCTTTTTAAATGTTTATCCATCTACCATTAGGTGCCCTTCTTTGCGGGACATTGGAAAACCTTCCTGGTCTTTGTGGTTGAATCTGTGTTTGAAGTTCACTGCTCAACTGAGGGATCTTACAGATAATTTTATGTGTGGAGTACAGAGATGAGGAAGTCATAAAATAATTATGTTTAACACCATGCAGGTGTTAAACTTACTTATTGACTCAAGACATTTCAGCTTTTCATTTGCAATGAAATTGTAATAATGTCTGAATAAATAATTCCCCTTTGACATTATGGGGTATTGTGTGTAGGCCAGTGACACAAAATCTCAATTTAATCCATTTTAAATTCAGGAGTGTGAATTCTTTCTGAATGCATCTAGTTAGCTTACAATGGCTTGCTGCTAGCTAGTCAGCTAGCTACAATATTCTAGTTTACAATGTTAAGCTAGCAAGTTCTCACATTTGTTTGTTTTGAACTGGGTTTTAGCTAGCTAGCTATTTATTGATTAGATACGAATTGGCTCCGGTTGCTAGCTATCTTTTGTTAGATTAGCTAGCTAATCAGTACAATATTCTGGTTTACAATGTTGAGCTAGTAAACTAGATACCATAAGCAGACTTCCTACTTGGAATTCCACATTTCATAGACATCTGCCTTCTAAGTTAGCTAAGCTAGCTCAACTTTCTAATACCCTGGGGGAAACTGTACAATCCTACTACGTTGAGGGTACCTACTGCCTTGAGGGTACCTATAAACATAAACTAAGCACATGTATTTACATCGGATCTGGAACCCCTCAACTGAAGCTAGCCAGCTAACTAACAGCTATCAGTCAGAAAACCATTGCTAGCGGTCATCAGCTAACCTTTAGCTCGGAAAGCTCTCGCCAGTTCGAACAACGCGACTCTAACCAGAGCATAACAGACCTATTATTTTTATCCCCGGATTCACACCGCAAACGGAACATTTTCATCTGGATCTTCACAACTAGCCAACTGCAACCCCGGATGACTACTCCTGGCTAGCGTTTCCATCCACCTAGCTTGAAGCTAGCCCGGCCAGAGCTCCTGTGCTACCACCGAAGCATACTCCTGGGCTACAATATCCGGACCCACGACCAGTCTATCGATGTCACCGCATGAAGAGGCATAAACAGACTTAACCCCATCGCGACGTCCCCCAAAGGCTAACTTTCTAGCCCTTGCTATCTGCTTGCTTGCTAATTCGGCCTGCTAACTGCTAGCTGTTTAGCCCCGGCCTACTAACTGTTAGCTTGTTAGCACAGGTCTGCTAACTGTCTGAATCGCCGTGTCCCCAGCTAGCCCAACCACTCACCGGACCCATATTTATTTTCAATCTCTTTTCGATTTTTAATTTGATTATACCTTCCGGTAACCTGCCTCACCCAATGTGATACGGAATCGCTATTATTTTAAATTTTTAGATCACATTCAAGAACCTCCAGAAGCTAACCAGCTAACTAGCTACAAGCTATTTAGTCATTGTTAGCCACTGCTAGCGGCTTTTACCTTCTGCACAGCCAGCCAGTTTTTTTTTTGCCTGGATAACTGTCTCTCCGAGTCTGAATCCTGGCTCAGGAAGGCCACCAAAAATTCAGAGATTTCCATACCCAACTATAACATCTTCCGTCAAGATAGAACTGCCAAAGGGGGAGGAGTTGCAGTCTACTGCAGAGATAGCCTGCAAAGTAATGTCATACTTTCCAGGTCCATACCCAAACAGTTCGAACTACTAATTTTGGAAATTACTCTCTCCAGAAATAAGTCTCTCACTGTTGCCGCCTGCTACCGACCCCCCTCAGATCGCAGCTGTGCCCTGGACACCATTTGTGAATTGATCGCCCCCCATCTAGCTTCAGAGATTGTTCTGTTAGGTGACCTAAACTGGGATATGCTTAACACCCCGGAAGTCCTACAATCTAAGCTAGATGCCCTCAATCTCACACAAATCATCAAGGAACCCACCAGGTACAACCCTAACTCTGTAAACAAGGGCACCCTCATAGACGTCATCCTGACCAACTGGCCCTCCAAATACACCTCCGCTGTCTTCAACCAGGATCTCAGCGATCACTGCCTCATTGCCTGTATCCGCCATGGAGCCGCAGTCAAACGACCACCCCTCATCACTGTCAAACGCTCCCTAAAACACTTCTGTGAGCAGGCCTTTCTAATCGACCTGGCCCGGGTATCCTGGAAGGACATTGACCTCATCCCGTCAGTTGAGGATGCCTGGTCATTTTTTAAAAGTAACTTCCTCACCATTTTAGATAAGCATGCTCCGTTCAAAAAATGCAGAACTAAGAACAAATACAGCCCTTGGTTCACTCCAGACCTGACTGCCCTCGACCAGCACAAAAACATCCTGTGGCGGACTGCAATAGCATCGAATAGTCCCTGTGATATGCAACTGTTCAGGGAAGTCAGGAACCAATACACGCAGTCAGTCAGGAAAGCTAAGGCCAGCTTCTTCAGGCAGAAGTTTGCATCCTGCAGCTCCAACTCCAAAACGTTCTGGGACACTGTGAAGTCCATGGAGAACAAGAGCACCTCCTCCCAGCTGCCCACTGCACTGAGGCTAGGTAACACTGTCACCACCGATAAATCCATGATTATCGAAAACTTCAATAAGCATTTCTCCTGGCTACTCCAACCTCGGCCAACAGCTCCGCCCCCCCGCAGCTCCTCGCCCAAGCCTCTCCAGGTTCTCCTTTACCCAAATCCAGATAGCAGATGTTCTGAAAGAGCTGCAAAACCTGGACCCGTACAAATCAGCTGGGCTTGACAATCTGGACACTCTATTTCTGAAACTATCCGCCGCCATTGTCGCAACCCCTATCACCAGCCTGTTCAACCTCTCTTTCATATCGTCTGAGATCCCCAAGGATTGAAAGCTGCCGCAGTCATCCCCTCTTCAAAGGGGGAGACACCCTGGACCCAAACTGTTACAGACCTATATCCATCCTGCCCTGCCTATCTAAGGTCTTCGAAAGCCAAGTCAACAAACAGGTCACTGACCATCTCGAATCCCACCGTACCTTCTCCGCTGTGCAATCTGGTTTCCGAGCCGGTCACGGGTGCTCCTCAGCCACACTCAAGGTACTAAACGATATCATAACCGCCATCAATAAAAGACAGTACTGTGCAGCCATCTTTATCGACCTTGCCAAGGCTTTCGACTCTGTCAATCACCATATTCTTATCGGCAGACTCAGTAGCCTCGGTTTTTCGGATGACTGCCTTGCCTGGTTCACCAATTACTTTGCAGACAGAGTTCAGTGTGTCAAATCGGAGGGCATGCTGTCCGGTCCTCTGGCAGTCTCTATGGGGGTGCCACAGGGTTCAATTCTCGGGCCGACTCTTTTCTCTGTATATATCAATGATGTTGCTCTTGCTGCGGGCGATTCCCTGATCCACCTTTACGCAGACGACACCATTCTATATACTTTCGGCCCGTCATTGGACACTGTGCTATCTAACCTCCAAACGAGCTTCAATACCATACAACACTCCTTCCGTGGCCTCCAACTGCTCTTAAACGCTAGTAAAACCAAATACATGCTTTTCAACCGATCGCTGCCTGCACCCGCATGCCCGACTAGCATCACCACCCTGGATGGTTCCGACCTTGACTATGTGGACATCTATAAGTACCTAGGTGTCTGGCTAGACTGCAAACTCTCCTTCCAGACTCATCAAACATCTCCAATCGAAAATCAAATCAAGAGTCGGCTTTCTATTCCGCAACAAAGCCTCCTTCACTCACGCCGCCAAACTTGCCCTAGTAAAACTGACTATCCTACCGATCCTCGACTTCGGTGATGTCATCTACAAAATAGCTTCCAATACTCTACTCAACAAACTGGATGCAGTTTATCACAGTGCCATCCGTTTTGTTACTAAAGCACCTTATAGGTATAAACAAATTAAAAATCGAAAAGAGATAGAGAGTAAATATGGGTCTAGTGAGTGTTTGGGACTCGGAGATTCAGACGGTTAGCAGGCCTGTGCTAACAAGCTAACAGTTCGTACAAAGTCTATCGGTAAATAGCCCACCCAATTTTACCTACCTCATCCCCATACTGTTTATATTTATTTACTTTGTTGCTCTTTTGCACACCAATATCTCTACCTGTACATGACCATCTGATCATTTATCACTCCAGTGTTAATCTGCAAAATTGTAATTATTCGCCTACCTCCTCATGCCTTTTGCACACAATGTATATAGACTCTCTTTTTTTTCTACTGTGTTATTGACTTGTTAATTGTTTACTCCATGTGTAACTCTGTGTTGTCTGTTCACACTGCTATGCTTTATCTTGGCCAGGTCACAGTTGTAAATGAGAGTTGAGAGTTGTAGAGTTGAGAGTTGTAAATGAGAACTTGTTCTCAACTAGCCTATCTGGTTAAATAAAATAAATATATATATAAACAGCTACTAAATTAGCTCAACTTTCTTCTGCCCTGGGGGAAACTGTACAACCTTGCAGCTTTGAGGGCAACTAGCAATAACATACCTCTAACAAGTGCAACTTTCTTCTGCTCTTGGGTAACTGTACAACCTAGCTGCTTAGCACCTATAAATGCCTCTCTAGCTAGCACTACTTTCTTCTGCTCTAAGGGCACCTAGTGTGCACACAAAAAATTGAATAATAGTACCCTGCAAGCAGACTGAGATTGATGCTTATTAATTTATAAAGGGTAACTACCTTATTAACAATAGCCTATTGCTTTTCACGGTAGCTTAATATCCCACTTGCCAAAATGACATTATACATTGAGTGCTTTGGCAGTATTAGTGTTAACAATCTAATTATCTTTTACAATGTTCAGAAAATGTAGAATTACTGGCTGAGGTGAATTGAGAGAAACCTAAAGAAATGAAAGACAACAGGTTCCATACGGAGGTGCTGAAATATACATGAGGATGAGAAGGAATTCATGCAATCATACATTAACATGGCACAAGAGGAGAACAACTCTTATTTCCAAGCTCCAGTGTCCACCAGCAAGGACTACAACAACTACGCATGTGAAAGAGCCAATAAAGCTACAGGAAAAAGCAAGGGACAAAGAACAGGACCAACTCTTGTGGGGCATACATTTGCTTCAAAATGATGCGGTTTTAAAACGTTTAGTAATTCATCAAATTCTGCAACACACTGGCAATGTTTCACATTAAAACCCCCGAAACAAAAATGAGGAGTGCATAGATGTGTCAATCTGATGTGTCACATTTTTTAACCAACATTGTAAATAGGAGATATACAGTGCCTTTGGAAAGTATTCAGACCTCTTGACCTTTTCCACATTTTGTTAGGTTACAGCCTAATTCCAAAATTGATTACATTGTCCCCCCTCTCATCAATCTACACACAATACCCTATAATGTAAAAAAAAAAATGATTTTTTAAAAATGTTTGCTAATTTATTAATAATAAAAAAACTGAAATATCACGTTCACTCAGTATTTTGTTTAAGCACCTTTGACAGCGATTACAGCCTCGAGTATGAAGCTACAAGGTGGTTACACCTGTATTAGGTTGGATGGGGAGCGTCACTGCACAGCAATTGTCAGGTCTCTCCAAAGATGTTTGATCGGGTTCAAGTCCGGGTTCTGGCTGGGCCACTAAGGACATTCAGAGACTTGTCCTGCTACCACTCCAGCATTGTCTTGGGTGTGTTGGAAGGTGAACCAGTCTGAGGTCTGGAGGTGGTTTTCATCAAGAATCTCTCTGTACTTTGCTCTGTTCATCTTTGCCTCGATCCTGACTAGTCTCCCAGTCCCTGCCGTTGAAAGACATCCCCCAAGCATGATGCTGCCACCCCCATGGTCCACCTCCCTGACAAAGACCCTTCTCCCCCAATTGCTTTGTTTGGCAGGGCGGGCAGCTCTAGAAATAGTCTTGGTGGTTCCAAACTTCTTCCATTGAAGCATGATGGAGGCCACTGTGTTCTAGGGGACCTTCAATGCTGCATGAATGTTTTGGTACCCTTTCCCAGATCTGTGCCTCAACACATTCCTGTCTCGGAGCTCTACAAACAATTCCTTCAAAGTCATGGCTTGGTTTTTGCTCTGACATGCACTGTCAACTGTGGGACCTTATATAGACAGGTGTGTGCCTTTCCAAATCATGTCCAATCAATTGAATTTACCACATTGTGCTCCAATCCAGTTGTAGAAACATCTCAAGAATGATCAACGGAAAAAGGATGCACCTCAGCTCAATTTTGAGTCTCATATGACACCACCCGCCCATTGTAAATCATAAGGCAGCAGAAAAAAATCACGTTGTCCTCTAAGTATGGAGGAATGTAATGTATAGTGGGCCTATGAAGAACCTACCTCAGAACAGTAACATGCAATAAATGGACTTTGGACAATATGTTTCGTCAGCTAAAATGATAGTAATGACGATAGATGGAATATGAAAATGAATATAGTTTTTGTTATGTTATTAAAAGTAAAATGATGACATTATAACAAAAACATTGTAACTTGAAGAGTTTTCACAAGATGTACCTGATGTTTGCATATTGTACATTTTGTGGAAAATGCCCAGATTGAAGTGAAGTTAGTAATCTAAATTGGATCTGAGTAAAATCCACACCTTGCCTAATAACTAGTTATGCCCAGAGAACTTGCCCTAAAGACAGAAACGCCTATTTCTGACCCGAGAGTATAAAACATGTAAGGTAGGAATTATGATGACTAGGGAACACGAGCTGCAGCCAAAGTCCGATTAGTTGTAAACCCAAACCGAAACTCGAGGCTTAAGAAGGCAAAGGAACCTTTTAACAATCCATGCTATGGATGAGTATCTGTGTCTAAGAGAGTGAATTCAAGCAGGACCACCCGGTTATTCTCTCCAAGGAATCGTATTTCTACACTGTTTTCATTCCCACACTTGAACCATCTACACGACTGATTAGCCATCCTCAGAAGACCCCTCTTTCAGAACAAGGGCGAGGAAATAGAACACAAAGAGAAAGGACACTGACATCATGAGGACAAACAGAGAGTTACACCCGGTAACCGAAGAAAGGCCGTCATCAGAGAAGGCGAACCTGGTCCACGAAGAGACACCCCATCGGAGACCTTCGATACATAATTACATAATTATTTTCTGACCCATAAGAGCGGCAGTTCAGGGAAAGTTTATGGTTAAACTAAGCATAGCTTACAAATGTACCCTAGTATACCATTTCTCTCGGGCACTCTCTCTTTCTCTCTCCATTGTGTGTAACACATATCATATTGTGTTGGTCCGCTAGGGACCTATTTCATTGTACTAAGCTCTAATCAATAGCCTAGACTGTGTGTTTGTGTACGTGTATCTTATATTATCATTTTAACTTGTTAGTTAATAAATAGTCAACTCAACTGGTGTGGTACGGACTTAATTAGTGAGACTTGGGTTGGTGCAGATTCACGTATTATGCAACATTCAGAATGAGACTTTAGAGGAAATTGATTAATTACCGATGGTTGTAAAATCGATATTCTGATATTCTTTAAATTATTTTGGGAAATAGAAACTAAATAAATCCAAACTTTCCCATGGTGCCCCAGGTTAATTATAAACAATGAATCATTTGATGAACATCAGTCATCACATTAACCAATAAAACTTTACGACATATATGGCACCCCCTGTGAGGATTGACATTCTCTGATACAGAGCAGAATTCATAGTTCCTTCTAAAGGCAAGTCATCCAGGTTCTGAGGTAGCAAAGCATCCCCAAACGATCACACCACCACCATGTTTGACCATTGGTATGAGGATCTTACTGTGGAAAGCAGTGTTTGATTTTTGCCAGGCATAATGGGACAATTTTCTACTTGCAATTCATTGTAAGAAATCAGTGTATTCAGTGTATCAGTGAATAAGATTCATAAAAAATGTATTGAAAGAAAAATGGATCTGGTTTCATATCTCCACATCAGAGTGGCGGATATGTCCTTGAGGGCATTTTTTTATATTTGAAACATATGCACATTTTTACTTACCCGAAGACAGGCCACTTTACACCATTAAATGATGTCTGTGTCTAAGCTATGTTCCTTGCCAGATGTGGGGTTTTGGCAAACTATATTTGTACAGTTATTCCTAAAGTATTTTTATTACCGTTACTATAGTGTTATACCCACAATAGCCTACATGGTGTGTTTAATCTGAGTCATAAACAGAACAAAGTTACTGAAAATATGCAGATGGACTATGTTTAATTAAGTAGGTAGCCTACTGTACCTATGTAAATCAGCACTGAGCTCCATGAAAGCAAACTGAAATGTGATTGATGGAGCAATGCTTTCAGTTTTCATGGAAGTAAGCAGTGTTTTACCTTGCCATCTGTTCAAATTGCATGTTCTTGATGATTTATAATCGCTATGGAGGTCTTGGTTGGCATATCTGAAATGAGGCTAGTTACAGAGGTACACAACTGTTTCATTAAATCACTCAATCTCGCTCCCTCTCTCTCAAAATACCTCTAGTCAATCATATACTCAATGATTCTAAAAATACATGGATAAAAGATCATCTGAGTAGTGTTATTGTCTGAGTTGTCTGAGTAGTAAGTAGTGTAGTGTAGTCTGAGTAGTGTTATTAGTTATTATTAGTAGTGTTAGGTGTCTGTCAGCTGAGGAAATGATATGCTTGAAGGTTGTCTCAATGGATGTGCTAGCTTCTGTGCCATAATAGAGCTTAATGAGAATTTACATTTTTACTGACAGTCACCAAATAACAGATATCCTCCCATGAACTGTCTACACTTGGATATATATGAAAGCACATTTTGTGTGGATTCAGCAGGGTCCTTTCCACTGGAATTTAATTATCTAAACAGATAAGGCATTGCAAGGTCCCTGGGTAACAAGCAAAAATGAGTACCCAGAGCAGCCATATGTTCAGCATGGATGACCAGGGGCTTGAGGTTAAACCTGATCAAATTAGCTAGGTGATGTAATCTCCCACTTCTCAGGCAGTCTCTCCACTCCAAGTCTGAGATGGTGGAAGCACATGAGAGCTCAGCAGGTTATACAATCTGTGTAGTTCCTTCCCATATCAGTAACATTTGCCCAGTGGTGGAAAAAGTACACAATTGTCATACAAAAAATAACTCACCCAGTAAAATTCTACTTGAGTAAAAGTCTAAAATTATTAGATTTTAAATATACGTAAGTATCAAAAGAAAAATGTAATTGCTAAAATATACTTAAGTATCAAAGTATAAATAATTTAAAATTCCTTAACATAAAGGAATCTATTTCCCCAGAGTCAGATGAAATCATGGATAACGTTTTATGTCTCTGCATCCAGTTTGAATGAAGTTAGTGGTAGTTTTGCAAGCCAATGCTAACTAGCGCAATGACTGGAAGTCTATGGTATACTATATGGCCAAAACTATGTAGACACCCTTTCAAATGAGTGGATTCTGCTATTTCAGCCACACACATTGCTGACAGGTGTGTAAAATCGAGAACACAGCCATCCAATCTCCAAAGACAAACATTGTCAGTAGAATGGCCTGTACAGAAGAGCTCAGTGACATTAAAAAAGTGACAGAATCATAGGATACCACCTTTCCAACAAGTCAGTTCGACACATTTCTGCCCTGCTAGAACTACCCCAGTCAACTGTAAGTCAAATCAAATCACATTTTATTGGTCACATACACATGGCTATCATGTTAATTTGAGTGTAGCGAAATGCTTGTGCTTCTAGTTCAGTAATATCTAGTCCGTAATATCTAACAAGTAATCTAAAAATTCCTAAACTACCTAATACACACACGTGCTGTTATTGTGAAGTTTAAATGTTTAGGAGCCACAACGGCTCAAATGCAAAGTGTTAGGCCACACAAGCTTACAGAATGGGCCGCAGAAGTGCGCAGCACATAAGAATAGTTTGTCCTCAGTTGCAACCTTCACTACCAAGATAAAAAATGCCTCTGGAAACAATGTCAGCACAAGAACTGTTAGTCGAGAGCTTCAAGAAACGGGTTTCCATGGTCGAGCAGCTGCACACAAGCCTAAAATTACCATGTGCAATGCCAAGTATTGGCTGGAGTGCCATTGAACTCTGGAGCAGTGGAAACGCGTTCTCTGGAGTGACGAATCATGCTTCACCATCTGGCAGTCCGACGGACGAATCTGTGTTTGGCGGATGCCAGGAGCCAGGTACCTTCCCCAATGCATAGTGCCAACTGTAAAGTTTGATGGAGGAGGAATATTGGTCTGGGACTGTTTTCATTGTTCTGGCTAGGCCCCTTGCTCCATTCAAGGGAAATCTTAATGCTACAGCATACAATGACATTCCAGACGATTCTGTGCTTCCAACTTTGTGGCAACAGATTGGGGAAGGCCCTTTCCTGTTTCAGCATGACAATGCCCCCGTGCACAAAGCTAGGTCCATACAGAAATAGTTTGTCGAGATACCTTTGGGATGAAATGGAACTCCGACCTTGAGCCAGGCCTAATCGCCCAACATCAGTGCCTGACCTCACTAATACTCTTGTGGCTGAATGGAAGCAATTCCACACAGCAATGTTCCAACATTTAGTGGAAACCCTTGCCAGAAGAGTGGAGGCTGTTGTAGCAGCAAATGGGTAACCAATTCCATATTATCAGATGTTCGGCGAGGAGGTGTCCACATACTTTTAGTGTATCTACTAGCATGCTAGCATGTATCATAGACTTCCAGTCAATGCGCTATAGATACAATAGGCTTCCAGTCATTACACTAATGCTGATTAGCAATAGGACTAACGCTTGTTAGCAAATTCCTTTCAACTGCACACAGAGACAAAAATGGTATCCACGAGTTAATCTGACTCTGAGGAAGTAGATAAAGGTCTTCATTGCCAAAATCCTAAAGTATCTTTTTATGCAAACCAGATGGCATGATTTTCTTGTTTTTTATTTATTTACCTATAACCAGCAGCACACTCCAACACTCAGACATCATTTACAAATGAAGCATTTGTGTTTAGTGAGTCCACCAGATAAGAGGGAGTAGGGATGTTCTTTTGATAAGTGTGTGAATTGGAAAATGTTCCTGTCCTGCTAAGCATTCAAAATGTAAAGAGTACTTTTTGGTGTCAGGGAAATTGTATGTATTAAAAAGTACATTATTTTCTTTAGGAATGTAATGGAGTTAAAGTTGTCAAAAATATAAATTGTAAAGTAATGTATAGATAGATATGTGTACTTTACACCACTACATAGCCACATTTATTGCCAACACCTAAAGATTGCTTAACTATCGAACAGGTGCCAAAAGCGATTGTTCTTTTGGAGGGGCAAACTTGATTTGAAGCATCTGGGAATATTTCCGCCAAAGGGCCCCTGGAGAAGGTTGCTTGTTCATTTGTAAACGCAACCGCTGGCCAGTACCCCTAATGAGCACTAACACACTTGATTCAAAGCCCATCAGTGTTTTAATTACCGGTCCAACAGCACTTCATTTTCAATCATTATTTCTGTCATTGCCAATGCCCAATCACTTTGCCAACCAGGTCCCAGGTTACGTTTACATAACACACCCAGCAGAGGAGACTCAACATTCGAGGAGTCTAAAATGCTACAAGAAAGTTGAATACTTCTTCCCTCAAACAATGGTCTGTGTTATCAGCAGTCAGCCTCCCCTTGGCAATGTACATCACTTTAACACTGGAAAAATAGAGGATAAAGTTAATGGTATACCCATATACAGGGCCGGCTCTACCCTAAGCAAGGTTTGGTTGGGGGCCGCTCCCCACATCATGGTCAAAACATTTTAGTGACCACCCCACCTCCCTTGAAGGCAGAGACATTTACATTTTAAAGTGATTTTCCTGCAATTCTATACATTTTGCCATGGGGTGGAGATACATTTAAGCAATTTTATAAAAAATGTCATGTAATTCTACTAATTTTGCCATAGGGCAGAAAGAAAATATGTGTAATTTTACATATAATTTCCTCCAATTCTACCCATTTTGCCATGCGGTGGAGATACATTTTTTCAGTTTAAGGAAATTTCCTGCACAGCTAAACTACTCATTTTGCCATAACTTATGCCATGTTAATGATATCTGAGTGAGAGTGCCTAACATAATCAACGGGGGACCCTGATGGCCAGGGCCCCTGGGAACGTGCCCTGCGTGACTGGTTGGTATTTGGCTATGATTACTACAAATTTTGATAGCTGGCTAGACTAATTTACCATTTGAAAAATTGTTAGCTGGCATGGTTATTGAGTGACTATCAGTGACTGACATAACAAGATACAAATGTCTGATGCACTACCACATTTTGAACTTGCACCTTATGTATTCTACTATTCTTTTTTGAGGGGAGGTTGGGCTCCCTTGTGTCCTGCGTCCCTAAGCGACCGCTTATGATGCTTATGCCCGGAGATGGCCCTGCCCATATAATACATACTAGTAACAATGATGACCTTTTTATACCTCTTATATCTTTTAATCTCTTAAGGATATACCCCTTCTTTTCAATTTTAGCCTAAAATGACATACCCAAATCTAACTGCCTGTAGCTCAGGCCCTGAAGCAAGGATATGCATATTCTTGGTACCATTTGAAAGGAAACACTTTGGACTGTGTGGAAATGTGGAAGGAATGTAGGAGAATATAACAGAATATATCTGGTAAAATAATACAAAGAAAAAAACAACCATTCTTTTGTATTTTATTTGTTCTTTGAAATGTATTTTATTTGATCTTTGAAATGCAAGAGAAAGGCCAGAATGTGTTATTCCAGCCCAGGTGCAATTCAGAGTTTGTCCACTAGATTGCAGCAGTGTACAGTGTGTGCAATGTTTTAGACTGATTCAAAGAACCATTGCATTTCTGTTCAAACTTTTGTATCAAGACTTCCAAATGTGCCTCATATGTTTATTAGTAACGTTTCATGTTCAGAATTATGCACTCTCCTCAAACAAGAGCATGGTATTCTTTCACTGTAATAGCTACTGTAAATTGGACAGTGCAGTTAGATTAACAAGAATTTAAGCTTTCTGCCAATATCAGATATGTCTATGTCCTGGGAAATTGTCTTGGTACTTACAACCTCATTCTAATCGCATTAGCCTATGTTAGCTCAACCGTCCTGTGGAAGGGACACCAAACTGAAACGGAACACACAGACCTGCTGAGCCAAGGTATATTTCTGGGGAGATTCAGTGAGTTGTTACCTGAAATCAAGGAGTTTGTCAAGGTTTCCATACATGCAGCATATGCCCAGCTAGAGGACACACAATGGCTCCTGGACATAGCTTTTCTCACTGATCTAACTTACATGCTTAAATGTCAACAAGTTTATTTTCCGAACGGTCAGTCACATTCGCCAGCGTCCTCTCCGTGTTAAACTCCTGCATCTGCCCATCTTGTTTCAACACCTGACTGAACCACTTTTAATAGCTTCTCCCCCTAGGGGTCTTACAATAACTAAAACTCCTACAAGCATATGGCTTGAGTCAAAATATTTAGTTCAAAGAGGGGGTCAGTGCAGATAGTCCAGATAGCTATTTGGTTAACTATTTAGCAGTTTTATGAGTTGGGGGGTAGAAGTTGTTCAGGGTCATGTTGGTTCCATACTGCACCGGTATCACTTGCCATGCGGTAGCAGAGAGAACAGTCTGACTTGGGTGGCTGGAGTCTTTGAACATTTTTAGGGCCTTCCTCTGACACCGCCTGGTATAGGTCCTGGATGGCAGGGAGCTCGGCGCCAGTGATGTAGTTTACAGCGATGTTGTGCCTTCTTCACAACTGTGTTGATGATGATGTTGGAGATGTGTGTGGCCAGTCGTTGGTGAACAGGGAGTACAGAAGGGGATTAAGCACGCACCACTGAGGGGCCTCCGTGTTGAGGGACAGAGTAGGCGGATGTGTTGTTGCCTTCCCTCACCACCTGGGTGACGGCCCGTCAGTAAGTCCAGGATCCAGTTGCAGAGGGAGGTGTTCAGTCCCAGGATCCTAAGCTTAGTGATGAGCTTGGAGGGCGATATGGTGTTGAACGCTGAGCTGTAGTCAATGAACAACATTCTCACATAGGTGTTCCTCTTATCCAGGTGAAAAAGGGCAGAATGTAGTGCAATGGAGATTGCGTAATTTGTTCATCTGTTTGGGCGGTATGCAAATTGGAGTAGGTCCAGGGTGTCGGAGATGATGGTGTTGATGTGAGCCATGACCAGCCTTTCAAAGTATTTAATGCCTACAGATGTGAGTGCTACGGGGCTATAGTTATTTAGACAGGTTACCTGGGCGTTCATGGGCAAAGGGACTATGGTGGTCTGCTTGAAACATGTAGGTATTACAGACAGGGTCAGGGAGAGGTTGGAAATGTCAGTGAGTACACTTGCCAACTGATCAGTGCATGCTCTGAATGTTAACTTGTTTTAAGGTCTTACTCACATCGGCTACAGAGAGGAGAGTTATTGTGGAATGATCCATGAATTTTCCAACATTTAGAACAAGCAATCCATGTTCCTTTATTAAAGCAAGAGATTTCTTGAGTCTGTAGAGCTTTGGCTGCATTACATGTACCAACCTCTATTAGTAATGGCCCACGAGACTGGTGATCCTACTGTTGTCGTCAGTCAGGTGATAGAACACAGGGCAGATGGTGTGATAGATCTGGCCCTGGGCAGTAAATACATAGGCTTGGTGTCCGTACAGAGCTGCTGTGTGGACCGTATTGACTCAGAGAAATGACTGTGCGGCCAAGGGAGCTAACGCATGGGGCCTGAGAGGTAAAATGAAACAGTTAAAAAGAAAAGGAAATCAATGAGTCAGTTGAGCCAGGGACGTGGCTCTCTCCCTCTGGGCATCGTCCCCTGTGTTTGTTTCAGTGACACATCTGTCAGAAGGAGTAAAAATAGCTTTAGTCACTGTATCAACTGAAATTAAGAAAACACTTCACTGCCATCTGTCATATGTCACCGTCATCTGTAACTTGTTTCGTATATAGAAGCTTTCTATTTTATTTTAACATTAAACAGTTGGATGAATACTAATTAAAATCAAACATTCATACTAGGTCATTACAGATTCAAGTTATGACTTGGTGGCCGGAAGAGAGTTCCATACAAAAGGAATGATTAATGATTCATTGAAGATTTAAATGCAGGAGCATCCCTTTGTACTAAGTTGTTTATGCCTGACTGAAGAAATTATCCCCATTTGGCAAGTTTAACTTCTCCCTTTCAAGACTGTCTGCTGGTGCTACAGCTGCTGATGCTGACACGGTGACACTGATTAAAGTGTCAGCTTAGAGTGGAGAACAGTGAGAGGTAGTGGAGGTTAACCTGGGCCAGCCCGCTGGACCCACACTATAATGAAACGCAGCCATATACCATTGGTCCTTCTGTTTCTACTGTGACAGTTCAGTTGTTTAATGTTAGTGAAAGTCGGAGTGGATTTACATAGCCACTCTTGATTGTCTAGATAGCACCTTTTTGTGTACAAATAAATACTACCTGGAGAGAAAGTTTGAATTAAGAAACATGCCCATTGGTAAGTACATGTTTCTTTTAAAGTACAGCGCTAAAACAATAAAATACTGAGTTCCTCTCTAATTACACAATATTTGTATTCCAAGTTTAAGAATACACATTGCATAGGAATTCATGCATTGAAATGTATTTAAAATGTTATGTTATGGCTTTGCTAGCAATGTTATGTTATGGTTTTGCTAGCATCCTAGAGGACATTCCCATCATAACATCTGTCAACCTAAAAATAAATATTGGAACTGAAGAACCGAAAGAAATCAATGTTGAATTTCCTTTACATCAGCTGAGTATCTATTGTACATAATGGGTTGGTCTGAGATTTTCATAATAAAAATAATAACAGTAAAAATTGCACTGAATGTTCTGAAAATACACTGAGTATACAAAACATAAGGAATAACTAAATATTACGAAGATGTTCCTAATGTTTGGTATGACTGAATAGAAGATGACAATGAGTAAGTATTTTATTTCAGAGACCTGGCTCCTTAGTGATTCTGATTAATCTAATAGCAAATTTAGACCTTGTACAAGATATACACTGCTGTCAGAAAGTATTCTCACCCCTTCACTTTTACCACATTATATTGTGTTACAGCCTGAATTTTAAATCGATTAATTTGAGATATTTTTTCTCTGGCCTACACACAATACCTTATCATGTCAAAGTGGAATTAGTAGCTTGGATGAAATCAAATCAAATCAAATGTATTTATATAGCCCTTCGTACATCAGCTGATATATCAAAGTGATGTACAGAAACCCAGCCTAAAACACCAAACAGCAAGCAATGCAGGTGTAGAAGCACGGTGGCTAGGAAAAACTCCCTAGAAAGGCCAAAACCTAGGAAGAAACCTAGAGAGGAACCAAGCTATGTGGGGTGGCCAGTCCTCTTCTGGCTGTGCCGGGTGGAGATTATAACAGAACATGGCCAAGATGTTCAAATGTTCATAAATGACCAGCATGGTCGAATAAGAGAGCCCCAGTAAGCCAGTGACTCAGCCCCTGTAATAGGGTTAGAGGCAGAGAATCCCAGTGGAAAGAGGGGAACAGGCCAGGCAGAGACAGCAAGGGCGGTTCGTTGCTCCAGAGCCTTTCCGTTCACCTTCACACTTCTGGGCCAGACTACACTCAATCATATGACCCACTGAAGAGATTAGTCTTCAGTAAAGACTTTAAGTTTGAGACCGAGTTTGTGTCTCTGACATGGGTAGGCAGACCGTTCCATAAAAATGGAGCTCTATAGGAGAAAGCCCTGCCTCCAGCTGTTTGTTTAGAAATTCTAGGGACAATTAGGAGGCCTGCGTCTTGTGACCGTAGCGTACGTGTAGGTATGCACGGCAGGACCAAATCAGAGAGATAGGTAGGAGCAAGCCCATGTAATGCTTTGTAGGTTAGCAGTAAAACCTTGAAATCGGCCCTTGCTTTGACAGGAAGCCAGTGTAGAGAGGCTAGCACTGGAGTAATATGATATTTTTGGGGGGTTCTTGTCAGGATTCTAGCAGCCGTATTTAGCACTAACTGAAGTTTATTTAGTGCTTTATCCGGGTAGCCGGAAAGTAGAGCATTGCAGTAGTCTAAATTAGAAGTGCCAAAAGCATGGATTAATTTTTCTGCATCATTTTTGGACAGAAAGTTTCTGATTTTTGCAATGTTACGTAGATGGAAAAAAGCTGTCCTTGAAATGGTCTTGATATGTTCTTCAAAAGAGAGATCAGGGTCCAGAGTAACGCCGAGGTCCTTCACAGTTTTATTTGAGACGACTGTACAACCATTAAGATTAATTGTCAGATTCAACAGAAGATCTCTTTGTTTCTTGGGACCTAGAACAAGCATCTCTGTTTTGTCCGAGTTTAAAAGTAGAATGTTTGCAGCCATCCACTTCCTTATGTCTGAAACACATGCTTCTAGCAAGGGCAATTTTGGGGCTTCACCATGTTTCATTGAAATATACAGCTGTGTGTCATCCGCATAGCAGTGAAAGTTAACATTATGTTTTTGAATAACATCCCCAAGAGGTAAAATATATAGTGAAAACAATAGTGGTCCTAAAACGGAACCTTAAGGAACACCAAAATGTACAGTTGATTTGTCAGAGGACAAACCATTCACAGAGACAAACTGATATCTTTCCGACAGATAAGATCTAAACCAGGCCAGAACTTGTCCGTGTAGACCAATTTGGGTTTCCAATCTCTCCAAAAGAATGTGGTGATCGATGGTATCAAAAGCAGCACTAAGGTCTAGGAGCACGAGGACAGATGCAGAGCCTCGGTCCGATGCCATTAAAATGTAATTTACCACCTTCACAAGTGCCCTCTCAGTGCTATGATGGGGTCTAAAACCAGACTGAAGCATTTTGTATACATTGTTTGTCTTCAGGAAGGCAGTGAGTTGCTGCGCAATAGCCTTTTCTAAAATTTTTGAGAGGAATGGAAGATTCGATATAGGCCGATAGTTTTTTACATTTTTCTGGGTCAAGGTTTGGCTTTTTCAAGAGAGGCTTTATTACTGCCACTTTTAGTGAGTTTGGTACACATCCGGTGGATAGAGAGCCGTTTATTATGTTCAACATAGGAGGGCCAAGCACAGGAAGCAGCTCGTTCATTAGTTTAGTTGGAATAGGGTCCAGTATGCAGCTTGAAGGTTTAGAGGCTATGACTATTTTCATCATTATGTCAAGAGATGTAGTACTAAAACACTTGAGCGTCTCTCTTGATCCTAGGTCCTGGCAGAGTTGTGCAGACTCAGGACAACTGAGCTTTGAAGGAATACGGAGATTTAAAGAGGAGTCTGTAATTTGCTTTCTAATAATCATAATATTTCCCTCAAAGAAGTTCATGAATTTATCACTGCTAAAGTGAAAGTCATCCTCTCTTGGGGAGTGCTGCTTTTTAGTTAGCTTTGCTACAGTATCAAAAAGGAATTTCGGATTGTTCTTATTTTCCTCGAGCAGCAGTAAGGGCTCTTCGGTACTGCACGGTACTGTCTTTCCAAGCTAGTCGGAAGACTTCCAGTTTGGTGTGGCGACCATTTCCGTTCCAATTTATATAGCACGACTTTTGATGTTCCTTGGTTGGGGTCTGAGCAGATTAGTTGTTGCAATTGCAAACGTAATAAAATGGTGGTCCGATAGTCCAGAATTATGAGGAAAAACATTAAGATCCACAACATTTATTCCATGGGACAAAACTAGGTCCAGAGTATGACTGTGACAGTGAGTGGGTCCAGAGACATGTTGGACAAAACCCACTGAGTCGATGATGGCTCCGAAAGCCTTTTGGAGTGGGTCTGTGGACTTTTCCATGTGAATATTAAAGTCACCAAAGATTAGAATATTATCTGCTATGACTACAAGGTTCGATAGGAATTCAGGGAACTCAGTGAGGAACGCTGTATATGGCCCAGGAGGCCTGTAAACAGTAGCTATAAAAAGTGATTGAGTAGGCTGCATAGATTTCATGACTAGAAGCTCAAAAGACGAAAACGTCATTTTTTTTTGTAATTTGAAATTTGCTATCGTAAATGTTAGCAACACCTCCGCCTTTGCGGGATGCACGGGGGATATGGTCACTAGTGTAGCCAGGAGGTGAGGCCTCATTTAACACAGTAAATTCATCAGGCTTAAGCCATGTTTCAGTCAGGCCAATCACATCAAGATTATGATCAGTGATTAGTTCATTGACTATAATTGCCTTTGAAGTAAGGGATCTAACATTAAGTAGCCCTATTTTGAGATGTGAGGTATCATGATCTCTTTCAATAATGACAGGAATGGAGGTGGTCTTTATCCTAGTGAGATTGCTAAGGCGAACACCGCCATGTTTAGTTTTGCCCAACCTAGGTCGAGGCACAGACATGGTCTCAATGGTGATAGCTGAGCTGACTACACTGACTGTGCTAGTGGCAGACTCCACTATGCTGGCAGGCTGGCTAACAGCCTGCTGCCTTGCCTGCACCCTATTTCATTGTGGAGCTAGAGGAGTTAGAGCCCTGTCTATGTTGGTAGATAAGATGAGAGCACCCCTCCAGCCAGGATGGAGTCCGTCACTCCTCAGCAGGTCAGGCTCGGTCCTGTTTGTGGGTGAGTCCCAGAAAGATGGCCAATTATCTACAAATTCTATCTTTTGGGAGGGGCAGAAAACAGTTTTCAACCAGCGATTGAGTTGTGAGACTCTGCTGTAGAGCTCATCACTCCCCCTAACTGGGAGGGGGCCAGAGACAATTACTCGATGCCGACACATCTTTCTAGCTGATTTACACGCAGTAGGTATGTTGCGCTTGGGGATCTCTGACTGTTTCATCCTAACATCGTTGGTGCCGACGTGGATAAAAATATCTCTATACTCTCTACACTCGCAAGTTTTAGCTTTGGCCAGCACCATCTTCAGATTAGCTTTAACGTCGGTAGCCCTGCCCCCTGGTAAACAGTGTATGATCGCTGGATGATTCGTTTTAAGTCTAATACTGCGGGTAATGGAGTCGCCAATGACAAGAGTTTTCAATTTGTCAGAGCTAATGGTGGGAAGCTTCGGCGTCTCAGACCCCGTAACGGGAGGAGTAGAGACCAGAGAAGACTCGGCCTCTGACTCCGACTCGCTGCTTTAATGGGGAAAACCGGTTGAAAGTTTCTGTCGGTTGAATGAGCGACACCGGTTGAGCGTTCCTACAGCATTTCCTTCCAGAAACCGTGAGAAAGTTGTCCGGCTGCAGGGACTGTGCAAGGGGATTTATACTACTATCTGTACTTACTGGTGGCACAGACGCTGTTTCATCCTTTCCTACACTGAAATTACCCTTGCCTAACGATTGCGTCTGAAGCTGGGCTTGTAGCACAGCTATCCTCGCTGAATAAGGTGCCCAGAGTAAACTGCCTGCTACTCAGTCCCAGATGCTAATATATGCATATATTTGGATAGAAAACAATCTGAACTTTCTTAAACTGTTTGAATAATGTCTGTTAGTATAACATAACTCCTATGACCGGCAAAAACCTGAGAAAAAAATCCAACCAGGAAGTGGGAAATCTCAGGTTGCTCATTTGGGTTGTGGGTAGTTGTTTCCTGTTTTGTCACCTAATAGGACTCTTTCGTTTTTGTCGTGTTTTCTCCTTTGTTATTTTTGCGTTCAGTTTAATAAATATAACATGAACACTTACTACACTGCTCATTGGTCCGGTCCTTTATACTCCTCGGCAGAAGAGGAGGAAAACCGTTACAGAACTACCCACCACCAAAAAAGGACCAAGCAGCGTGGTAAACAGGAGCAGAGGGTTCTGGACTCCTGGACTTGGGAGGAGATACCGGAGAATGGAGTTGGCGACACAAAAAAGGCACAAAAAAGGCAACAGAGGCAGCCCCCAACATTTTTTGGGGGGGTGCACACGGGTGCACACGGGGAGATTGGCGGAGACAGGCGATAGACCTGAGCCAACTCCCTGTGCTTACCGGAAGAAGCGCAGTACTGGTCAGGCACTGTGTTACGCGGTCAAGCGCATGGTGTCGCCAGTACGCGCTCATAGCCCGGTGCGCTTTAGGCCAGTGCCGGTATTGTGCCGGCTCAGTGTGTTTGGTCTCCGGTACGCCGTTTCAGCCCAGGGTAACCTGCGCCGGCTCTGCATGCTCTGCATACAGCTGTCAATCGATGTCTCTGATTGAGAACCATACTTAGGCAGCCTGTTTTCCCACTATGGGTTGTGGGTAGTTGTTTCCTGTTTTGTGTTTTGTCACCTAATAGGATGGTTTCGTTTTTGTTGTGTTTTCTCCTTTGTTATTTTTGTGTTCAGTTTAATAAATATAACATGAACACTTACGACGCTGCGCATTGGTCCAATCCTTCATACTCCTCGTCAGAAGAGGAGGAAAACCATTACATGGGCGTAAATTCTGATGAATATCATCTAAGGTAAGTCAATATTTATAATGTTATTTCTGACTTCTGTTGACTGCACAATATGGCGGATATCTTTTTGGCTTGTTTGGTCTCTGAGCGCCGTACTCAGATTATTGCATGGTTTGCTTTTTCCTTAACCTGTTAGACCTATAGGGGCAGTATTTCATTTTTTGATAAAAAGATGTGCCCGTTTTTAGCGCAATATTTTGTCACGAAAAGATGCTCGACTATGCTTGGAATTGATAGTTTTGGAAAGAAGACACTGACGTTTCCAGAACTGCAAAGATTTTCACTGTGAGTGCCAAAGAACAAAATCTACAGGCAAAACCAAGATGTTTGAGTGACCAGGAAATCAACAGGATTTCTGGAGGCACGTTTTCCATGATCGCCTTATATGGCTGTGAATGCGACAGGAATGAACGGACACTTCCTATCGTTTCCCCCAGGTGTCTGCATCATTGTGACGTATTTGTAGGCATATCATTGGAAGATTGACCATAAGAGCCTACAATTACCAAGTGTCCCGCACGGTGTCTGCGTGGAAATTGGTGCGCAAAAGTCAGGTACCAGTATTTTTCCATCCGAATCAGAGAAGAATGCACGCTTCCAGGGACGGCATTTAAATGAAGAGATATATGACAAAACACCTTGAGGATTGATTCAAACAACGTTTTCCATGTTTCAGTCGATGGAGTTAATTCGGAAAAAAGTTCGACGTTTAGGTGACTGAATTTTCGGTTAGTTTCGGTAGCCAAATGCATAGTAACAAAACGGAACGTTGTGTCCTACACAAGCATCTTTCAGGAAAAACTGGACATCTGCTATGTAACTGAGAGTCTCCTCATTGAAACATCTGAAGTTCTTCAAAGGTAAATTATTTTATTTGATCCCTTTGCTGGTTTTTGTGAATGTTGCGTGCTAAATGCTAACGCTAAATGCTAAGCTAGCTATCACCACTCTTACACAAATTATTGATTTTCTCTGGTTCTAAAGCATATTTTGAAAATCTGAGACGACAGGATTGTTAAGAAAAGGATAAGCTTGAGGGCAGGCATATTCATTTCATTTCATTTGCAATTTTTAGAAATCGCTAATGTTGCGTTATGGTAATGAGCTTGAGGCTGTAGTCACGATCCCGCATGCGGGATGGGGCGGCCTAAGAGCTATCGTATCCAATTTTAAAAAGGCTTTACAGCGAAAGCACAACATACGATTATGTTAGGTCACGAACGCGTTACGTTCATTAATGTTTTGCTTCCAAAACATCCGGTGATTTTGCAGACAGCCACATCAATTTACAGAAATACTCATAATAACCATTGATAAAAGATACAAGTGTTGTTCAAAGATTTAAAGATAGACTTCTCCTTAATGCAACCGCTGTGTCAGATTTCAAAAGATTTTTACGGAAGAAGCACACCATGCAATAATCTGAGTACAGCGCTCAGAGACCAAACCAGCCAAAGAAATATCCGCCATGTTGTGGAGTCACCATTAGTCAGAAATAGCATTATTGTCACGTTCTGACCTTAATTCTGTTATTATATCTTTCTTTTAGTATGGTCAGAGCGTGAGTTGGGTGGGTTGTCTATGTTCGTTTTTCTTTCTATGTTTGGTTTCTGTGTTTGGCCTAGTATGGTTCTCAATCAGAGACAGGTGTCGTTAGTTGTCTCTGATCGAGAATCATACTTAGGTAACCTTTTTCCACCTGTGTTTTCGTGGGTGTTTGTCTTCCGTGTCAGTGTTTGTCGCCACACGGGACTGTTTCGTTCATTTCACGTTTATTGTTTTGTATTTCGTAGTGTTCAGTTTATGTTTTAAAATAAACATAATGGACACTTACCACGCTGAGTTTTGGTCCTCCGATCCTTCTCGTTTCTCCTCCTCAGAAGAGGAGGATGAGATCCGTTACAATTATACATATTCACTTACCTTTGATGATCTTCATCAGAATGCACTCCCAGGAATCCCAGTTCCCCAATAAATGTTTGATTTGTTTGATAAAGTTCATCCTTTCTGTCCAAATTCCTCCTTGTTGTTAGCGCGTTCAGCACAGTAATCCATCTTCATGAGGCGCGAGCACTAGGTCCAGATGAAAAGTCCAAAAGTTCCGTTACAGTCCGTAGAAACATGTAAAACGATGTATAGACTCAATCTTTAGGATGTTTTTAACATAAATCTTCAATAATGTTCCAACTGGATAATTCTGTTGTCTTCAGAAATGCAATAGAACACGAGCTACCTCTCACGTGAACGAGCGTCACGAGCTTGTGGCACTCTGCCAGACAACTGACTCAAAGAGCCCTTATGAGCCCCTCCTTTACAGTGGAAGCCTTAGGAAGTGCAATTTGACCCCATAGACAAACGTCAGATTTCCCACTTCCTGGTTGTAATATTCTAAGGTTTTCACCTTCCATATGAGTTATTTTATACTCACAGACATCATTCAAACAGTTTTAGAAACGTCAGAGTGTTTTCTATCCAAATCTACTAATACTGTGCATATATTATCAACTGGGACTGAGTAGCAGGCAGTTTACTCTGGGCATGCTTTTCATCCAAACGTGAAAATGCTGTCCCCTATCCCAAACAGGTTATTAACATGTGTAAATATTTGTATGAACATAACAAGATTCAACAATTGACACATGAACTGAACAAGTTCCACAGACATGTGACAAACACAAATGGAATAATGTGTCCCTGAACAAGGGCGGAGGGAGTCAAAATCAAAAGTAACAGTCAGAATATGGTGTGGCCATCAGCTACATTAAGTACTGCAGTGCATCTCCTCCTCATGGACTGCACCAGATTTGCCAGTTCTTGCTGTGAGATGTTACCCCCCTGTAACATGTTAGTGTCTTAATAACCTCTTGATTCTAGCCATCCCGGATCCGGGATCGTGAATACAGCCTCAAGCTTATTACCATAACGCAACGTTAACTACTCATGACAATCGCAAATTAAATGAAATAAATATGCTAGCTCTCAAGCTTAGCCTTTTGTTAACAACACTGTCATCTCAGATTTTCGAAATATGCTTTTCAACCATAGCAAAACAAGCATTTGTGTAACAGTATTGATAACTAGCGTAGCATTTAGCGTTTAGCGTAGCATTTAGCGTTAGCATTCAGCGGGCAACATTTTCACATAAACAAGAAAAGCATTCAAATAAAATAATTTACCTTTGAAGAACTTCAGATGTTTTCAATGAGGAGACTCTCAGTTAGATAGCAAATGTTCAGTTTTTCCAAAAATATTATTTGTTTAGGACAAATCGCTCCGTTTTGTTCATCACGTTTAGCTACCAAAAAACCTGTATCCAGGAGTGTAATTATCCCGCAAGCTCATTAGCATAACACAACGTTAACTATTCATGAAAATCGCAAATGAAATGAAATAAATATATTAGCTCTCAAGCTTAGCCTTTTGTTAACAACACTGTCAACCATAGCAAAACAAGCATTTGTGTAAGATTATTGATAGCTAGCGTAGCATTTAGCGTAGCATTTAGCATAGCACTCAGCGGGCAACATTTTCACAAAAACAAGAAAAGCATTCAAATAAAATAATTTACCTTTGAAGAACTTCGGATGTTTTCAATGAGGAGACTCTCAGTTAGATAGCAAATGTTCAGTTTTCCTTGAAAGATTCTTTGTGTAGGAGAAATCGCTCCGTTTTGTTAGTCACGTTTGGCTACCAAAATAAAAAACGAAAATTCAGTCATCAAAACGCCAAACTTTATTCCAAATTAACTCCATAATATCGACTGAAACATGGTAAACGTTGTTTCGAATCAATCCTCAAGGTGTTTTTCACATATCTCTTCGATGATATATCGTTCGTGGAAGTCTCCTCTCTCCTCTGAATCACATGGATGAATGCGTGCAGCTGAAGATTACGCACCAATTTCGGCAAAGGACACCGGGCGGACACCTGGTAAATGTAGTTTCTTATGGCCAATCTTCCAATGATATGCCTACAAACACGTCACAATGCTGCAGACACCTTGAGGAAACGGCAGAACATGTAGGCTCGTTCAGGGCGCATTCACAGCCATATAAGGAGACAATGGAAAACAGCGCCTCAAAAATGTTGCTCATTTCCTGTTTGAAGTTATCTTGGTTTCGCCTGTAGCATCAGTTCTGTGGCACTCACAGATAATATCTTTGCAGTTTTGGAAACGTCAGAGTGTTTTCTTTCCAAAGCTGTCAATTATATGCACAGTCGAGCATCTTTTCGTGACAAAATATCTTGTTTAAAACGGGAACGTTTTTTTCATTCAAAAATGAAATACTGCCCCTAGTGTTCCAAGAGGTTAACGACCGCTCCACAGGTGCATGTTCATTAATTGTTTATGGTTAATTGAACAACCATGGGAAACAGTGACATTTTTAGGATTTTCATGAATTATCTTTGAAAGACAGGGTCCTGAAAAAAAAGAGTTTTTGTCCTTTCAGTGTCAAAATGGCTAGTAGTTCCTCCTTTGTACTCATGTTGTCAAAAGCCATTTTGATGAAAATGTATATCTGTGCCACATCTATCATATCTGTGGACTCATCAAACTGGAGGGAATAACACTCGCAGTTGTCAGTATCCTTCTTCAGTTGGTACTCAAGGTTCTCCGCTATTCCCTCATCTTCCTGTCTCCATATTTCTGGTCAACTGAATGTCATTGATGGCAGCCATAATTTCAGTCTTATTCTTAAAATACCAAAACAGCGAGTCTGCAGCCTCCATAAATGGTTCATTGATCATCTCCCTATCTTTGAACAACTTTTTATGCTTTGCAAAAACCCGACTCACACGATAAGATACTATGGTTGCTGCCTTCCCTTTGGTCACAGGCCTTGTGAAAATTGACTGCTGCGCTGCCAGTTGTTTTTTTAGTTCTTGTACCTTTCTTCTACGTAATTCAGTCTTTGCTGGAACATCTCTTTCCTGGATTTTGTGTGTGGTTTTAAAATGTTGTTCTATGTTACCTTTCTTTGGGATAGCGATGCTATTATGGCAGATGAGGCACACACGTTTTGAGTTTAACATGACGAAAAAATAATCCTCCTCCCACTCAGTTTATTTGTATCCTTCCCTTCACTCATTATTGCTGTGGCGACCACACAACGTAAGAACAATTTAAGAATGAATCTGGCTACAAAGTTAGCTAGCTAGCTTCCTGCCTGGCGTTACCGTTACCTCGACTTGGAGTTGGCGGGTGGCATCTGAACCGCACTAACTAGGCATACGTAAATAAGTGGGCAGGGACTGGTCATATTTTATGTAAATCATGTGACTTTTCAGACATTGCTGTGAACATTAAAACAGAAAGAGATTACAGGCATTTATTTGTGTGGCTGAATTTTAGTAGATGTATAATCATCTCACGATCGACTTGCAAGCACTTTGCGATCGACTGGTTGGGCACCCCTGCTCTAGCTAGCTCATCTTTCTTCTGCCCTGTGGGAAACTGTACAACCTTGCTACTTTGTGGGCACCTATAAACATTTCTCTATATAGCTCAACATCTTTTGCCCCAGGGGAAACTGTAAAACCTTGCTTTGAGGGCACATATGAACGTTTCGCTAGATGATATGACACCTCTAGCATTAATTTATCTCTCTGTAGGACCTAAGAGAGGTGCACAGATATGAGCCTGGTGTGCTTGTCTCAACACTAGCTGATGATAAAGATGAGGCTGAGTTCGAGGCTGCAGAAGTTTCACCACCAGCAACACAGCAGCGTGCAACACAGGTTGTGCTGCTGCTCCAGTTTCAACTGTTCTGCCTGCAGCTATGGAACCCTGACCCGTTCACCGGATGTGCGAACTTGTCCTAGACCTGCTGTTTTCAACTCACTCTCTCTACAACACTTGCTGTTCGACCTCTGAATGCTCAGGTATGAAAAGCCAAGTGACATTTACTCCTGATTTACTGACCTGATGCACCTTCTACAACCACTGTGATTATTATTTGACCCTGCTGGTCATCTATGAATGTTTGAACATCTTGGAGAACAATCTGGCATTAATGGCCATGTACTTATATAATCTCCGCCACAGAAAGAAGAGAACTGGTAACCCCTCAGAGCCTGGTTACACTCTAGGTTTCTTCCTAGGTTCCTGCTTTTCTAGGGAGTTTCTCTTAGCTACAGTGCTTCTTCATCTGCATTCTTTGCTGTTTGGGGGTTTAGAGTGGGTTTCTGTATAGCCATTTGTGACATCTGCTGATGTAAAAAGGGCTTTATAAATGTATTTGATTGATTGACTTTACACTAGAACCGCCATAGACCAATGGCCACTGACGCTTGATTTTGTAAAAATAATAATATTCTGAACCTCAAAAAATCTGTCTTGCTCCTTCCCTGACTTTTCCTAAATGGTTTTATTTTACACACTAATTTTGAAATCACAAACAGAAAAGCATTTCGAGCCTTTTTACCTGTTTTCTTCACACCTATTTCCAACTTAACCTGCCAAGACAATGTGTTGTAGAATGTTGGTACCCAGCCAGGCACTAATGCATCTCTCTCTCCTCACTGAATGAATGACAAATGGATGAATGGGCGATAATTGGGCACCATACTCCACAATCAAATTTAAATTAGGCCTAACGGAATGATAAGGAGGGTGAAGAGGTTGATTTAATTTAGGAATACAATAGTATAATTGTGAGTTTGTGTTATGCCTATTGATCAGAAGCTAATATTTTGCCCGCACGCCTTGCAGATTGATACCACTCTCTTTCGTATTTTACTATGTAAAAAATAAACTGTTATGGTATAATTGTATTTACTGTAACTCTTTACTAATCAAATGTATTGTAAGTGAAATGAAAACATGTGACATGTTGCAGTAGGCCTTTAGAATAATGCAAAACTTAATCCTTTTTATTTTTTAATTTAAATTAGGCCAAACTGAATGAGGGTGAAGAGGTTGATTTAATTTAGAACAACATTAGTGTAATGATGAGCTTGTGCTATGGTTATTTATCAGCATTGACTGTTTTATGTATCGTAACTCTATTACTAATTGTATTATAAGGGAAACATTATACGTGTTGCTCTAGTCCTTTAGAATAATGTAAAACATATCCTTGACTCCATCCAAGTTGACAAGCAGGAAACAAATGATGCTAGTCAGCCTGCACAGCCAGCCCATCGAAACTACATCTAAGCAATACCGAAACTAATTTCACACATTGTAGGAGTTAGCCTATAGACAATATTAGATTGACAATAATCTGATGAGTGACAATATTAGGCCTATTAGTTGTCAAATTGTACATGAAGAGATGTGCACATCTTGTAATTGACAGATGCAGGGAAAGGAGCATCACTTTATCAAATCCTCAGTCAGAGTCACATGTAGGTAAAACGTTTTGATTTCTATGTAGTATGAGAAAGATGACAAAGAGCATATTATGCAGTTTCTATGACACTTACCTTTTTCAAATTACTCTCAAAATTCAAGAGGGGCAGCTCCATTTCCAAATGTTACTTTTTCCAAGAATATCGGTGCTGTCTATGCATTCACCACATGACCACTCACGCAGCAGCATTGCTCTTGCTACTAATCAAAAACTAGTAACATAATACAATTGAAATATGCTATTCTGTTGTCAATGGATGAAGGGGCGATAGAAACCAGATAGAACTGATAATGGTGCATTTGACTTCAATGAGCTGAATGATGAGGAGGTTGAACAGGGTAATTTAACTTGATTGATCTGAATGATGAGAGTGAAGTGGATGATTGAATTTAGAACAATATTGTAATGATGATGAAGAATTGTTGGTGTTGTGGGCGGACCAATTATTTTATTATGAAAGGATGGAAATGGTTATAATTTCTCCTTAGAGAGTCAAATAAGACACTGAGTACCACATACAATGTGTGTTGTTCACAATGGCGAGCCGAACCAACAGAATTGACACACATGAATTTAGGTGAGTTGGAGTTGGTTGGAGCGTCGGATATTGAGCTTGAAATCGACATTGCTGATGAAGAGTCTTCATCTGATTTGGGTTGTTGACTTCGAGCCTCCACCTCTGATGCCTGAGCCACACCGCAGAAAAACAAAAACAGAGCCAACTAATATGGTGATCCCAACTGCCACAATGAGACAGTAGTCTGGGAGGGATGGCACGGTTTGGGTAGAAAAGAGTGATGAGTTTGTGACATGCAGATGTTGCAACACATCAGAGATTGTATTGTTGCTCATGCGAACTGAAAAGGAAACTACTTTGGACATGTCTATGGACGAATTCAAAGCATTTATTGCACACTTGTATATCCGCAGGGCACACGGCAGAAAGACATGGATGTTGAGTCATTTAGGTCTGATAGGTATGGGGTGGACTTTTTCAGAGAGACCATTCCACGCAACCACTTCAGAGAGATTACGCGGGACCTGCAGCTGGTGCACACGGAACAAGGCCCATGAAAAATGTATGCAGTTCAACTGATTTGTTTGTGGCGCTTGCTCACACAAAGCCTCTAAGCTGTGTCCTGACTGTGATCCTAAATCATAAAGAGAAGACGAATCATGCGTAAAAGCACGCAAATAATTAACGAGACATGGTATGGTCATAACAACATACAGGAACTCAAGTCCTTTTGTTCACCTGACTTAGAATTCCTCACAATCAAATGCCGAGCGCATTATCTACAAAGAGAATTCTCTTCGATCATAACCACAGTCGTTTATATTCCCCCCAGCAGACACATCGACAGCCCTGAACGAACATCATTTGCCTCTATGTAAACTGGAAACCACATATCCTGAGGATGCATTTATTGTAGCTGGGGATTTTAACAGGGCTAATCTGTGAGCAAGGCTCCCTACATTTTATCAGCATATCGATTGCGCGACCCGGGCTGGCAAAACCCTGGAACATTGTTATTCTAACTTCCGCAACGCATATAAGGCCCTCTCCCGCCCTCCTTTCGGAAAAGCTGACCACGACTCCATTTTGTTGCTCCGAACCTATAGACAAAAACTAAAACAGGAAGCACCCGTGCTCAGGTCTGTTCAACGCTGGTCCGACCCATCGAATTCCACGCTTTAAGATTGCTTCGATCACGTGGACTGGGATATGTTCCGCATAGTGTCGAACACGCTGATCCGGTAGGCGAGTTAATTAGGAAGTGCATCGGTGATATTGTACCCACAGCATCTATTAAAACATTCCCCAACCAGAAACCGTGGATTAATGGCAGCATTCGCACAAAACTGAAAGCGCAATCCACTGC
Organism: Oncorhynchus keta; assembly: GCF_023373465.1. Classification (NCBI taxonomy): domain Eukaryota; kingdom Metazoa; phylum Chordata; class Actinopteri; order Salmoniformes; family Salmonidae; genus Oncorhynchus; species Oncorhynchus keta. Next base: position 18,242,688 of record NC_068441.1, read on the forward strand.
TTTTAATCAAGGCAAGGTGACCGGAAACATGGCCGAATACAAACAGTGTAGCTATTCCCTCCGCAAGACAATCAAACAAGCTAAGTGTCAGTATAGAAACAATGTAGAGTCAAAATTCAGTGGCTCAGACATGAGAGGTATGTGGCAGGGTCTACAATCAATCATGGACTAAAAAAGAAAAACCAGCCCCGTCGCGGACCATGATAAACTAAACAACTTCTTTGATCGCTATGAGGACAATACAGTGCCACTGACACGGCCCGCTACCAAAACCTGCAGGCTCTCCTTCACTGCAGCCAACATGAGTAAAACGTTTAAAATGCTGGCTGGTGTGTTTAAGGACATTTTCAACCAATCCTTATGCCAGTCTACAGTTTCCACATGCTTCAAGAGGACCACCATTGGTCCTGTTCCCAAGAAAGCTAAGGTAACTGAGATAAATCTCATCATGAAGTGCATTGAGAGACTAGTCAATGACCATATTACCTCCACCCTACCTGACACCACAGACCCACTCCAATTTGCTTACCGTCCCAATAGGTCCACAGACGACGCAATCGAAATCACACTGCCCTAAACCATCTGGACAAGAGGAATACCTACAGAGGGGAGAACAAGTATTTGATACACTGCCGATTTTGCAGGTTTTCCTACTTACAAAGCATGTAGAGGTCTGTAATTTTTATCATAGGTACACTTCATCTGTGAGAGATGGATTCTAAAACAAAAATCCAGAAAATCACATGTGATTTTTAAGTAATTAATTTGCATTTTATTGCATGACATAAGTATTTGATACATCAGAAAAGCAGAACTTAATATTTGGTACAGAAACCTTTGTTTGCAATTATAGAGATCATACTTTTCCTGTAGTTCTTGACCAGGTTTGCACACAATGCAGCAGGGATTTTAGCCCACTCCTCCATACAGACCTTCTCCAGATCCTTCAAGTTTTGGGGCTGTCGCTGGGCAGTACGGACTTTCAGCTCCCTCCAAAGATTTTCTATTGGGTTCAGGTCTGGAGACTTGTTAGGCCACTCCAGGACCTTGAGATGCTTCATACGGAGCCACTCCTTAGTTGCCCTGGCTGTGTGTTTCAGGTTGCTGTCATGCTGGAAGACCCAGCCACGACCCATCTTCAGTGCTCTTACTGAGAGAAGGAGGTTGTGGCCAAGATCTCGCGATACATGGCCCCATCCATCCTCCCCTCAATACGGTGCAGTCGTCCTGTCCCCTTTGCAGAAAAGTATCCCCAAATAATGATGTTTCCACCTCCATGCTTCACGGTTGGGATGGTGTTCTTGGGGTTGTACTCATCCTTCTTCTTCCTCCAAACACGGCGAGTGGAGTTTAGACCAAAAAGCTCTATTTTTGTCTCATCAGACCACACGACCTTCTCCCATTCCTCCTCTGGATCATCCAGATGGTCATTGGCAAACTTCAGATGGGCCTTGACATGTGCTGGCTTGAGCAGGGAGAACTTGCATGTGCTGCAGGAATTTAATCCATGACGGCATAGTGTGTCACTAAAGGTTTTCTTTGAGACTGTGGTCCCAGCTCTTTTCAGGTCATTGACCAGGTCCTGCCGTGTAGTTCTGGACTGATCCCTCACCTTCCTCATGATCATTGATGCCCCACGAGGTGAAATCTTGCATGGAGGCCCAGACCGAGGGTGATTGACCGTCATCATGAACTTCTTCCATTTTCTAATAATTGTGCCAACAGTTGTTGCCTTCTCACCAAGCTGCTTGCCTATTGTCCTGTAGCCCATCCCAGCCGTGTGCAGGTCTACAATTTTATCCCTGATGTCTTTACACAGCTCTCTGGTCTTGGCCATTGTGGAGAGGTTGGAGTCTGTTTGATCGAGTGTGTGGACAGGTGTCTTTTATACAGGTAATAAGTTCAAACAGGTGCAGTTAATACATAGTGGATATATAGTGGAGAACAGGAGGGATTCTTAAACAAAAAACTAACAGGTCTGTGAGAGTCGGAATTCTTACTGGTTGGTAGGTGATCAAATACTTATGTCATGCAATAAAATGCTAAAAATTGGTTAAATAAAGGATAAATCAAATAAAAATGACTAATCTCACATGTATATACTGTACTCTATACCATCTACTGCATCTTGCCGATGCCGTTCGCTACACTCGCATTGACATCTGTTAAATGTGTATGTGACAAATACAATTTGATTTGATTTAATGGCACACTACAGTGTACAATACGATCAACAAATGACTGTTTTACTATCTTGTCATAAATATATCCTTCACAATTGATCATGCACTGGTGCGTTAGTTTAGGAATTTAGCAAATAATTTCACTTGCGCACCTGGCTGGTTATATTATTATTAATATTATCTTTTTTGTTTATACTTTGTCAAAAGAAGCTGTAACTGTAATTTATTAATTACTATTACTCTATTGCTAATCGAATCTACAAATATATTTGATAAATGCTTACACTGTAATGTCATAAGGTAAACGAAAATAGGCTTGAAGCCTTTGTTTTTTTCTAGCACTGTAGAATTATGCAAAACATGTCCTTGACTTGAAATAACAATTTCTTTAAAAAATATATATTTCCACAAATATTTCTACATTCAATTAATCCTAGAATAAATAAAAAAATCCCCATTAATATCGGTCAGTTTAAGATAGAGATATCTGTTTTTTTGCATTGAATGTATCTCAATCCACTGCATCCGCATGTCACACAGCTTGACGGGTGTACGTTCCGCTGGAGGTTCAGGACAGGCTGATCTGGTGGGCTCACATGTGGTGGGCCCTCCTCTGGTCATCCGGGCAACAGTAGGACAGTGCGATGTCTTAGTGGGAAGTACTGGTGGTCCACTTTGGCCAAGGACGTGAGGGTTTATGTGTCCTCCTGCTCGGTGTGCACTCAGTGCAAGGCTCCTCGGCACCTGCCCAGAGGGCAGTTACAATCCCTTCCCGTTACACAGAGGCCTTGGTCACACCTGTCGGTTGACTTCCTGACCGATCTGTCTCAGTCACAGGGCAACATCACGATCCTGGTCATTGTGGATCGGTTTTCAATGTCCTGTTGTTGCCCGGTCTCCCTATGGCACTACACACTGTGGAGGCCTTGTTTACTCACGTCTTCCAGCAGTATGGAGTGTCTGAGGACATTGTTTCTGATCGGGGTCCCCAGTTCACATCCAGGGTGTGGAAGGCGTTCATGGAACGTTTGGTGGTCTCGGTCAATCTGACTCAGTTACACCAGGTCTGTCAGGAGGAATGGGCCAACATTCACCCAACTTATTGTGGGACGCTTGTGGAAGGCTACACAAAACTTTTGACCCAGGTTAAACAATTTAAAGGCAATGCTACCAAATACTAATTGAGTGTATGTAAACTTCTGACCCACTGGGAATGTGACGAAAGAAATAAAAGCTTAAATAAATAAATATCTCTACTATTCTGACATTTCTCATTCTTAAGATAAAGTGGTGATCCTAACTGACTTAAGACAGGGAATTTTTAGGATTAAATGTCAGGAATTGTGAAAAACTGAGGTTAAATATATTTGGCGAAGGTGTATGTAAACTTCCGACTTCAACTATAAATACACGTATACATATATATATACCAAAAAATACATGGAGGATTGGAAATGATGCAGAAAATAACATTGATGGAATTTACAATCTATCTCAGTATTAAAGCTGATCTATCCTCTTAAAAATAATACAAAACAAGAATGTCAAACAACAAGAATAACATAAATCATACCTTTTGTCTCTCTATAGACAAGCTCCTACCTCCTCCATGTTATTTGTGTAAAATTAAACTTCATGATTTTCCTTACAATTCTAGGACAGTTCATCCTGCCTTGTAGCTTTTGCTGTACTTTTGCCCCTCTCAGATTCGACATTGTTTATTCATGGTAACAGTCCAATTAACGAAACTCTGCAAAATGCAGACATCTTGTAAGAGCCTCTGAATCACCCTGTAGATATGGCATTATCACCAATTTTTTGCTAATCACAAATGGAATGCATTATCTCTGGATGATTTGTGTCAGTAAGTACATACAAGTTGGATATGGCAGAACACAATCATTCCTTCTGTCTCCATTCGTCTCAGAGCTGAGGTAGAGGTCAGTCTGTAGGGGCTTACATCAACCAACTAACTAGTCAAGAGTTGAATTAGACCAGGTGTTCTCCATATAGGTACGATCACTTCTCTTTACTGTATGTTTTATTAGACTATGTCTGAGTAATCTTACTGGTCATGGCAACTGCTCATTGCTTTTATTACAACTTTTTGAAATAGAAAGTGTTAAAAGCCCCAAGCATAATTTAAATAGCTACACACAATCTTCATTAACTTAGTTGAAAGGCTCGTTCAATTGAATACATATTTTTTAATGTGTGTAGCCATTTAAATTTCAGCACACCTAATGAGGCATTATGGAGTAATAGACTTTCAGAGCTAAACAAACTGTTATCCCCTTATTTCTGATATATCTATCACTGATGGGGCCTCCCGAGTGGCCCAGCTGTCTAAAGCACTGCATCGCAGTGATTGACGCGTCACTACAGACACAGGTTCCATCTGGGCTGTGTTGCAGCCGGCCGCGACCGGAAGACCCATGAGGCGGCGTACAATTGGCCCAGCATCGTCCAGGTTAGGGGAGGGTTTGGCCGGCCGGGATGTCCTTGTCTCATCGCACTCTAGCGACTCCTGTTGTGGGCCGGACGCATGCATGCTGACACAGTGGACAGTTGTTTAGTGTTTCCTCTGACACATTGGTGCGGCTGGCTAAGTGAGCAGTGTGTCTCGAAGAAGTGTGGCTTGGCAGGTTCGTGTTTCAGAGGAAATATGTCTCTCGACCAGTGGCGGATTTAGGTAAAGGTGACATGGGCAGCCGCCCTAGGCGGCATCTTGCGTGGGCACCCGTGCAAAAACCATTGATTGGAATGGTGACATTTACAGGATTGGTTTTCTATTGCTCATTTGCACTTCACGTCAATGATATTATGTCATCGTGTGGGAAGCCAGCCGCACCAATGTGTCAGAGGAAACACTACACAACTGTCCACTGTGTCAGCATGCATGCGCCCGGCCCACAACAGGAGTCGCTAGAGTGCGATGAGACAAGAGACAAGGACATCCCGGCCGGCCAAACCCTCCCCTAACCTGATTCTAGTTTGTGAGCTAGGCAGGCCACTGCTTGGGAAGGTCTCCCACTCAGAAGTATGGGATGGGGAGGGGGCGGGGGTAGGTTGACCTCAGGTCTCCCCACTGGAAGCCCGAGGTAGGGGGATCGGGGGAATCTATCAAGTAGCACACCTCTAACTTTGTACAGTTTCTAATGCAATTAGTCAAATCCGTCACATTACAAAATGCTACCAAAAAAAACACAATTTATTCATAATACTGTGAATATATAGTTTCACAGACATATTGTTGCATTTCTTTCTGGTTTGTGCGAAATAGTTAAGAACAATATAAAACCAGTCTGCACACCACCAAGGTGAATTGGTTAAGTCTTACCTCTTGGTTGACAGTAATGTATTGATGTTCGAGTGCCAAATCAAATCAAATCAACACAAATTTGTTTCTATTTGTCTGTGTTACTTCTTTTTGATATTTATGAGTCTTATTTTTGTATATTTTTGTAAATTTATAAATGTTATGATTATTTATTTGTGTCTAAATAAAAATTACAGTTAGTGAAGGCAGGGTTTGCCCAGGGAGCCATACAAGCTATAACCTCCACTGCTCTCAACCTTCGCCTCTCCTGAGTCCATACGGGAGATGCAGCAATGGGACAAGACTGTAACTACCAGTTGGGGAGAAAAAGGGGTAAAAAATAAAATATATAAGATTTTTGTTTGCAAACTGTTCTTCAATACATCAATATCTCACACAACGACCAATTATGATACAAGCAAAAACTAAATCAGGAAGTACCTGTGAGTCTCTCAATACGGAAGTGGTCAGATGACGCAGATGCTAAGCTACAGGACTGTTTTGCTAGCACAGACTGGAATATGTCCAGGATTCTTCGAATGGCATTGAGAAGTACACCATATCAGTCACTGGCTTCATCAATAAGTGCATCGATGAAAATAGGGTCCGATCCTTAAGAGCTTTAAGTATATTTAAAACCAAATACTTTTACTCAAGTAATATTACAGTGCTTGTCTATCATTATTTGGTCCATTATGCATGAATATGAAGGCTCAGCATTTGTTGTTTGCATATGTCATACCTTTGTTAATCTTGTGAACTAAAACGTTATTAAAGTGGTTGCCAATGTCAAAGGGTTTTGTTATGAACAAGCCATCTGCCCCAATGAAGGATGGAGCTTTTCTTGACTAAAATTTCATTTAAGGTACTCCAATGGCTTTTTACTCTCATTCTTTATATAATTTATCTTCGTTCCATATTACAGTTTCTTCTTTTTATTTTGTTATATGATTTCTCAATTTACTGTATGTTTGCCAGTCTGCTGTGTTTCAGACTTATTTGCTCTTCCCTTTGCCTCATCTCTCTCAGCCATACCGTTTTTCAATTCATCATCTATCCATGGGGCTTTGGCAGTTCTAACAGTTTGTTTCTTGATGGGCGCATGCCTATCACTAACCGGAAGAAGCAGTTTCATAAATGCTTCAAGTGCAGTGTCTGCATGTTCCTCATTACACACATCAGATCAACAAACATTTTTCACATCATCGACATTAGGAATCAATGCAAAACCTTGTGTCATCATTTATCCACAATTTTAGGTCAAATCTTGGAAACATAGTTTTTCAAGATATGGTTATTATATTATGATCACTACATCTGATGGGTGTGGATAGTGCTTTGGTGTAGATTTCTGCAACTTTAGTAAAGATATGATCAATACACATGGATGAGTTAGTTCCTGTTCTGTTTGTAAATACACTGGTAGATTGACAGATGATTTGAACGACATTAATGGCAATGGTTACAGTTGGAGCTTATTTTTAAGCGGGCAGTTTGATGACAACCAGTCAATATTTAGGTCACCCAGAAAATATACCTCTCTGTTGATATCACATATAGTCCAACTACTGACGACTTTTAGCACTTGGTGGTCCATTGCAACTTCCTAAGGGAATAGGCTTTAGGTGAGGCGGATTGACCTGTAGCAATATTACTTCCACATCATCATGAGAACCTCGCTGAGCCTAACAGGAGGGAGTTAATGTCTTGGACACGGGCGCTTGGGTGACAGTGGATCTTGGTCGGCCCACAGGTCTCAAAATCTCTTGTGATGGAATCCAATGGGGAAGGAAGAAGGAAGGACCTCGCGCAGGAGGGAGGAGGTTTGCCTCGAACCAAGCTAGCCTGACTCACCGCACATGTACCAGCAGCAGCGGATGGGGTCTGAATTCTCGGGGGGATGGAGGAGGTCCCAAAACCTTGTTTCCTTTGGTCAGTGACAGGCTGAGCTGTGGAGGGTGCCCCTGGATGGCTGCTGGCTGTCCATGTACTCCCAGGATCAGAGCTGACTACCGGGGCCGGGATATCCGCCTCCAGCCTGGCAAAGCTGTTTAGTAGCTGGATCTGATCTTCTAGGATATATGTAGGCCAACCATACTGCCTCCCACCTGCCCTTCTTTGCTGTGTCAGTGTCCTGTCTTCCACTGGCCACAGAGTTGAGCTTACCATCTGTCCAGTCAATTGGAGCAGGTCAGTACCATCCAACTCATCAACCATCTTCATGGAGGAGGCATTCAGAACTGAAATTCTGTGTGCCTGGGCTGCATCAAAGTACTTAGAAAGCACATCTTGTTTTTCCCGCAGCTGAGCAAGCAGCCGGAGAATCTCTTCCCTAAGCTGCTTGATGATGATACATTTGGAACAAAGAAGATATTTCTTTATCAGTTCCACCATATTTTTCTCCTCTTGCGTATACCTGAGCTAATATAACAAGTCCTCACGATGCTAAGCATCAAGCCTTACAGTGATGGTAGACACCAACGCATCCTGCTGGTAGTGTCCCAGAGAGTGTGAGAAGGAGATGTCAAGTGTCTCTTGTGCTCTTAGTGTGGTTCCTTGGTAGGGACCAGGAGCAGTACATACCCTGTAGTCATTTGACATTTAGAGGGAATTGAGAGCAAAACTGATAGTCAACGAAGATGTTCTTTTATCAGAATGTACCATTATTTTATTTAGCCTATCCGTCATGACACTTTTAGTAGCACTAGAAATGGCAGATTAATGTCAGGTGTGAAATTCTCCCAGTCTGTACACTTTGGAAACATAGAGATTGGGTGAAAGGTAGATTCACCATGTTCAAAAGTACATGTCCAGCTATGTGGAGCGAGTTAACAGTTGATAAATAAATCTAATCAACAATCATATGAGCACTGAATGACCCCACCAGTACTGATATGCAAACGTTGCATCATTTTAAAAGGCTTAATAAATCCAGCCCACAGACTTTACATTTCCATCGTGTGCAATACCATAGTGTGCCAAAAGAAAAGAAAAACATTTTAGAGAACCAATCAAACCCATTGCACAATTTCTGAGCGAATATTGCATTAACAAACGACCTCCTTTCCAGACCAGTGTGTCACAGCTCTCCCTGCACTGTGAGTAGGGTTGCAAAATTTCAATAAATAAACTTTCAATAAATTCCCTGGTTTTTCCAAAATCCTGGTTGAAGTATTCTAGATTTCCTGCTTACTCTGTCTTGATTCCGGGAACCCTCCAACCGCGATTCCGGTAAAACCATGGAATTTATTAAACCTTCCAGGGGCCTCATTTATCAATATTGCATATAGACTTTTCTAAAATACATTATATGAATGGAATTTAGAATGTTTGTTAGCATAGAAATAGTGTGATTTATCAAAAAATCATACGAGCGTCATACGCACACAGGTAGGAGATCACCATTGATAAATACCAATGTTCTCAGCATCAGTGCTGAGAACGCCCATGATTAATCATATATGGTCAAAATCATTCCTTTAAAGCATGTGGGGAATATACAACGCCGTAACGTGAAATACAATAGTGCAACCAAAAAAAAGATAAGAGATTAGCACTTTCAAAAATACTCAAATCAAATCAAATTGTATTTGTCACATGCGCCAAATACAACAGGTAGACCTTACAGTGAAATGCTTACTTAACCAACAATGCAGTTTTAAGAAAATATCCCCTCAAAAAGTGGGTAACTGGCAGCAGGGAAGTCAGGCTCGGGAGAGCAGAAATGTGTAGCAAACGGAGCCCTTTATTGAGGCGAACAAAACACAGCACTCAGAAAACTAAACACACACATACATTTACACATAACAATTTCACACACAGACATGGGGGGAAACAGAGGGTGAGATGCAAGGCAAGTAATGAGGGAATGCAAACGAGATGTGCTGGAAAACAAGACAAAACAAATGGAAAATGAAAGGTGGATCAACGATGGCTAGAAGACCGGTGATGACAACCGCAGAACGCCACCCGAACAAGGAGAGGGACCAACCTCGGCGGAAGTCGTGACACTCATTGAGTGGTTTTAGGTAGATAGTGTGGTCTACAGCTTATCATGAGATACAGCTGTTGTTTACATGTATGCATAGGCCCCGCCCTGTGTCTTACCAGAGGCTGCTGTTTTATCCTGCCGATATGGTGTATAACCCTCCAGCTGTGTGTTATTAATGTCGTTGTTCAGCCACGACTCGGTGAACCATAAGATATTACAGTTTTTTATGTCCCGTTGATAGGATATACAGTGGGGCAAAAAAGTCCTCTCTCATCTTTTTAATTGGGAGAACTTGCATAATTGGTGGCTGACTAAATAATTTTCTTCCCCACTGTATGTGCTATAAGTTTGTCCCATTTCTTTTCCAATGATTGCATGTTAGCTAGCAGGACGGAAGGCAAAACTGTTCGCTGCTCTGGCCCCCCAATGGTGGAACAAACTCCCTCACGACGCCAGGACAGCGGAGTCAATCACCACCTTCCGGAGACACCTGAAACCCCACCTCTTTAAGGAATACCTAGGATAGGATAAGTAATCCTTCTCACCCCCCCCCCCCTAAAATATTTAGATGCACTATTGTAAAGTGGCTGTTCCACTGGATGTCATAAGGTGAATGCACCAATTTGTAAGTCGCTCTGGATAAGAGCGTCTGCTAAATGACTTAAATGTAAATGTAAAATTAGCCACTCGTTGCCTGATCCTCACAAGGCACCCTGATCTTTTTCCCCCAAAACTCAGTTTCCTTCTCCAGCTAATGACGGGAATCTGGGCCTGGTCGGGTGTCAATAGTATATCCCTACCGTCCGACTCATTTAAGAAAAACTCTTTATCTAATCTGAGGTGAGTAATCGCAATTCTGATGTCCAGAAGCTCTTTTCAGTCATAAGAGACATCCTCGATGCACTGGAGGTGCTAGTGTTGAGTACAAACAAAATGTTTTATTTTGCTTGCTCAGTTGTGGTTTCTGCAGCAAAAATAAAAACATAGCTACAAAGAGAAGACCATTAGGACTATTAAAGTTGCTTTAGCAATTGCAAATATACAGTACTGCAATGATTAGAGAACAATAAGCCATCCATCCTCAACAGCTCCCTCCTGTCGGCTTATATGCCAACATTGCTGTTCTGCAGAGTGAATGAGTCGTGCGTGCCACCTTGCCACCATTTTCAGCAGCATATTTGCACATCACAGAACTTATCACCTGCACATTAAGAGTGGCAGACTTTTCTTTTCACATAGTTTAACTCGTTTTAGGATGGTGCTTTCATGGTGATGTTGGTGCCGTCTATTGCTACGTTCATATTTGGGAACTCATTGATGTCAAGAAAACCCCTCTCGACTTCAACCTGTTGTGCAATGGTGTCTGGAAATGATATGTAACTGTTCATTTTGCTGATGATTGCATCCAAAATATAGGCTCATAGAGGGATGCAGATAGCACTTGGATGTGCACAGAAATGTCATGTGTTTGACTTTCTAAAGTAGGTCTTAAATCCTTGCAAAAATCAAATAAGATTGGTTTTAGCAAATGATATCTGATGAGCCATTCAGTACTTTCTGTAAAACACCTGCCTGTCTCTAAAAATGCACTCTCTGGGAAATGCAGCATGTGCCAAATCGTCCAACAGAGCAATATCAGCCTCTCATTCGATTTCTCATTATCTCAGTCTTTTGGTTTCACTTTCATACGTGCCTCTAATTCAACACATTTCTGTACTTTATATGGATTACTATTGTAACAAATGCACTGATGTGGTCAAATTGTTGGATGTAGCCTGTCAAGATGTTGCACAAATTCACAATGGCAATACAATGAAATTGAAAAATTATTTAGTTATTGCTCTCACAATTTCAAAATGTTTCAACAAACAGTATATTTTCTCCATTCACTAGGCTACGCTTGACAAGCAGTTCCCTTATTTCACCACTTGGTACTGTGCGTAATCATAGTAATGGCTGTGCGTACATTTACCACACTCTCAAGGAAACGTTCATGTTGATAAATCTCACACTTTGCATGGAAATGATCCCACACATGGTTTACCCACAGATTTATGCCTATGCATGATTGATAAATGAGGCCCCAGGAATTTTGCAACCCTAGCTGTGAGCCATGTGGGGTCGTGTCAGCCAGGCTAGGTTGTTACTGTAATGATGTTATTTTTCTGTTGTAGCCATTACCTTTGTAAAACATGTTTCATGAAGCATGCTTCCCACACGGCGAATGAGGGGGAGTGATTGACTGAATTTATCTAATTACCTCTAAAGTTCTCTTTTGCCCATCTGTTCCCCACGGAATCCAATCCAGGCATCCTGCGCTGTGTTCTGTTTACTATACAAAGACATGCTCCAGGTTTTTGAAAGACCTTCTTGGGAGTATAGTAGATTTAGACAAATGCACACATTTTTTGTAAACTGGTTTTAGTCCATGAGTCCCAATACTATATTTACAATACCCCTTGTGGTCAAGTTATTGTGCTTTATGTAATACAGCATCTACAAAGCCAAAAGCATGTACCTTCTCATATCCCCATTGAAAGACAAGGAAAGAGTTGAATAACGACTTATAAAATAGTGTTGTTGAGAAGCAGATGGTTGGTTTGTCTCTCTTTGCTTATTTTGTTTTCTTCTTCAAAACAAAGTTGCAATGTAACATCTGCTGTGAAAGACATGCATTCTTATGAAGTCTTATGAAAGTCTATATCAAGTGGAAAGATATCAGAAATCTAATTCATCCATATCCAACAATGGCAGATTGACTGTAACGGTTTTCTTCTTGTGAAAGAGAGGCGGACCAAAATGCAGCGTGGTGGTTATTCATGTTTAATTTATAAAGACACTATACATGAATAAACTAACAAAAACAATAAACGTGCGAAAACCTAAACAGCCCTATCTGGTGCAAACACAGAGACAGGAACAATCACCCACAAAACCCAACACAAAACAGGCAGAAACAAAAAAAAACAGATATGGTTCCCAATCAGAGACAATGACTAACACCTGCCTCTGATTGAGAACCATATCAGGCCAAACATAGAAATAGACAAACCAGACACACAACATAGAATGCTCACCTCCTGACCAACACTAAAACAAGGAAAACACATACGAACCATGGTCAGAACGTGACACTGACTGTGAGGTTAAATATTTCCTGCTGAATATTTATTTGGATTAATATTTAATGGAGCTGTAAGGATATGGCTTGTGTCTGTGTGTGTGCATGCATATGTTTTTGAGTGGACGCATGTTATTTTTAGGCACCAACCATGGATATACAGAGAATATTTTTTTTAATCACTCCAGCACAGCTCTATTCGCACTTGTCTTGGTTGTTCATCTTCTACATGATGCACAAACTAATCTAACTCACCTTTCCCTACCTGCAAATGTGTTCCCTGAAGGACAGTTAAAAGCTTTCACAAATGATATATGGATATTTTTCTTCAAATTTCCTTCCTGCTAATGTTCAGAATTGGTATAATGGCTGTAGTTGATTTGGACACATGACCGGCCAGAGAAGTTAATGGAACATTCCAATCTCCCTGCATGAAATTAACTTGCTAATTGTGAATCGAAAAGCCAGTTCACATAATCTATGAAAGGAACCTGAGAACAAGCCAATTGTAATCTACCTGTTACCATTCTAGACGTGGCAATTGAATTAGTATGTAAACTAATGACAGCAATGCACCAAAATTATGTACATGTCAGTGTGCACACTATTCTTATTCATTTGCATCACTCAGAAGCTAGTAGAAAGTCAACCTTTCCAGGTGGATTGGCAGGTCACGTCACTGAAGATGTACAGTCATTGCCAAAAGTTTTGAGAATGACACAAATATTAATTTTCACAAAGTCTGCTGCCTCAGTTTGTATGATGGCAATTTGCATATACTCCAGAATGTTATGAAGAGTGATCAGATTAATTGCAATTAATTGTAAAGTCCCTCTTTGCCATGCAAATTAACTGAATCCCCCAAAAACATTTCCACTGCATTTCAGCCCTGCCACAAAAGGACCAACTGACAGTGATTCTCTTGTTAACACAGGTGTGAGTGTTGACAAGGACAAGGCTGGAGATCACTCTGTTATGCTGATTGAGTTTGAATAACAGACTGGAAGTTTCAAAAGGAGGGTGGTGCTTGGAATCATTGTTCTCCCTCTGTCAGCCATGGTTACCTGCAAGGAAACACTTGCAGTCATCAAATCAAATCAAATCTAATCAAATCTAATTTTATTTGTCACATACACATGGTTAGCAGATGTTAATGCGAGTGTAGCGAAATGCTTGTGCTTCTAGTTCCGACAATGCAGTAATAACCAACGAGTAATCTTGCTAACAATTCCAAAACTACTACCTTATACACACAAGTGTAAAGGGATAAAGAATATGTACATAAAGATATATGAATGAGTGATGGTACAGAGCGGCATAGGCAAGATGCAGTAGATGGTATCGAGTACAGTATATACATATGAGATGAGCATGTAAACAAAGTGGCATAGTTTAAAGTGGCTAGTGATACATGTATTACATAAAGATGCAGTAGATGATATAGAGTACAGTATATACGTATACATATGAGATTAACAATGTAGGGTATGTAAACATTATATTAAGTAGCATTGTTTAAAGTGGCTAGTGATATATTTTACATCAATTCCCATTATTAAAGTGGCTGGAGTTGAGTCCGTGTGTTGGCAGCAGCCACTCAATGTTAGTGGTGGCTGTTTAACAGTCTGATGGCCTTGAGATAGAAGCTGTTTTTCAGTCTCTCGGTCCCAGTTTTGATGCACCTGTACTGACCTCGCCTTCTGGATGATAGCGGGGTGAACAGGCAGTGGCTCGGGTGGTTGTTGTCCTTGATGATCTTTATGGCCTTCCTGTGACATCGGGTGGTGTAGGTGTCCTGGAGGGCAGGTAGTTTGCCCCCGGTGATGCGTTGTGCAGACCTCACTACCCTCTGGAGAGCCTTACAGTTGTGGGCGGAGCAGTTGCCGTACCAGGCGGTGATACAGCACGACAGGATGCTCTCGATTGTGCATCTGTAGAAGTTTGTGAGTGCTTTTGGTGACAAGACAAATTTCTTCAGCCTCCTGAGGTTGAAGAGGTGCTGCTGCGCCTTCTTCACGATGCTTTCTGTGTGGGTGGACCAATTCAGTTTGTCTGTGATGTGTACGCCGAGGAACTTAAAGCTTACTACCCTCTCCACTACTGTTCCATCGATGTGGATAGGGGGGTGTTCCCTCTGCTGTTTCCTGAAGTCCACAATCATCTCCTTAGTTTTGTTGACGTTGAGTGAGAGGTTATTTTCCTGACACCACACTCCGAGGGCCCTCACCTCCTCCCTGTAGGCCATCTCGTCGTTGTTGGTAATCAAGCCTACCACTGTTGTGTCGTCCGCAAACTTGATGATTGAGTTGGAGGCGTGCTTAGCCACGCAGTCGTGGGTGAACAGGGAGTACAGGAGAGGGCTCAGAACGCACCCTTGTGGGGCCCCAGTGTTGAGAATCAGCGGGGTGGAGATGTTTTTACCTACACTCACCACCTGGGGGCGGCCCGTCAGGAAGTCCAGTACCCAGTTGCAGACGGCGGGGTCGAGACCCAGGGTCTCGAGCTTGGAGGGTACTATGGTGTTAGTTATCAATTAGTTATCAATCTTCTTGGGAACAGGAACAATGGTGACCCTATTGAAGCATGTGGGAACAGCAGACTGGGATAGAGATTGATTGACTATGTCCGTGAACACACCAGCCAGCTGGTCTGCGCATGCTCTGAGGGCGCGGCTGGGGATGCCGTCTGGGCCTGCAGCCTTGCGAGGGATAACACGTTTAAATGTTTTACTCACCTCGGCTGCAGTGAAGGAGAGCCCGCATGTTTTGGTTGCGGGCCGTGTCAGTGGCACTGTATTATCTTCAAAGCGGGCAAAAAAGTTATTTAGTCTGCCTGGGAGCAAGGCATCCTGGTCCGTGACTGGGCTGGTTTACTTTTTGTAATCCGTGATTGACTGTAGACCCTGCCACATACCTCTTGTGTCTGAGCCGTTGAATTGCGATTCTACTTTGTCTCTGTACTGACGCTTAGCTTGTTTGATTGCCTTGCGGAGGGAATAGTTACACTGTTTGTATTCGGTCATGTTTCCAGTCACCTTGCCCTGATTAAAAAGCAGTGGTTTGCGCTTTCAGTTTCACGCGAATGCTGCCATCAATCCATGGTTTCTGGTTTGGGAATGTTTTAATCGTTGCTATGGGAACAACATCTTCAACGCACGTTCTAATGAACTCGCTCACCGAATCGGCATATTCGTCAATGTTGTTGTTTGACGCAATACGAAACATATCCCAGTCCACGTGATGGAAGCAGTCTTGGAGCGTGGAATCAGATTGGTCGGACCAGCGTTGAACAGACCTCAGCGTCGGAGCTTCTTGTTTTAGCTTCTGTCTGTAGGCAAGGAGCAACAAAATGGAGTCGTGGTCAGCTTTTCCGAAATTAAGGCGGGGGAGGGCCATCGCGGAAGCATTGCGGAAGTTAGAATAGCAATGATCCAAGGTTTTACCAGCCCTGGTTGCGCAATCGATATGCTGATACAATTTAGGGAGTCTTGATATCAGATTAGCCTTGTTAAAATCCCCAGCTACAATGAATGCAGCCTCAGGATGTATGGATTCCAGTTTGCAAAGAGTCAAATAAAGTTTGTTCAAAGCCATCGATGTGTCTGCTTGGGGGGGAATATATATGGCTGTGATTATAATCGAAGAGAATTCCCTTGGTAGATAATGCGGTCGACATTTGATTGTGAGGAATTCTAAATCAGGTGAACAGAAGGACTTGAGATCCTGTATGTTGTTGTGACCACACCACGCCTCGTTAACCATAAAGCATACGCCCCCGCCCCTCTTCTTACCAGAAAGATGTTTGTTTCTGTCGCCGCGATGCGTGGAGAAACCAGCTGGCTGCACCGACTCCGATAGTGTCTCTCGAGTGAGCCATGTTTCCGTGAATCAAAGAACGTTACAGTCCCTGATGTCCCTCTGGAATGCTACCGTTGCTCGGATTTCATCAACCTTGTTGTCAAGAGACTGGACATTGGCGAGTAGTATGCTAGGGAGTGGCGCGCGATGTGCCCGTCTCCGGAGCCTGACCAGAAGACCGCTTTTGGGTCGCAGGCTGGGATCCATTCCGTTGTCCTGGGTGGAAGGCAGAACACAGGATCCGCTCCGGGAAAGTCATATTCTTGGTCGTACTGATGGTGAGATGACGCTGCTCTTATATTCAGTAGTTCTTCTCGACTGTATGTAATGAAACCTAAGATTACCTGGGGTACCAATGTAAGAAATAACATAAAAAAAATAAAAACTGCATAGTTTCCTAGGAATGCGAAGCGCCGGAAGTACAGCTGTACATCATTGCTTTGTACAAAAAGGGCTTCACAGGCAAGGATATTGCTGCCAGTAGGATTTTACCTAAATCAACCATTTATCGGATCATCAACAACTTCAAGGAGGGCGGTTCAATTATTGTGAAGAAGGCTTCAGGGCGCCCAAGAAAGTCCAGCAAGTGCCAAGACCGTCTCCTGAAGTTAATTCAGCTGCGGGATCGGGGCACCACCAGTACATAGCTTGCTCAGGAATGGCAGCAGGCAAGTGTGAGTGCATCTGCACGCACAGTGAGGTGAAGACTTTTGGAGGATGGCCTGGTGTCAAGAACGGCAGCAAAGAAGCCACTTCTCTCCAGGAAAAACATCAAGGACAGACTGATATTTTGCAAAAGATACAGGGATTGGACTGCTGAGGATTGGGGTGGTCATTTTCTCTGATGAATCCCCATGCCAATTGTTTGGGGCATCTGGAAAAAAGCTTGTCCGGAGAAGACAAGGTGAGTTCTACCATCAGTCCTGTGTCAGGCCAACAGTAAAGCATCCGTTGTAAGAACTTGTTTCATTATAAGGTTTTACTGGTCTTGTTGTACCTATGCCCCTTTTATGCAGCATATGTCTATGTAGTACATTAACTACTGACACTGGCATCCAACAAAGGTTCATTAGTATTTCAATAAGAGAAACCCCTAATGGAGGTGAAAGTCACATCCATTGAGTAAATGGGAGCGTGGTGACGGTGACACCAGCGAGAGTGCCAGGTCTCCTGGACGATGATGGATGGTGACAATGGCTTCCATTATTTCAGAAGAGAAGGAGAATGTCTTTTGTGATGTTGAGGAGGACATTATTACACAATGCCCTGTCAAAACACATCAGACTAATGGAGGTCTTGGAGTTCATTCCAAAATATTAATTAAGTGTGTGTTGAAAACAGGCGTACTAAATTATGGAGGGTAGACAGCTTAATGACATGGATGTACAGAAACAGGGGAATATTAAAAGCCCACTCCTTTTTCTTCCATGGTCTTTATTCCTGGTAATGTTATGAAATGAGCAATAATTAGTCTAACCAGTAGTTATAGTTGCTTTAGGCTACTCGTTTAGTTTTAGTTTCATGGCTAAATAGAATGTAGTAATAATTTAGCTCTGTAACTTGCATAATGCAGACATCCAACAGCTTGTTGATTGCCTCCCCAATATTCTTAATGGAGAGTCCAATGGGCTGACACTGAACAAAGTTTAGCAGAAGCAGTGCATGAGATAGTCACCGTAATTTACCTTGACAGCTGCTCTTTTCACTTTCCTAAAACTAATAGATCCCTCTGGTTATCAGGTCTAATGCAGAGAAGAAGTGAAAAACTGGCATCCAGCCATTCGTTTGATGTGATGTGATACATTTTCCCAGGAAACTCAACCAAAGACATACACTAAATAAAAAGGGAACATACAGTGGGGTCAAAGCTTGTACAGAAAGCACCAGATCAAACATTTTTGGTGTCAAGATATGATTTTGATTTTCTAACAAATGTTTTCACACTTTAAAAACCAATGTTATTTATGTTAGGGATGACTTCCTTGCAATAAAAATCTGTACTTAAACGATGATCTGCTAATCAAAGTAAATTGCAGCATTTAGTGAAGATCCCAATGGCATAAAAACATAATTCCTTTCAGCACAATTGATGGCTTGTTTGCCCATGGTCCTCTGAGAAATGAGGATTCTGTCTTTTCACACTGCATGTCTGCCGACAGCCCTGCTCCACGTTTAGCAAACAATGTCCAAATATTTTATTAATATTAAAGAAAAGCTATTTAGCCAGGTATCAATTATTCCACACAACATTGCTTGCTCCACTGCCTTCAATCTTCACTATCAGCACACAGTGTAGAGACCACCTTACACAGAAAACCCTCTTTAAAGTAATGTTAACAGTAATGGAATAAAAAAAAGTAATGCAAATGTGAACTCAGTTACCAGGATTGATTGAAGATGACAGAGTTATGGAATATACCGATCATATAATATTAAGGGTGATGTATCAATAAAGTTATGAATAAATAAAGTAACCAATAATGTATTTTCTGTCATGATAAATAATGTAATTCTGTTAGTTAATGAGCTAAAACAGCCCGTTGGAAACACTGAAATATAGAAACACTGTTACAATGATAATTCTCTCATTAAAAGCTGTTCCAGAGTATTCATAGCCATTCATGCCAAATCAAAGTTAGACAAAGAAGGTGAGCAAGATGAAGCAAATAAAGAGTTTGGAAAAAACATGCTTTCCTGATTGATATTCAAATAAACCCTAGAGGAATCAACATGAAAAACGAAAGACCAGATGGTCTCTGTGGCAGTTACATTGGAATTTGCACATGTAAGAAAGTGATGGCAATCAAAACAAGGAACACATACTGAAATAACTTTATTCTTGACATTTTCCTTGTTTTTAATTTAATGCCCAACATCTCATCCTTTCCATCTCATCCCTTCATATTGGAAAATCTGGTTCAGCATTTGATATGGCACCTGCCCACTGGGCACACACTGGTTGAATCAATTTTGTTTCCACATAATTTCAATGAAATTACATTGAACCAACATGGAATAGACATTGAATTGACATTGGTTCCCAGCAGTGGTGTAAAGTACTTACAGTTTTTACAATTGCTTAAAGGCACACTCAGTGAAACCATTATTAATGCATGTGCCTAATCTTCAGACCAAGTCTGCAAAACTGCAAACACCTTATCTGCTTTACTCTCAGTTTGCAATTGTAAAACACACTTTTTGCAAAACACTAAACACATTTCTCTACATTAGACACATCATTTAAACTAACAGGTATTTTGTATTTGTATTTATTATGGATCCCCATTAGCTGCTACCAAAGCAGCAGCTACTCTTCCTGGGGTCCAGCAAAACAAGGGAAATTTATACAATTTTAAAACATTACAATACATTCACAACACACTGTGTGCCCTCAGGCTCCTACTCCACCACTACCACATATCTACAGTACTAAACACTGCGTATGTTATCCTATCCTGTGTGTATGTGTGTGTGTGTGTGTGGTGTGTGGTGTGTGGTGTGTGGTGTGTGTGTGTGTGTGTGTGTGTGTGTCAATGTTTGTGTTGCTTCACAGTCCCCACTGTTCCATAAACTGTTTTTTTTATCTGTTTTTTAAATCTAATTTTACTTCTTGCGTCAGGTACTTGTGGAATAGAGTTCCATGTAGTCATGGCTCTATGTAGTACTGTGTGCCTCCTGTAGTCTGTTCTGGACTTGGGGACTGTGAAGAGACCTCTTGTGGCATGTCTTGTGAGGTATGTATGTAGTTTAGACAGACAGCTCGGTACATTCAACATGTCAATATCTCTCATAAATAATAGTAGTGATGAAGTCAAGCACTCCTCCACTTTCAGCTAGGAGAGATTGACATGCATATTATTAATATTAGCTCTCTGTGTACATCCAAGGGCCAGCCGCGCTGCACTGTTCTGTGCCAATTGCAATTTTCCTAAGTCCTTTATTTTGTGGCACCTGACCACACGACTGAACAGTAGTCAAGGTGAGACAAAACTAGGGCCTGTAGGACTTGCCTGTAGGACCTGCCTTGATGTTAAGAAGTCAGAGCAACGCTTCATTATAGACAGACTTCTCCCCATCTTAGCTACTACTGCATCAATATGTTTTGACCATGACAGTTTACAATCTAGTGTTACTCCAAGCAGTTTAGTCACCTCAACTTACTCAATTTTCACATTATTTATTGCAAGATTTAGTTGAGGTTTAGGGTTTAGTGAGTGTTTTGTTCCAAATCCAATGCTTTTAGTTTGAGAAATATTTAGCACTAACTTATTCCTTGCCACCCACTCTGAAACTAACTGCAGCTCTTTGTTGAGTGTTGCAGTCATTTCAGTCACTGTAGTAGTTGACGTATATATAACGTTGAGTCTTCCGCATACATAGAAACTCTGGCTTTACTCAAAGTCAGTGGCATGTCGTTAGCAAAAATTGAAAAAGCAAGGGGCCTAAACAGCTATCATGGGGAATTCCTGATTCTAACTGGATTATATTTGATAGGCTTCCATTAATTAACTCTTGGGGGCGGTATTTCATTTTTGGATAAAAAACGTTCCCGTTTTAAACGGGATATTTTGTCACGACAAGATGCTCGACAATGCATATAATTGACAGCATTGGATAGAAAAACACTGACGTTTCCAAAACTGCAAAGATATTGTCTGTGAGTATAACAGAACTGATGTCACAGGCAAAACCCAGATAAAAATCCAATGAGAAAGTGCCCCATATTTTGAAAGCGCTGCATGCCAATGCCTATGTGGCTGTGAATGGGCTACGAATGGGCTTATTCTTTCTACGTATTCTCCAAGGTGTCTACAGCATTGTGACATATTTTTACGCATTTATGTTGAAGAATAGCCGTAAGGGACCACGTTGAGCAAGTGGTCACATGATGGCTCCCTTAGAGAATCTTGCGTAAAGTACAGAGGTAGCCATTATTCCAATCGCTTCTAATGAGAAACCAATTGTCGCGGTGGATATATTATCGAATAGATATGTGAAAAACACCTTGAGGATTGATTCTAAACAACGTTTGCCATGTTTCTGTCGATATTATGGAGCTAATTTGGAAAAAAGTTTGGCGTTGTAGTGACCGCATTTTCCGGTCGATTTCTCAGCCAAACGTGAAGAACAAACGGAGCTATTTCGCCTACAAAAATAATATTTTGGGAAAAAGGAACATTTGCTATCTAACTGGGAGTCTCGTGAGTGAAAACATCCGAAGTTCTAAAAAGGTAAATTATTTAATTTGATTGCTTTTCTGATTTTCATGAAAATGTTGCCTGCTGCTAGCAGGGCATAATGCTATGCTAGGCTATGATAAACTTACACAAATGCTTGACTAGCGTTGGCTGTAAAGCATATTTTGAAAATCTGAGATGACAGTGTGATTAACAAAAGGCTAAGCTGTGTCTCAATATATTTCATTTGTGATTTTCATGAATAGGAAGATTTTCTAGGAACATTTATGTCCGTTGCGTTATGCTAATTAGTGTCAGGCGATGATTACGCTCCCGGATCAGGGTTTGAGAGTCACAAGAAGTTAAAGAACACCCTCTGTTTTCTGTTAGACAATATTTATATTGTCCATATATTTATCCACATTATAGCAGGGGATGTAAAGCCATAACACATATGTGTTTTTCCAGCATCAGACTATGATTGATAAAGTCAAAAGCTGCACTGAAGTCTAACAAGACAGTCCTCGCAATCATTTTATCAATTTCTCTCAGCGAATCATCGGTCATTTGTGTAAGTGTTTAGTGCCCTTCCCTATAAGCATGCTGAAATTCTGTTGTCAATTTGTTTACTGTAAAATAGTATTGTATCTGGTCAAACACAATTTTTTCCCAGAAGTTTACTAAGGGTTGGTAACTGGTTGATTGGTTGGCTATTTGAGCCAGTAAAGGGGGCTTTACTTTTCTTGGGTAGCTTCCCTCCAGGCCACGCTCTCTAGGGGGCTTAAATTGAAGATGTGGCAAATAGGGGTGGCAATATCATCTGCTGTTATCCTACGTAATTTTCCATCTAGAGTGTCAGAACCTGGTCTAGAAAACACACATTTCTTCACCTCTTCCACACTGACTTTACGGAATTCAAAAGTGCAATTCTTGTCTTTCATAAATTGATCCCATATACTTGGATGTGTAGTGTCAGTGTTTTTTGCTGGCATTGCATCCCTAAGTTTCCCGAAGTTTATCTTTAGTTTACAATATCAGTGGGCTTTTTGATGAAAGAGCCATCTGATTCAATGTATGAAGCAGCCGATTTGGCTTTTTTTCCCTAAATTTAATTTAAGTTGCCCCAAAGCTTTTTACTATACTTATTTATATAATTTACCTTTATTTCATAATGTGGTTTATTTTTATTTAGTTTAGTCACATGATTTCTTAATTAGCAGTATGTTTGCCAATCAGTTGGGCTGCCAGACTTAATTGCCATTACCTTCACCTCATCCCTTTTAACCATACAACATTTAAATTCCTCATTAATCCAAGGGGATTTAACAGCTTTTACAATCACTTTCTTAATGGGTGCGTGCTTATTAGTAACTGGAATAAGTAGTTTCATAAATGCGTCATGTGCAGTGTCTGGTTGCTGCTCATTACACACCACAGACCAGCAAATATTCTTCAAATCATCAACATATGAATCCATACAAAACTTCTTATAAGACCTCTTATACACTATTTTAGGCCCAGCCTTTGGAACTTTGGTTTTCCTAGATATGGCTATTATATTGTGATCACTACATCCTATGGATTTGGATACGGCTTCAAAGCAAATATCTGCAGCGTTAGTAAAAATGTGATCAATACATGTTGATGATTTCTGGAAGGTTGACTGATAACCTGATCCAGGCACTGGTTACAGTTAGAATTGTTTTCCTGAGTTGGCAGCTTGATAGCCAGTCAATAATTAAAATCACCCAGAAAAAATCGGACCAAAATGCAGCGTGATGATGATTCATGATATATTTTAATAAAGAAAAAACTATACATGCAGAAACTACAAAAGTAATGACATGACATGAAATGAAATTAAATGAAATAATGACAACCGAAACAGCCCTATCTGGTGCAAACACAAAGACAGGAACAATCACCCACGAAACACTCACAGAATATGGCTGCCTAAATATGGCTCCCAATCAGAGACAACGATAATCACCTGACTCTGATTGAGAACCGCCTCAGGCAGCCATAGACTACGTAGACACTCCACAAAACCCCAAGACAAAAAACACACCACAATAACCCATGTCACACCCTGGCCTGACCAAATAAAGACCAAGGCGTGACAGATATCACATATATTATCAAGCATTTCACACATAATATCCAGATACTGACTGTTAGCACTTGGTGGTCTATAGCAGCTTCCCACAATAATGGGCTTTAGGTGAGGCAGATGAACCTGTAGCCATATTACTTCAACAGTATTTGACATTAGATTGTCTCTTAAGCTTTACAGGAATGTGGTTCTGAATATAGACCGCAACACCGCCTCCGTTGGCATTTCTGACTTTTCGGTAGACGTTATGAACATGTATTGTTTCCACTGTATCATTTAAGGTATTATCTACGTTAGTTTCAGAGATAGTCAGAATATGAATGTCATCTGTTACAAGCAAGTTATTGACTTCACTGACCTTGTTTCTTAGGCTACATATGTTAATATGGGCTATTTTTAGCACTTTATTGCTTGATTGTTTTTAATGCTTTACCGAGAAGCTTATCAGTGTATACTAACAGTGTAACCCTGGTTTATAGGCTCATGATTACTTCTTACAATAGCTGTAGGATAAACAGATGTATTCGATGCAATTATGGGTATATCAATTAAATGACTTACATTGTGTTTTCCAATGCCCCTAAGATCATGTACATTTGATGCAGCATTATGACAACTCATTGTAACAATGGTAGGGATTAACTGAGCTGGTCTTGGATAATTTACCAGTCATTGTTTCAACGTAGCCTTGAAATGCGTGGACAGAGTCCAGGAGCCAAGATAATTTGGTTAGACTCCGTCATTCCTGTAGGGTATCTTCTGTTTCCAGAAGGTGTCAAAGTTATCAATATAAGTGACTCCAGCATAACTACAGTTGTCTTTTAGAAAGATCTGTAATGCCAGCAGTCTGCTGAATCTTTCACACCCACGGCCCAACGATGGTACTGGACCTGAAATTATTGGCCATTTTTTTTTGAGTCTATTAATGCTAAAATCAGTTCTTTAAAATCAATTTTATAAATGTTCTGAGCTAGCCCTCCTGATGATGTTTGAACCCACATGAAATATGACTGTGTCAGCTCCATGCATCTGTGGTAGAACAGTTGGAAGCAGCCTTGTTATGTCCTTTACTCGTGCTCCTGAATACCACGGGGTTTTTGCCTTGGGGACCGAGATTTTTGCCTTGGGGACCAAGTTTCTCACCATAGACCTGCCTATGATGACAGCTGGTAATGTTAAATGGGCCGGTACCTCAGACAGCCTCACATCTCCAAGGATCTGAACCCGGGGTAGAAGCCACTGGAGAGGGAGACAGAGCCAAGGACGAAGACGCAGGTACCTCCAGATCCGATCTTGATTGGGAAGCCACCACGGACGAAGGCGTCGGAACCTCTGGATCCAGGGCGGCAAAGCTTTTTCTGGTCTGTATCAGTTCTGAGTTCAACATCTCCATGGAGACCCCGTTGCCAGAGGACGCCTTCTTCGACTTCCACGGTGAGTGACGTACCTCCATGGCTAGTTGGTTGGGTCGAGATCAGCTATATTCTTCATGGAAGGGGGAGACCCCTTCGGGGATGGAACCCTGCCTAGCACCTGCCAGTCGGCTGTGGAGAGCCGACCCGGCGGCAAAACTTCCACCATACCAGAGCGGTGCCCGGCTACTGGGGTGGAAGAAAAATAAAAAGTAGGTGGCCATGGGTTCTCCAGTAGCTTATGTAGGTTTGCTACTTGCTTGCTAAGAGTAGCTACTTCGCTCCTGTAGTCCTCCGCAAGCAGTTGCTAAATTGAAAGTTAACGTCCACATTGTCCCGCTACCAAGCAAAGTAAACCCAGCTCCTGCAATGTTGGAAATGTTCAATAGCGGCTTCCATTTGAGACCGCCAAGAGAGCTAGGCTAGCTGGGCTTTCGCCTCTCTCCCCCTATGTGGAATCTGGCAGGATCCCGGGACATATAGCAGCACTCACAGCAATTTAGCCCAACAGAGACGCAGGATTCCAAATAAAATGAAAGTATATAAAAACACTGTCAGCTTTTAAACAGGGGTATTTAGTTTGGTTTCAGAGTTCGACAGGTTTCAGTTTTGGCGTTCAACAACAACAAACATATATCGTGCTCAGGTCTTGTGTTCCATTTGGAACACACTGCCATTCAAAATGCCACACTCATTTACTGATTACCTACACCCGGTGCTCACGTGTGAAAACACTTATAGCTAATTTCTTCACTTAGAAATCAGAGCTTTAGCACTATAAATAGGCTTCAGGTTGGTTTTCTTGGTTTGGACAACAATGGAGGCCAATTTTGGAGAGAGAGTGAGAGTAAGAGGGGGACGAGGACAAGAAGGAGGAGGAGGAGGAGGAAGAGGACAAGGACGAGGACGAGGAGGAGGCCTGTGGTGACCTAAATGAGGGGGCATGCCAGGGCTGGATATGCCACTCCAGACACTTCTTCCCCCGCTGTTTAGCCAGAGAGAATATTGCTTGTGATGTTGATGAGATGCTGTGGCCAGACCAAAATAGGAGACAGGTTGCACCCTAACTGTTTTTTATAGTAACAAGCCTATTTGTTTATCTTCTACTGTATTTGTTTTGTCTGTTACTGTTCATCCCACTGCACACTGAACATGCAAAAAACACAAGATAGTAATGTTTTACATTTGTCACATCTGTGTGTTGTTGGCTTGTATAAGAGCTAATCATTTGATGGTTAGTGTGTAGAGTTTTGATGCAAAAACACCATTATGAGAGAGTTGAAATTGTTTTGAATGGAGTGCTTGGTTTTGGGGTTTTCTGTGTAGAGTCTGAAGAAAAGGAGCTATAATTTCAGAAAGCATGTGTACGCAATTGTCAAAAAGTGTAAGTAAAAATACTTGAACGTTCTAATTAAGTCGGCATCTCTACTTTACTTTCTTTATAATTTCGCCAACAGTTACTTTTACTCCACTACATTCTAAAGAAAATAATGTATTTTTTACTCCTTACATTTTCCGAGACACCCAAAAGTACTAGTAACATTCTGAATGTTTAGCAGCAAGAAATTGTCTAATTTACACACGTATCAAGAGAACATCCCTGGTCATCCCTACTGCCTCTGATCTGACTCACTAAACAAAAACGCTTCGCATGTCAATGAAGTCTGAGTGTTGAAATGTGCCCCTGGCTATATGTAAATTTTAAAAAACAAGAAAATTATGCTATCTGGTTTGCTTAATATAAGGGATGTGAAATGATATGTAGTTTAGTGATTACATTTACTTTTGATACTTAAGTACATTTAAAAACAAATACTTTCAGACTTTTACTCAAGTAGTATTTTAATGGGTGACATTTACTTTTACTTATTTTAAGGTATCTTTACTTTTACTCTAGTATGACAATTGGGTACTTTTTCCACCACTGGTGCCCAAGGGGGTGTGTCTGTAATATTTCTCATTAGACAGCTTTCTTGGGTATGTGCATGAGAACATACCCTTACAGAGTGTAGGCATGGAAGTGGTATCATAGAGGGTTGACTTGATGACAGTTGATAGTAGCTGTTCAAACATTGTTTCTGAAGGACAAAAGCCTGAGAGAGAGAATCTGCTCAGCTGCTTGAAGAAATCAATACTATGGAAGGATCGATGGCAAATATTTAGCAAGAACATTTTATTTTTTATTGTTTTATTTCACCTTTATTTAACCAGGTAGGCTAGTTGAGAACAAGTTCTCATTTACAACTGTTACCTGGCCAAGATAAAGCAAAGCAGTGCGACACAAACAACAACACAGAGTTACACATGGAATAAAAAGCATTCAGTCAATAACACAATAGGAAAAAAGTCTATATACAGTCTGGAAATGATATAAGATAAGGGAGGTAAGGCAATAAATAAGCCATAGTGGCGAAATAATTACAATTTAGCAATTATACACTGGAGTGATAGATGTGCAGAAGATGAATGTGCAATTAGAGATACTGGGGTGAAAAGGAACAACAACAACAAAAATAACATGGGGATGAGGTAGTTGGATGGGCTATTTACAGATGGGCTATGTACAGGTTCAGTGATTTGTGAGCTGCTCTGACAGCTGGTGCTTAAAGTTAGTGAGGGGGATATGAGTCTCCAGCTTCAGTGATTTTTGCAATTTGTTCCAGTCATTGACAGCAGAGAACTGTAAGGAAAGGCGCCAAAGGAGGAATTGGCTTTGGGGTGACCAGTGAAATATACCTGCTGTAGCGCATGCTACGCGTGGGTGCTGCTATGGTGAACCGTGAGCTGAGATAAGGCGGGGCTTTACCTAGCAAAGACTTATAGATGACCTGGAGCCAGTGGATTTGGCGACGAATATGAAGCGAGGGCCAGCCAACGAGAGCATACAGGTCGCAGTGGTGGGTAGTATATGGGGCTTTGGTGACCAAACGGATGGCACTGTGATAGACTACGTCCAATTTGCTGAGTGGAGTGTTGGAGGCTATTTTGTAAATGACATCGCTGAAGTCAAGGATCGCTAAGATAGTCAGTTTTACCAGGGTATGTTTGGCAGCATGACTGAAGGATGTTTTGTTGCAAAATAGGAAGACGATTCTAGATGTAATTTTGGATTGGAGATGTTTAATGTGAGTCTGGAAGGAGAGTTTATAGTCTAAATAGACACCTAGGTATTTGTAGTTGTCCACATATTCTAAGTCCGAACCTTCCAGAGTAGTGATGCTAGTCGGGCAGGATGTTGCGGGCAGCAATTGGTTGAAGGGCATTCATTTAGTTTTACTAGCATTTAAAAGCAGTTGGAGGCCACGGAAGGACTGTTGTACGGCGTTGAAGCTTGTTTGGAGGTTTGTTAGCACAGTGTCCAAAGAAGGGCCAGCTGTATACAGAATGGTGTTGTCAAGACATTGGCCTGTGGGTAAGGTTTATGACCCCCCCCCCCCATAAATACGTTTCTCCCTTCCCTCTCTCTTGACTCTACAGAGGGACTCTTGAATATCCTTGGTTAACCTGTAGTGACACCCCATCCCGTGAACGGGACCATTGTCATCATCTGACACTAATTAGCATAATGCAACGGACATAAATCTTCCTAGAAAATATTCCTATTCATGAAAATCACAAGTGAAATATATTGGAACACAGCTTAGCCTTTTGTTAATCACCCTGTCATCTCAGATTTTCAAAATATGCTTTACAGCCAACGCTAGACAATCATTTGTGTAAGTTTATCATAGCCTAGCATAGCATTATGCCTTGCTAGCAGCAGGCAACCTTGTCACGGAAATCAGAAAAGCAATCAAATGAAATCGTTTACCTTTGATGAACTTCGGATGTTTTCACTCACGAGACTCCCAGGTAGACAGCCAAGGTTCATTTTTTCCCAAAATGTTATTTTGTAGGCAAAATAGCTCCGTTTGTTCTTCACGTTTGGGTGATAAATCGCCCGGAAATTGCGGTCACCACAACGGCGAAAAATATTCCAAATTAGCTCCATAATATCGACAGAAACATGGCAAACGTTGTTTAGAATCCATTCTCAATGTGTTTTTCTAATATCTATTCAATAATATATCCGTCGGGACAATTCGTTTTTCACTAGGTTCGATTGGAGTAATGGCTACCTCTGTATTTTACGCGAGAATCTCTCTCGGAGCCACCATGTGACCACTTACGCAATGTGGCCGCCAACGGCTATTTTTCAACAGAAATGCGTAAAACTACGTCAATGCTGTAGACACCTTGGGGATACGTAGAAAGCGTAAGCTCGTTGATGGTACATTCATTGGAACTCAGCACTTTCAAAACCTGGGGCACTTCCGGATTGGATTTTTCTCAGGCTTTCACCTGCAACATCAGTTATGTTATACTCACAGATAATATCATTACAGTTTTGGAACCGTTAGAGTGTTTTCTATCCAAAGCTGTCAATTATATGCATATTCTAGCATCTTTTCCTGACAAAATATCCCGTTTAAAACGTGAACGTCTTTTTTCCAAAAAAGAAAATACTGCCCCCTAACACCAAGAGGTTAAACAGAGATTTTGGGAATCCAACCAGCTGAACATATGCGTTGGTACTTAATGAATATGATGTCAGTTCGGTTGTCGTCTGAGACATTCTCATCAATGATATGATGACATAAACGGTACAGTGGAAAGTCTACACATTATAGTTATCAGATTCACATGGAATTGTTTATTTAAATGTTTGAATATAGAATTATTAGTTAAACGATTAAATGTAATTTTAGCTTCCAAATGAGAGATTTGGGTTTTCATAAGGTTAGGGCTCTGCTCAATCAGTGGCCCACACCTGTGAAGAGACATGGGGTATAAGACTACGAAAACACACCCTTCTCCCTCCACTATATAAGCCCTTGACGAAAATGTAACCTTCTGTTCCGAGGACGTGAGGACGACGGTCCATACGTTAAAAAGGAATAACGTGTCAACTGCAGAACTAAGCCAACCTCAGCGTGAGCTTTGGTTGTGAATGGTATGAACTTTGAACTCTTATTCACTAAAGAATTGAGACATCCTAGTCTTTGATTTAGCAACAGCAGCTAAAAATGTGGGCTAGGAAAGGACAGACAGAGTATCCCGTCTACCACCCAACAACGACACTACAACATTTCCCGTTCACCACCAGAGACACTCTTCAAAGGACTCTGTTGGGCAACACGGCCTTCCATCTACCACCAACCTATTGAAGTGCAGCTCTGAGTAAATATTTAAAATGCATAGGATATTGTATTTACGATAGCACAGCTTCTCCCTTTGTTCCTCAGTCTTCCCGCTCTTTCACTCAAACCCAACCAACTTTCCTTTGTGTAAACAGCTGTCATATCTGCTCCATCCGCTAGGGACGTTTTCCTTTATGACATATTTTGTAATCAAGGTATGATTCATTCTGTGTATATGTAATTCGGGGTGATTAGTTAGGTATTTGGTAAATAAATAATCAAACACAATTTTGCATTGCTGATTCAACTTGTTAGCCAGGGTTTGTGAAGAATTTACAACTTTCAGATGAGACTGAAATAAGGTGACGGTTAATATTGACTGCTATTGATGTAAAATATTACTAGGTCTAAGAGTTTATTCGGAAGATAACAGCTCTATAAATGTTCTTTCGTGGTGCCCCGATATTCTAGTTAATTACATTTACATGACTAGCTCAATCAGGTAATATTAATTACAGAGAAAGGATTTTATAGAATAGCATGTCATATCACTTAATCTGGCATAGCCAAAGACACGACAGTGTCATCTGCGTAGAGGTGGATCAGAGAATCACCAGCAACAAGAGCAACAACATTGATGTATACAGAGAAAAGAATCGTCCCGAGAATTGAACCCTGTGGCACCCCCATAGAGACTGCCAGAGGTTCGGACAATATGCCCTCCGATTTGACACACTGAACTCTACTCTGTCTGAGAAGTAGTTGTTGAACCAGGTGAGGCAGTCATTTGAGAAACCAAGGCTGTTGAGTCTGCTGATAAGAATGTGGTGATTGACTGAGTTGAAAGCCTTTGACAGGTCTATGAATACAGCTGCACAGTATTGTCTCTTATCGATGGAGCTTATTAAGTCGTTTAGGATCTTGAGTATGGCTGAGGTGCACCCATGACCAGCTCTGAAACCAGATTGAATAGCGGAGAAGGTACGGAGGGATTCGAAATGGTTGATGATATATTTGTTAACTTGGCTTTCGAAGATCTTGGAAAGGCATGGTGTGTAAGATGTAGGTCCGTAGCAGTTTGGGTCTAGAGTGTCTCCCTTTTTGAAGGGAGGGATGACCTCGGCGGCTTTCCAATCTTTGGGGATCTCAGACTATATGAAAGAGAGGTTAAACAGGCTAGTAATAGGGGTTGCAACAATTTCGGCTAACAATTTTAGAAAGAGAGGGTCCAGATTGTCTAGCACTGCTTATTTGTAAGGGTCCAGATTTTCAGCTCTTTCAGAACATCAGCTATCTGGATTTGGGTGAAGGAGAAATGGGGGAGGCTTGGCTAAGGGGCTGTGGGGGGTAAGGGGCTGTTGACCAGGGTAGGGTAGCCAGGTGGAAAGCATGACCAGCTGTAGAAAAATGATTGAAATCAATTATCGTGGATTTATCGATGGTGACAGTGTTTCCTAGCCTCAGTGCAGGGGGCAGCTGGAAGGAGGTGCTCTTATTCTCCATGGACTTTACATTTTGTAGTTTGTGCTGCAGGATGCACATTTCTGTTTGAAAAAGCTAGCCTTTGCTTTCCTAACTGCCTGTGTATATTGGTTCCCAACTTCCTTTAAAAGTTTCATATCACAAGGGCTATTCGATGCTAATATAGTATGCCACAGGATGTTTTTGTGCTGGTCAAGGGCAGTCAGGTCTGGAGTGAACCACAGGCTATATCTGTTCCTGGTTCTACATTTTTTAAGTGGGGCATGCTTATTTAAGATTGTGAGGAAAGCACTTTCAACGAATAACCAGGCATCTTCTAATGACGGAATGAGGTCAATATCCTTCCAGGCTACCCGGACCAGGTCGATTAGAAAGGCCTCCCAAAAGCATCATCTTAAGGCTAAATGCATTGTTGAACCATAGGATCAGACTTGTTTATGTGTTGCTGAGCGTTTTGTTGCCAACCTCACTTTGCTACCTGACAACTTTACGGTTTTTACTTTTTAATGACCATTTCTATTTTTGTTTTTTCCCTCAACTTTTTTTTTTTCATTCAACTTTTTCACTCCGGACGCTTTATCTGGACATGGTTCGTCAAGACCTCCAACAGCGAAAGCGAAGTAGTATCATTAACATGATGCCTTCTAATTGCAGTCACTGTACTCATAATATACAGGAGAACGATCGCCTTACGGCGAGGATAGCTGTGCTTCAAGCCCAGCTTCAGACGCAATCGTTAGGCAAGGGTAATTTCAGTGTAGGAAAGGATGAAACAGCTTCTGTGCCACCAGTAAGTACAGATAGTAACGTTAGTATAAATCCCCTCGCACGGTCCCCGCAGCCGGACAACTTTCTCACGGTTTCTGGAGGGAAATGCAGTAGGAATGCTCAACCGGTGTCGCTCATTCAGCCGACAGAAACTTTCAACCTGTTTTCCCCATTAGCCTCTTAGGCCGCCCCATCCCGCATGGATCTGTTTTCCCCCTCATTATCCTTTTTCTTAACAATCCTGCTGCAAAATATGCTTTAGAACCAGAGAAAATCAATAATTTGTGTAGTCGGAGTCAGAGGCCGAGCCTTCTCTTGTCTTTACTCCTCCCGTTACGGGGTCTGAGACGCCGAATCTTCCCACCATTAGCTCTGACAAATTGAAAACTCTCGTCATTGGCGACTCCATTACCCACAGTATTAGACTTAATATATGCCATTTAGCAGACGCTTTTATCCAAAGCGACTTACAGTCATGTGTGCATACATTCTACGTAACGAATCATCCAGCGATCATACACTGTTTACCAGGGGGCAGGGTTACTGACGTTAAGGCTAATCTGAAGATGGTGCTGGCTAAAGCTAAAACTGGCGAATGTAGAGAGTATAGAGATATTGTTATCCACGTCGGCACCAACGATGTTAGGATGAAACAGTCAGAGATCTCCAAGCGCAAGATAGCTTCAGCGTGTAAATCAGCTTGAAAGATTTGTCGGCATCGAGTAATTTTCTCTGGCCCGCTCCCAGTTAGGGGGAGTGATGAGCTCTACAGCAGAGTCTCACAACTCAATCGCTGGTTGAAATCTGTTTTCTGCCCCTCCCAAAAGATAGAATTTGTAGATAATTGGCCCTCTTTCTGGGACTCACCCAAAAACAGGACCATGCCTGACCTGCTGAGGAGTGAAGGACTCCATCCTAGCTGGAGGGGTGCTCTCATCTTATCTACCAACATAGACAGAGCTCTAACTCCTCTAGCTCCACAATGAAATAGGGTGCAGGCCAGGCAGAAGGCTGTTAGCCAGCCTGCCAGTATAGTGGAGTCTGCCACTAGCACAGTCAGTGTAGTCAGCTCAGCTATCCACATTGAGACCATGTCTGTGCCTCGACCTAGGTTGGGCAAAACTAAACATGGCGGTGTTCGCCTTAGCAATTTCACTAGGATAAAGACCTCCTCCATTCCTGTCATTATTGAAAGAGATTATGATATCTCACATCTCAAAATAGTGCTACTTAATGTTAGATCCCTTACTTCAAAGGCAATTATAGTCAATGAACTTATCACTGATCATAATCTTGATGTGATTGGCCTGACTGAAACATGGCTTAAGTCTGATGAGTTTACTGTGTTAAATGAGGCCTCACCTCCTGGCTACACTAGTGACCATATCCCCCGTGCATCCCGCAAAGGCGGAGGTGTTGCTAAGATTTACTATAGCAAATTTCAATTTACAAAAAAATGACGTTTTCATCTATTGAGCTTCTAGTCATGAAATCTATTCAGCCTACTCAATCACTTTTTATAGCTACTATTTACAGGCCTCCTGGGCCATATACAGCCTTCCTCATTGAGTTCCCTGAATTCCTATCGGACCTTGTAGTCATAGCAGATAATATTCACATGGAAAAGTCCACAGACCCACTCCAAAAGGCTTTTGTAGCCATCATCGACTCAGTGGGTTTTGTCCAACATGTCTCTGGACCTACTCACTGTCACAGTCATACTCTGGACCTAGTTTTGTCCCATGGAATAAATGTTGTGGATCTTCATGTTTTTCCTCATAATTCTGGACTATCGGACCACCATTTTATTACGTTTGCAATTGCAACAAATACTCTGCTCAGACCCCAACCAAGGAACATCAAAAGTCGTGCTATAAATTCACAGACATCACAAAGATTCCTTGATGTCCTTCCAGACTCCCTCTGTCTACCCAAGGACGCCAGAGGACAAAAATCAGTTAACCACTTAACTGAGGAACTCAATTAAAAAGATAGGGCTGACTACTGCCCCCTTTGGAGGAATTGCGTGCCCATAGTAAACAGAAAAAAAATCTGTCAAAAATTGCTA
This sequence comes from Oncorhynchus keta, assembly GCF_023373465.1. Lineage (NCBI taxonomy): Eukaryota > Metazoa > Chordata > Actinopteri > Salmoniformes > Salmonidae > Oncorhynchus > Oncorhynchus keta. The sequence continues at coordinate 18,277,359 of NC_068441.1, forward strand.
ATATATGCATATAATAATTATTATTGAATAGAAAACACTCTAAAGCTTCTAAAACTGTTAAAATGATGTCTGTATGTAAAGCAGAACTCTCAGGGCAGCCATTCTCCCAAACTCTCTCTCGTCATCAGAAAATTTGGCCCAACTTTGACGTCATCGCCCCCACCCCTCCCAAGCAGCTACAGACCCAGGAACAGTTTCTCTGTCTTCAGCGCAATGTCTGCTTTCAATGGGGCTTCTCATTGTGAGAATCGCACGTTCACGAGACTTCTGGCGGGCTGAGGGCGAAAAAACAGGTTACTCTCATGCCCGCTCGGCTCAGGTGCTCTCTTTCTTCCAAGATTGACTAAACGATGCGTGTGTTTCTGTTCGTGCTCAGGATTGTTTTCCACCTTTATAACATGCTAAAGCTTGATTCTGAACATAGTTTGACAAGTTTAGTCGACATATAATATGTAATTTTTGACGTTTTGGTGCGCATCCACTTGAATTTTGGCTGCATTTCAACCGAAATATGTCGTGTTTGATAACCGAAAGACACAGACTTCAAAACTAAACGCTGTTTTTGGTAAGTATAATTCCTTCCAGGTCTTCTGATGGAAGAACATCAAAGGTAAGGGAATATTTATGTGGTAAATTTGGGTTTCTGTGGACTCCAAGATAGAGGAGCCATAATGCAAATTTCTGAGCGCCGACTCATATTATAGCCTAGTGAACGAATTCTGTAACGTTAAAAATAAATTTAACACAGCGATTGCATTTAGAAGAAGTGTATCTTTCTATATATATGTAGAACATGCATATTTAGTCAAAGTTTATGATGTGTATTGCTTGTTATCTAACGTTATCTGCCGGAGCTATCGTCATTTCTCAGGACATTTGAGTAGCATTTTTTGAACAATGCGTCATTGTAAACAGAGATTTATGGATATATATAGCATATTATTGAACAAAAACATAAGTGTACTGTGTACCATGTTATATTACTGTCATCTGATGAAGATTTCAAAAGGTTAGTGAATTATTTTTCTTTTAATCCTGCGTTTGTTGATTGCATATTTTGTTAAACTTGGCTATGCAAATTACCTGTGTATTCGGTGGTGGTTTGACATAAATATGTGCTATGTTTTCGCCGTAAAACATTTTAGAAATCTGACTTGCTGGGTAGATAAACAAGGTGTTTATCTTCCATTTGAGCTATTGGACTTGTTAATGTGTGGAGGTTAAATATTTCTAAGAATATTTTTGCATTCCATGCGCCACCTTCCAGCTGAACATGGGAGCGAGTCGTTCCCAAATGGAACACTGAACCTCAACAGGTACCTTGCGCAATACCCTAGATGCAGTTGCACCCCTAAAAACGAAAAACATTTCTCATAAGAAACTAGCTCCCTGGTATACAGAAAATACCCGAGCTCTGAAGCAAGCTTCCAGAAAATGGAACAGAAATGGCGCAACACCAAACTGGAAGTCTTCCGACTCGTTTGGAAAGACAGTACCGTGCAGTACCGAAGAGCCCTGACTGCTGCTCGATAATCCTATTTTTCCAACTTAATTGAGGAAAATAAGAACAATCCGAAATTCCTTTTTGATACTGTCGCAATGCTAATTATAAAGCATCATTCCCCAAGATAGGATGGCTTTCACTTCAGCAGTAATAAATTCATGAACTTCTTTGAGGAAAAGATCATGATTATTAGAAAGCAAATTACGAACTCCTCTTTAAATCTACGTATTCCTTCAAAGCTCAGTTGTCCTGAGTCTGCACAACTCTGCCAGGACCTAGGATCACGAGATACACTCTAGTGTTTTAGTACTATATCTCTTGACACAATGATGAAAATAGTCATGGCCTCTAAACCTTCAAGCTGCATACTGGACCCTATTCCAAATAAACTACTGAAAGAGCTGCTTCCTGTGCTTGGCACTCCTATGTTGAACATCATAAACGGCTCTCTATCCACCGGATGTGTACCAAACTCACTAAAAGTGGCAGTAATAAAGCCTCTCTTGAAAAAGCCAAACCTTGACCAAGAAAAAAAAAACTATTGGCCTATATCGAATCTTCCATTCCTCTCAACATTTTTAGGAAAGGCTGTTGCGCAGCAACTCACTGCTTTCCTGAAGACAAACAATGTATACGAAATGCTTCAGTCTGGTTTTAGACCAAATCCCAGCACTGAGACTGCACTTGTGAAGGTGGTACATGACCTTTTAATGGCATCAGACCGAGGCTCTGCATCTGTCCTCGTGCTCCTAAACCTTAGTGCTGCTTTTGATACCATTGATACCATTATCTGTCGGAAAGATGTCTCTGTGAATGGTTTGTCCTCTGACAAATCAACTGTACATTTCGGTGTTCCTCAAGGTTCCGTTTTAGGATCACTATTGTTTTCACTATACATTTTACCTCTTGGAGATGTCATTCGAAAACATAATGTTAACTTTCACTGCTATGCGGATGACACACAGCTGTACATTTCAATGAAACATGGTGAATCCCCAAAATTGCCTTCCCTTTCTACATTTAAACTCGGACAAAACAGAGATGCTTGTTCTAGGTCCCAAGAAATAAAGAGATCTTCTGTTGAATCTGACAATTCATCTTAATGGTTGTACAGTCGTCTCAAATAAAACTGTGAAGGACCTCGGCATTACTCTGGACCCTGATCTCTCTTTTGAAGAACATATCAAGACTCTATCAGGGACAGCATTTTTCCATCTACGTAACATTGCAAAAATCAGAAACTCTCTGTCCAAAAATGATGCAGAAAAATTAATCCATCCTTTTGTCACTTTTAGGTTAGACTACTGCAATGCTCTACTTTCCGGCTACCCGGATAAAGCACTAAATTAACTTCAGTTCGTGCTAAATACGGCTGCTAGAATCCTGACTAGAACCAAGAAATTTGATCATATTACTCCAGTGCTAGCCTCCCTACACTGGCTTCCTGTCAAGGCTAGGGCTGATTTCAAGGTTTTACTGCTAACCTACAAAGCATTACATGGGCTTGCTCCTACCTATCTCTCTGATTTGGTCCTGCCGTACATACCTACACGTACGCTACGTTCACAAGACGCAGGCCTCCTAATTGTCCCTAGAATTTCTAAGCAAACAGCTGGAGGCAGGGCTTTCTCCTATAGAGCTCAATTTTTATGGAATAGTCTGCCTACCCACGTGAGAGACGCAAACTCGGTCTCAACCTTTAAGTCTTTACTGAAGACTCATCTCTTCAGTGGGTCATATGATTGATTGTAGTCTGGCCCTGGAGTGTGAAGGTGAACGGAAAGGCTCTGGAGCCACGAACCACCCTTGCTGTCTCTGCCTGGCCGGTTCCGCTCATTCCACTGGGATTCTCTGCCTCTAACCCTATTACAGGGGCTGAGTCACTGGCTTACTAGGGCTTTTTCATACCATCCCTCGGAGTAGTGCGTCACTTGAGTGGGTTGAGTCACTGATGTGATCTTCAACAGGGTCTCCTGACCCCTCCTGTCTCAGCCTCCAGTATTTATGCTGCAGTATTTTGTGTCGGGGGGCTAGGGTCAGTTTGTTATATCTGGAGTACTTCTCCTGTCCTATCCGGTGTCCTGTGTGAATTTAAGTATGCTCTCTCTAATTCTCCCTTTCTCTCTTTCTTTCTCTCTCTCGGAGGACCTGAGCCCTAGGACCATGCCTCAGGACTACCTGACATGATGATTCCTTGCTGTCCCCAGTCCACCTGACCTTGCTGCTGCTCCAGTTTCACCTGTTCTGCCTGTGATTATTATTATTTGACCATGCTGGTCATTTATGAACATTTGAACATCTTGGCCATGTTCTGTTATAATCTCCACCCATGCTCCTCCATGCTCCTGATGAGGTGGCGGATGGTCTCCTGAGGGATCTCCTCCCAGACTTGGACTAAAGCATCCGCCAACTCCTGGACAGTCTGTGGTGCAATGTGACGTTGGTGGATGGAGCGAGACATGATGTCCCAGATGTGCTCAATTGGATTCAGGTCTGGGGAACCGGCGGGCCAGTCCATAGCATCAATGCCTTCCTCTTGCAGGAACTGCTGACACACTCCAGCCACATGAGGTCTAGCATTGCCTTGCATTAGGAGGAACCCAGGGCCAACCGCACCAGCATATGGTCTCACAAGGGGTCTGACGATCTCATCTCGGTACCTAATGGCAGTCAGGCTACCTCTGGCAGGCACATGGAGGGCTGTGCGGCCCCCCAAAGAAATGCCACCCCACACCATGACTGACCCGCCGACAAACCGTTCATGCTGGAGGATGTTGCAGGCAGCAGAACGTTCTCCACGGCGTCTCCAGACTGTCATGTCTGTCACATGTGCTCAGTGTGATCCTGCTTTCATCTGTGAAGAGCACAGGGCGCCAGTGGCGAATTTGCCAATCTTGGTGTTCTCTGGAAAATGCCAAACGTCCTGCACGGTGTTGGGCTGTAAGTACAACCCCCAACTGTGGACTTCGGGCCCTCATACCACCCTCATGGAGTCTGTTTCTGACCGTTTGTGCAGACACATGCACATTTGTGGCCTGCTGGAGGTCATTTTGCAGGGCTCTGGCAGTGCTCCTCCTGCTCCTCCTTGCACAAAGGCGGAGGTAGCGGTCCTGCTGCTTGGTTGTTGCCCTCCTACGGCCTCCTCCATGTCTCCTGATGTACTGGCCTGTCTCCTGGTAGTGATTCCATGCTCTGGACACTACGCTGACAGACACAGCAAACCTTCTTGCCACAGCTCACATTGATGTGCCATCCTGGATGAGCTGCACTACCTGATGAGCTGCACTACCTAAATGCTCTGGTTAGAGTCACATTGTTCAAACTGGCGAGAGCTATTCGAGCTGAAGGTTAGCTGATGACCGCTGGCAATGGTTTGCTGACCGTTAGCTGGCTAGCTTCAGTTAAGGGATTCCAGATCTGAAGTAAATATAGATACTTTGGAAGAAAAAAAAGCAGATCCACGCTACATTGGGCGAGGCGGGTTGCAGGAGAGTATTTAGATGTTGAGGTTTAGCAAAATATTTTAAAAGATATTCAAAGAAAAATATGTAAAAAACTATATATACAAGGGACACGACAGGACAAAGACGTCTGACTGCTAAGCACAGGATGAATTATAAATTATATTCTTCAAGAATCAATTGGTACATAGCACTATTTTAGTTTTTAGTCCAAAAATGAATGTAGCAACTGCAGATGGCCCATTTAAGTAATATGACCCAACCAACCACCTGCAGCTACATGCAATGTACTTTATATCAAGTAGTCAGCAAAGACGGCAACATGTATTGATCTTCTGCCCTTCTAGACTCCCTCCACCTACCCTAGGACATCGAAGTACAAAAATCAGTTAACCCCTTAACTGAGGATCTAAATGTATTCTTGCATAATACCCTAGATGCAGTTGCTTCCCTAAAAACAACAACAGCAAACATTGTCACAAAAAAGTGTCTCCCTGGTGTACAGAAAATTCCAGAAAATTGCAACAGAAATGGCGCTCCACAAAACTGGAAGTCTTCCAACTAGCTTGGAAAGACAATACCGTGCAATATTGAAGAGCCCTCACTGCTGCTCGATCAGCCTACTTTTCCAACCTAATTGAGGAGAAGAACAATCCAACATTTATTTTGGGGGTTTTAGTCTAGGTTTCTGTATAGGCATGACATCTGCTGCTGTAAAAATAGCTTTATAAATACATGTGAATTATTGATCTTGGTACATGGGAAATATTCAACCTATCTAATTAGGCAACCGTATATAGTATGAACCCGCTTGCCATGAATTTAACCACCGGGTGGCTTCGTGAGGCAGGACGCGCTGTCAGCTTGGTATATAAGGATATTCTACCTACTGGACCACGGAGCTGACACAATCATGATCATATTGCATGAATTGAGCGGCCCATAGCTCCAATCAAATGTTATTTGTCACGTGCTTTGTAAACAATAGGTGTAGACTAAGAGCGAAATGTTACCTTATGTGCCCTTCCCAACAATGCAGAGAGAAAGAAAATAGATAAACAATAGAAAAGTAATAGCACAAAATAAACAATGAGTAACAATAACTTGGCTATTTACACAGGGTACCAGTACTGAGTCGATGTGCAGGGGTATGAAGTAATTGAGTAATTGAGATACAGTATGTACAATGCCTTCAGAAAGGATTCACATCCCTTGAGTATTTCCATATGTTGTTGTCTTACAACCTGAATTTAAAATGGATTATTAAGAAAAAATGAAATGTCTTTAGTCAAAAGGTATTCAACCCCTTTGTTATGGTAAGCCTAAATAAGTTGAGGAGTAAAAATGTACTTAACAAGTCACATAATGAGTTGCATGGACTCACTCTGTGTGCAATAATAGTCTTAAACCACTGGGCCTCGGGGGACACCCCTTCAGGCTAATGAGCAGTCAATTTGAGTGCAACATACTGACAGTGTAATTAATACATTTCATATATGCTCCTGCAAAAATAATGATTTGGGTTGCGTTTATGAAGGTCTAAGCCTTAGACCTTCATAAACGCAACCCAAATCATTATTTTAGACTCTAAGGTAAGGTAACATTAGACAATAGCATTTTTATCAGTTTGTTCCTGTGGGCTACATGTGAAAAAAAACACCCAAATTCAAATGTTCAATCCATTTTATTTGTGGAATGAGTTTTATGAAACAGAAACATAAAGCATATGTGTTGGAACAGGGTAACAGCTTATTTTTAAAACTACTATTTAAAAAAAAAATGTTTTACCCCAACCACCGAAACGCACGAGCAGCAAGACAAGCCGTCAAATTATAAACATATCAGTAGTGTAACGGGATTCTTCTGTTGAAGGAGAGGCGGACCAAAGCACAGCATGGTTATTGTGATACATCTTTAATAAAGATGAAACTAGAACAATATACAAAAACTGTGGGGGGGGGTGGGGGGGTGGGGGTGGGGGGTGGGGGGAACAGCCCTATTTGGTGTAACAAACACAAAGACAGGAACAATCACCCACAAACCCCAACACCAAACAGGCTACCTAAATATGGTTCCCAATCAGAGACAATGACTAACACCTGCCTCTGATTGATAACCATATCAGGCCAAACACAGAAACAGACAAACTAGACACACAACAGAATGCCCACTCAGATCACACCCTCACCAAACAAAACATAGAAACATACAAAGCAAACTATGGTCAGGGTGTGACAAGTAGCCTAAACATCTTTATAAGTGACAAGTGTGCTTGATAAATAGTGAAAATCAGCACAAAAGCAATAATGGCATTCAAATTCATATAAGTGTCAATATGACAGCAGTAAAAAATAGTCAACTATTTACACGCCGGATTCCATGACAAATTTGTCTGTTTCTTTGTCATCAAAGTGGAGGTAATATATGATCTCTCTGAAGCAATCCTGTGACATGGTTCCTCCAAAGATAAGTATGCCATACATATCTGACCAGAAGCTCTCCATATACACGCTCTTTTTACTGAATGCTCCACGGACATACAGGATTGAAATAAATGCTTCCAACTCATCAACAGACAGATCCCACACAGTGTCTCCTTGCGTGCCTAGCCACAGTACAGTCCCTGAATGCTGTCATATAAACATCAAAAGGTTGTGAGTGCATTGCTAATGTTGTGATCATATTTTGTGCTGATAATTGGTCCTTTTGCATTTTCACTTGCTTGCTTTATCTAATTGGTACCCCTTCCTCTCTCCTGAATCACTCTTTCAATTGGTAGTGGTGCGGGCACCTGCTCAGTGCTCACCGTTTTTTGCTTTTTTTGCTCTTAGGCCTCGGAGGTGTAGGTTATTCAGGCTGAGGCTCAGAATCAGAAGAATAATAATCAAAGATGTCATGATTCATTTCTTTCCCGCCATCTGAGTAATTTTCGTTCAGATCTTGTAGCTGCGCTAAAGCAGCATGTGCATCCATTCGTCTTGTTCTTCTTGCCAAATTACACATGCTCTCACTGTGTACTCCAAGTAGACTGATAAAACTGCTTGGATTTGGTGGACTGATATAGGGCACATACCATTCTCAGATTATAATTTGAATATACCAATGCAATAAAATGGCACACCCTGTTCTTCATTCACTGGTGGTTACATAATTATGCATAATTCGCTTCCCCTTGCTTATCAACTCACCCATTCTCCCCATCATACTTTACTTAATTTATTTAATCTGTTGTTATATGTGTGAAATTAGTTTAGATAAAGTTTAGGTTCAGTTTCGAGGCAATTATCGGGATGATTATCAACTGGACATGGCACATTCCACTGTCGGGAGAAGGAGCGGAGCAGGCCCTACTGTCGGGAGAAGGAGGCGAAAAACCTTTTAAAAAATGACAAGCTCTCATAAAACTGGTTATAACTCCAGTTCTGTTTGTGGTATTGTGATTCTAACAAATGGCAGTGTGTTAAATAGACCTATTTAGGAAAATTCAAGGACGAGCATGAGTTAAACGTATCACACAATACCCCATAATGACATAACAAAACAGGTTAAACCTCTTGATTCTAGCCATCCCGGATCCGGGATCGTGAATACAGCCTCAAGCTCATTACCATAACGCAACGTTAACTATTCATGAAAATCGCAAATGAAATGAAATAAATATGCTAGCTCTCAAGCTTAGCCTTTTGTAAAAAACACTGTCATCTAAGATTTTCAAAATATGCTTTTCAACCATAGCAAAACAAGCATTTGTGTAAGATTATTGATAGCTAGCGTAGCATTTAGCGTAGCATTTAGCATAGCACTCAGTGGGCAACATTTTCACAAAAACAAGAAAAGCATTCAAATAAAATAATTTACCTTTGAAGAACTTCGGACGTTTTCAATGAGGAGACTCTCAGTTAGATAGCAAATGTTCAGTTTTTCCTGAAATATTCTTTGTGTAGGAGAAATCGCTCCGTTTTGTTCATCACGTTTGGCTACCAAAAAAAACGAAAATTCAGTCATCAAAACGCCAAACTTTTTTCCAAATTAACTCCATAATATCGACTGAAACATGGTAAACGTTGTTTAGAATCAATCCTCAAGGTGTTTTTCACATATCTCTTCGATGATATATCGTTCGTGGAAGTCTCCTCTCTCCTCTGAATCACATGGACGAATACTTGCAGCTGGAGATTACGCACCAATTTCGACAAAGGACACCGGGCGGACACCTGGTAAATGTAGTCTCTTATGGCCAATGATATGCCTACAAACACGTCACAATGCTGCAGACACCTTGGGGAAACGGCAGAACGTGTAGGCTCGTTCAGGGCGCATTCACAGCCATATAAGGAGACAATGGAAAACAGCGCCTCAAAAATGTTGCTCATTTCCTGTTTGAAGTTTCATCTTGGTTTCGCCTGTAGCATCAGTTCTGTGGAACTCACAGATAATATCTTTGCAGTTTTGGAAACGTCAGAGTGTTTTCTTTCCAAAGCTGTCAATTATATGCATAGTCGAGCATCTTTTCGAGACAAAATATCTTGTTTAAAACGGGAACGTTTTTTCATCCAAAAATGAAATACTGCCCCTAGTGTTCCAAGAGGTTAAAAACAAAATGGAAATATCACATTCACATAAGTATTCAGATGCAATACTCAGTACATTGATGAAGCATCTTTGGCAACGATTACAGCCTCGGGTCTTCTTGGGTATGACGCTACAAGCCTGGCACATCTGTATTTGTGGAGTTTCTCAAACTCTTCACAGCAGATCCTCTAAAGCTCTGTCAAGTTGGATGGGGAGCGTTGCTGCACAGCTATTTCTCTACAGAGATGTTCGATCGGATTCAAGTCCTGGCCCTGGCTGGGCCACTCAAAGACATTTAGAGACTCGTCCTGAAGCCACTCCTGCAATGTCTTGGCTGTGTGCTTCGGGTGAACCTTCGGTCCTGAGCGCCCTGGAGCAGATTTTCACCAAGGATCTCTCTCTCTACTTTGCTCCGTCCATCCTGACTAGTCTCCCAGTCCCTGCCGCTGAACAACATCCCAGCCCTTCTCCCCCTGACAACTCAGTTTGCCAGATCGGCCAGCTTTAGGAAGAGTCTTGGTGGTTCCAAACTTCTTCCATTGAAGAATGATGTTGGCCACTGTGTTCTTGGGGACCTTCAATGCATCAGAAATGTTTTGGTACCCTTCCCCAGATCTGTGCCTAGACACAATCCTTTCTCGGAGTTCTACAGAACGATTCCTTCAACCTCATGGCTTGGATTTTGCTCTAACATGCACTGTCAACTGTGGGACCTTATACAGACAGGTGTGTGCCTTCACAAATCATGTCCAATCAATTGAAATCGCCACATGTGGACTCCAATTTCAAGGATGATCAATGGAAACAGCATGCACCTGAGCTCAATTTCGAGTCTCAAAGAAAAGGGTCTGAATACTTACAGTACCAGTCAAAAGTTTGGACACACCTACGCATTCAAGTTTATATATATTTTTGGACTATTGTATATCTGGTAGAATAATAGTGAAGACATTAACACTCTGAAATAACACATATGGATTAATGTAGTAACCAAACGTGTTAAATTAATCAAGATATATTTTACATTTTAGATTCTTCAAAGTAGCCACCATTTGCCTGGATGACAGTTTTGCACACTCTTGTCATTCTCTCAACTAGCTTCACCTGGAATACTTTTCCAACAGTCTTGAATGAGTTCCCACATATGCTGATCACCTGCTGGCTGCGTTTCCTTCACTGGGGTCCAACTGATCACAAAACATCTCAATTGAGTTGAGATCAGGTGATTGTGGAGGCCAGGTTATCTGATGCAGCACTCCATCACTCTCCTTGGTCAAATTGACCTTACACAGCCTGGAGGTGTGTTGGGTCATTGTATCACTGCACAATTCTGTGGTAGCCATGCTGGTTAAGTGTGCCTTGAATTCACCAGCATAGCACCCCCACACCATCACACCCCCTCCTCCATGCTACACAGCAGGAACCACACATGCGGATATCATCCGTTCACCTACTCTGCGTCTCACAAAGACAACCAAATATAACCAAATATCTCACATTTTGACTCATCAAACAAAAGGACAAATTTCCACCGGTCTAATGTTCATTGCTTGAGTGTCTTTGCCCAAAAATGTCTGTTATAATTATTGCTGTTTAGTTTGCAGCAATTCGACCATGAAGGACTGATTCGCGCAGTCTCCTCTGAACAGTTTATGTTGAGATGTGTCTGTTACTTCAACTCTGTGAAGCAATTTTTTGGGCTGCAATTTCTGAGGCTGGTAACTCTAACTAACTTATCCTGCAGCAGAGTAAACTCTGGGTCTTCCTTTCCTCGTGAGAGCTTGTTTCGTCATAGCGCTTGATGGTTTTTGCGACTGCACTTGTAGTTCTTGGAATGTTCCAGATTGATTGATCTTCATTGTTTATAAAAAAAATTGCATTTTAAATGTAACCTTTATTTTACTAGGGAAGTTAAGAACAAATTCTTATTTACAATGACGGCTTAAACCGGCCAAACCCAGACAATGCTGGGCCAATTGTGCGCAATGGGATTCCCAATCACAGCCGGTTGCGATACAGCCTGGATTCGAACCAGGGTGTCTGTAGTGACACCTCTAACACTGAGATGCAGTGCCTTAGACCGCAGCGCTACATGGGAGCCAATGTCTTAAAGTAATGATGGACTATCAATTCGCTTTGCTTATTTGAGCTTTTCTTGCCATAATATGAACTAGGTCTTTTACCAAATAGGGTTATCTTCTGTATACCAACCATACCTTGTCTCAACAGAACTGATTGGCTGAAACGCATTAAGAAGGAAATACATTTCACAAATTAACAAGGTACAACTGTTAATTGAAATGCATTGCAGGTGACTAACTCATGAAGCTGGTTGAGTGAATGCCAAGAGTGTGCAAAGCTGTCATCAAGACAAAGGCTTGCTACTTTTATATTCTCAAATAAAATCAAAGTTTATTTGTCACGTGTGCCGAATACAACCTTATAGTGAAATGCTTACTTACAGGCTCTAACCAATAGTGTGTGTGTGTGTGTGTAGGTAAGTAAAGAAATAAAACAGTAAAAAGACATTTGAAAATAAGAGTAGCAAGGCTATATACAGACACACCGGTTAGTCAGGCTTGTTGAGGAGTATGTACATGTAGGTATAGTTAAAGTGACTATGCAGGTATGATAAACAGAGAGTAGCAGTAGCGTAAAAAGAGGGGTTGGGGGGGTTACACAATGCAAATATTCCGGGTAACCATTTGGTTACCTGTTCATGGCTTGGACTGTTGAGAAGCCTTTTTGTCCTAGACTTGGCACTCCGGTACCGCGGTAGTAGAGAGAACAGTCTATGACTGGGGTGGTTGGGGTCTTTGACATCTTTTAGGGCCTTCCTCTGGCACCGCCTGGTGTAGAGGCAGGCAGCCATCCAGGACCTCTCTGAAGTGCCTTGCGGTCGGAGGCCGAGCAGTTGCCGTACCAGGTAGTGATGCAACCGGTTAGGATGCTCTCGATGTCGCAGCTGTAGAAGCTTTTGAGGATCTCAGGACCCATGCCAAAATCGTATTACTTTCCTGAGGGGGAATAGGCTTTGTTGTGCCCTCTTCACGACTGTCTTGGTGTGTTTGGACCATTCTAGTTTGTTGATGTGGATGTTTGTTGATGTTGATGTGGACACCAAGGAACTTGAAGCTCTCAACCTGCTCCACTACAGCGTCGATGAGAATGGGGGAGTGTCAGGTGCTCCTTTTCCTGTAGTCCACAATCATCGCCTTAGTCTTGGTTATGTTGAGGGATGGGTTGTTATTCTGGCACCACCCGGCCAGGTCTCTGACCTCCTCCCTATAGGCTGTCTCGTCGTTGTCGGTGATCAGGCCTACCACTGTTGTGTCGTCAGCAAACTTAATGATGATGTTGGAGTCGTGCCTGGTCATGCAGTTGTGGGTGAACAGGGAGTACAGTTGGGGACTGAGCACGCACCCCTGGGTAGCTCCAGTGTTGAGGATCAGTGTGGCCGATGTGTTGGTACCTGCACTCACCACCTGAGGGTGGCTCTTCAGGAAGTCCAGAATCCACTTGCAGAGGGAAGTGTTCAGTCCCAGGGTCCTTAGCTAAGCAATGAGCTTGGAAAACACTATGGTGTTGAACGCTGAGCTGTAGTCAATGAAAAGCATTCTCACATAGGTTTTCCTCTTGTCCAGGGGGGAAAGGGTAGTTTGGAGTGCAATAGAGATTGCACCATCTGTGGATCTGTTGCGGCAGTATGTGATTTGGTGTGTTCGGGGTGTCTGGGATGCTGGTGTTGATGTGAGTCATGACCAGCCTTTCAAAGCATTCCATGGCTATAGATGTGAGTGCTGCGTGACAATAGCCATTTAAACAGGTTACCTTAGAGTTCTTGGGCACAGGGACTATGGTGGACTGCTTGAAACATGTATGTATTACAGACTGGGTCAGGGAGAGATTGAAAATGTCAGTGAAGACACTTGCCAGCTGGTCAGCAAAGTCCACGTCCTGGTAATCCACCTGGCCCTATGGTCTTATGAATGTTAACCTGTTTAAAGGTCTTACTCACATCAGCTAAAGAGAGCATGATCTCACAGTCATCCGGAACAGCTAGTGCTCTAATGCGTGGTTCCGTGATACTTGCCTCGAAGCGAGTATAGATGGCATTTAGCTCATCGGGTAGGCTCGCGTCACTGAGCAACTCACGGATGGACTTGCCTTTGTAATCAGTGATAGTTTGAAAGACCTGCTAATTCTTTCATCTAGGGTTGTTTGAGAGTATGGTTAACATGTGAGTGCCCATTGTGCAAACAAAACTGAAGAGATAATGCAAGGTTAAAGGGAAGGAACAGACTGAAGAACCAATAAAAGCCAGTATACGGACAACCACAGGACGCTGTTGCCTTAACGTGACCTCAAACTTATTATACTGAGAGAGGAGAGAATCTTCGATATGCATGTTAATTGCTTCTCTGCAGGCCATAAAGAGTAGGCCGACAGATGGATTCCTGAGCAGAGTGGATGCCGAATATGAACTGAATCCCTGCTATTGGACCATAATAAGAAAGGGTGTATTTGCCAGACTGAAATTTGGAATAGAAAAGGCATGCATGGTTATATACACAGAAGACATTGTACATAGAGAAGAGCAGACAATAGACTGCTACAGAGCGGCACAGCTCAGCCATGACATACCATGATAGAGCATAAAACAACATACAGTATACGAACCACAGGAGGTTGGTGGCAACTTAATTGTTTGTGGTAATGGCTGGTTTCCATGTATTTGATGCCATTCCATTCACTCTGTTCCAGCCATTATTATGAGTCATCCTCCCCTCAGAAGCCTCCACTGATAGCAACAAACACCCAAAACCACAACTAAATGTTAGCTACATAACCACCTGAACTATCTACACTGAACAAAAATTTTAACGTAACATGCAACAATTTCAAAGATTTAACTGAGTTAAAGTTCATATAAGGAAATTCGTCAATTTAAATAAATTCAATGGGCCCTAACCTATGGATTTCACATGACTGGGAATGTAGATATGCATATGTTGGTCACAGATGCCATAAAAAAGGTAGGGGTATGGATCAGAAAACCATTAAGTATCTTCATGTAGCATGACACATCTCCTTGCATCGAGTTGATCAGGCTGTTGAATGTTGTCCCACTCATCTTCAATGGCTGTGCAAAGTTGCTGGATATCGTCACGAACTGGAAGCTTACTAAAAGGGATGTAAACAAATTTGTGCAAAATATTTGAGAGAAATAAGCTTTTTGTGTGTATGGAAAATGTTTCTGGGATCTTCTATTTCAGCTCATGAAACATGGGACCAACACTTTACATGTGCATGTTGGATTTATATTTTTGTCCAGTGTAAATAGTCTAACGTCATACTGATTCTGCTCAACAGTAACTGACACATCTGCAGCATATGCAAAGAGTGCACAGTGACAATCTAAAAATCTAGACCTACAATATAGTCTAGCTGAAGGTTTATGTCTAATGGTATACTGTATCCTGTGTAAGCCTTGAAAGAAAAGACGATGACCTAATAATGAGAAGAAAATACCCATTACTTGAATAAGCTTGCATATATGACTGTCTGAAATAGCTCTCTAAAAAACATTTCCATTAGAGGCAATGCACGCCAACAGCTGATGCCCATGTGGATGTTTTGCAAGCCCAGTGCATGCTAGGTAATGTTAGTATCAACATCCCATCCAACATAGCTGAACGCTATAGCGAGCCTTGATTAGTCATCGCACGACTATACAGTGTCAGCTTCCCCACTAATGTCCGAGGAAATAAGGATTATGATTATAGTTAGGCAGAAGTAATCCATTTAAAATGAGGATGTACTTCTGTGAATATATGCTTACATGATGGAAAGGATACAGTAATGTTTAGCCGGTGGCAGACTGATGCCATCCAACTAGCACAAGATATCACACTGCTTGACTGCTAAACGGCGCATGTACTGTAGCGTCCCACTTGCATAAACTTACTTAACCTACTATCCTAAAATATAGTACACTCCTAAGACGTTGCCTAACCTGATGCTTCATGATCACTACAGCGAGAATGAAAGATGAAATAACTATTTCATAGGTACAGTTGAAGTCGGAAGTTTACATCCACCTTAAACAAATACATTTAAATACAATTCCTGACATTTAATCAGAGTAAAAAGTCCCTGTCCAAGGTCAGTTAGGATCACCACTTAATTTTAAGAATGTGAAATGTCAGAATAATAGTAGAGAGAATGATTTATTTCAGCTTTTATTTCTTTCATCAAATCCCGAGTGGGTCAGAAGTTTACATACACTCAATTAGTATTTGGTAGCATTGCCGTTAAATTGTTTAACTTGGGTCAAACATTTTGGGTAGCCTTCCACAAGCTTCCCACAATAAGTTGGGTATATTTTGGCCCATTCCTCCTGACAGAGCTGGTGTAACTGAGTCAGGTTTGTAGGCCTCATTGTTTGCGCAAGCTTTTTCAGTTCTGCCCACAACTGTTCTATGGGATTGAGGTCAGGGCTTTGTGATGGCCACTCCAATACCTTGACTTTGTTGTTCTTAAGCCATTTTGCCACAACTTTGGAAGTATGCTTGGGGTCATTGTCCTTTTGGAAGACCCATTTGCAAACAAGTTAACTTCCTGACTGATGTCTTCAGATGTTGCTTCAATATATCCACGTAATTGTCCATCCTCATGCCATCGATTTTGTGATATGCACCCATCCCTCCTGCAGCAAAGCACCCCCACAACATGATGCTGCCACCCCGGTGCTCCACGGTAGGGATGGTGTTCTTCGGCTTGCAAGCTTCTCCCTTTTCCTCCAAACATAATGATGGTCATTATAGCCAAAAGGTTCTATTTTTGTTTCATCGGACCAGAGGACATTTCTTCAAAAAGTACGATTTTTGTCCCATGTGCAGTTGCTAACCGTAGTCTTGTCTTTTTTTAACGGGGGTTTTGGAGCAGTGTCTCCTTCCTTGCTGAGCGGTCTTTCAGGTTATGTAGATATCGGACAAATTTTACTGGATACTATAGATACTTTTGTACCTGTTTCCTCCAGCATCTTCACAAGGTCCTTTGCTGTTGTTCTGGGATTGATTTGCACTTTTCGCAACAAAGTGCCTTCATCTCTAGGAGACAGAACACGTCCTGAGCAGTATGATGTTTGCGTGGTCCCATGGTGTTAATACTTGCATACCATTTTCTGTACAGATGAACGTGGTACCTTCAGGCGTATGGAAATTGCTTCCAAGAATGAACTAGACTTGTGGAGGTCTACAATTTTAGCTGATTTCTTTTGATTTTCACCTTGATTTCAAGCAAAGAGGCACAGAGTTTGAAGGTAGACCTTGAAATATATCCACAGGTACACCTCCAATTGATTCAAATGATGCCAATTAGCCTGAGAAGCTAATCAGAAGCTTCTAAAGCCATGACATCGTTTTCGGGAATTTTCCAAGTTGTTTAAAGGCACAGTCAACTTAGTGTATGTTAACTTCTGACCCACTGGAATTGTGATACAGTGAATTATAAGTGAAATCATTTGTCTAAACAATTGTTGGAAAATTACTTATGTAAGGGAATACCCCCTGAATTGGACAAAAATGAATGGGAAGTCATTGGCATTGGACAAACCATATACACGATGTCCAATACCACCCAATTCGGCGTTGATTCATGCAAAGTGTATTGCAAATGCCATATGGCAATTGCCAGTTGTAACACTTTAAAAAGGACTGTATGAATATACTTTTGAGGAGGAAGGCTCTGATAGCGCTGAACAGACAGGAGACTCCGATAGCGCAGGAGGGAAGGAAGGCTCTGGCTGTGTTTTTAACAGAAGCACAGGGGCTAGGAAAAACTCCCTAGAAAGGCCAAAACCTAGGAAGAAACCTCGAGAGGAACCAGGCTATGTGGGGTGGCCAGTCCTCTTCTGGCTATGCCGGGTGGAGATTATAACAGAACATGGCCAAGATGTTCAAGTGTTCATAAATGACCAGCATGGTCAAATAATAATAATTACAGGCAGAACAGTTGAAACTGTAGCAGCAGCACGGCCAGGTGGACTGGGGACAGCAAGCAGTCATCATGTCAGGTAGTCCTGAGGCATGGTCCGAGGGCTCAGGTCCTCCGATAGAGAGAAAGAAAGAGCGATTTAGAAAGAGCATACTTAAATTCACACAGGACACCGGATAGGACAGGAGAAGTACTCCATTTACATTACATTTAACATTTACATTTACTCCAGATATAACAAACTGACCCTAGTCCCCCGACACAAACTACTGCAGCATAAATACTGGAGGCTGAGACAGGAGGGGTCAGGAGACACTGTGGCCCCATCCGATGACACCCCCGGACAGGGCCAAACAGGCAGGATATAACCCCACCCACTTTGCCAAAGCACCAAATAGAGGGATATCTTCAACCACCAATTTACCATCCTGAGACAAGGCCGAGTATAGCCCACAAAGATCTCCGCCACGGCACAACCCAAGGGGGGGCGCCAACCCAGACAAGAAGATCACATCAGTGACTCAACACACTCAAGTGACGCACCCCTCCTAGGGACGGTATGAAAGAGCCCTAGTAAACCAGTGACCCTGTAATAGGGTTAGAGATAGAGAATCCCAGTGGAAAGAGGGGAACCGGCCAGGCAGAGACAGCAAGGGTGGTTCGATGCTCCAGAGCCTTTCCGTTCACCTTCACACTCCTGGGCCAGACTACACTCAATCATATGACCCACTGAAGAGATGAGTCTTCAGTAAAGACTTAAAGGTTGAGACCAAGTTTGCGTCGCTCACATGGATAGGCAGACCATTCCTTAAAAATTGAGCTCTATAGGAGAAAGCCCTGCCTCCAGCTGTTTGCTTAGAAATTCTAGGGACAATTAGGAGGACTGCGTCTTGTGACCATAGCCTACGTGTAGGTATGTACGGCAGGACCAAATCAGAGAGATAGGTAGGAGCAAGCCCATGTAATGCTTTGTAGGTTAGCAGTAAAACCTTGAAATCAGCACTTGCCTTGACAGGAAGCCAGTGTAGGGAGGCTAGCACTTGAGTAATATGATCACATTTTTTGGTTCTAGTCAGTATTCTAGCAGCTGTATTTAGCACTAACTGAAGTTCATTTAGTGCTTTATCCGGGTAGCCGCAAAGTAGAGCATTGCAGTAGTCTAACCTAGAAGTGACGAAAGCATGGATTCATTTTTCTGCATTATTTTTGGACAGAAAGTTTCTGATTCTTGGAATGTTACGTAGATGGAAAAAAGCTGTCCTTGAAACTGTCTTGATATGTTCTTCAAAAGAGAGATCAGTGTCCAGAGTCACGCCGAGGTCCTTCACAGTTTTATTTGAGACAACTGTACAACCATTAAGATTAATTTTCAGATTCAACAGAAGATCTCTTTGTTTCTTGGGACCTAGAACAAGCATCTCTGTTTTGTCCGAGTTTAAAAGTAGAACGTTTGCAGCTATCCACTTCCTTATGTCTGAAACACATGCTTCTAGCGAGGGCAATTTTGGGGCTTCACCATGTTTCATTGAAATGTACAGCTGTGTGTCATAGCAGTGAAAGTTAACATTATGTTTTTGATTGACATCCCCAAGAGGTAAAATATATAGTGAAAACAATAGTGGTCCTAAAACGGAACCTTGAGGAACACCAAAATGTACAGTTGATTTGTCAGAGGACAAACCATTCACAGAGACAAACTGATATCTTTCCGACAGATAAGATCTAAACCAGGCCAGAACTTGTCCGTGTAGACCAATTTGGGTTTCCAATCTCTCCAAAAGAATGTGGTGATCGATGGTATCAAAAGCAGCACTAAGGTCTAGGAGCACAGATGCAGGGCCTCGGTCTGATGCCATTAAAAGGTATTTTACCAGCTTCACAAGTGCAGTCTCAGTGCTATTATGGGGTCTAAAACCAGACTGAAGCATTTCCTATACATTGTTTGTCTTCAGGAAGGCAGTGAGTTGCTGCGCAACAGCCTTTTCTAAAACATTTGAGAGGAATTGAAGATTCAATATAGGTCGATAGTTTTTTATATTTTCTGTGTCAAGGTTTGGCTTTTTCAAGAGAGGCTTTATTACTGCCACTTTTAGTGAGTTTGGTACACATCCGGTGGATAGAGAGCCGTTTATTATGTTCAACATAGGAGGGCCAAGCACAGGAAGCAGCTCTTTCAGTAGTTTAGTTGGAATAGGGTCCAGTATGCAGCTTGAAGGTTTAGAGGCCATGATTATTTTCATCATTGTGTCAAGAGATATAGTACTAAAACACTTGAGTACATCTCTTGATCCTAGGTCCTGGCAGAGTTGTGAAGACTCAGGACAACTGAGCTTTGAAGGAATACGCAGATTTAAAGAGGAGCCCGTAATTTGCTTACTTACAATCATGATCTTTTCCTCAAATAAGTTAATGAATGTATTACTGCTGAAGTGAAAGCCATCCTCTCTTGGGGAATGCTGCTTTTTAGGTTACATTTAGTTCCTCAGTTAGGTGGTTAACTGATTTTTATCCTCTGGCGTCCTTGGGTAGACAGAGGGAGTCTGGAAGGACATCAATAAATCTTTGTGTTGTCTGTGAATTTATAGCACGACTTTTGATGTTCCTTGGTTGGGGTCGGAGCAGATTATTTGTTGCCAATGCAAACGTAATAAAATGGTTGTTCCGATAGTCCAGGATTATGAGGAAAAACATTCAGATCCACAACATTTATTCCATGGGACAAAACTAGGTCCAGAGTATGACTGTGACAGTGAGTGGGTCCAGAGACATGTTGGACAAAACCCACTGAGTCGATGATGGCTCCGAAAGCCTTTTGGAGTGGTTCTGTGGACTTTTCCATGTGAATATTAAAGTCACCAAAGATTAGAATATTATCTGCTATGACTACAAGGTCCGATAAGAATTCAGGGAACTCAATGAGGAACGCTGTATATGGCCCAGGAGGCCTGTAAACAGTAGCTATAAAAGTGACTGAGTAGGCTGCATAGATTTCATGACTAGAAGCTCAAAAGGCGAAAACTTGTTTTTTTGCTATCGTAAATGTTAGCAACACCTCCGCCTTTGCGGGATGCACAGGGGATATGGTCACTAGTGTAGCCAGGAGGTGAGGCCTCATTTAACACAGTAAACTCATCAGGCTTAAGCCATGTTTCAGGCCAATCACATCAAGATTATGATCAGTGATTAGTTCATTGACTATAATTGCCTTTGAAGTAAGGGATCTAACATTTAAGTAGCCCTATTTTGAGATGTGAGGTATCATGATCTCTTTCAATAATGACAGGAATGGAGGAGGTCTTTATCCTAGTGAGATTGCTAAGGCGAACACCGCCATGTTTAGTTTTGCCCAACCTAGGTCGAGGCACAGACACGGTCTCAATGGGGATAGCTGAGCTGACTACACTGACTGTGCTAGTGGCAGACTCCACTATACTGGCAGGCTGGCTAACAGCCTGCTGCCTGACCTGCACCTTATTTAATTGTGGAGCTAGAGGAGTTAGAGCCCTGTCTATGTTGGTAGACGTCAGTTGATGACCATTCTCCCGGATCCGGGAGGGGTAGTTCCAAGAGGTTTTAACAAGACATTTGTGGAGTGGTTGAACACAAGTTTTAATGACTCCAACCTATGTGTATGTAAACTTCTGACTTCAACTGTAACTATAAGAATGCCTGTTTTATCCTGTAAGGGGCAATCTGAGATGAAGCAAGAACAATTATCAACCACTATTAGATAACTATCTAGCGGGGGAGAAGCCGGAGAAGGTGACCACTAAATGTTAACGACAGCCATGGATGATGGAAAAACCAGATAATGTACGAGAACATGGGTGTGAACATTCTACTAACTCAACTGAGATGAACTAGAATATGAATTAGCTAATAGCATTTGCTATTTACAATTCATCAAATCATGGATGAGCTCACCAGTGATCGTAATGATTGAGTAAAACAGTATTGTAACGGCGTTCTTCGTTTGTAGAAAGAGAGTCGGACCGAAATGCAGCGTCGTGGTTACTCATGACTTTAATGAAAAAAGTCACACATGAAATAACTATACAAATAAAAAAACAACAAACGGAACGTGAAACCTAATTACAGCCTATCTGGTGAAACTACACAGAGACAGGAACAATCACCCACGAAATACACAGTGAAACCCCGGCTACCTAAATACGGTTCCCAATCAGAGACAACGAGAATCACCTGACTCTGATTGAGAACCGCCTCAGGCAGCCAAACCTATGCTACACCCCTACTCAGCCGCAATCCCAATGACTACAAAAACCCCAATACGAAATACAACAAAAACCCATGTCACACCCTGGCCTGAACAAATAATTAAAGAAAACACAAAATACTAAGACCAAGGCGTGACAGGATCCCCCCTAAACCATAGGGAGGGTCCGGGTGGGCGTCTGTCCATGGTGGCGGTTCCGGCTCGGGACGTGGACCCCACTCCATTAATGTCCTAGTTCCTCCCCTTCGCGTCCTGGGATAATCCACCCTCGCCGCCGACCATGGCCTAATAGTTCTCACCCAGAACCCCACTGAACTGAGGAGCAGCTCGTGACTGAGGGGCAGCTCGGGACTGAGGGACAGCTCGGGACTGAGGGGCAGCTCGGGACTGAGGCAGCTCGGGACTGAGGGGAAGCTAGGGACTGAGGGGAAGCTAGGGACTGAGGGGCAGCTCGGGACTGAGGGGCAGCTCGGGACTGAGGGGCAGCCCGGAACTGAGGGGAAGCCCAGTACTGAGAGAAAGCCCAGTACTGAGAGGAAACCCAGTACTGAGATGAAGCTCAGGCAGGTAGTAGGCTCCGGTAGATCCTGGCTAGCTGGCGGATCTGGAAGATTCTGGTTGACTAGCAGATCTGGAAGAGACTGGTTGACTCGCAGATCTGGAAGAATCTGGTTGACTGGCAGATCTAGAAGATCATGGCTGACTGGCGGATCGAGCTGCTCTATGCAGGCTGACAGCTCCTTGCAGACTGACAGCTCCTTGCAGACTGGCAGCTCTTTGCAGACTAGCAGCTCTGGCTGCTTCATGCAGCCTGACAGCTCTGGCTGCTTCATGCAGACTGACAGCTCTGGCTGCCTCCTACAGACTGACAGCTCTGACTGCTCCATGCAGGCTGACAGCACCCTGCAGACTGACAGCTCCTTGCAGACTGACAGCTCCTTGCCGACTAGCAGCTCTTTGCAGACTGACAGCTCTGGCTGCTTCATGCAGACTGACAGCTCTGGCTGCTTCATGCAGACTGACAGCTCAGGCTGCTCCGAACAGGCAGGAGGCTCCGGCAGCGCTTTAGAGGAGGAAGGCTCTGATAGCGCTGAACAGACAGGAGACTCCGATAGCGCAGGAGGGAAGGAGGGCTCTGGCTGTGCTGAACAGGCGAGGCGCACTGACGGCCTGGTGCGTGGTGCTGGAACTGGTGCTACAGGATCGAGGACACGCACAGGAAGCCTGGTGCGGGGAGCTGCTACCGGAGGACTGGTGTGTGGAGGTGGCTCTGGATAGACCGGACCGTGCAGGCACACTGGAGCTCTTGAGCACCGAGCCTGCCCAACCTTACCTGGCTCGATGCCCACTCTAGCCCGGCCAATACGAAGGGCTGGTATGAACCGCACCGGGCTATCCACCCGCACTGGAAACACTGTGCGCTCCATAGCATAACACGGTGCCTGCCCGGTCTCTCTAGCCCCCCGGTAAGCACAGGGAGTTTGCACAGGTCTCCAACCTGGCATGGCCATACTCCCTGAAAGCCCCCCCCCCAATAATTTTTTTGGGCTGCTTTTCGGGCTTCCATCCGCGTCGCCGTGCTGCCTCCTCATAACAGCGCCTCTCCGCCTTTTCCGCCTCCAGTTCTTCCTTGGGACGGCGATATTCTCCAGGCTGCGCCCAGGGTCCTTTTCCGTCTAATATCTCCTCCCAAGTCCAGAAGTTCTTAGAACCCTGCTCCTCACGATTAACAGGGAGAGTAGGCTCAGGTCTGACTCCTGACTCTGCTACTCTCTCCCTGAGCCCTCCCCCAATAAATATTTGGGGGTGACTTTCGGGTTTCGCTCTGCGCCGCCGTGTCTTTCTTTTCGACTCCATTCTCCTATAGCCCTCTTCGCACTGCTCCAGCGAATCCCAGGCGGGCTCCGGCACTCTCTCTGGGTCGACCGCCCAACTGTCTATTTCTTCCCACGTCGTATACTCCAAGCTTCTGCTGTCCATAACGTCCTCCTTTCGCTGTTCATGCTGCTGCTGCCTGTTAACACGCTGCTCGGTCCGTGTGTGGTGGGTGATTCTGTAACGGCATTCTTCGTTCGTTGAAAGAGAGTCAGACCGAAATGCAGCGTGGTGGTTACTCATGATCTTTAATGAAGGATCACGATACATGAAATAACTATTACAAAATACAAAACAACAAACGGAACGTGAAATCTAATTACAGCCTATCTGGTGAAACTACACATAGACAGGAACAATCACCCAAGAAATACACAGTGAAACCCCGGCTACCTAAATACGGTTCCCAATCAGAGACAACGAGAATCACCTGACTCTAATTGAGAACCGCCTCAGGCAGCCAAACCTATGCTACACCCCTACTCAGCCGCAATCCCAATGACTACAAAAAACCCAATACGAAATACAACAAAAACCCATGTCACACCCTGGCCTGAACAAATAATTAAAGAAAACACAAAATACTAAGACCAAGGCGTGACAAGTATTTCTAAAAGTCGAAAGTAAACTGGCAGTGCGTAGAGTTTGTGTTCGCCGCCATGTTTGTTTTTTCGTGTCAACAAAATACAAGAAGAGGTGACAAGATGAGTTGATTCTGCTTTCAGTATGCATGTTGAAGGGGGTGTGTTGTCTACCATTATCTACTGGAAGTTTATTCAAAAGACACGTGAATCTTCCCTTCACCTCGTTTCGTTATAATTTCTTTGGTCTGACAGACGTTTACAAGACCCAGAATACAATTTATGATTTCTCCACACATACAGTGCATTCGGAAAGTATTTATTTACATAAATATTCACACCCTTTGCTGTGAGACTCGAAAATGAGCTCGGATGCATCCTGTTTCCATTGATCATCATTTAGATGTTTGACAATTTGATTAGAGTCCACCTGTGGTAAATGCAATTGATTGGACATTATTTGGAAAGGCACACACCTGTCGATATAAGGTCCCACAGTTGACAGTCCACGTCAGAGCAAAATCCAAGCCATGAGGTTGAAGGAATTGTCCGAGACAGGATTGTGTCTCAGTCACAGATCTGGGGAAGGGTACCAAAACATGTCTGCAGCATTGAAGCTCCCCAAGAACACAGTGGCCTCCATTATTCTTAAATGGATGAAGTTTGGAACCACCAAGGCTCTTCCTAGAGCTGGTTGCCCGACCAAACTGAGCAATCGGGGGAGAAGGGTCTTGGTCAGGGAGGTGACCAAGATCCCGATGCTCACTCTGACAGACCTCTAGAGTTCCTGTAGAGATGGGAGAATCTTCCAGAAGGACAACCGTCTCTGCAGCACTCCGCCAATCAGGCCTGTATGGTAGAGTGGCCAGACAGAAGCCACTCGTCAGTAAAAGGCACATGACAGCCTAAAGACTCTCAGACCATGAGAGACAATATTCTCTGGTCTGATGAAACCAAGATTGAACTCTTTGGCCTGAATGCCAAGCGTCACATCTGGAGGAAACCTGGCACCATCCCTACAGTGAAGCATGGTGGTGGCAGAATCAT
This sequence comes from Oncorhynchus keta, assembly GCF_023373465.1. Classification (NCBI taxonomy): domain Eukaryota; kingdom Metazoa; phylum Chordata; class Actinopteri; order Salmoniformes; family Salmonidae; genus Oncorhynchus; species Oncorhynchus keta. The sequence continues at coordinate 18,302,634 of NC_068441.1, forward strand.
GCTGCGGGGCTGTTTTTCAGCAGCAGGGACTGGGAGACAAGTCAGGATTGAGGGGTAATATTAACGGAGCAATGTACAATGGCCGCAAGAGAGATCCTTGGTGAAAACCTAGTCCAGAGTGCTCGGGACCTGACTGGGGTGAATGTTCACCTTCTAACAGGACAGCGAACCTAAGCACAAAGCCAAGACAAAGCAGGAGTGGCTTCGGGACAAGTGCCTGAATGTCCTTGTGTTGCCCAACCAGAGCTCGGATTTGAACCGCATCCGACATATCTGGAGAGACCTGAAAAAAATGAAAAGAATGGGAGAAACTCCCTAGATACAGTTGTGCAAGCTTGTAGCGTCACACCCAAGAAGACTTGAGGCTGTAATCGCTGCCAAAGGTGCTTCAACAAAGGACTGAGTTAAGGCTTTGAATGCATGTTTTTGATTTGTCATTATGGGGAATTGTGTGTAGATTGATAAGGGGAAAAACTATTTAATACATTTTAGAATAAGGCTGTAAGATAACTTTCTGAATGCACTGTAGGTGGCAATTAACTTGGCATTAGCTCATCATAATCAGTACAACCTTTAAAAAAGTATTTACGCACATCATGTCTCTATTACAATCGATGCAAGACACTGGAAGCATGATTTGTCACCAGTACTTGAAAACATGTGAATAAAACATTACATAAATATATTATTACCACACAAACCATTTGCTGATAATAGTTTATTGACGTGTGCCGGCAGTCATGTAACCTCTGACACTCACTCGGAGCCATTCAGTGTTGTTGTTTATGTATGTAGCTGTAGCATTTGAAATGTCATTCAAATGGAGACATCTCACAAATGCAGAAATTCTGGATATTTTTGTAAATTGAGTCAGAGTTTGAAAGTCAGGAATCATATTCTGACAGTAAGGAGCAGCCGCCCAGACTTGTGGCCATTGTGAACCCTGAATCTTAGGACCCGTTGCCAACCAACCAAGTCCCAGGTCCCTCTGAAAATGCTGATAGTGATGGAGGCAGACAAGTAGAGGGTGAAGTATGGCAGGTCTGCGGTAGCTGGAAGGCTGCCAGCCATTTCACATCTCCTGGCCCTGCTGTTGGCTTTGAGTCCCACTCTGGAGTGTAAAGCCTCTTGCCATCTCCCTTTGAGGCAGAGTGCTGTTTCTGACAGAAGAGCTGGTGGGAGAAAATAGTGGAGGAGACCAATCACTATGCCTTGGAGCTACAGTAGAAGGGAGGGACGGGGAAGCTCACTAAATGGGTGACAACCACAATTAATGAAATGTAAACCTTCCTGGTGACAGTCCTTCTCATGGGAATAGTGAAGAACTCCCTAAGGGAATACTGGAGCATGGATCCTATGTTTTTTGCAACTCCCTTCTATGCCACTCTCTTTTCCCAAGGCAGCTTCCTAGTTCTGATGCAATGCCTGCATTTTGTCAACAATGCTACTGCCAATCTTAATGACCCCTACACAAAATAAGAAATGTACTTACCAGCCTGACATCAGCATTTGGTCAGGTCTTTGTGCCATACAAGGACCTATGCATTGATGAGCCCCTGATGTTATGGAAGGGTAGGCTGACGTTCTGTGAATATTTTCCCTCTGTCCAGTTCTTTGTTATGTTGTTGACAAGATTTGTCCAGGACATTATAGTCTACACAGAGTCCATCACTGACAGCATAGTCCGTGACTATGCTGGCTCCTCATCTCGGGAAGGTTCACACCTTTAAAAGTGGAAAATTGGTCCAGCTGGCCCACCCTCTTCCAGCATCTGCTCTCCAACTGCAGAGGGGCCTGTGACACAGTCTGGTCGAACAGAAAGGAGATGACGGCATTCGGAAGCAGGAATATGCAGAGGAGGGAGGTGGAGATCAAGGAGAACAGTCAACAACTGGCAATAAAGTGGCATGACAAACGAGATGTCCATGTCCTCTCTACTGTCCATACAGCAACCATGTCGGCCACAGCGAAGGTGGACCACCTGACGGGAGAAGAAAAGATAAAACCAGACTGTGTGCTTGACTATAACCTCAAAATGGGGGCACTGGATAAGGCGGACATGATAAACAGTTTTGTAGAATGAGCTTGGTGGTATGAGAATAGATTTTTCCATCTGATCGACACTGCTGTCCTCAATGGCCACATACACTACATGACCAGGAGTATGTGGACACCTGTTAGTCGAACATCTCATTCCAAAATTATGGCCATTAATATGGAGTTGGTCCCCTTTTGCTACTATAACAGCCTCCACTCATCTGGGAATGCATTCCACTAGATGTTGGAACATTGCTGCGGGGACTTGCTTCTATTCAGTCACGAGCATTATAGTGAGGTCGGGCACTGATGTTGGGCGATTAGGCCTGGCTCGCAATTCATCACCAAAGGTCTCCGATGGGCTGAAGTCAGAGCTCTGTGCAGTCCAGTCAAGTTCTTCCACACCAACCTCGACAAACCATTTCTGTATGGACCTCGCTTTGTGCATGGGGGCATCGTCATGCTCAAACAGAAAAGGGCCTTCACCAAACTGTTGCCATACTACATATTCGTCGCCAGACCCACTGGCTCCAGGTCATTTACAAGTCCATGCTAGGTAAAGCTCCGCCTTATCTCAGTTCACTGGTCACGATGGCAACACCCATCCGTAGCACGCGCTCCAGCAGGTGTATCTCACTGATCATCCCTAAAGCCAACACCTCATTTGGCCGCCTTTCGTTCCAGTACTCTGCTGCCTGTGACTGGAACTATGCATCGCTGGCAAGTTGTAGACTTTTATCTCCCTCACCAACTTCAAACATCAGCTATCCGAGCAGCTCCATCGCTGCAGCTGTACATAGTCTATAGGTAAATAGCTCACCCTTCTTCACCTGCCTCATTCCCATACTGTTTTTATACTGTTTTTTATTTATTTACTTTTCTGCTCTTTTGCACACCAATATCACCAATATCTCTACCTGTACATGCCCATCTGATCATTTATCACTCCAGTGTTAATCTGCAAAATTGTATTATTCGCCTACCTCCTCATGCCTTTTGCACACATTGTATATAGATTGCCCATTTTTTTTTTTCTACTGTGTTATTGACTAGTTAATTGTTTACTCCATGTGTAACTCTGTGTTGTCTGTTCACACTGCTATGCTTTATCTTGGCCAGGTCGCAGTTGCAAATGAGAACTTGTTCTCAACTAGCCTACCTGGTTAAATAAAGGTGAAATAAAAAAATAAAAAATAAAAAATTTGGAAGCACAGAATCTTCTAGAATTTCATTGTATGCTGTAGCCTTAAAATTTCCCTTCACTGGAACTAACATAGCCAGAAACATGAAAAACAGCCCCAGTCTATTATTCCTCCTCCACCAAATTTTACAGTTGGCCCTATGCATTGGGGCAGGTAGCATTATCCTGGCATCAGCCATACCCAGATTTTGTCCATCGGTCTGCCAGATGGTGAAGCGTGATTCATCTTTCCAGCGAACTCGTTTCCACTACGCAATGTTCTAATAGCAACAATCTTTACACCACTCCAGCCGACGCTTGACATTGTGCATGGTGATATTATTCTTGTGTGCGGCTGCTCGGCCATGTAAACTCCTTACATGAAGCTCCTGACAGACACTTATTGTGCTGATGTTTCTTCCAGACGCAGTTTGGATTTTGTTAGTGAGTGTTGCAACTGAGGACAGACAATTTTTACGTGCTTCAGTTCTCGGCGGTCCCGTTCTGTGACCTTGTGTGGCCTACCAATTCGCGCCTGAGGCGTTGTTGCTCCTAGACATTTCCACTTCACAATAACAGTACTTACAGTTGACCAAGGCCGCTCTAGTGAGTCAGATAATTGATGAACTAACTTGTTGGAAAGGTGGCTTCCTATGACAGTGCCATCTGGAATGTCACTGAGCTCTTCAGTAAGGCCATTCTACTGCCAATCCTCCCCACCCCTCTGCCTCTGCCTCACAGGTGAAGTGATTACCTACCAAAAGTACAGAGAACCTCATGAGAGTGCTGCTGGAGGAGCACTACACCCCTCAGCATCCATACACTGGGAGCATGCTGTAGACAATCCCCTACGCCTCACTGCGCAGGATTTTCCCTCCGAAGTCCCTCAATCTGCTGCTCAAGGCAGTCGCACACAGAGGCACTGCAAGTTCTTCCAATCTATTAAGTTGTCATTTTTTTCTCCGTTTTTGTTGTTCAACCACTACAAATACTTCAATAAAAGATCTAAGAAAAACATTACATATAGGCATACAGGCATACATGTCGTGTCCGCCAGTAAAACTGTAAAGGAGTGTATGTTCAAACAGTATGTTTTTAGCATACAAAAGCTGGCCGTGGATAAATCCGATGGTTCCCACTTTATGTTTTGCGTGAATACCACCATCTATCCAAGGTTTCTGTTTGGGTTAGGTTTTAATGGTCACAGTGGGAATAACATCTCCTATACTCTTCCTGATGAACTGTGTCCGTGTATACGTTAATGTTATTCTTAGAGGCTACCGGGAACATTTCCCAGTCCGTGTGATCAAAACAGTCTTGAAGCATGGATTCTTGCATTAAATAGACCTTAGCATGGGTACTTCCTGTTTGAGTTTCTGCCTATAAGAAGGGAGGAGAAAAATGGAGTCATGATCTGATTTGCAGAGGGAGGGTGAGGGAGGGCCTTGTAGGCATTCCGGAAGGGGGAGTAACAGTGGTCAAGAGTTTTTCCAGCGAGAGTACTACTGTATAGTCAATGTGTTGATAGAACAAATTTGCCTTGTTAAAATCCCCAGCTACAATAAATGTGACCTCAGGATATGTGGTTTCCAGTTTACACAAAGTTCAGTGTAGTTCCTTGAGGGCCATCATGGTATTGTCTTATGGGGGAATATACATGACTATAACCCATAAGAATTATCTTGGGAGGTAATACGGTTGGCATTTGATTGTGAGGTATTCTAGGTCAGGTGAACAAAAGGACTTTCTGTACGTTATCACAATCACACCATGAGTAGTTAATCATGAAACATACACCACCGCCTTTCTTCTTCCCGGATAGTTGTTTATTCCTGTCTGCGCGATGTACTGAGTACCCACCTGGCTGTATGGATGGGGACAGTATATCCGGAGAGAGCCATGAAACAGAGTATGTTGCAGTCCCTGATGTCTCTCTGGAAGGAGATCCTCTGCCTGAGCTTATCTACTTTATTGTCCAGAGACTGAACATTAGCTCTGAACATTAGCTCATACCTCTTCTCCGCAGGCAGCATCTTGGAGCAATCTCTGGGATAAGTTCAAATGCCATGGGGGGTATGAACAAAGGATCCAATTCGGGAAAGTCATATTCGTGGTCGTAATGCTGGTGAGTTAACGTCGCTCTGATATCCCAAGTTATTTCCAGCTGTATGTAGTAACACAAAAACACATTCTGGGCTAATAATGTAAGAAATATCACAATAAAAAACAAAATACTGCAAAGTTGCTGCCATGTATGTCGGCGCCATCTTACTTTAAGGAATACCCAGAGATTGCTCTGACGAATGCAATATTGGCAGCCATACCATTATGCAATACTGTGTGTAGATAATGAAGCAAAGAATATGAGCTAACACCAGATGGTGGGAACATTCACCACAGCTTTAAGAGTTGCAGCCTAAAACATATGATAGTATGTAAGGCATGAAGATGACTAAATATATGCAGAAGATTAATTAATAGCTAATACATGAGGACTAGAATTAAGCAATCACTTCAATTGGCATACAATACAATAGCAAGAAGTAAGAATCGAGTCACTAAGCTTTCACTAGAATAATACTACAAGAACACAAAGATTGGCTGACAGGGAGGGACTGCCTATGTCAAATGCATGCCACATTATTAGAACATGCCTAATAAATCAGCAACTTATGCTGCTGATAAGGATGGAATATAACTGTTCACTGAAATTATGTATGCTAATAGTTGTGACTTATGGCAACAGTATGCACTAATGAGTACAGAAAAGCAGCAAAAGAGTAGCTATACAAGTGCACCAATCCAGACCAGTCTGCAAGTTAAGTTGAATGCATTTCTAGCTTAACCTCTAAAAGTGTAAGCCACCGGGGTGGGGGGGCTTAGACATAAAATATATATTCGAACTAGTTTTCATTGGGAAGGAAGATAAATTGTTTTCATTAAAAGCAATCACTTAATCATGAAAACACAGAATCCTGCTCATTTCTCCATGTGCTTAACCTACACCACTTTTGGAACCCTGCCTGATGCCCACGAGGCAGCCCGGTTCCAAAACGAATGCAATCACTACTAAGCTAACATGTGGAACTGTTTTAAGATGGTCATACCATGGTTCATTTAGGTATTTGATTCAGATTTTTAGGATCTCTGTAGGTATCATTTGTTTAAAATTGTTATTATTAGTTAATAAAATATTGAATTTGGCCTTTACTACTATAGCCCATAGAAACACATTGAATAACCCATTCATAAATGACAAAGACAGTAAAATAAAATATTCATGAAGGAATAAGGTTTTGACGTGTCTGTCCTTTATCTAGGAGATACAAGAAAGCTCAGATGTATTTTTTACACATACTTAACCCCTTATTTTTATTGGCACAAAACTAAACAGCCATAGTCAGAAATCATTTGTACAACATTTACACTAACTAATGTGACCGAGATGACCCTTAAAATGTAGACTTTTGCTGATAGGGCACCTTGCAGCGCGACACACAGTGATAGCTACTATCGATATTGATGCTTCACTGAACAAATGAACAGCTGCATAAAGACTGAAATACGATCAAATCACTGTGATAAGCACCATCTTCTGCTCATGATCAAAAAAACATTAATAAACACTCACTCTATATTTACTCACTGTAAATAATTCATATAAAATCATTTCAGGGATTGCTTTGTTGCACTGATAATATGTCTGAATGATGTATACAACAAACAGATTGAATTTATATAAGAGTATGAACTAATTTCGTCACACTTCATTTGGATAGTCTGGATTTTCCATCCGTAGATGCTATACAGATGGTCATATCAACAAACTGTTGATAAGCAACTGCTTGCTAAGATTAGGGTTAGGTTTAGGTTTAGAAGAAGGGTTAGGGTATTGGTTTAGGGTTAAGGTTAGTACAAGGGTTAAGGTTAGGGTTAGAGCTAGGGTTAGAGTTAGTTTAAATGTTACTGATAGTCTGTAGAACATCTACAGATTGAATATCCAAATAAAGTAAAGCTTACTGTAAAGCTGTTTACTGACAAATAATTGCAGGAATAAAATGCCATTTCAGCAAGGCAAGTTTTTTTTACTATAGATAACTTTTTTTCTGAAACCTATTTGTTCTTCTTTATTTGTCACACTAAAATAATTCTACAACACACCTGTCTTTGTGTTGTGTCGGAAAACCATATATCTCTATTCAGATCATATTGAAAAGGTTAACTAACGAGCCATGAGATTTTGAATTGGACCCAGCTCTCTGAGCCAAACCATGCCATGATGTATGGGAGACTCCAGCAGAAAATCAATATGCTCACCACAATCCACGATTGACTTAACAGCACATGCCAACCAACACGGAGGGAAGATGAAACAGATTGTGGGCATGGTTTGTTATAGACATGCCATGCTGATATGGTCTCTGAGGCATGCGTCTCACTTCAGTAAATCCCCTTGCCTGCAGGAAGCTCCTACAGCATCTCTCTGATTGGATTGGAATATTTTGTTTTTTCAGTGCTGTCAGCCTCCATCCACCTTGTGTGAGACCGGTGGCACCTGCCACGACATAGTATGTTTTATCCCAAATATTGTGTGGCCTTTAATGTACAGTGAATAACTAGCTTGGGGTTCTGATGCAGTGAGAACAATGGGAGTGAAATTAAAGGCAAGCAGTCTTTGCACACAGCTTTTGTTTTCTTGCAGTGTTGTATCAATATCCTTGTGTGTTAGCATCATGTTAGTAACCCAGCATCTTAGGTAGAAACGCCTCTTCTTTCCCGTTTGTATGCATATTTGTGAATCTTAAGGATTCTTATATTTGTTATTGTGTATTAAGTTCTATATCAGCTTGCCAAAATGATCTGCGGTATCTATACCTCTGCTAATTTCCAATGATTGCCACAGCACTAGTGATGAGAGTCCACACATTTGGGCTCCCAAGTGGCGCAGCAGTCTAAGGCATTGCATCTCAGTGTAAGAGGCTTCACTACAATCCCTGGTTAAAATCCAGGCTGTATCACAACTGGCCGTGATTGGGAGTCCCATAAGTTGGCGCACATTTGCCCAACGTCGTCCGGGGTATGCCGTCGTTGTAAATAAGAATTTGTTCTTAACTGACTTGCCCCGTTAAATAAAGGTTAAATAAATGTTTTAACTAGCCTATCATTTGCCATTTTGTTCCAGCACAGCTACTAAATGAATTTGTTACAACAAATATTTTCCCTGTGGCTTTAAAGTTCACCTTAAAACTGGGATTACTTTTATATTTAGCAGAATTTGTTTATATTGCTTATTATGTATTGGTATTTGTTCAAAGGGGTCAAAAGAATAACAACATCCAAGAAAACTGGGAAGCAAATGAAACAAACTAATTGTACGATGAGGTGAAGGGTAGGCCATAGTATATTTCCTTTGTTGTCATCACTTAATTTACAGGCCTTGTTCTTATCCCTATTTTTTAAGCTGAAATTATTTTTTTTTAACAATTGCCGAAGTCTTCACCATGTTTGGATTCCTTTACTTTGTGGCAGATACCTCTTTAGCTATGAACTTTTCTTAGGTCCATTTTACAAATGTTTATTTGCAAAGCCAATTTGTAAGAAGAATGCTTGATATTTGTTTCTTAACCTTAAAAGCAGTTTATGAACTAGGAGAGATTGCAATTCATAAACTAGCCGTGTCCAGCAAAAGCTACTACCATTTTAACTCTAGTCTCCCATCTAACATTTTATGCCCTCATCAGGCTAGTGACCTGGTGTAGCATAGGGCGTTATTGCTGAGGTCAAAAGGTTGTTCATGATAATTGATTGTTGGCCGTATGTGGGTGTTATTACTTTGTATCCTTTGGGTTACCAATGGAGCTTCAGGAAAAGAGAAAAGTTGGTTATATATTCTATTATTATATGTTAATTGGATGAACTATTTGAGTATGAGGTATAGTTTGATAGTCACTTTTTTCTCTATTATTTCTCTACACAAGATACACAAATGGTTGGATCCCAGACGAGCCCCCATGGCTGGTCGGTGAACACTGGTCGCTGCAAATGCCCCTAACCTTCTAAGTAAAAATATTGATATCATGCAACTTTTGAATGCCAGGAAATCATGCAAAAAGCCTCAACATCTGAGTTTGAACATTGGAGAGTGAAGATTTTGTGAATTTGTGAATTTCATGATCAGCTGAGGGGTTTTTGTTTTCTTGGGATGTTGACATACAGTATCTTACCTCTGGTTTGTATGTATCATAAGGGAGTGACCCTTAGGAATGACCCTGTCCTGGTAACCAGTAACCCAACAAGTTTAATCGAAGAAAATCAATATCTGTGGTTCTGAGACCACAGCTTGTCAAATAAAAAGACAGTTGGTGCCATTTCTATGTGTCCGGTGGTGTTGCTGACAGTCTGAATCTTTCGCTCAGAGCATGGGATGTCAGGAATGGTCAAATAAATTGGAGCTTATCCAGAATTTCTGAACAACTTTAGATACATTTTAAGTCACCATTTTTTCTGTTTTTCTATATCCTCACAGTCATTTATTAATGCAAAACCAATCTGTCAAGAATTGCAACATCAATCATATAAAACATTTGAGTCTTTTGAATGTTTTGTATGACCATTTTATCATGAGCTATATTTTGGAATAACTGCTTATGAGGCATACTATGGCTAAAAATAAATAGGGGCTCAATTTAAAATGTCACAATGGGTTGTGAAATGGGGTTTGTTAACTGGATGTAATAATGGTGAGAGTATACACTGTATTTTGGTCTTAACCTGTGATTTGATGTTGACATCCCCTCTGGATAAACCCTGATGTTGCTGTGCTGGAAAAGTCCTTCCTTCCCTCCGCCTTTGATTAAAGAGACATGCATGAATGATCAGCCACAGCTGGCATCAGGCTGCATTTGTGAAGCTCTGTTATCCCAAACCCTGATTTTACTTTTTGTCTGCATAGCTCTGTTTCCCTCCCTGGGCTATAGCATTATTCTGATGTCCATGGATGGCTACTGACACGGAAAACGCCCACATCAGGAGACAGAATTTCATGCCTTCATACACTCTTGGGTGAGAATATCCTTTTGCTGCAAGGGGAGCCCTGTGAATGTTATGGTTATGGTAGAGAGAAGAGACTATCGTATAGGTACAATTCACAATACAATATCTTCAAATTCAGGGGCGTATGTAGGATTTTTTTTAAAGGTGGGGCATAGGGGGGTCCAAGCATCAGCTTGGTAGCCATGGGAAATCAGCAAATTATATCACAAATGGCGTTGAAAATTTGCTTGAACTACGATGCATTGTATTGAAAGATTGTTTCAACTGTTCATTTGTATTTGTCCCTAATCTATTAAAAAAATCTATTTTAAAATTAACACAGGGAAAATACTGAGTTAGATACTGTAAATGTTAACTTAAGTGGTAACTCACTGGCATTGAATAATTATCAACTTTTGAAAGTGGTAATGATGAGATGGAATGATAGTCCTACTGTGCCTTCTTTTAATCACTGATCGGATTCTGACTTGGTTAGATTGGTGAAAGCAATGAGGTGGGAACCTGGAAACCAATATTCATGGTTCTGGGTTAGGCCAATGCAGTTTCTGTGGGTGCATTCGTAAATTCACATTTATCTGTGGGTGCTAACAAAAGCTAGCTAGCAAGCTGCTGTAGAAAGTAGTGCTAATGCTTACATTATTATGAGTTTTCATGAGGCAGCAGTTCTTCTGACACAAGTTATTGCAGTAGCCACCCGAGTCAGCTGCTGTACACAGCTGAGCCCAACGATCACGGAGAAAAATGCTGATCTACGGACTGATTTCTGATAACAGTCAGTTCCTCTTAATTGTGGGGCTGCATGTCTACACCTTCAGGGTAATTAAAAAATGTTGATGTCAGGAAGGAAGAGCTAGCTGATTAGCTAGCTAGCTATGATCAAGTCCCTGCACTGGTGGCCAATGTCGTCCTTGCACAGAATTTATGCAGGAGATTACATTAAAAATGTTTCACTATTCGCAAACTATTAAATTACCGTCACAACGTTTGTAATAATTTAACTAGCTATTTATTCTGCCTATTTCATGGAGAGTCATACGAGAGTGCAGTGATATAAAAAATGAGGAACTATGTTTACATTGTTTTGAATGGCGGATGCTCAGTATCCAATTTGAATATAAGTTCCACATCCTACAAGAAAAATCAGTTGAGGGACGGGCGTCGTGGAGGATTGACGCCATCTGACGTGAGACATGGAATTATATGGGGAACATTTCAAACAAATCAAAGTTTATCAGTCACATACACAGTTTTGCAGATGTTATCGCAGGTGCAGCGAAATAATTATGTGTCACGCCCTGGCCATAGACTTAGACTGTAATGAGAGGCTTTTATTCTCTATTTTGGTTAGGCAGCGTGTGACTAGGGTCGGCATTCTATGTTCATTTTCTGTTTTGTATTTCTTTGTTGTTTGGCCGGGTGTGGTTCTCAATCAGAGGCACCTTACTATCGTTGTCTCTGATTGAGAACCATACATGTAGCTTTTCCCACATGGGTTTTGTGGGTAGTTGTTTTCTGTTTTGTGTCTTTCTGCACCAGACAGAACTGTTTCGGTTTTCGTTCATACTCTTTGTTATTTTTGTTATTTCAGTGTTCAGTTAAAATAAATTGGTGATCCTAAGACAGGGAATTGACCTAAGACAGATAATTTTTACTCTGATTAAATGTCAGTAATTGTGAAAAACTGAATTTAAATGTAAGGCGTATGTAAACTTCCAACTTCAACTGTACATTTCGGTTGTTTTACTCTAGGATGCCCACAGGCAGTCTGAAGGTCCCCTTTACCTGCTGAAAAAATGAATGGAAGTATATAGGGAGACTGTTTAGTGCAAAAACTAAGGGTTTAAATACATGTAAAATCAACCAATCAAATTGTTTTCTGATTTACGTTTCAGCAGACTCTCTTATCCAGAGCAACTTACAGTAGTGAGTGCATACTTTTTAATTCGCACTGGTGCCCCATGGGAATTAAACTCACAACTCTGATGTTGGAAGTGCCATTCTTTACAAACTGAGCCACACAGGACCTGAATCTGTTATTACATGTGTTTGTATGGGCTAATAGTAGTAAGGCCAAAATGTTTTTTTTTCATCAAATATGTTTTTTGATACTTCAAGGGGTCTTATACTCAAACTCAAATAGCTACATGATCCTTGGCATGACCTTCCTACAACAACTCCATATAGCTTAGTACACACACACACACACACACACACACACACACACACACACACACACACACACACACACACACACACACACACACACACACACACACACACACACACACACACACACACACACACACACACACACACACACACACACCTTAGTCAGGGCTTAGACTGTAATGAGTTCATGGAAGTAAATCAGGGGAAAACAATATCCCCACATTAAAATAGCCTACAATGCCACAATGTTCTGCATATGGATGAAGCCAGCACCAATTCAAGGGATGTGGGAGGGCATTTCATAGAGTGTGTAAGTATTGAAATTTTTAATGTAGAAAATGTTTTGTGAGAGACTGCGCTTGACAGCTTGTGGTACTGTGTAACCATAGCAACATATGTAAGACAATGTCTGTATGCTGGCTAGCTTACAAAACAACAAGATAGCCACACATTGTTGATGTTCAGCATGGATGAATTGGTGATACATGTGTACAATTTAACTGCTGTTCTTAATGTATTTTCTAAAAATCACTTCAAAAACTGGTGAACAATGTTTTTTTATTGATAATGTTAGTAGCCAGCCTAGTACTACATGACATTATGTATACAAAAAGGCCACCAGTGAACCCAGTTTTTTTTTTTTTGCCTATGAATGAACCGGTTCCTAGGTTTATTGTAGTGAGTCATATATTGATCTCAACTCTATTGTCATTTATTTTTATTGGCTTCATTGCATGTATTTTTGTCCTTGAAACATTACATTGCAAGACTGTAAATGACCATTAATTCCTGTGGAGTCATGTCCTTATGATGAGTATCATAACGGAGGACGGTGACTTTGGAACAGTGCCCCGTCAGTCATCGAGTGAATACATATACTGTTTATCATCGGGAGAGAAACTGTTGAGGAGACCGTGAATATTTTCCAAATGCTTGGAACAAGTGTTTTTACAAAAAGTTTCTCACTCCCCACTGGTTACTAGATCACAGCGACCTGAAGAGAAAAATAGCAGCTGAGGAGTTGTAAGAGTCATCCCCTTCAACCTCTTTCTCAGTGTAGCCTGGGCCCAGGTCTGTTTGTGTTCTTACCAGTGTAATGGCGTGAAAAGTCACCAAAACAGACACCCCATTATTATATACAGTTGAAGTCGGAAGTTTACATACACCTTAGCCAAATATATTTAAACTCAGTTTTCCCCAATTCCTGACATTTAATCCTAGTAAAATTCCCTGTCTTGGGTCAGTTAGGATCACCACTTTATTTTAAGAATGTGAAATGTCAGAATAATAGTAGAGAAAATAATTTATTTCAGCTTTTATTTCTTTCATCACATTCCCAGTGGGTCATAAGCTTACATACACTCAATTAGTAATATTTGGTAGCACTGCCTTTAAATTGTGTCAAACGTTTCGGGTAGCCTTCCACAAGCTTCCTACAAAAAGTTGGGTGAATGTTGGCCCATTCCTCAAATCAAATTTATTTGTCAAATACACATGGTTAGCAGGTGTTAATGCAAGTGTAGCGAAATGCTTGTGCTTCTAGTTCCAACCCTGCAGTAATACCTAACAAGTAATACAACCTAACAATTTCACAACAACTACCTTATACACACAAGTGCAAAGGAATGAATATGAATATGTACAATAAAATATATAAATGAGTGTTTGCCGAACGGCATAGGCAAGATGCAGTAGATGGTATAGTGTATACATATGAGATGAGAAATGTAGGGTATGAAAACATTATATGAAGTGGCATTGTTTAAAGTGGCTAGTGATACATTACATCAAGATGGCAAGATGCAGTAGATGGTAAAGCGTGCAGTATATACATATGAGATGAGTAATGTAGGGTATGCAAACATTATATAATATGAAGAGGCTAGTGATAAATTTATTACATACATTTTTCCATTATTAAAGTGGCTGGAGTTGAGTCAGTATGTTGGCAGCAGCCACTCAATGTTAGTGATGGTTGTTTAACAGTCTGATGGCCTTGAGATAGAAGCTGTTTTTCAGTCTCTCGGTCCCCACTTTGATGCACCTGTACTGACCTCGCCTTCTGGATGATAGCGGGGTGAAGAGGCAGTGGCTCGGGTGGTTGTTGTCCTTGATGATCCTTTTGGCCTTCCTGTGACATCAGGTGGTGTACCAGGCAGTGATGCAACCCGACAGGATGCTATCGATTGTGCATCTGTAGAAGTTTGAGTGTTTTTGGTGACAAGCCAAATTTCTTCAGTCTCCTGAGGTTGAAGAGGCGCTGCTGCGCCTTCTTCACCACGCTGTCTGTGTGGGTGGACCATTTCAGTTTGTCCGTGATGTGTATGCCGAGGAACTTAAAACTCTCCACCCTCTCCACAACTGTCCCGTCAATGTAGATAGGGGGCTGCTCCCCCCTTTGTTTTGTTTACATTGAGTGTGAGGTTATTTTCCTGACACCACATTCCGAGGGCCCTCACCTCCTCCCTGTAGGCCATCTCGTCATTGTTGGTAATCAAGCCTACCACTGTCGTATCGTCTGCAAACTTGATGATTGAGTTGGAGGCGTGCATGGCCACGCAGTCGTAGGTGAACAGGGAGTACAGGAGAGGGCTGAGAACGCACCCTTGTGGACACCCAGTGTTGAGGATCAGCGGGGTGGAGATGTTGTTACCTACCCTCACCACCTGGGGGCGGACCGTCAGGAAGTCTGCGACTCAGTTGAACAGGGCGGGATTGAGACCCAGTTTGGAGGGTACTATAGTGTTAAATGCTGAGCTGTAATCGATGAACAGCATTCTTACATAGGTATTCCTCTTGTCCAGATGGGTTAGGGCAGTGTGCAGTGTGATGGCGATTGCGTCGTCTGTGGACCTATTGGGGTGGTAAGCAAATTGGATTGGGTCTAGGTTGTTAGGTAGGGTGGAGGTGATATGGTCCTTGTCTCTCAAAGCACTTCATGAAGACGGAAGTGAGTGCTACAGGGCGATAGTCATTTAGCTCAGTTACCTTAGCTTTCTTGGGAACAGGAACAATGGTGGCCCTCTTGAAGCATGTGGGGAAATCAGACTGGGATAAGGATTGATTGAATATGTCTGTAAACACATTAGCAAGCTGGTCTGCGCATGCTCTGAAGATGCGGCAGGGGATGCCGTCTGGGCCTGCAGCCTTGCGAGGGTTAACACGTTTAAACGTTTTACTCACGTTGGCTACAGTGAAGGAGCAGGTTTTGGTAGCGGGCCGTGTCAGTGGCACTGTATTGTCCTCAAAGTGAGCAAAAAAGTTGATTAGTCTCTCTGGTAGCAAGGCATTGTGATCCGCGACAGGGCTGGTTTTGCTTTTGTAGTCCATGATTGACTGTAGACCCTGCCACATACCTCTCGTGTCTGAGCCATTGAATTGCGACTTCACTTTGTCTCTGTACTGACGCTTAGCTTGTTTGATTGCCTTGCGGAAGGAATAGCTACACTGTTTGTATTCCGTCATGTTTCCGGTCACCTTGCCCTGATTAAAAGCAGTGGTTCGCGCGTTCAGTTTTGTGCGAATGCTTACCATCAATCCATGGTTTCTAGTTGGGGAATGTTTTAATAGACACTGTGGGTACAACATCACACCGAATCAGCGTATTCGTCAATGTTGTTGTTCGCCGCAATGCAGAACATATCCCAGTCCACGTGTTTGCAGCAATCTTGAAGCGTGGAATCCGATTGGTTTGACTAGCGTTGAACAGACCTGAGTGCGGGAGCTTCCTGTTTTTGTTTCTGTCTATAGGCTGGGAGCAACAAAATTGAGTCTTGGTCAGCTTTTCATTTTTACATTTACATTTAAGTCATTTAGCAGACGCTCTTATCCAGAGCGACTTACAAATTGGTGCATTCACCTTATGACATCCAGTGGAACAGCCACTTTACAATAGTGCATCTAAATATTTTAAGGGGGGGGGTGAGAAGGATTACTTTATCCTATCCTAGGTATTCCTTAAAGAGGTAGGGTTTCAGAAGGGAGGGCGGGGGAGGGCTTTATATGTGTCACGGAAGTTAGAAGAACAGTGGTCTAGTGTTTTGCCAGCCCTGGTAGCACAATCGAAATGCTGATAGAATTTGGGGAGCCTTGTTTTCCGATTAGTTGTTAAAATCCCCAGCTACAATAAATGTAGCCTCAGGGTATGTGGTTTCCAGTTTACATAGAGTCCAATGAAGTTCTTTCAGGGCCGTTGATGTGTCTGCTTGGGGGGGGGAATATACACGACTGTGATTTTAGATTTTTGAGATAATTATCTTCGTAGATAATGCGGTCGGCATTTGATTGTGAGGAAATCTTTGTCAGGTGAACAAAACGACTTGAGTTCCTGTATGTTGTTATGATCACACCACGTCTCGTTAATCATAAGGCATACACCCCCACCCTTCTTCTTACCAGAGAGATGCTTGTTTCTGTCAGCGCGATGCGTGAAGAAACCAGGTGGCTGTATCGACTCAGATAGCGTGTCTCGAGTGAGCCATGTTTCCGTGAAACAAAGAACGTTACAGTCTCGGATGTCTTTCTGGAATGCTACTCTTGCTCGGATTTCGTCTACCTTGTTGTCAAGAGACTGGGCATTGGCGAGTAGTATGCTAGGGAGCGATGCGTGATGTGCCCATCTACGGAGCCTTACCAGAAGACCGCTCCTTCCGCCCCTTCTTCTACGGCGTCATTGTTTTGGGTCGCCGGCTGGGATCCGATCAATTCTCCTCGGTGGTGGGCCAAACAGAGGATCCGCTTCGGTAAAGTCGTATTCCTGTTCGTAATGTTGGTTAGTTGACCTTGCTCTTATATCCAATAGTTCCTCCTGACTGTATGTAATAAAACCTAAGATTACCTGGGGTAACAATGTAAGAAATAACACATAAAAAATAAAATAATACTGCATAGTTGTCACACCCTGACCTTAGTTATCTTTGATGTCTTTATTATTTTGGTTATGTTAGGGTGTGACAAGGGTGGTATGTGTGTTTTAGGCTTGTCTAGGGTGTTTGTACATATATGGGGTTTTGGTTTGTCTAGGAATATAAAGGTCTATAGTGGCCTGAATTGGTTCCCAATCAGTGGCAGCTGTTTGTCGTTGTCTCTGATTGGGGATCTTATTTAGGTTGCTATTTTCCATGTTGGTTTTGTGGGTTATTGTCTATGTGTAGTTGCCTGTCAGCACTTGTTATTGTAGCTTCACGTTCATAGAGGAGAATAGAGGAACGGCAACGATGTGACGTTGCACGGCTAGCACGGAAGCCCGAGAGGCAGCCCCAATAAATATTTTGGGGAGGCACACGAGGAGACAGCATGAGTCAGATAGGAGACCTGAGCTAACTCCTCGTGCTTACCGTGGGGAGCATGTAACTGGTCAGGCACTGTGTTATGCAGAGAAGCGCATGGTGTCTCCAGTGCGCTGAATGGGCATCCAGCCAGGGCGTATTGAGCCAGCTTTATGTTCTGGATCTCTAATGCGTCTCCACGGTCCAGTGTATCCTGTGCCTCCTCCCCGTATTCGCCCTGAGGTGAGTGTCCCCAGCCCGGTACCACCAGTTCCGGCACCACACACCAGGCCTCAGTGCGCTTCCAGGGTCCAGTAGGCCCTGTTCCTCCTCCACACACTCGCCCTGAGGTGTGTGTCCCCAGCCCGGTATCACCAGTGCCGGCACTTTTTCAGTTCTGCCCACACATTTTCTATAGGACTGAGGTCAGGGCTTTGTGATGGGCACTCCAATACCTTGACTTTGTTGTCCTTAAGCCATTTTGCCACAACTTTGGAGGTGTACTTGGGGTCATTGTCCATTTGGACTCATTTGCAACCAAACTTTAACTGATGTCTTGAGATGTTGTTTCAATGTATCCACATAATTTTACTTTCTTCATGATGCCATCTATTTTGCGATGTGCACCAGTCCCTCCTGCAGCAAAGCACTGTCACGCCTTGGTCTTAGTATTTTGTGTTTTCTTTATTTATTTGGTCAGGCCAGGGTGTGACATGGGTTATTGTGGTGTGTTTTTGTCTTCGGGGTTTTCTGGGGTGTCTACGTAGTCTATGGCTGCCTGAGGCGGTTCTCAATCAGAGTCAGGTGATTATCGTTGTCTCTGATTGGGAACCATATTTAGGCAGCCATATTCTGTGAGTGTTTCGTGTGTGATTGTTCCTGTCTTTGTGTTTGCACCAGATAGGGCTGTTTCGGTTTTTCACTTTTCATTATTTTGTAGTTTCCGTTTGTATTGTTTTTTCCTTCATTAAAATTATATCATGAATCATCATCACGCTGCATTTTGGTCCGATCCTTGTTCTACCTCTTCGTCAGAGGAGGAGATAGAAGAGAGCCGTTTACAAGCACCCCCACAACATGATGCTGCCACCTCCGTGCTTCATGGTTGGGATGGTGTTCTTTGGCATGCAAGCTTCCCCCTTTTTCCACCAAACATAACGATGATCATATGGCCAAACAGTTCTGTTTTTGTTTCATCAGAACAGAGGACATTTCTCCAAAAAGTATGATCTTTGCCCCCATGTGCAGTTGCAAAACGTAGTCTGGCTTTTTCATTTCGTTTTGTTTTGTGCTTTTACCTGTTTCCCCCAGCATCTTCACAAGATCCTTTGCGATTGTTCTAGGATTGATTTGCACTTTTCGCACCAAAGTATGTTCATCTCTAGGAACGACAGAACGTCTCTTTCCTGAGCGGTATGATGGCTGCGTGGTCCCATGGTGTTTATACATGCGTACTATTATTTGTACAGATGAACAAGGTACTTTCAGGTGTTTGGAAATTGCTCCCAAGGATGAACCAGACTTGTGGAGGTCTACAATTTATTTTCTGAGGTCTTGGCTGATATCTTTTGACTTTCGCATGATGTCAAGGAAAGCGACACTGAGTTGGAAGGTAGGCCTTGAAATACATCCACATGTACACCTCCAATTGACTCAAATTATGTAAATTAGCCTTTCAGAAGTTTCTAAAGACATGACATCATTTTCTGGAATTTTCCAAGCTGTTTAAAAGCACAGTAAACTTTTGCCCCACTGGAATTGTGTTACAGTGAATTAAAAGTGAAATATTCTTTCTGTAATCAATTGTTGGAAAAATGACTTGTGTCATGCACAATGTAGATGTCCTAACCGACTTGACAAAACTGTAGTTAACAATTTGTGGAGTGGTTGAAAAACAAGTTTTAAAGACTCCAAGCTAAGCATATGTAAACTTCCGACTTCAACTGTACTTTAGCATTAGTAGTCCATCAGGCCAATAGATGGTGCTGATGCACTGTGGTAGTAGGAGAACTGCAAGTTCTGGCAAACAAATCCTCCATTCTTCAGAAAAAGAAAGCACCAGAATTTCGCAGTCGTAAACGTGTGTCCGTTCTTTTTACTATTACAGGTATGTAACAGAACTTCCAAACGTTCTAATATCAAAAGAATATGTAATAACATGCTATTTAACAACTTTGTCAAGGTATTATCACCTTAGGAAAGTTGTGTCGAACTGAGTGAAAGAAGAACATTATTTACAATGAGTGAGAGTATGTTAGCTGGATGCTAGCAGAGACTGTTGACTGAGTCGCTTATAGTACTTTTACTGAATTTTGTCTACGAGATTTTATAAAGAATCCATTTTTTAGGGATTTCTGAGTTCGTTTTACATGTTATTGGCTTTGTGTAAAATTGTGCCCACGAGCTGGTAAACTGGCGAGCACGCTCAGTCTAGTGCAGACAGTGCGAGTGTTTGAGAGAGAGACAATTTGCGGAGGTGTACTATCTTAAAGCTGGATGTATTGTTGTCAGTTTTGTATATTGTGGCGGTATATGGAAAAACATTGTTATTTATGTCTTCACATTGTATCTAGTATTTTATTAATGTGAAATACATTTTGGTTTTCATGTAAAATCATACAGTTTGACAGGGTTATTTGTGAAAATGTTTTAATTCTGCTTCACGTAAAGTGCATTTATGTTGTGTAAGTGTGCAACTTTTTGATGTGAATGCTTAAAAAGTATTGACCAAAAAATGAACAATTGAACAAGCAAAAAAAAACATGCTTCAGAATAAATAAAGCGGCAGAACTTTGCAGACGTTAACTTGTGTCCGTTCTTTTTATTTTCACAGGCCACCGCAGCTACAGACTGAGGCCAGTATCACCAGCTCCATTGCTGTCATTGTCAAGCCAAACATCGGATCTGTTTGTCATGTTAATTCTTTAATTAGTTGGCAAGAGAGCAGTAACAGACTGGCTCTCAGACTAGTCTCAGTGCAGTCTTTTTGCTGAAATCATGATCAATGATCTTGACTTCTGTTTACCACGTATTCCCCATCCCCACCTCATAATTATTTTTATTATTTTTGTTTTTTGTCATTGGGATGAAAAATCTCATAAGCTAGAGGTTTGCCTTAAACATTTTTCATTTTCTTTTGTCAGTCCCATGGGAAATTGTCTCAATAAAACAGCCTACTTTTCTTGTGTGTGGGCTGGTGATAAAGGCGGGGGTCTGTATGTGTTTGGAGGGGAAATGTAATATAAGTTATGTAAAAGGCCCAGTGCGGTCAAAAACATTATTTCCTGTGTTTATGTATTTCCTCACTATTAGGATAGTAAGAAATTATGATAATGCGCTTTTTAATAGACCATCTGAAATTTCAGACTGTTTGGGTGGATTCAAGTTTTGGCCTTCCATTGTGACATTGCCATCTGGTAAAATTAGTTAGTAGCCCAATAAGAGTTCCAAACGTCTCTACCAATAACAGCTAATTTTCAGTTTTCCGCTCCCCACTCAGACCATTCCCAGACAGCTACATTCTTGACAATTTTAATTGAAAACAATCACAGTATGGTAATTAATTGTTACCAATAAATGATTTAATATTGGAAAAGATGGATGTTCACTGTGGTCCTCTGGCCTAGCCACCAGCACCCCTAGAGCGTATTCATTACGGAAACCGTTTACGGTTTAAGACCCAAACGGAAGCAAACAGAGCAAAATGTTTTGCGTTCACGACTTCATCCAAAGTCAACCATAGCTCAAAACCCTTCGCTACATTTTCAAGCCCCAGACAATGATCAATGGGGGTACTGTTAGATGACAAAGGCTTTTAATTTCACAATTTTCCAAAACAGATTATTTCTGCCTCTAATGAGCACTAATTTGGCCCATGTTGTGTGGAAAATGTAGTCAACAAAGTAAGGCATTGAGTTGATACATACACAGGATCAATTTTCCTTGTCATCCAAAGTCACAGGATTAACCTTATCTAAAAAAAGGTGAGTATTGATTACTCCTCTAATGCAGTGCATTTCAAACAGCAGATGTAAGAGACAATTTGGTCTGTTTCCAGAACCCAACCATTAACTGTGCTTTGAAATCAGTTGCTCCAGAAGGCCCAGTGGTGTTAATAGATGGCTGTTCTCACTGATAGGATTGTCCTGCAATTACTAATCAGTCTGCACTGAACCCTCATCTCTCTGCACACGGCTTGGCCCTTTGCTCCTCTGTGTCTGATTGTTTGAACGGCCCTACCGATGCAGCACCTAAAAAAGAGCTTAGTCATTTTCTACTGTCTACTGACCACCATTAGAACCCCAGTCCCGACCTCATGCCACCTCTAGAAATTCACTTCTAATGACTGGACATCATGCATGTCCTCACTTTTGATGTTTGGCCATTTTGGGCATTTGGAGAGATGACTAGTACAATTTGAAACTGATTATTAATATTGACAAGGTTAGATTTGTATCTAATTAGAAACAGTAATATGTTATTCAAAGTTGAACATAATACATCTTGTAAAAAGTTCATATAGAAATGCATTTTACTGATGAACCGGAGAGTCAGTGAATTATTTGTTATTGAATCTAAATGATGTGATAAACACGAGTGGGCTGTTAGTTTTAATAACAATCAGAAGAAAATGGGATGCATTAGTCACTGGAGGAAGAAGTGTGATTGCAGCCACACCAGAGAGAAACATGATGACTGTGACCCTTCCAGCAGAGAGAGACAAAGCATTTGGCAGCAGCCTTCCCTCTGATAGACTTCATCAGTGGGCGAAATAAGTCTGTCAATGTTTCATGCAGAGTACCAACAGTTGACCATTAACATTGTTTTTTTCCCCCACACAGCACATTAAGGCAAGATTACCGGCAACATTTTAGACCCATTTACTTAGTGAACCCATATTGCAATTAGGTTATTGAAATATCCATTGATTTAAACTCGTTTTAGATGTCGCCGGAGAAAAAAGCAATGCTAACTGAGGACCAGTGGGAGGTTACTATTGTTTACATTCCAGACACATACACTATCATTATATTATCATACATACTTATCCAAGACGGCGTAGCAGTCAGACGTCTTTGTCCTTCGCCTTGTCCCATGTATATCTTCGCATATCTTTTTTTATATTTTTCTAAACCTCAACTTCAAAATACTCTCCTGCACCCCGCCTCACACAATCTGGTGTGGATCTGCTTTTTTTAAAAGTTTTCTTTACCTCTGAATCGGAATCCCACAACAGAAGCTAGCCAGCTAACCACTGCTAGCAGCCATCAGCAACCTTTAGCTCGGAGAGCTCTCGCTAGTTTGTACAACGCAATTCAAACCAGAGCATACTGGACCAATTTTCTCTCCATATCCCCGGATTCCTACTGCAAGCTCTGAACCTTCTCACCTGGATCATCGCAGCTAGCGAGCTGCAATCCGAGTGACTACTCCTGGCTAACGTCTCTGTCCCGAAGCAAGCACCAATTAGCCTGGAGCTAGCCCATGCTAGGCCAATCTCCTGGGTAACTGAAGAGGTCCAGCAGCCACTACTGGACCCCTTTTACGGTTGGTATGGGGTACGGAACCCCGCCGATTCTTCACGACTGGACTACCGACGTAATCTGCTCGAGGGGGTTACTCAACTGGCTCCTACGTCGCAAAGTCCCCTGATTGCCCATCTGCTAGCCACGGCCCGCTAGCTGTCTAGAGCATATCGGACTGTTAGCTAATAGGTCCATCGGCCAATTTCTCGTGCCACTATACCTATTTTGCCAATCGGCCTGGGCCCCTTTTACCACACAAAACCCTGTTCATCCATCCCGACTGGACTACTGACGTAATCTGCCCAAGGGTCTTTTTTTTAACAGGCCCCTTCATCGCGACGTCCCATGAATGCCCATCTGCTAGCCGCGGCCCGCTAGCTGTCTAGAGCATATTGGACTGTTAGCTGAATAGATCCACTTGCCAATTGGACTGGACCCCTCTGCTACACGGAACCCTACTAATCCATCATGATTGGTATATCAACGGATCGGCACGAGGAGGCTAAAACAGACATTCCTCTGTTGCGACGTCCCTCTAAGGCCCTTCTGCTAGTTTGCTAGCCCTGGCCTGCTAGCTGTCTGAATCGCTGTGTTTCCACCCAGCCCAACCATTCACTGGACCCTCATGATCACTTGGCTACGCATGCCTCTCCCTAATGTCAATATACCTTGTCCATTACTGTTCTGGTTAGTGATTATTGTTTTATTTCACTGTAGAGCCTCTAGCCATGCTCAATACGCCTTAACCAACAATTTAGTTCCACTTCCCACATATGCGATGACATCACCTGGTTTAAATGTTTCTAGAGACAATCTCTCTCACCATCACTCAATGCCTAGGTTTACCTCCAATATACTCACATCCTACCATACATTTGTCTGTACATTACGCATTGAATCTAATATATTGCACCCAGAAACCTGCTACTTTTTACTCTCTGTTTACTCTCTGAACTAGACAACCAGTTCTTATAGCCTTAAGCCGTACCCTTATCCAACTCCCCCTCTGTTCCTCTGGTGATGTAGAGGTTAATGCAGGACCTGCAGTGCCTCGCTCCACTCCTATTTCCCAGGTGCTCTCATTTGTTGACTTCTGTAACCGTAAAAGCCTTGGTTTCATGCACGTTAACATTAGAAGCCTCCTCCCTAAGTTTGTTTTATTCACTGCTTTAGCACACTTTGCCAACCCGGATGTCTTAGCCGTGTCTGAATCCTGGCTTAGGAAGACCACCAAAAACCCTGACATTTCCATCCCTAACTATTACATTTTCCGCCAAGATAGAACAGCCAAAGGGGGCGGAGTGGCAATCTACTGCAGATAGCCTGCAGAGTTCTGTCTTACTATCCAGGTCTGCGCCCAAACATTTTGAGCTTCTACTTTTAAATATCCACCTTTCCAGAAACAAGTCTCTAACCATTGTTGCTTGCTATTGACCACCCTCTGCCCCCAGCTGTGCCCTGAACACCATATGTGAATTGATTGCCCCCCACCTATCTTCAGAGCTCGTGCTGCTAGGTGACCTAAACTGGGACATGCTTAACCCTTTCATGCGTGAGTTCCAAATATCTCTAACGGTCGCCCCAGCGTGAGTTTTTTTATGCACGTGATGTTAGAATGTTCTCTCCATTCCAGAATGTGATTGATACGTAACAGTACATTTGATCTGCGCTGCGCTCAGACTAAAGCACGCAGCCTGTTTACATTTATAGGTTGTTTTAACTTCAATTTCAAATGATTTTCAAACAAGTTTTTATTTTCTAAAAACAGTTTGAATTTAGGTGTGTTCCTCATTCATTCACATAAAAATAGTCATTTTTACTTTTGCGGATAATTACATTTTTGGGACATTTCTGAAACGGACAAAATTCCCCAAGCACTTCCCAATTGTTTGTGCAGTTCACGTCTGCAGACATTTGCTCATCTCCCGTCAGAACAGGATCTGCACACGTGTTCACATTTTCTATTCCACATTTCTATTGTAGCGTACTGTATGTATGGAGCATAATATATTTGTGTATATTCTTTATCACTGCGGACACGTGAGGTAACGTTACTCATTTTTATTGTCAATCGTGCTTATGTAGCCACATTCTTCTATTAGATCTGTAAAACAATGCTAAATGCGTCAGAGAAGTATTATCTTGTGTTGCATTTTGAAGCTACCATGGCCTTATGACTCTCAAGTGGTGCAGTGGTCAATGGCACAGCATATCAGTACTAGAGGTGTCACTACAGACTCCCTGGTTCAAATCCAGGCTGCGTTTCCATCAAAGTAAGTGCCTTATTACGTTATAATAGTTATAATAATAGTTTCCGTTTACCGTTTCTGCTGTAGCTGTAGATCATAATATATTCCTTATAACTGCGGACACGTGAGGTTACGTTACACATGTTATAACCTTTATGGTTTTATTGTCAATCATGCTTACCTCGCTACATTATTCTATTAGCTCTGTAAAACGATGCTAGTTGCGTCAGAAAACTATTAGCATGTGTTGTATTTTGAAGCTACCCTCTCCTTATGACTTCCAAGTGGCGCAGCGGTCTATGGCACTACAGACACCCTGGTTCAAATCCAGGCTGTATCACAACTGGCTGTGATTGGGAGTCCCATAGTGCAGCGCACAATTTGCCCAGCGTTGTCCGAGTTTGGCCGGTGTAGGCCATCATTGTAAATAATATTTTGTTCTTAAATTACTTGCCTAGTTAAATAAATAAAAAATATGACCATGGTTTGTTTATTTGGTCTATTCAGCATAGCTCTGTTCTGCCCTGCCTTGCTCCCTTGTGGAGCTCAAAAGTTAGTTTCTTACTGTTATAACTCAAATCTGTGATTTTGTCAATGCAATAAACCATTTTTTTTATAGCAGTGTTTATTATGATACTTCTTTGTAGTATTGTTTTATTGCTATATCCTTATATTGTATTCTAATGAATAATTCCTCTTTATTCTGTACTTTTAGAAACATTATTTGCCAATATCATAACTGGAGCTGGACATCTTTGGAGCTGAAGAATGAGGACAGCTTTTGTATGCTAACGTACACTCCTTTACAGTTGTACTGGATGAAAACACAGCAAGAAAACATATATGCCAATATGTAATACTAATCTATTTTATTGCAGTACTGGTAGTTGGTTCAACAACTTGTTTTACTAGAGGACAAAAAACTGAATATGCATAACCCATATTTAATATCCATGCAGTGACTGAACAACAACTCCATTTCCACCCCCATCTCTAAGGCATAGTATCATGGCTGCAACAACACTGAATGGCGCAGAGTGGGAGGTTACGTGGTTAACTGCCGGCACGCGCTACTTGTATCAATAAATCACTATCAGAAAATGTTTTGTGTGGTAATTATTTGTGTGTTTTCAATTCTAGGTGAAAAATCATGCATTCCGATTCTTGCACTGATTGTAATGGGCACATATGTGTGTAAAATACCTTTTTGAAGGTTGTACTGATTATGATGAGCTAAGCTAATCCCAGCTGTGAAGCCATGTTTGTTGACATACAATGCATTCTGGGATTCACGTCTGTTTGACCAAAGATGTTATAACAAAATGAGGTGAGTAAGAGTTCACTCATTTTTTGAGGACTTCCGGAAATTAATGGTGGGATGTGAACGACGGTAGATGACAAACCCCTTCAACATGCATACTACAAACAGACCAAACTCATCTTGTCTTCTCTTATTATCTTCGGTTTCTGTGAGGAAAAAATGCATGGCTGCGCGCTGAAACTAATCGTTGGATTACTTTCGATTTCTATAAAGTGTTTTACCTAGTTATTTCGATCAATGGTGAGCTCACTCACCCGTGATGTGATTAATTATATACAGTAATTGCTATTAGCTAATTCATATTGTAGTTTACGTCAGCCGAGAGTTAGAAAATATGACTGCTTGTGTTGGGTCAATCTTTCCTCAGCGCTAGGACAAATGTAGCCTACATTTTTCCGGTTAGGATGATTGTGTTATGCTATATCTTCTTCTGTGAATATCTGAACAATGCATCCAAAAATAAACTGCTGACATTCTGGACTTAACTTTCTAAGGACTGTGTTTGTGTAAATAGTTTCTGAACGTGTGGCCAGCTCAAACGCTGATTGTTGCGTCATTCGAAACTGCCGTTCTAAACGAGCATTCTAAATGAGTGTTCTAAACACACGGGTGTGATCGTACGCTTCAGGGACCACTGTAGAACGATCACAACCATGTGATGGTACGTGTGAAAGGGTTAACACCCCGGCCATCCTACCATGTATGCTTGATGCCCTCAATCTCACACAAATGATCAATGAACCTACCAGGTACAACCCAAAATCTGTAAACACAGGGTCCCTCATATCATCCTAAAAAAACCTGCCCTCCAAATACACCTCTGCTGTTTTCAACCAAGATCTCAGCAATCACTGCCTCATTGTCTGCATCTGTAATGGGTCGGCGGTCAAATGACCACCCCTCATCACTAACAAACGCTCCCTAAAACACTTCAGCGAGCAGGCCTTTCTAATCAACCTGGCCGGGGTATCCTAGAATGATATTGACCTTATCCCGTCAGTTGAGGATGCCTGGTCATTCTTTAAAAGTGCCCTCCTCACCATCTTAAATAAGCATGCTCCATTCAAAAAATGTAGAAACAGGAAGAGATATAGACCTTGGTTCACTCCAGACCTGACTGCCCTTGACCAGCACAAAAACATCCTGTGGCGTACTGAATAATAATAATAATATATGCCATTTAGCAGACGCTTTTATCCAAAGCGACTTACAGTCTGCATTGGCATCGAATAGCCCCTGTGATATGCAACGTTTCAGGGAAGTTAGGAACCAATATACACAGGCAGTTAAGGAAGCGAAGGCTAGCTTCTAGCTTTTGCAAACAGAAATTTGCATCCTGGAGCATAAACTTCAAAAAGTTCTGGGACACTGTAAAGTCCATGGAGAATAAGAGCACCTCCTCCCAGCTGCCCACGCAACTGAGGCTAGAAAACACTGTCACCACCAACAAATCCACTACAATTTATTATTTCAAAAGGCATTTTTCTACGGCTGGCCATGCTTTCAACTTGGCTACCCCTACCCCGGTCAACTGCACAGCACCCCCAACAGCAACTCGCCCAAGCCTCCCCCATTTCTCCTTCACCCAAATCCAGATAGCTGATGTTCTGAAAGCGCTGCAAAATCTGGACTCCTTCAAATCAGCCGGGCTAGACAATTTGGACCCTCTCTTTTTAAAATTATCTGCCAAAATTGTTGCAACCCCTATTACTAAATGTTCAACCTCTCTTTTGTATCGTCTGAGATTCCCAAAGATTGGACAGCTGCCGCGATCATCCCCCTCTTCAAAGGGGGAGACGCTCTAGGACCAAACTGCTACAGACATATCTATCCTACCCTGCCTTTTTAAGGTCTATCACAGTGCCATCCGTTTTGTCAACAAAGCCCCCTATACTACCCACCATTGCAACCTGTACACTCTCGTTGGCTGGCCCTCATGTCA
The DNA here is from genome assembly GCF_023373465.1 of Oncorhynchus keta. Lineage (NCBI taxonomy): Eukaryota > Metazoa > Chordata > Actinopteri > Salmoniformes > Salmonidae > Oncorhynchus > Oncorhynchus keta. The sequence continues at coordinate 18,331,377 of NC_068441.1, forward strand.
TACTCGTCGCCAAACCCACAGGCTCCCGGACATTTACAAGTCTCTGTGTCACCCGGTTACGAACCCGGGTCTCCGGAGTGAGAAACAGTCACTTAACCAACTGAGCCACGAATAGTCGGCAGAACCCAGAAGATGAGGCAGACACAGCAGTACTTGAGACAGTGTATTTAATGAAGTAAAAAGTGAAGTTCTTCAGGAAAACATGTAACTCCACAACCTCAAAAGGAATTCCACAAGAACAAAGGTAATCCTCCAAGACAAAAAAGGTAAATCCACAAGGTGGAAGGTAAAGCACAAAAAGCCTCAAAAGATACTCAAAAACAAACAAACAAGAACAAAAAACAGAATTCCACAAGAGAGTCCACCGGGATCAACAAGAGTTCACAGAGTACTAGGGCTGGGTGCTAACATACAAACACAGAGCAAAGAACAGAGGAAAACAAAGGGTTTAAATACAATCAGGGGAAATGAGGCACAGGTGCAAATAATAATGGGGATCCAGGGAAAACAAAAGGTCAAAAGGCACAATGGGGGCATCTAGTGACCAAAAACCGGAACAACCCTGGCCAAATCCTGACACTCTGCTTGGTAAAGCCCTACCTTATCTCAGCTCACTGGTCACCATAGCAGCACCCACCCGTAGCACGCGCTCCAGCAGGTATATCTCACTTGTCACCCCAAAGCCAATTCCTCCTTTGGCCGCCTTTCCTTACAGTTCTCTGCTGCCAATGACTGGAATGAACTGCAAAAATCACTGAAGCTGTAGACTCATATCTCCCTCACTACCTTTAAGCACAATTTGTCAGAGTAGCTCACAGATCACTGCACCTGTACATAGCCCATCTTTAATATAGCCCATCCAACTACCTTATCACCATACTGTATTTATTTATTTATTAATTTATCTTTATCCTTTGCACCCCAGTATCTCTACTTGCACATTCACCTTCTGCACATCAATTGGTATATTTTAGTTACTTCGCCACCATGACCTGTTTATTGCCTTTACCTCCCTTATCTTACCTCATAGGCACACACATGTGTAACTCTGTGTTGTTGTATGTTTCGAACTGCTTTGATTTATTATTGGCCAGGTCGCAGTTGTAAATGAGAACTTTTTCTCAACTAGCCTGCCTGGTTAAATAAAGGTGAAATAAAAATAAAATAAAAAATTACAACACAAACAGGCACTCCTGCTCACCTTCCTTGTCAGTCAGTTTAAAGGTACATTTATTTGTTTGTGTATTTTGGCAGGACGTTGTTTTCATCCCTAGTAATTATCAATTTTTCAGAAATATGGGTAAGACTGGAGCACTTAGTCAAGATAAAGCACATCCCTTTACTACTGTAGGGGAGAGTGGGGTAAATTGAGAAATTATTTACATTCATTATCACTACATCAAGGGAAATATAGTATTTCTTCTAACAAAGATATCTACATTCACCACCGTTCAAAAGTTTTAGAACAACTGCTTATTCAAGGGTTTTATTTATTTTTTCACATTTTCTACATTGTAGAATAATAAGTGAAGACATCAAAACTATGAAATAGCACATATGGAATCATGTAGTAAACAAAACAGTTTTAAACAAATCAAAATATATTTGAGATTCTTCAAATAGCCACCCTTTGCCTTGATGACAGCTTTGCACACTCTTGGTGTAGTAGAAAATAGTACAAAGAACAAGTCTTGTTCTTTCAACAAAACATTGGCGACAATGTATGTAATGGAATGTTTTGCCTTGTGTGGTAGGTTTTTGTTGGTTTTGACACTCTTATTTTATGGCCGGTTATGGCACCTATATAACGCAACATATCTCACATCAGGTCTAAATATGTGTCGTGACAGTTATGACCATATTATAAAAGGTCAGGACAAGTTATGACATTGTGACATGGTTATGACAACGTGTAATGATGCTAGGTGTCAAGTAAAGTGATACTGTAAATACTAGAGTATGCTACGATCCGCAAGAACATTACATTAGGGCCTACCGAGTGGTGCAGCGGTGTAAGGCACTGCATCACAGCGTTACGGTGTCACTACATCCTGGGGTTCAATCCCCGGCTGTGTCGTGACTGAAAGTCCAATAGGGTGGTGAACAATTGGCCCAACATTGATATTAACTCCTAAGCCAATGTTGCTTTACTGGCTTCAATATTATAGTTTTTCTCTGAGGCACTTCATCTCCAAACACCCCCCTTCTTTGCAGATGCTTCTTTGTAGATGCATATATTGATATATTTACATTTAATTTTATTTATCAGGATCCCCATTAGCCGATGGTGACAGCTATTCTTACTGAGGTCCGAAACATAACGAAAAATACATTGGACTGGACCTGGGGACCCCTGGTGGTTATTTCTTACAAAAACAAGAAGTAACGAAGTCAGTCTTTTCTCAACTCTTAGAAAAGAGAGACTGGCATGCATAGTATTAATATTAGCCCTCATAACAATGAAGAGCAAAACGTGTGGCTCTGTTCTGGGCCAGCTGCAGCTTAACTAGGTTTTTCTTTGCAGCACTTGACCTTATGACTTGACAATAATGACGATAAGATAACAAACTAGAGCCTGCAGGACTTGCTTTGTGGAGTGTGGTTTCAAAATAACAGAGCGTTGCTTTATTACAGACAGACCCATCCCCATCTTCACGACCATTGAGTCTAAATGGTTTGACCATTACAGTTTACAATCTAAGTCTCCTCAACTTGTTCCACAGCCACACCATTCATTACCATATTCTGCTGAGGTCTAGAGCTGAGGGAATTATTTTTACCAAATACAATGCTCTTAGTTTTAGAGATGTTCAGGACCAGTTTATTACTGGCCACCCATTCCAAAAGAGACTCTTTGTTCGGGGTTTTAGTAACTTCATTAGCTGTGGTTGCTGATGCGTATATGGTTGAATCATCAGGATACATGGACACAGATACTTTGTTCAGTGGCAGGTCATTGGTCAAATTAGAAAATAGTAGAGGGCCTAGAGAGCTGCCCTGCAGTACACCACACTTTACATGTTTGACATTAGAGAAGCTTCCATTAAAGAAAACCTTCTGAATTATATTAGATAGCGCTGCATCCATTATATGACAGAGGTTGAAAAGCCATAACACAAGTTCTCAACAACAGGTTTGAGTCAATAATATTGTATTCTACACTGAAATCTAACAGTACACCTCCCACAATCTTCTTATTAACTATTTATTTTGACCAATCATCAGTCATTTGTGTCAGTGCAGTACATGTCGAGTGCCATTCTATATAATTATGCGGAAAGTCTTGATAATTTATTTACAGAGAAATAGCATTGTATTTGGTCAAACACAATTTTACCAACAGTTTGCTGATAGCTGGCAGCAAGCTGATAGGTCTGCAGTTAAAACCAAATAAATCCCATTTTACCACTCAGGGGGAACAGAATGACTTTGGCTTCTCTCCAGGCCTGAGGACAAAGACTTTCTTCTAGGCTCAGATTAAAGATATGACCGATAGGTGTGTTGCTTTAGAGTCAGCTACCATCCTCAGTAGCTTTACATCTAATTTGTCAATGCCAGGAGGTTTGATAGATAACAATAATTTTTCCACCTCTACCACACCAACTTCACAAAATTCAAACTTATAATGCTTTTTTTTCATTATTCGTTTTTTTATGCATGGGTACGAAGGCTCACTGTTCGTTGTTGGCTTTTCCTGCCTAAGTTTGCCCACTTTGCCAATTAATTAATCATTAAAAAACATCAAATGGTTTTGTGATGAATAAGCCATCTGATTCGATGAAAGACTGAGTTGAATTTGTGCCCATAATTTCATTTAAAGTACTATACATTTGTTTCCATCATTCTTTATACCATTGATCTTCGTTTCATAATACAGGTTTCTTCTTTTTTTAAAGTTTAGTCACATAATTTCTCAATTTGCAGAAAGTTAGCCAGTCAGATGTGCAGCAAGAATCTATTAGCCATTTTGTTTGCCCCATCTCTTTCAACCATACAGTATTTCAATTCCTCATAACAGGTGCATGCTTATCAATAATTGGAAGAAGCAATTTCATAAATTCAACAAGTGCAGCGTTTGAATGCTCCTTTTTAAACAGAAGGGGACTAGGGTTCCAATTTGGGAACACCCCCCCCCCACGTTCAGCTGGAAGGTGGCGCATGGAACGCAAAAATATTCCTAAAAATATTTAACCTCCACACATTAACAAGTCCAATGGCTCAAATGAAAGATAAACACGTTGTTTATCTACCCTGCAAGTCAGATTTCTAAAATGTTTTACGGCGAAAACATAGCACATATTTATGTCAAACCACCACCGAAGACACAGCTAATTTGCATAGCCAAGTTGAAAAAAATATGCAAACAACAAACGCAGGATTAAAAGAAAAATAATGCACTAACCTTTTGAAATCTTCATCAGATGACAGTAATATAACATGTTACACAGTACATTTATGTTTTTTTCAATAATATGCTATATATATCCATAAATCTCTGTTTACAATGATGCATCGTTCAAAAAATGCTACTCAAATGTCCTGAGAAATGACGATAGCTCCGGCAGATAACGTCAGCGAACAACATCATAAACGTTGACTAAATATGCATGTTCTACATATATATAGTTAGATACACTTCTTCTGAATGCAATCGCTGTGTTACATTTATTTTTAACGTTACAGGTTTCGTTCACTAGGCTATACTATGAGTCGGCGCTCAAAAAGTAGCATTATGGCTCCTCTATCTTGGAGTCCACAGAAACCCAAATTTACCACATAAATATTCCCTTACCTTTGCTGTTCTTCCATCAGAAGACCTGGAAGGAATTATACTTACCAAAAACAGCGTTTAGTTTTGCAGTCTGTGTCTTTCGGTTCTCAAACACGACACATTTCGGTTGAAATGTAGCCAAAAGTCAAGTGGATGCGCACCAAAACGTCGAACTTACATATTATATGTCGACTAAACTTGTCAAACTGAGTTCATAATCAAGCTTTAACATGTTATAAAGGTGTACAGCAATCGTGAGGACGAACAGAAACGCATGCATTGTATAATCGATCTTGGAAAAAAGACAGGACCGGAGCAGAGCGCGCATGAGAGTGACCTGTTTTTTCGCGTGACCGAAAGGTTTCGGCCCGCAAAAACTCTTGTGAGCGTGCGATTCTCATAATGAGAAGCCCCATTGAAAGCAGACATCGCGCTGAAGACAAAGAGACTGTTCCCAGACCTGTAAGTGCTTGGGAAGGGTGGAGGCGATGACGTCAAAGTTGGGCCAACTTTTCTGATGACAAGAGAGAGTTTTGGAGAATGTCTGCCCTGAGATTTCTGCTTTACATACAGACATAATTTAAACGGTTTTAGAAGCTTTAGAGTGTTTTCTATTCAATAATATTTTTTATTTGCATATATTAGCAACTTTTGACAAAAAAAAATTATGTTTACTATGGGCACGCAATTACTCCAGCAGGGGCAGTAGACAGCCCTATCCCCAACATTAATCACATCCGACCAACAAATATTTTCTACATCATATGATCTGTTATACACTATTTTAGGACCAGTTTTGGGAACTTTGCCCTTTCTGGATATAGCCACTATATTGTGATCACTGCATCCAATGGGTACAGATACAGCTTTAGAAGAAAGTTCTACAGTATTAGTAAAAATGTGATCAATACTTGTGGATGATCTTGTTCCTGTAGTGTTTGTAAATACCCTGCTAGGTTGATTAATAACCTGAACCAGATTACAGGCACTGGTTACATTTACATTTACATTTAAGTCATTTAGCAGACGCTCTTATCCAGAGCGACTTACAAATTGGTGCATTCACCTTATGACATCCAGTAGAATAGTCACTTTACAATAGTGCATCTAAATCTTAAGGGGGGTGAGAAGGATTACTTATCCTATCCTAGGTATTCCTTAAAGAGGTGGGGTTACAGTAAGAAGCTTCCTCTTGAGCAGACAGCTTGATGAAAACCAATCAATATTCTGGTCCCCAAGAAAGTAGACCTCTCTGTTTAAGTCACATACACAATCAAGCACTTCACACATATTATTTAGATACTGACTGGTACTGTAGTACTTGGTGGCCTTCAGCAAAACACCTAAAGAAAAGGCTTTAGATGTGCCTGCAACCACAACACTTCAATAACACATTACATAAAATCTTATCTAAGCATCACAGCGATATGGCTCTGCATACACAGTTGAAGTCGGAGGTTTACATACACCTTAGCCAAATACATTTCAACTCAGATTTTCACAATTACTGACATTTAATCAGAGTAAAAATTCCCGGTTTTAGGTCAGTAAGGATCACCACTTTATTTAAAGAATGTGAATTGTCAGATTAATAGTAGAATTTTTTTTTTATTTCAGCTTTTATTTCATTCAGCATATTCCCAGTGGGTCAGACGTTTACATACACTCAATTAGTATTTGGTTGCATTGCCTTTAAATTGTTTAACTTGGGTCAAACATTTTGGGTGGCCTTCCACAAGCTTCCCACAATAAGTTGGGTGAATTTTGACCCATTCCTCCTGACAGAGACAGTGTGACTGAGTCAGGTTTGTAGGCCTCCTTACTCGCACACACTTTTTCAGTTCAGCCCTCACAGTTTCTTTAGGATTGAGGCCAGGGCTTTGTGATGGCCACTCCAACACCTTGACTTTGTTGTCCTTAATTAAGGCGTTTTGCCACAACTTTGGAGGTATGCATGGGGTCATTGTCCATTTGGACCACCCATTTGCGACCAAGCTTTAACTTCCTGACTGATGTCTTGAGATGTTGCTTCAATATATCCATCATTTTCCTTTCCTCATGACGCCATCTATTTTGTGAAGTGCACCAGTCCTCCCTGCAGGAAAGTACCCCCACAACATGATGCTGCCACCCCTGTGCTTCACTGTTGGGATGGTGTTCTTCAGCTAGCAAGAATCCCCTTTTCCCTCCAAACATAACGATGGTCATTATGGCCAAACAGTTCTATTTTTGTTTCATCAGACGAAAGGACATTTCTCCAAAAAGTACGATCTTTGTCCCCATGTGCTGTCGTCTAGGAAACTGTAGTCTAGCTTTTTATGGCGGGCTTGGAACGGTGGCTTCTTCCTTGCTGAGCGGCCTTTGAGGTTATGTCGATATAGAACTCATTTTACTGTGGATATATACACTTTTGTACCCGTTTCCTCAATGTCCTTTGGTGTTCTGGGATTAATTTGCACTTTTGAAGTACGTTCATCTCTAGGAGGCAGAACGCGTCTCTTTCCTTAGCGATATGGCAGCTGAGTGGTTCCATGGTGTTATTAACACTTGTGTACCATTGTTTGTCCAGATGAACGTGGTACCTTCAGGCATCATCCCAAGGATGATCCAGGCTTGTGTAAGTCTACAATTGTTTTTCTGAATTCTTGGCTGATATCTTTTGAGTTAACCATGATGTCATGCAAAGAGGCACTGCATTTGAAGCTAGGCCTCGAAATACATCCACAGGTACTCCTCCAATTGACTCAAATGTCAATTAGCCTATCAGAAGCTTCTTAAGCCATGACATAATTTTCTGGACTTTCCCAAGCTGTGTAAAGCCACAGTCAACTTAGTGTATGTAAACTTCTGACCCACTCGAATTGTGATCATGTGAATTATAAGTTAAATAATCTGTCTGTAAATATTTGTTGGAAAACAAGTTTCAACGACTCCAACCTAAGATTATGTAAACTTCCAAATTCAACTGTATATACAGCAAAACCTCCCCTATAAGCATTAGTGTCTCTTCTATAGATGTCATGTATTTGTATTGCTACTGCTGTATTATCAAATGAATGATTTAAGTGAGTCTCAGAAATGGCTAATATATATGAATGTTATCTGATGCAAGTTTTTGATTTCATTAACCTTAAAATATATAAGGTTACTTATCGTAATATGGGCTATTTCAGCCCTTTCCTGGATAAGTATCAGAGATAAACATAATATGGAAAAGAGCAAACAAAGCAAGAGAAAAACATTAAGGCAGTTATATACAATTTTAAACATTACATTTAAACATTACAATTTTAAACATTACATTTCATAACACTTTTCACAACACATTAAGTGTGTTCCCTGGTAGGTTGATTAATAACCTGACACTGGTTACTACCACATTTCTACAATACAAAATACATGTGTACGTGTGTATGTGTAAGCATGTGTCTGGGTACGCTCTTGTGGGCGGGCTCCACAATCTTTATATGGTCAATCTTCAGTTTCTCCGATATAATGTCCCCACTTTGTCCTCAGACTCCGTCCAAGTCTTGTGGAGATTCTACAATTCTGTCCAGAACCATGTTGTTCCGCCTTGATTGTCCCTCGAGATAATCAGATTTCTCTGTCATTGTAATCATGGATTCACATACAGAACTGATGTTCTCTCTCAATGAATTACAGATGGCTGTCATCTTGCTGTTCTCCTGTTTAAACTCATCGAGCTGACCATGGGAGGACTGCAAACTGTTCTTCAGGTCCTTGACCTCTCTGGTCAGGTTGTCCATTCTTTTTATTAGTTTACTCCACACTTGAAGCTATTTTCTTGTTGTTATAACAACTGCTTGTGGAACTATTTTTGTTTGTTTAAAAGATCCTTCACCTGTGATGGAGAGACACCACCGTCCTAAACGGTACTCCCGCCGGCTTTGATCTTTGTCATGGTAGCAACGTAGGTTATGCTGTTACTCCTCACAGTTCCAGACAGGGCAGGTCGCAGGGAAGATTGGAAACAACAAACAGCAGGGATCTAGACATCCACAAGCCCGGGACAATCCGCGGTACCAGTCACAATGGCTAACTGCACATGAGCTGTGTTCAAGCCCTCAAGAAAACCCTACTAGCTTGATAGGCTGCTAGCTAGCAGCTAGGCTAGCTGCTATGGTTGGCAGGATCACTGGACAGATAGTAGCGGTCCCAGCAACTGATGCCATCCGCGTCGCAGGAACCAAACTGAAAGGGTAGCTAGCTAATAACTGAGCTTTTCCAATAGACTTTCAAAACATTCAAAAAAATAAAAACGAGCTGTCCCTCATTCTGCGTTCCATGTTCATGAGGAAGTGACGTTTTGTGCGGTGCTTTCAAGAAAACTACATTTAGGTAGAGTGTTTGTGCTTATTTGACATGAATTCAGCCCCAGGTGAACTATTACTGGATTAATTTATTTTCACATTCTCCCTCATTCCGCTCATTCCGTGTTCAACAGGAAGTGACACGTGCTGTAGTGCGTTCAAGAAAACTAAGTGTAGGTAGAGTGCTTGTGCTTATTTGACATTAATTCAGCCCCGGGTGAACTATTACTGGATTAATTTATTTTCTTAATTAAAACAGCCTGAGGGTGTACATGTCCGTTGTTTTTATTTTTTTGCTGTGGAGTTTCAAAATGGAGTCTGAAATAGAGTGGATTAGATTTGTGAATATTTGACCAAGCAGGAAGGAAAGCTGAATCAGAGCCAGCCCGTTGGCAGCAGTTAGCCTCGTGGTTAATGTGTTGGGCCAGTACCCGAAAGGTTGCTGGATCAAATCCCCGAGCTGACAAGGTAAAAATCTGTCCTTTTGCCCGTGAGCAAGGCAGTTAACGCACTGTTCCCCGGATCCCGTGGATGTTGGTTTAAGACAGCCCCCCTGACCTCTCTGATTCAAAGGGGTTGGGTTAAATGTGGAAGACACATTTCAGTTTAATATATTCAGTTGCACAACTGTTTAGGTATCCCACTTTCTGAAAGACCGAATAGGTGGCTGCCTAGGGCCCAGAATATCAAATTTGCCCCAAAACGCAACATAAAAAATACAATGTGTCAATACAAAATTGTATTAAAATGTTAGTTTTTTTGTGGTCAGGCAATAGGTCGTCGTAAGTTCAGGGGGCCCTCGTGCCACCTGCTCGGGCGGAGAGTTACAGATGTGGTATTATGTAGTGGCGGATGGGTGCAAGTTACACAGAAGCAGTGCTGCTGATAAGAGAACGAGGAGGGAGCAAGGCTAGGTTATGAATCTGTCATGACATCTAATAAAAAGTCATACCCATCAGGTGCAGAGAAGAGAAGGAGGACAAGACGGTGCAAGGTAGAGAGAGGTACAGTATGTTACCCTAAGTATTTAGCTAACTATTAGCAAACTAGTTGTTGAAATCAATTTCTAGCTGGCTTCTAAATAAACACACCCAATACCACATATAAACTGATCTAGCCAGCCAAATGTTGAGGAGCACAATGCATATGTAGCCATGTAGTTGAATGACAAACTTAATATTCTAGTTACTGTTCTGAAGGCTGGCGTGATAATTGATGCATTATGTTTGCGAATAAGGTACTTTCAGATAGCTTTGTTCCTGCCAGTTGCCATCCAGAAGATGATAATGATTAGTTGTACCATACTGATTATGACCAAAGACTTTAAACAAAGCTCAGCGAGTGAGTCAATTGGGGAAAGTGTACTTCCTCTGTGAAGATCCAAGGAACTGGGCTGTCACAATTGATATTGTATTAATTTAAAAGCTTCTACTCCAACCCTGAGTAGCTTTGCACTTGTAGAGTTGTATTGACCAGTTTTGAGGAAAGCTTCCTATTCTCATGTTGTGCTTCCATTTCACCTGGTTTTCTCAGGTCTTATAGCAAGGTCTATGTATCCCTGGGGATTCTGAATTGGGGCATTGTTTGGGATTTGATGGAGCTACTGTAAGGGCCTCTTGCCTATGCAGTTAGAACTCATTGATTTGCCAACCAAACACCTTGTACAGTTTTCTCCAAGAACACTTTAGGTTTGAGAGCATCTTCACTTTCTAATAAACACATGGATTAACACATGACGGTTGAAATAGAGACAGTCCTTTCAACAACACCCCTTCGCCCTTTCCATCACACAGGCATGTTTCCGATTTGATTTGCAGGTATGTGATCCTTTTCCACTCTTGTAATATATTTCCTGTACTAACACGATTCATCCTGTCCTTTGGGTGGTGGACCATTCTTGAAACACACTGGAAACTGTGGAGTGTAAAAAAAACAGCAGCATTACAGTTCTTGACACAAAACGTTGTGCCTGGCACCTGCTATCATACCCCGTTTAAAGGCACTTCAATATTTTGTCTTGCCCATTCAACCTCTGAAAGGCATACATACACAATCCATGTCTGAATTGTCTCAAGGCTTAAATTGTCTCCTCCCCTTCATCTACACTGACTGAAGTGGATGTAAGTGACATCAATAAGGGATCATAGCTATCATTGGATTCACCTGGTCAGTCTATGTCTGAAAAGAGTGTTCTTAATGTTTTGTATAATCAGTGTATAAATTAGCTTTTAAATGAGAAAAAAAGGTACATTTGTAAGCCTCTCTTTTTTTCCAAAATATGCCAAGAACTAGTAACCGGAAGGTTGCAAGTTCAAACCCCCGAGCTGACAAGGTACACATCTGTCAAATCTGTCGTTCTGCCCCTGAACAGGCAGTTAACCCACTGTTCCTAGGCTGTCAATCAACCCCCCATTGATTTCCAGGGGTGCTTTAGTGTTTATAAACCATCCGACCTGTTCTTTGTCAGTAATTAACAGCCCGCCCAAAGCCACACACTGAATGAATACACATCTGATGCTTAACACTAATTCAATCAATCACCTCAAGGGAGATTTGACTAGCCATGTGAGGATATTCAGTTAGACGCATATTTTTTATTTATTTTACCTTTATTCAACTCGGCAAGTCAGTTAAGAACAAATTCTTATTTTCAATGACAACCTAGGAACAGTGGGTTAACTGCCTGTTCAGGGCCAGAACGACAGATTTGACAGATTTGTACCTTGTCAGCTCGGGGGTTTGAACTTGCAACCTTCCGGTTACTAGTCCAACATTCTAACCACTGGGCTACAGACTGCCATGCAACAAATTGTGTTAAAACTTATTGTGCATCAAACTGATGTGTTACAGTACATATTAAATTTGAACAAAAGTTGGATGATTGCCAAAGCGTTTGAATATACAGTATGTGGTAAGATCACATAGTGATTCCAATTACAAGGTCCAGTTCGCTGGTGTTCTTTTTTATAGTACATGTATGATCCATTGTATGTCCCTGTTGTAAGGTGTATTCTGAGACTATGACCATGAATATAATTTTTCTTCCATTGAGTGCTATTCTCAGCAGGTGAGTCCAGTGTATGGTTTGGCTTTGTCATTACGGGCTGCAGTATTCCCAGTTGGAGGCCTCTTTCCTCCATGGAATGACTAATGAGCCTTGCCTGGTATGACATGGTACACGTCTCTCTCCCAGCTCTCTCTGCAGTTCTGATTCAGGGGCTGGGGGATTGAGGGGCCTCAGTTGCAATTTGGGGAAATTATGTAATCACAGGAAGACAGAATTTTTGGACCACTCTCTGAGATTACTCTCCTCTCCACCAGTGATTACTGATCATTGGCAATAGAAAAAATAAGTATTACCTCAATATGTTTTCTGTCTTCATTCTCACTTTTGATGGGGTTTCAGAATCTCTCTCTTAGTTTTTCAATCAGTATTCTGGGGTCTCTCCTCTTCTTTATTGTCTACAGGAGAGGTTACATGGTCCCGAGGGCATTATGCACAAAGTAGTGTCTTAAAACAACCACTTTCTTTGTTATTCTTAATCCTTAATATGCCTCTCATCTGATTCAGTTTTAATGGACAGAACTGAACATCTTTTCTTTATCAGATAAAACACTATACCATTTATCACAGGTTTTGTGCTTGTGAAATGGCAGACACTGACAGTGCCTTCAGAAACTATTCAGACCCCTATTCAATTTTGTTATGTTAGTCTTATTCTACAATTGATTTTTTAAATGTTTTCATTAAGTTACACATGATACCCCATAAGCGAGGCGCCGACAGAGATGGCCGCCTCGCTTCGCGTTCCCAGGAAACTATGCAGTTTTTTGTTTTTTATGTGTTATTTCTTACATTGGTACCCCAGGTCATCTTAGGTTTCATGACATACAGTCGAGAAGAACTACTGAATATAAGAGCAGCATCAACTCACCATCAGTATGACCAAGAATATGACTTTCACAAAGCGGATCCTGTGTTCTGCCTTTCACCCAGGACAACGGAATGGATCCCAGCCGGCGACCCAAAAAAATGACTTCGTAAAAGGGGGAAACGAAGCGGTCTTCTGGTCAGACTCCGGAGACGGGCACATCGTGCACAGCTCCCTAGCATTCTTCTCGCCAATGTCCAGTCTCTTGACAACAAGGTTGATGAAATCTGAGCAAGGGTAGCATTCCAGAGCGACATCAGAGATTGTAACGTTCTTTGCTTCACGGAAACTTGGCTCACTGGAGAGACGCTATCGGAGTCGGTGCAGCCAGCTGGTTTCTCCACGCATCGCGCCGACAGAAACAAACATCTTTCTGGTAAGAAGAGGGGCGGGGGCGTATGCTTCATGGTTAACGAGACGTGGCGTGGCCACAACAACATACAGGAACTCAAGTCCTTCTGTTCACCTGATTTAGAATTCCTCACAATCAAATGTCGACCGCATTATCTACCAAGGGAATTCTCTTCGATTATAATCACAGCTGTATATATTCCCCCAGACATATCGAAACAAACTTTATTTGACAGACATTTTTTGTTTTTGTGTTTATTAGTATGGTCAGGGCGTGATGGCTCTGAACAAACTTTGTCATTTGACTCTTTGCAAACTGGAATCCATTTTTTTGTTTTGTTATTTTGTTCACCCATGAAAATGCTGCATTCAAGAAGAGGAGGAAACTTGCAAACTGGAGCTGATGCTGGGCTGGGGAATTTAACAAGGCTAATCTGAAAACAAGACTCCCTAAATTGTATCAGCATATCGATTGCTCAACCAAGGCTGGAAAAATCTTGGACCATTGCTATTCTAACTTCCGTGACACATAAAAGGCCCTGCCCCGCTCTCCTTTCGGAAAAGCTGACCACGGCTCCATTTTGTTGATCCCTGCCTACAGACAGAAACTAAAACAAGAAGCTCCCGCGCTGAGGTCTGTTCAACGCTGGTCCGACCACGCTGATTCCACACTCCAAGACTGCTTCCATCACGTGGACTGGGATATGTTTCGTATTGCATCAAACAATAACATTGACGAATACGCTGATTCGGTGAGCGAGTTCATTAGAACATGCGTTTAAGATGTCGTTCCCATAGCAACGATTAAAACATTCCCAAACCAGAAACTGTGGATTGACGGCAGCATTCGCGTGAAACTGATAGCGCGAACCACTGCTTTTAATCAGGGCAAGGTGACCGGATACATGACCGAATACAAACAGTGTAGCTATTCCCTCCGCAAGACAGCCTACAGGGAGGAGGTGAGGGCCCTCGGAGAGTGGTGTCAGGAAAATAACCTCACACTCAACGTCAACAAAACTAAGGAGATGATTGTGGACTTCAGGAAACGGCAGAAGGAACACCCCCTACCCACATCGATGGAACAGTAGTCGAGAGGGTAGTAAGTTTTAAGTTCCTCAGCATACACATCACAGACAAACTGAATTGGTCCACCCACACAGACAGCATCGTGAAGAAGGCGCAGCAGCGCCTCTTCAACTTCAGGAGGCTGAAGAAATTTGGCTTGTCACCAAAAGCACTCACAAACTTCTACAGATGCACAATCGAGAGCATCCTGTCGGGCTGTATCACCGCCTGGTACGGCAACTGACTCAACTCCAGCCACTTTAATAATGGGAATTGATGGGAAATTATGTAAAATATATCACTAGCCACTTTAAACAATGCTACCTAATATAATGTTTACATACCCTACATTATTCATCTCATATGTATACGTATGTATATACTGTACTCTATATCATCTACTGCATATTTATGTAATACATGTATCACTAGCCACTTTGTTTACATACTCATCTCATATGTATATACTGTACTCAATACCATCTACTGTATCTTGCCTATGCCGCTCTGTACCATCACTCATTCATATATCTTTATGTACATATTCTTTATCCCCTTACACTTGTGTCTATAAGGTAGTAGTTTTGGAATTGTTAGCTCGATTACTTGTTGGTTATTACTGCATTGTCGGAATTAGAGGCACAAGCATTTCGCTACACTCGCATTAACATCTGCTAACCATGTGTATGTGATAAATAACATTTGATTTGACAAAAACAGATTTTTAGAGATAAGGTTTGGCCGGATGGGATGTCCTTGTCCCATCATGCACTAGCAACTCCTGTGGTGAGCACATGCACAGTGACACGGTCACCAGTTGTACGGTGTTTCCTCTAACACATTGTTGTGTTTTGGAGGACACATGGCTCTCGACCTTCACCTCTCGAGTCTGTACGGAAGTTGCAGTGATGGGACAAGACGAACTACGAATTGGGGAGAAACAAGGTGTACAAATCCAAAGTGCTGGAGTACAGAGCCAAATTTACAATTTTAGCTTCACTGCCCAAATACATACGGAGGGGAGTGTATATGATTTCATTTCACTGTAATGTGAAAATCGTTGAATTCGGCGCACGTGACAAATAAACTTTGATTTGACCATACTATTATATTATCTGTTGATACTGTATTTTGTCATTTTTTTGTGATGAAGTGCTCTTCCAGCCAGTATCTCCTCCCAAGTGTAACAACCCTTGCCATCCAAAATGTCTTCCCATGTCCATTCCTCCTTTCGCTGCTTCTGCTCTCGCTGTTGCCTGTTACCACGCCGCTCGGTCCAGGTGTGGTGGGTGATTCTGTAACGGCGTTCGTCTGTCGAAAGAGAGTCGGACCAAAATGCAGCGTGGTGGTTACTCATGTTCTTTAATGAAATATAACGATAATGAAATAACTACATGTACACAAAACAACAAACGGAACGTGAAAACCTATACAGCCTGTTTAGTGAACAACTACACAGAGACAGGAACAATCACCCACGAAAACACTAACAGAATATGGCTGCCTAAATATGGCTCCCAATCTGAGACAACGATAATCACCTGACTGATTGAGAACCGCCTCAGGCAGCCATAGACTAATTAGACACCCCACAAAACCCCAAGACAAAAAACACACCACAATAACCCATGTCACACCCTGGCCTGACCAAATAAATAAAGAAAACACAAAATACTAAGACCAAGGCGTGACAACATGAGACTGCTATAAGTCATTTAAAACCTATTACCAGTTTGGCTTGCAGCAGAGTGCTTTATATGGGTCTATTCCCAGGCGTGACAGCTCTGGTCACAAAGCTAAGAGGATGCATTGAGACAAATTATTTGAACCAGTTTATTATAACAAATGGATTTGTTTGAATCAGACAATTTAGTGTTCTTGAGTGGCCTCTAAACCGATTTTATAGCTGAATTGTGAAGAGCATTAAGTAGGTCTATGTTCTGGGAAGGCCATTGCATGTCTTATTAAGGGTAAAAAGGTTTTGGAGTGGCAAGGATCTTAGGTTTAGAAAATGAGCCATTCTATTATTGTAGGTGGGTTGAATTGAAAATTACAAGAGTACATTAACATCCACAAACCTGCTTGCATGTCAATGATGATGATGATGATACCACCATGGTTGAAAACGATTGTGAAGAAAAGTAATTGCATGAACATAATGATTTTACCTCATGAGGTAGTCATGGTGAATACTTAGAATTTTTCAATTAAAATTTTATAAAAAATTCTTCCAACCAATAGAATGTTATTTACAGTATATCATAAGTGAGTACACCCCTCACATTTTTGTAAATATTTGAGTATATCTTTTCATGAAGAACATGAAGTGAAAATGTGTGAAGTGAAAATGTCCAAATTGGGCCCAAAATGTCAATATTTTGTGTGGCCATCATCATTTTCCAGCACTCCATTAAGCCTCTTGGGCATGTATTTCACCTGAGCTTCACAGGTTATCATGTTGGAATACTGCCCTGCGGACCAGTCTCCGAAGGTAGGGGATCATGCTCTGCTTCAGTATGTCACAGTACATGTTGGCATTCATGGTTCCTTCAATGAACTGTAGCTCCCCTGTGCCGGCAGCAGACCATGACACTCCCACCACCATGCTTGACTGTAGGCAAGACACACTTGTCTTTGTGCTCCTCACCTGGTTGCCGCCACACACGCTTGACACCATCTGAACCAAATAAGTTTATCTTGGTTTCATCAGACCACAGGACATGGTTCCAGTAATCCATGTCCTTAGTCTGCTTGTCTTCAGCAAAATGTTTGCGGGCTTTCTTGTGCATCATCTTTAGAAGAGGCTTCCTTCTGGGACGACAGCCATGCAGACCAATTTGATGCAGTGTACGGCGTATGGTCTGAGCACTGACAGGCTGACCCCCACCCCTTCAACCTCTGTAGCAATGTTGGCAGCACTCATACGTCTATTTCCCAAAGACAACCTCTGGATATAACGCTGAGCACGTGCACTCAACTTCTTTGGTCGACCATGGCGAGGCCTGTTCTGAGTGGAACCTCTCCAGTTAAACCTCTGTATGGTCTTGGCCACCGTGCTGCAGCTCAGTTTCAGGGTCTTGGCAATCTTCTTATAGCCCAGGCCATATTTATGTAGAGCAACAATTATTTTTTTCAGATCCTCAGAGTTCTTTGCCATGAGGTGCCATGATGAACTTCCAGTGGTCAGTCAGTATGAGGGAGCGTGAGAGCGATGACACCAAATTTAACACACCTGCTCCCCATTTACACCAAAGAGTCACATGACACCAGGGGAGGGAAAATGGCTAATTGGGCCCAATTTGGACATTTTCACTTAGGGGTGGACTCACTTTTGTGGTCAGTGGTTTAGACATGAATTGCTGTGTGTTGAGTTATTTTGAGGGGACAGCAAATTTACATTGTTATACAAGCTGTACACTCACTACTTTACATTGTAGCAAAGTGTCATTTCTTCAGTGTGGTCACATGAAAATATATACTCAAATATTTACAAAAATGTGAGGGGTGTACTTACTTTTGTGATATACTGTATATGAGGGATACAACCTTCCCAGCTCTGCAGATTTTGCTGCGAAGAGACAGAATCATTAGATAATTTGTTTTGGTATTGTTTTTGGTCACAGGTCCAGGAATGGCTGAAGAATTGCAATATTTAAAGTACTAGTCAAAAGTTTGGACACCTACTAATTCAAAGATTTTTCTTTATTTTAAAATTTTACTTATTTTTAAAAATCCTTGAATGAGTAGGTTTGTCCAAACTTTTGATAACATTTAGTTTTAATTGCGTATTTCTGGCATTTTTGAGCCACATATTTGTTAATTGACTGACAGGTTAACACTTTTTGTCTTGGTTAGCTAGCTTTTGTTTGAATAAAATGCATCTGGACACATCTTTTTTGTTTCACCTGGATGCTAATTCCTAATCTTTTTGAGAACATATTTTGAGGAGTCGCCTGAAGTGTGAGAGCAATGGGAGATGGAGGAATTCAGCAGCGCTTAGGCAGAGGACTCATAGTGAGGATGACTGTATACTCTTCTGAACTTTATGGTAAGCTTTCTGGTGCCGAGCTGCTCAGGCATCACCCAAGTGGTTGCTACATAGAATGGAAGAGGAGGAGTCCAGTGGCTATAAGAGTCAGGCTGGTTCCCAGACTTTCCCTCTACAAGATCATCAGCAGGCCACCATAATATGACCAGCTCACTCTGCTCAAGCCATGAACGGACCCTCTCCATCTTTGGAGGATGCAGCTTTAAAAGACTTGGCATCTATTGTTTGACCTGTCAGGATACACTACATGACCAAAAGAATGTGGGCACATTCTTGTCAAACCTCTCATTCCAAAATCATGGGCATTAATATGAAGTTGGTCCCCCCTTTGCGCTACAGAAGTGTAATTTATAATTATTATTACATGAAATATAAACTATTTTCTCAGCCTTTTCCTGCAATCCCAATGAAGGAATTTTCAGCTGACTAAAGTTAAAGGAATAACTAAAATGGGGTCCCAAAACTGCCCATGTGTGAGTTCTGCTTAGCATCTAAAATGTATTCATTTGATTGATTGCCTGACATACAGTACATGACTGTCAACCTTTATTAATTTAAATACCTAGTTGGTAACATCTAATGTGCAGGCACATTTCTTTTGGTTAATTCCATTTTTTTAATGCAATTGAGACTTAAAATATCACGTTGGTTTAGTGAGATAACATCATAGAGTCGAATTTATTTTGACCAATGTGTATTGCATAACTTGGCACAAAAGTAGAGAGTATTCAGAGGATATCTATTTATGTAGCTAAAGCCACTCTAATCCCAACTGTGTAACCAATCCCAAATCTGTATCTGCCCTTGTCCTAGCTGGGAATTAGTAAAGAAGTAATTTCCCCCTGCTCAGTCGTGGCTCCACAGAGCCTTGGAGATGCATGTTATTCCCTGTAGTTGTCAACATGGACTCAATAATTTTTGCTTTTTAAGTCAACTTAACATGACCCTTAGCCTTGACATATTCTTATAGACACACTTATCATTCTGCTTTGCACAATGCCAGCAGATGTTTAGCAATTCATGACCATTAATTTAAACTATCTTAATATGTGTGTGTATTCTGTGGATTAGCACTTGGGGATCAATAAAGGGCGTTTGAATTACATTCCACATACTCTTGCAGTGTATATACGCAGTATCATACATAGTGGAACAATGAATACATCACTGAAAACTAGTGTCAATCCAATATAGTTTTCATATTGAACATATACGTATCAAATTGCTTCATTATTATTTCAGAGGTACAATATTGGTTAAAGGCTACTACGGAAAACAAATTAAACACATCATCCTATCTCTTAAAGCTTACTGTATGTTTGCTGGATTGTTGGGTATATGATTACAGCAAAATGAACCATATGACTGACCAGAGTCCTTAACCAGAGAGGTCATTATAAATAAATAATAGATTGATGTCTTGTGTGGGCAAAAATGATCGATTAAGCCTTAAATATACACCCCCGGACTCCACCTTGGTTAAATCTGGACTTGCTTTTGCATCTCTACAACCCTGCCACCTCTTTGTCACATTGTGCGATGTTAAAGAGCTCCAGACCTACATTAGAGCAGGTCAATAGCATTAATAATGACTAATTAAAGCAGTAAATTGCACCTGACTTTTTGCACTGAGTTGCACTCTGTACATCACTTTAGCTTAAACGACTTCGACCTAATGCCTGGCCTGTCTCACGGCCTTAAATAACCCCCCATTCAAAAACTTGCCAATACAATAATCATTAATATTTTTGGACACCTAATTTTAACACAAAATTCTCATCGTTGGAGACCCCCACTAGTAAAAAGCTATGTCCATGGGAGCCATTGACCACGCAATCTGAAATCACAGCAAAGGGTGTTAAATTACTAAGCAGGTGTTTTGTGATGATGAGCAGCGGATGTCTAATTCCTGGTGTTACATTTACATTTAAACCTCCTCTGATAGGGCAAAGCAAACCGAACACTATCTTATCTAGAAAATGCAGTAGGTGAAACAGTCACACTAGGCCCCCGATGAAGAAGTTAGTTAATTTATTTTACTTAGTGTATATGCTGTGTATTCTAAAAGCTGTGTGGTGCAACTTATTATGGAAAACATTGAAAAAATCTCTCTCCATGTGGTGGTAGTTATTTTTATGGCTGGAGTTATTTGAGAGCTCACACCATATTAACATAAATCATGACCTGATTTGCCATTATTCATAGTAATAATGCATTTTTAAAACTTTAATGAAGCATTTTTTTATTTTACATTGTTTTCTGATAGACCCATGTGTTATTAAATATGATACACTTGATGGTTCATATAGATTACAACATTATACAAAGTAATAACAAAGTGAAATGGAGGGTGTGGGGTAGGGGGGGGGGGTTTAGGTCACAGAGGTTAAAGAGATTAACTGGTACCTAATCAGACTGTGATGTGTGATACATGACGGTAGTAATGGGTGCTTAGAGCCAATGACCAGTTCGCCTCTGGGAAACGTAAGTAATATCTTGTGTTCCTGAACAAAATCCATGCCCAAGGATTGCGTCATTATATTTGTACTCTAGGCTTAAGGTTATTATTTAGGGGGTCATGAGGGTAACAATTGTCATACAAATGAATAACCAAGCATGAGCTTGGCTGTAATTTAACCAATGGGTGCATGTTCTGGGGCCATTTATAATGTCATTTCCTGAGGCTTCTCAGGCAATGGGAGCTAATTAGCATCTTAATTTATCAGCACATTTAAGATAGGAAACTAAGTAAAATACAACAAACACCACAGGCGAGCATTTCAGATATTAATAGATTTGATACATCCCAAAGCTAGCTGATGTTTTTTTTTATCTCATTACTGTTGGCTCAGGATGGAGGTTGCTCTGAAATCTGTCATGTGCTGTTTTGTGATGCTCTTCTAGGAAACAGGAATGCAAACCCAACAGATACAGAACATATCTAATGCACCACTGTCTGTTTTCGAATGACCTACAGATGTTGGTTTTTGGATTTCAATTCATTTTAATTTTGAGTCAGCAGAGTACAACTTCAATTTACAGTACCTACATTGTATGATGGGAAGTTTAATGTGCACAGACTAGAAGATGCCACATTAGATCACTAGAGAGCTGAATGGTATTCAGCTGACCAGTAGACGAGCCTGATGATGAATTGGCAAATATGCTATTAACTAGACAATTACAGGATATCTCCAACCAAATGGGTCCAAATAGATTCTGCTGTACACCCATCGTTTCCATCTCTATAGAACCAAGAGATATTCAAGGCAAGGTAATACTGATAAGTCAGGACGCAAGGCCAGCAATAAATCGTTTGACCAATTAACATTTTTTTCCAAGGTAAATGGGGAATGGAATGTTTCCTTCTCGGCTTCTCTTTGTGGGCTGAGTCACATGGCACATCTAGCTACATCTGAAAAATGAATGCTTGCAATCTCATTATGACAAATAACCTTTTGGGCCTGTTGCCATGGTAAGAAGAGAGGGATAACGATGTCAGCTGTGAGGATAAGTGCAGAAATTACATAGATGACTGGGATGGTGCTGGTAGACATTTTATGGAAGTCAATCTTGTTTGCCTGATCATTGTATGCCTATTAGTTTAGGTGTTGAACGTTGACGAGTTGGGTCCAAAAAATGAAAGGAAAGTACTCACATCTGAAAGTTAGTCTGTCTTTGCCCCTTGACATTGAATGTAGCTTGAGGAGTTCAGCCAAACTCTGTCATTGCCAAGTAACTTTTGTCTGAATCTACTCACACATAAGTGAGAGTTTCATGTAAAATGTCTATTGATGTGGGACTTGGTCGAAGCTGTTCCACAGGCGAACATGAATCGCAGAAAAAAATATAACAAAATATAACAATCGTCTCAATTTACTATTAATGTCTGTAAAATGCCACAGAATGCACAGCTATTGTTACTAACAAGTTCTATAATTGAGTCTGTATCTGATAGGGTCAGGAGGACAGGAGCGAAAGGGGGCTGGTGAGCAATGTACCTTGGAGTAAAATGTGTTGAGGATCCAGGATATGTGATGAGTGCACCTCTTTATGACATCGCCTGACACTGAAGAAGGTGCTCGTCATTTGTTTTCTTCAGCTGCCTCTGTTGGAGAAGGTCAAGGAGGGTAAAGGGACCTGGACTACCACAAAGCCTGAGCTCACACCATTAAATCCTGCTGTGTATCAAACTAATCATAAGCAGAGAAAAACAGTTGTGTCTGGAGAGTGGAGAGTTTCTCTCCCTATAGTCTCCAGACACACAAACACCCCTCAGATCTGTCAAGCTGTTAATGTGACAGTGAATGGGGGAGACTTTATTCTAGCTACGGATTTTAATGAGTTTCTTGATTCCACCCAGTGAGAAAGAGACTTATCAAGTGAGTTAAATGAGATCTTTAATTGAAGAACACTTGTATGGCCTGCTAATAGGACATGGGGAAAGTTGTCATTGAGTGCCCCAATGTCATGGATCCAAGGGTAAGGGAGAAGAAACGATGATACACTTAGCGAGAGAACAACAGGTAGTTATTACCCTTCACACACATTTTGGTCAATCATCAATATACTGTGTATGATTTGATCATTAACCTTAATCATTAATAGCAGTTGAATGTTTTAAAATGCTAATTAACGCCATAAGTTTACTGCTTCAAAAGATACGATTTGGAAAAGCCTGGTTAGAATATCACAAAAATGTTGATCAATACAGAAAACCATATGTGATGCCATTCCTCCAAATTACTTTGCAGCATGTAAAGCTCTGCCACACAGTTACACAACACTAACATGGCATTCTGAAAAAAGGTGGAATATAAGAAGGCCCTACCATGCAGCACCATTATTGGACAATGCTCATTATCATTGATACCCAAATGGATCTGTCAATATCGATGGAAGCACAGCAATCCAATCACACAAGGATGCATGTGTGGATATACTGGACTACCATTGCACAGACAAATATATATTTTTTGACTCGTCAAAACTACAAAACTTCTTCAACTTACCAATTGTAATATCGCCAAGCTTCCAGCATGTCAACAGACCTCATTGAAAGAACACTAATTAAAATACGTAGTGTTTGAACTTTGATATAAAACGTTCCATGATACCTCCAAAACAGAATAAAATTATTTTGAGTAAAATAATTGTGAGGCCATGAGAGCATGATACCCAGTGGTGACCTGTTTTGAGCCCCACCTGTTTAGCCAAAAAAATAATAAGGCAGCTCCAAAATGCAGGTGTAGCAGCCTAGCTTTCTGTGGTGGTAAGGCAGCTAGCGGAAATTACGGAGCTTAGGGGTTGGTTATGTTCTCTAGTTGCGCCATGATTGGCTCAGTGTTCTGTCACCGCAAAATCGATAGCGAGAGCTCGGAAATTCAAGCCCTTTGGGTAGTGCCATAGAGTTACATTAGAAGTGCCTATCCAAGAAGGCTCAAGGCCATTGGCCACAGATAAGATTACTTAAAATCACGTTATATCTACTGTAGCTTTGAATGGACTAATCTTTTTTTATTGAACCTTTATTTAACTAGGCAAGTCAGTTATGAACAAATTCTTATTTACAATGACGGCCTAGGAACAGTGGGTTAACCCTTGTGTAGTCTTAACATTCTGTTTACTCCCCTTATCTTAAGGGTAAAAAAAAATGACCCGCCTTCACAAAACCCCTAAAATAAAGCAGCTTAATTACATTTTAAACCCCCAATCTATTTTGCATGAAGAAACAACATGTCTTTCATCACAAACTTTGTGAATATCTGTGTTTTCCCTCTTCACAATGCAGAAAGACTGCATTTAATCAGTGGACACCACTCATTTAACACACTTGTCATATGTGTTTTCTTTATTAACTTCTTCGATATAGGGGGCGCTCTTTTAATTTTTGGATAAAAAAACGTTCCCGTTTTAAACAAGATATTTTGTCACGAAAAGATGCTCGAATATGCATATAATTGACAGCTTTGGAAAGAAAACACTGACGTTTCCAAATCTGCAATATTATCTGTGAGTGCCACAGAACTGATGCTACAGGCGAAACCAAGATGAGCCTACACTTTCTGTCGTTTCCCCAAGGTGTCTGCAGCATTGTGACGTATTTGTAGGCATATCATTGGAGGATTGACCATAAGAGACTACAATTAGCAGGTGCCTCGCTTGGTGTCCTCCGTTGCAATTATTGCGCAATCTCCAGCTTCGTGCATTTTACCATTTGCTACAGAGGAGAAACCTAAACTGCCACGAATGACTTATCATCGAATAGATATGTGAAAAACACCTTGAGTATTGATTCTAACCAACGTTTGCCATGTTTCTGACAATATTATGGAGTTAATTTGGAAACAAGTTTGGCGTTGTAATGACTGAATTTTCTGGTTTTTTTCTTAGCCAAACGTGATGAACAAAACGGAGCGATTTCTCCTAAACAAATAATATTTTTGGAAAAACTGAACATTTGCTATGTAACTGAGAGTCTCCTCATTGAAAATATCCGAAGTTCTTCAAAGGTAAATTATTTTATTTGAATGCTTTTCTTGTTTTTGTGAAAATGTTGCCTGCTGAATGCTAGGCTTAATGCTATGCTAGCTATCAATACTCTTACACAAATGCTTGTGTAGCTATGGTTGAAAAGCATATTTTGAACATCTGAGATGACAGTGTTGTTAATTAACAAAAGGCTAAGCTTGTGAGCCAATATATTTATTTCATTTCATTTGCGATTTTCATGAATAGTTAACGTTGCGTTATGGTAATGAGCTTGAGGCTATAATTACGCTCCCGGATACGGGATTGCTCGACGCAACAGGTTAAAGTAGTGGTTTATTATTATTTCTAAAAGTACTGCATAGGTGTAAACATTTTTTTAGCACTTGTATAGCCTAAGAAAGTAGCAGAAATGTGCAGAAATTAGTTTTGAATGCATTTTATTGAAGGGAAACAATAACAGTAACTTTTTGGCAACATATTGATATATCCTTATATACTGTACAATGAGGAATTCAACTACAAAATACGAGTATTCTTCCATTTTTTTAACCATTGCCCCCAGCGACAAGGTGTATAAGCAACAATAAGAATAAAATAAGATACAAAACAAAAACGTGAAGAACATAAATCAATCAACTCTAATAAGCACATAGGACAGTATGCAAGTGTGTGTGCATGGACTTTGCAGATGTAATTCACATGTGCAGCACATAGTGTTTGATTTTATAGTCCTTCTTTGGGGGGCAGAATTGGCATCTCCTTCTCTTGCCTGCCCCAGCTGCAGCTTCAGGTGGATCAGGACAAGATTCAGCCCCCGAACAGCTTTCACAAGCGCTGCTGTACGGGGGAGGCGCTCCCTTTGACTTTTGTGGAATTACAAGTGCTTTTCCCAGCTGCTCCAGGAACACCCTCCTTTTGTTCCGCTTATCAGGCATCCAGGTAGGGTTGATCTTGTTCCGTTTCACAAAGGCATTGTATGAGGATACATCAATGATGTTATGGAAGATGACCAGGGGCCAGCGGGCAGTCATCCTCCTGCAGCTGTAAGTTCCACTCACCTTGTCCAGGTTGTCCACACCTCATTTGTTGTGGTTGGAGTCCAGGATGATGGCTGGCTTTGTGTCCTCATGATCACTGATCTCAGCCATTTTGTGCAGTGTGCTCAGGAGGACCACATTATTGTTCCTCTTTGGGAGGTAAGAAACTAGAGTGGTAATGGGGTTGAAGGCAAATGTTGTTGCGAGGATTGCAAGGGGAGCTCAGGCTTGTTCTTTCTAGCTGTGCCAACCATGGTGATCTTCATCTTCAGGAGCTGCTGGCTGAGTTCATAAGAGGTGAAGAAATTGTCACTTGACATTGTGCACCCTTCAGTCCATCTGTCACATCAAGCAAAACCCGCATCCTCTGGTTCTTCTCCAGGCCATCACTGGTCGGCTTCCCTGTTAGACTTGCATCTTCCAAGCGTAGCTGGATTGTGCGTCACAGGCCACTCATATCTTGATGCCATACTTTGCTGCACATATACTGCCGGCAAAGGACCTTTTGACAAGAGATTACTATCAGTAATTAGTATCACAGAAAACAATCACTTTTTTGATTCAAGATGGCGTAGCAGTGCAGACGTGTTTTGTTCGTCCTCTCGTGTACTTTTGTATTTTCCTCTTTTTTCTATATATTGTATTTCAATGTTATTTTCAATCTCTTTTCCATTTTAATTCAATTATACCTTCCGGTAACCTGCCTCACCCAATGTGATACGGAACCGCTACTATTAAAAAATGTTAGACCTTATAGCAAGAACCAACTAGCCATCAGAAGCTAACCAGCTAATTAGCCACAAGCTATTTAGTCACTGTTAGCCACTGCTAGCAGCATTTACCTTCTGCACAGATACCAGCCCTTTAGCCTGGATAATACTCGCCAGCCCACCAGTATCGGACTATCTCTCCACCACAATGCCGGATTCCTGCAGTAATCGCTGGACCATTACTCCTGATCTTCAATGCTAGCTAGCACCCACCGAGTTACCCAGCACCAAAGCTATCCCTGAGGCCCACCTCCCGGCCTACTCAGTTGTTCATCTGGACTCCACCCAAACACGTCTAGAATCCACTACTCCACCGGATCCTTGCCATAAGCTCTGGACTTTGGCACTGGATCACAACTGCTACCGAGTGGCTATAGTGGCTAACGCCCCTGCCCCGAAGCTAGCACCAGTTAGCCGTGAGCCAGGCGCATCTCCCGGTTACCAAACTAAATTACTACTACAATACCTCTTTCGCCATCTGGCTTGGATCCTTTATCGACACGTCGCCCCGCCGCACCACCACGACTGGTCTGTCGACGAATTCCCCATCCGCTGTGCCTTCAACCGGCCTCCGTCGGAGCAGACGCTCCTACTAGCCCAGGGCTACTAACTTTAAATGCTGTGTCGCCCGCATGCTAGCGTAGTAGCGACTACTCCGCGGCTTCCCTGTTCCATCTATTGCTGCCCCCTGGACCCTATGATCTCTTGGCTACATAGCTGATGCCTGCTGGACTGTCCATTCATCACGGTACTCCATTCGGTTAATTTTTTGTTTATCTGTCGGCCCCAGCCACAAACTCAGGCTCTGTGTGTAGTTAACCGACTCTCTCTGCCCAGTCATCACCATTTTACCTGTTATTGTTTTAGCTGATTAGCTGTTGTTGTTTTAGCTAGCTCTCCCAATCAACACCTGTGATTACTTACGCCTTGCTGTATGTCTCTCTCAAATGTCAATATGCCTTGTATACTGTTGTTTAGGTTAGTTATTATTGTTTTAGTTTACAATGGAGCCCCTAGTTCCACTCATCATATCTCTGATACCTCTTTTGTCCCACCTCCCACACATGCGGTGACCTCACTCATTATAACCAGCATGTCCAGAGATACAACCTCTCTTATCATCACCCAGTGCCTGGGCTTACCTCCGCTGTACCCTCACCCCACCATGCCCCTGTCTGCACATTATGCCCTGAATCTATTCTACCACGCCCAAAAATCTGCTCCTTTTATTCATTGTCCACGACGCTCTAGGCGACCAGTTGATAGCCTTTAGCCGTACTCTCTACATAAGATCGAGCCGGTCGGTCACATATCTCTCTGGCATATTACAAAATGTATTTAGTAGCATACAAAATACGCACCTTGTTGTACTGTACTCACTTGAAAAGGTGAAAGGGACAAGGACAGGGTAAGGGGGGATACCTTGTCAATTGTACAACTGAATGCATTTATTTTTTGCGTCATACAATGGTCATACACAGGTAGGCAAACAGGCAGGTGAATCAAAACTAGGACTAAAGGCTATAAATGTTTCTCACAAACGAGCTAAGAAAAGGCTTCGTAGAGTCTAAATGAACAATACCTCACAAAGGCACACACAGAATGACCTGAACTAAATAAGGAACTGATGAGACCAGGTGAGTAACTAACACAGGAGAAATAAAAAATTATAAAGATTACAGGGCTACAAAAATCACAGGGCTACGTTCAAGAACACAAAGAAACAACAAAGTTGACTAAGAAAATAAATACAGAACCTTACACCGACGGAGCTCATTGCCTTCTTCAATCATGCAGAGAATGCAGCGGAAGTTCTCGTCATTGATTTTGCTGGAAAGGGGAGACATTGTGCTTTACAATGGTATTCATATTACAGTTCACTTGGAAGTGTTACGTTTTTGGGGCATGAAAAAGAGGTCAATTGTTTGTTACAGTGCGATGTACAGAAGTGCTTACTGTAATCTGGAGAAAGGTGTTTCATACAACAGCTTTCTGTGTGCACTCTTTTCGACCCCGTCTGCATATTTGAAATCAAACGCAATAATTTTATCCATCTCCTTAGCTATCATACTCTAATTCCACTGATTTCAAAACTCAGTCCTCCAGAAAGTGGAGACCAACACTTATGCAGATCTTTCAAAAAAGCTCTGTTAGCTCTCTCGGCATGTCCAGCCTACTCATTATCTCAGCCAATCAGGCTGCGGTATTTTTCCTTGGCTAAACCAACTAGGCTCATAATTTAACATGTGTATTCGTATTTAGAGATGGCATACAAGTTTGTTATTAAGGCACATGGAAGATCAAATGGCTCTCCTGTGAAGTAGTGACGCTCAACATACGCCTAGTTTCCTGAAACCAGGCATATATCTATAGGGAAAGGGAAACCTAGTCAATTGTACAACTGAATGCATTCAACTGAAATGTGTCTTTTACACTTTAACCAACCATTCTGAATCAGAGACGTGCGTGGGTTGCCACAATCAACATCCACGTCTTTGGCTTCCGGGCATTAGTGGGTTAACTGCCTTGTTCAGGGGCAGAATGACAGATTTTTTTACTTGTCAGCTCTTGGATTCGATCCAGCAATCTTTCGGTTACAGACCGAACACTCTACCCTCTAGTATATTGTAGCTAAGAAAGTAATATTATGTGTATTTTGTGTTGTAAGCTGTTAGTAGCCCCTAATCATTTGGTCATTTTTCTTTCATAACTTAGACTATTGTTCTGACTTGGTGGTGCACATGCAGCCTATAGCTTGTTTTAGAGAAATGTCATAATTGAATATTGTAAGAGCTTTCATTGTCTGCTTATATGCCCCCTTTATTTATCCTATGGTTCTGACTTGGTGTACAGAGAGAATACGGTAAGCACGACCCATGTTCTGAATTATGTCGCTCTACATTTATAATGTGCTGAACAAATAGTTATATTGACTACGTCCATCCTAGCTCACTCATTAATGTCTTAATCAAAATGACAGATTGCTTTGTATCCGCTCGTCGTCCCCTTATGCCATAGTTTGTACATCTCAATTGTCAGTAGAAACCACATTTGTTTAAGCAAGTCAGCCATATCAGCTATGTTTATTTCAAGGCAGTAAATGAGGCTGAATGAATTGTTTCGCTGCCCGACAAGGCACTGCTGATAGCCAGGTGTAGCAGTGGTAAGGTGTTACATGTTAAAATCGCTACTGATGAAACCACCTCACATCTTTCCTAATTGTACACATAAAACACAGAAACTGACATGCAAAATAGGACCGAATATATATATATATATATATTTTGCTGTCGCTGGGTTTGTCTGTGTTAATGTTGTAACCCATCCCTGTTTATTCAACATTGCTGCCCCTCTGGTCACAGTGAAGGTAATCATGCTTTGCATGGATTTTCTGGGAAACAAGGTATCAAAAAGAAGAGCAGGAGTAGAAAGAAAGAAAGAAAGAAAGAATATAAATGAGGAAAGTAGAAATAAATAGCGGGATATCAGGGTTAAATTATAAGGGAGGGGGCTTTTTCTTGTCTACCTGTGTATGAGGGGGTGTGATTTACAAAGCCATCACCATACAGAGGCTGCTCCGATATGACAGATGCACGCATATGAAACAGAAAAAAACTGCCTGAGCTAGAAAAACATCAACAAGAGGCAAAGTGAAGCTGAACTGTGAAGAGCATCTCCACATTTGATGGAGGTATTTTCCAGTTGGCTGCCATCAAACACGTGCATCAATCAGACTGGCACAGATGTGGACTGTGATGAAAATATTTCTGACAGGCGGTGCTAAAGAAAATACAACATTTGACAAAAGACTTGAATGATCATGACAGTCCAAAGGGAAAAGTAAAAAGTTATTGAACTAACGCCAGTGTCCTTTGTGTCCTTAAGGCAGAATTCTACTTAAACAAGTTACGCTTGGTAGTTGTGCAGTGGTAGTCGTTTTTGGAGTTATGAGCACAACTGCAATTACTTTGCCAAATATTTATTATAATTTACATAATCATAATTGAATATAAATAACTCCAAGCAGCATAACCCGTTCGAATGACTCAGTCTTGTCACTTGCTCATGTAGTCATAATGGCCATCCAACTATGTAATTGAACATTTTAAGCTGTTTAAGAGTTGATTGATTCGGTAATGCATACTGCATTGGACTTAGACAACATTTGAAAGTGGTTGTCTCCATTCACCACTCAACTCAGCAATGCATTCAAAATCCCCAAAAAGTTGAAAACATGTCAAATGTCTTTCAACAATGTGTGAATGTATGAGGAATGTTTCTGAAATGAGCTTTAGCTATTTGTCCGTAACATACTGTACACGGACTGTCAAATTACCTAAAACTTAAAGATATTATGAAGGGATTGCTCAATTTCTTTTTGTATCTCTGTCCTTTTGGGATATCTGCTTAGGAGATTAGTGGATGACAATCTGTTACCGTTAACTATGACAAGAGAACGACAGTTCATTTAGATGGTAAAAATTGCTGGTGGGATTTCCGCTGGAGTGCCAGCGAGCTGCGTTTATACTGTTTGTGATAGCAGGATGCCTTTTGGGATATAACATTTTGGGATTGTGACCTTTCATTTTAGAAAGGGGTTACAGTTACTTTATCTTCTGTCAATACACGCTATTGAAACTATCCTCGCAGAGCAACATATTGAAAGCCATTTTATAGATGCTTTGAATCTAGTGAACAGACAGTAGGGCAACATTTTCAGGCAGCTTAAAGAGGCACTGAACACTCCAATTAGCAAGTTTTTCTGTTGCTCATTAGAAAAACAAAATTTCAGTTTTGGGGGTGTGTTTCCTGACCGAAACAAAGTTTGGCTGCTGAGCAGGTCTGTCTTACTGTCTATTGGATAGAGAGCAATCACTGTAGCTGTGCACTCCATGTTAGTGGGCAAATACATCGTTAAATCACCTATTGTGATGCATGGATGTTCCAAATTCTGTTTTAGACGAGACTGACTTTATGACCAAAATTATCCTATTTACACTTTGTAGTAAATTTTGACATTAGAATAACTATTTAACAATGCGTCATGGGCTGTTTTCAAAGGAATTTGTTGCTTTTTAAAAGGCATTGGGCGACATTGTGGAGATAAGAAATAACCATAACATTTCAAATAATTGGCACAGCACTTAATTTCAAACTTGTTTTGCATAATGCGGCTAATGGTTATATCGTGTGCATGACACACGGTTTATATATAGGACATGTACTAAGAAGTAAGCTTCATAATGTCACCAATCAAACACAGTGTCTGAATTATACAAATTGTGCATCTTTCATTTGAGCACAGCAACTTATTTGGAAAGTAAATATAAACATGTTGAGCACATATTGGACATTTACAAATATCTGTCATAATTCAGCTGCTGGGAAGTAAAATACAGATATATTGTCCTTGCTGGGAGGATCCTTCATCAGCAGATAAAGCATTGGCTCCATGAGTGCCAACACTCCAATAATGTCAGTATGACTACTCAGTGGAGTCATTAGGCCTGGGCTTCAAGGGGCTTCAGCCAAGGGTGTTTTTGGTCCAGCCCTGAAACTTTTGATGTTGAACATTTTTAAACTAATAATACTTTTTTGCGGTCTGATATGACAAAAACAAACAATACAATATACTGCGCTAGGCAGTAGCAGGCACTGCAAGAATCCCAGGAGTGATGTGGTGCCTGCTGTGATTGGTCGAGATTATAACGCAGTAGAGTGCTCATGCAGTGTTGACAATTTAGGAACTGTCGCTAGATTTGGAGAGTTTTCAGACCCATCCAGCGTCTTTTATCGGTTTTGGTGTATTGAGCGACTTCCCTGTTTATGTATGTGTGCCCACTCGCCTGAGCTCAACTGTGCTGCTCGACTCTGCAGTCTGTTTCCTCTTTGCGGCTTAGCCTCCGCCGACTGCTGGGTTTGTGTGCACCATTGGTCTGCACCCACTTGCACCTCTCCCCCCACTTCTCTCTGCTCTAGCCTCTCGGTCCTCCCCCCACTTCTCTCTGCTCTAGCCTCTCGGTCCTCCCCCCACTTCTCTCTGCTCTAGCCTCTCGGTCCTCCCCCCACTTCTCTCTGCTCTAGCCTCTCGGTCCTCCCCCCACTTCTCTCTGCTCTAGCCTCTCGGTCCTCCCCCCACTTCTCTCTGCTCTAGCCTCTCGGTCCTCCCCCACTTCTCTCTGCTCTAGCCTCTCGGTCCTCCCCCACTTCTCTCTGCTCTAGCCTCTCGGTCCTCCCCCCACTTCTCTCTGCTCTAGCCTCTCGGTCCTCCCCCACTTCTCTCTGCTCTAGCCTCTCGGTCCTCCCCCCACTTCTCTCTGCTCTAGCCTCTCGGTCCTCCCCCCACTTCTCTCTGCTCTAGCCTCTCGGTCCTCCCCCCACTTCTCTCTGCTCTAGCCTCTCGGTCCTCCCCCCACTTCTCTCTGCTCTAGCCTCTCGGTCCTCCCCCACTTCTCTCTGCTCTAGCCTCTCGGTCCTCCCCCACTTCTCTCTGCTCTAGCCTCTCGGTCCTCCCCCCACTTCTCTCTGCTCTAGCCTCTCGGTCCTCCCCCCACTTCTCTCTGCTCTAGCCTCTCGGTCCTCCCCCCACTTCTCTCTGCTCTAGCCTCTCGGTCCTCCCCCCACTTCTCTCTGCTCTAGCCTCTCGGTCCTCCCCCCACTTCTCTCTGCTCTAGCCTCTCGGTCCTCCCCCCACTTCTCTCTGCTCTAGCCTCTCGGTCCTCCCCCCACTTCTCTCTGCTCTAGCCTCTCGGTCCTCCCCCCACTTCTCTCTGCTCTAGCCTCTCGGTCCTCCCCCCGCTGCTGCAGGAGTGACGTGAATTTATTAAATCGTTTCCTTGTTGTTACATGACACCACAGCTATCAAAGGCATAAATAATAACACTTTTTAAGTAAAGAAAATAACTTTTTTTGAAAAAAAATGAACTTAAAAAATGTTCTGTTCTGTTTTATTTTTTAATTGGCTCCTTTCTGTTCTCCTTCAAACGTTTAGTTTTACTGTGAAGAATTTCACATTGCATGAGATACTGAGGGACAGCATAAGCATTAAAAATATACATATTTTTATGCATGTATTAAAATTATGACATGCCTTGTGTCTAGCAACTTCTAGAAACATATGAAGCAACCAATAACTACTTTCCATTAAAAATGTGTTAGCAACATTGTGGTCACGTCCCTTGACCCCTCCCCCATCCCCGCAGCACCGGTTAGATCTCAATGGCATCACTCATAAAAACACCTGTCACTCAGTCTGCAGCATAGCACAGAGCAAATATGGATATTCTGAACTTCTTCTGAAAGATAAGCAAAACAAGCGAGCAGGTTGAGCATGAGCAGGCAGCAGTGAATGAGGTGGAGAAGGCAGAACAGCCAGAAAGTCAAAGTGCAGCAGCAGAGTTAACCATAGGCTTTTGCAGGGTTGGTGATACCTAACTAGTTCGTCTCCCTCAGAATAAGGGTTGGCTAATGCTAAGAAGCTAGCGTTAGCACTCAGCATCCTTAAGCTATTGGGTGTTGGTCAGAATTATCTAACAGTACATTTAGTGAATAGTTAAGCTAAGGATGTTGAAAGAATTTGAGTGTTTATTTCAAGTGAGTGTATTAAATCATTTTGATGGGTTTTGTTTCTGTAGCTAGCTACATATATTCTGACAGTGACACAGTGCCCCCCTATTGACAGAAGCTGAACTTTACTACAACTAGATATTTAACCCTGTTTAAAATGGGCTAATGTTGAAGTGGCAGAACTGACTAAATGAAAAAAAATCATAGAGGTCTTATAACCTATTTCATTCTACTATCAGGAATCAAGGTAAGACCCAAGTGCAGACCGTGTGAAGTAACAATATTTATGGTAACACCAGAGAGACAAGCACAAAGACAGGTGAAACAGATCGGGGCGTGACATCTACAGGTTAACATGCTTGGCTTATATGTTAGTTCCATATAGGGTATGTAACTATTTCTAATAATAAATAAAAATAAAACTGGCCATTATTATATTGGTGAAATTATTTAATTGAGCTTATATTTGCATTGCTCTTTTTATTCACTTAGCTACTGACTTTTTCTAGTGTTGTTGTATTGCATAACCTGCAAGCAAGCATTCCATTGCACTGTGTAGTCCATGCACTGTGTAGTCCATGTACAGTTAACTGCCCCAAAAAATGGAAAGCAGGTGCTTTCCGTCATGGTTCCTGAGTTAATTAATTAACATCACATCTTGATAAGTGTTATGTATTTAAATGCTGGGCAGGCCATTATTTTGGCTACCATGGCTATGCCCTCATAGGATCACAATGCCCCCATCCACAGGGCATGAGTGGTCAGTGAATGGTTTGATGAGCATGAAAACGATGTAAGCCATATGCCATGGCCGTCTCAGTCACCAGAGCTTAACCCAAATGAACACTTATGGGAGATTCTGGAGTGGTGCCTGAGACAACATTTTCCACCACCATCAACAAAACACCAATAATTTCTGGTGGAAGAATGGTGTCATTTCCTTCCAATAGAGTTCTAGACACTTGTAGAATCTATGCCGAGGTGCAGCTGTTCTGGCTCGTGGTGGCCCAACGCCCTAATAAGACACTAATCACTGGGCACACCATGTCATTTCAACGTGGAAATGTTGGTAATATTTGGTTGAGATGTTGATCAATTGGATTTCAACCTTATATTCAACCACTCAAAGAAACATGCAGAAGTTAGTTGATTTAGCAATGTGCTATCACTATGCTTTCAGCCATTTTAAAATCAAAAGAAAATGGGAATACACTGTCAGATATTTTGTATTTATACAACTTACTGTGTTATCACTGTGCCTCTTCTACTAGCAAAACCAAATGACCTGGAATGCAGTTCAGATTACATTATGAATACATAGCGCAAGTGATCAATGCTGTTCAATATTCTGCACAGATTATTACAGCAATTGTGAAGATCGTCACAGACCTGTGACCTTTGTATGCTGTCTTGAACATGCACACTTTCTATGATTCCATAACAACACATTTATAGTTACATTAGGCTGATATCAAAATGTGGCCATGAATGTGTTACTCATTTTAAGGTTGAATAACTATTGTTATATTAGTTTGTAAAATAACCTTAAGGATCTTTACCGTATTACAAAAAAATATATTGAATTGTGTTTGGTTGACAACATAACCAAATAGAAACATTTGAAGAATATCTAGAGGTCAATATGGAATTAACGATCAATTGAAACAGTTGTTTTTCAGATCGACATCTGGTTATAATCTGTGTAAGGATTTCAGTATGACTAAATTACATTTCATATGCTCTGTAAACCCTACCCTTTAGAATGACTTCGATAGCAACAATGAATATATTTATTAGTTATTAAGAGCTCTCTCAATAAATCATTCACATGATAGTAAATTGATAGTAGTCAGTGAGAAATATAAAAGCTAAGCATGGCTGGGCTTGGTTAAAACCCTTGATGGGAGACCAAATGAATAGCTGTAGATCAGTGATGGGCAACTGGTGGCACACCCCTCTTTTGTAGATCCATTGATCAATGAGAGTTTGAATAGCAGAATACGAAATTTGTATGTGCATCAGCAGTGTTGCTCTTGTTTTGTCAGTCACTGACAGTCACTCAATTAGCCCATGTCAGCTAACATTTTTTATATTGTTAAGTTAGTCTAGCCAGCTATCTAAACTTGTAGTTAACATGGTCAAGTTACCAACCAGTGGCCCCCATTGATTTTGTTAGTCACTCTCACTCAGATATCATATTTAAAACAGCAAACATTTTTCTCCACCCTATGGCAAAATGTGTAGAATTGCAGGAAATGTTCTGTAAAACTACAAATTATTGTCTTCTTCCTGTAATACTGCAAATTATTCTCTTCTTCCCATGGCAAATGGAGTAGAATTGCAATAAATTAGATATAAAATTGCAAAATAGTCTTTCCGCCCCATGGCGGAATTGTAGCAAACTTGCATTAAAATTCCAGAATTTTCTCTACATCCCATGGCAAAATATGTTGAATTGCAGGAATTGTGATGTGGGTACTCAGACCCACAAGCCAATGCGGCCACTCATGATGAGTTCAGATTATTTTGTGGCCCCCATCCCCATCAAACTTGCCCATCCCTGCTGTAGATCAACTCTCCAGTAGAAGGTGCTGTCCCTTTTTCCCTTTACTCAGATTACAACCTTTCACTTTTAGTTAATTGAAAATGGAACCTTATTCAAATGATCACCCTTTCTAAAACAAGTCATACTAAGCTGGTTGTATTTCCAGTTTCATCCACCAGAAAATACATAACAACTATGACAAATATTATGGTTAAATTCAAATATACTAATTGATAAAAGATACTTCATTGACATTTTTTTCAAGGAATTAACTTTGTTAATGATATTATGAATAGGAAAGGTAGAGTTGTCATGTGCAATTAACACATATGTAAAATGTTTGCTCTATCCACAATTACAATCAACTGATTGCAGAATTACCACAAAATTGGAGGCGGCAAGTGGAAGGGGAAGAAGGTAGGGAATTTGTTTGGCTGCCATTCATTAAAGACCAAATTTGCTCCCAAAAAATCAGTCTTACTTGAGAACCAAAATGTTGATAGTGGCGCCATACAGGTTGATTTTTTTATGTGCTGATTCTGTAGCACATGGTTTATGAACTGATATGCAAAACAACACTTAAATGATTAGACACAGCATCCCAGAGTCGCCTCTTCACTGTTGATGTTGAGACTGGTGTTCTGCTGGTACTATTTAATGAAGCTGCCAGTTGAGGACTTGTGAGACAACTGTTTCTCAAACTAGACACTCTAATGTACTTGTCCTCTTGCTCAGTTGTGCACTGGGGCATCCCACTCCTCCTTCTATTCTGGTTAGAGACAGTTTACGCTGTTCTGTGAAGGGAGTAGTACGCAGAGTTGTACGAGATCTTCAGTTTTTTGGCAATTTCACGTATGGATTAGCCTTCATTTCTCAGAACAAGAATAGACTGATGAGAAACTTTGTTTCTGGACATTTTGAACCTGTAATCGAACTAGTCTAAAGAAGGCCAGGTTTATTGCTTCTTTAATTAGGACAACAGTTTTCAGCTGTGCTAACATAATTGCCAAATGGTTTTCTAATGATCAATTAGCCTTTTAAAATTATAAACTTGGATTAGCTAACACAACGCAGGAGTGATGGTTGCTGATAATGGGCCTCTGTACGCCTATGTATATATTCCATAAAAGATCTGCCGTTTCCAGCTACAATCGTCGTTTACAAAATTAACAATATATACACTGTATTTCTGATCAATTTTACGTTATTTTAATGGACAAAAACATTTGCTTTTCTTTCAAAAACAAGGACATTTCTAAGTGACCCCAAACTTTTAATGGTAGTGTGTTTTTAACTCCTAATCTGTGGACTACATTTACGTTGTAGAAGCGTTTCAAGGATGACCAATGGAAACAGTCACCAGAGCTCAATTTCGAGTATCATAGCAAAGAATAATTATGTAAATAATCTGTTTTCTAAAAACCTGTTTTTGCGGGGTATTGTTTCTAGATTGATGAGGAATATTTTTATTTCATCCATTTTAGAATAAGGCTGTAACATATCAAAATGTGGAAAAAGTGAAGTGGTCTGAATACTTTCTGAATGCACTGTACCTGTATGTGTTCCAGAGTAAATAGAACCACAATAGCTACTGTAATTGAGTACTGGCAGTGTCTGCTGTGGCAGGAGGGAAGATGAAAAATATCTGATCTCTCAGTGTTCTAATCGCTGAATGTTCATCTCAAAATGAACCAAATGCATGCATTTACCTGTTGAAAT
This sequence comes from Oncorhynchus keta, assembly GCF_023373465.1. Lineage (NCBI taxonomy): Eukaryota > Metazoa > Chordata > Actinopteri > Salmoniformes > Salmonidae > Oncorhynchus > Oncorhynchus keta. Next base: position 18,370,007 of record NC_068441.1, read on the forward strand.
TCTTATTTTCTTGGCTGGGGGTGGATGCCACTGGTCCCGCTACTTGCTTTGAGCTAAGCCCCCAATGTCTTCAAATCCTAGAAATGCCCCTGGGGCTGCATATCCAGGATGAAGCTGGAGAAATCCAGGCATGACTCATACAGTGTATCTCGTGGTTTAAGATGGTCAATGCCCTTGGCAAATCTGCTTTCCTGTCCTAGCCCTTTGCCTACCCCAAAGCCTCCCCTACTGTATGTGGGGATTTCATTGTGTAGGGGCAACGAATTGTAACATCTGCTTCCAACTCACACCCTCAAACACGTAGATCCCCTGAACGCAGCTCACTTTCGAGCCCACTTTCCAGCTCACACTCTCAAACACCTAGATCCCCTGAACGCAGCTCACTCTCCAGATCCCAATCGCCTGAATGTTCACACACCTGTATGTCATTACCACACACTATTTAGTTCAGTTCTTTGCACCCCATCGCTGTGAGGTATTGTTTGTTTTGTGACACACAGCTTTCAGAGCGCTGGGTTTCCTGTGAGTCACTCCTCCTGTGTATTATAGTTTTTGCCTGCCTCACTAACAATGCCTTTTTATCTATTCCCTGCCTGTACTTTAGCGGATTTCCTGTTATCTACCTATTGCCTGATCTCCAGGACTACGTTACTCGCCTTTTCCCCGACTGTACTGTTTCCCTTTTGGACCCCCTGTATATGACCTTCTGCCTGCCCTTGGACCCAGCTAACTGCCTCCTCCTGTGGTCCTTTGCAATTAACACCTGTGGTGCCCTGCGCTTGAAACCAGCTCTCTGTCTCCCCTCGTGTTCATTACACGAATAAGGAAAAAATAACTGCATTTGTTGAAACCAAATATACGATTCAATGCCAACTGTTATATTTGATTATTAATAAACCTATATTTCAAGTTGCAACTTATTTATTTAAACACAAAAACTTTCCTGTTTTCCCCTTAAACCTAATAACTAAACTGAAGCATTTTTTTCATCTGGTTCCAACTTGATTTTCACTTTGGAATTACCTATCCAAATTTCTTCAATTGGGTTACACGCAATTACACAAATTACATTTAATTCAACAAACAAAGTTAGTTCTGTCACGCCCTGGTCGAAGTATTTTGTGTTTTTCTTTATGTATTTGGTCAGGCCAGGGTGTGACATGGGTTTTTGTATGTGGTGTGTAGCTTAGTGGGATTGTAGCTTAGTGGGGTGTTCTAAGAGAGTCTATGGCTGTCTGAAGTGGTTCTCAATCAGAGGCAGGTGTTTATCGTTGTCTCTGATTGGGAACCATATTTAGGCAGCCATATTCTTTGGTTGTATTGTGGGTGATTGTCTTTAGTCTGTGTTAGTTTGCACCAGTTAAGGCTGTTTCGGTTTTCACTACGTTGTTTGTGTTTTGGATTCGTGTTACGTTGTGTGATTAAACATGGATCGCAATATACACGCTGCAGTTTGGTCCGACTCTCCTTCATCGATAACATTAAATAATGACTCCAACTTCAATCATTTACATAAGACATTTGTGATTGATTTATTGGCCACAATATTGTAACCAAATTGTGATCATTTTAACAATATAAACCTGATATTTTAACAATATAAACCTTTAGGGTCACATGCTCTTATGCAAGTTTCATTACAGATTCATTGAATAATGCTGGTATTGAATAATAATGAATTTAACAGTATGACACACTCTCACAGGTTGCTGAAAATAACTAAATGAATGCCGCCCACACCTTCAACTCTTCTGATAGGATGCCGCCACCAGGTGCTGAAAGCAATATGGAAGCTTGCATTAAGTAAAAACTAAAATCACATTGACCTGTCAAATTTGTTGTTTGATTTCTGACAATTTGAATAGAATAGGTTGAACGAACCAAAACTGAATTTTCTACCATACTAATCAGTAAAAGCACTTCAGAAGAAAAATAGCGCAGTCCCACAAAAAAGGTTTTAAACTGCCTGTAATATTAGCTAAGGCTATAGTGTATACTGAATGTGTATATTTATTTGAACCCTTGTTGTTTTTCAAGCGCTATGGTGGTGGGCAAATTATTTCCTCTTTTTTTGTTGGTGCGTATCTTATACGGAGAAGAGTTCACGTAGTTGCTTGAATATCCTATTTTCCATATTAATGATCACTACAAAGGCACCCCTTTTCCTTATCATTTAGAATTCATCACTCCTAGTGACCATGCTCATTCCAGATGTACAATCAGTACAATTACCAGGAAACAGTAAGGATACGAGCCTAATGCAGTCATTACCAGTTCAACACTCTCTTTCAATGAACCCAATTTTAATGGAAAGCATATGGATTTGAATTATGACATACTATTCCCATTTTTAATAATTCAATATTTAATTTGTGTGACAGACTCAGTGGGAGGCCCCTTTTCATCGACAGCCCACCATGATGGAGGACTTGCAAAGTGCTTTCATTTCGAAATGATTGTACTACAGTGACATGATGTTTCAGATAAAATGCCAAATGAAAAATGGCACAGTACTAGTGTAGAAAATATTTTATATCACAGTGAACTCACATTCGATTTTGGATTCGAGAACCAAGACAGAGACTGACAGCATGATTCACACTCTATTTCTCAAAGATAATAAATGAAAAGTCAAATGTATTATTTTCTTATTTAAAAAATATATGTCATTATGGTTTTTTCCTTGACCAAGGAATTTACACTGAGCAAAAATATAAATGCAAAATGCAATGAGTTACAGCTCATTTAAAAGGAAATCAGTCAATTTAGATAATTTCATTTGGCCCTATTCTATGGATTTCACATGACCGGGAATAGAGATATGTATCTGTTGGTCACAGATACCTTACAAAAAAGGTAGGATCAGAAAAGCAGTCAGTATCTGGTGTGACCACAATTTGCCTCATGCATCACGACACATCTCCTTCGCATAGAGTTGACTGTGGCCTGTGGAATGTTGTCCTACTCTTCAATGGGTGTACGAATTTGCTTGATATTGATTGGAACTGGAACACACTGTACACGTCGATCCAGAGCATCCCAAACATAAGACAATGGAAAAACTGGGACATTTTCAGCTTCCATGAATTATGTACAGATCAGTATTATCATGCTGAAACGTGATGGCGAGATGAATGGCAACACAATGGCCCTCAGGATCTCATATGTCTGTGCTTTCAAATTGCCATTGATAAAAATGCAATTGTGTTCGTTGTCCATATCTTATGCCTGCCCATACCGTAATCCCACCTTGGGGACTCTGTTTACAACGTTGACCTCAGCAAACCGCTCGCCCGCACAACGCCATACATGCTGTCTGCCATCTGCCTGGTACAGTTGAAACCGGGATTCATCCATGAAGAGCACCCTTCTCCAGCTTGCCAGTGGCCATCGAAGTTGGTTACAACGCCGAATTGCAAACAGGTCAAGACCCTGAGAGCATGCAGATGAGCTTCCCCAGATGGTTTCTTACAGTTTGTCCAGAACTTCTTCAGTTGTGCAAACCCACAATTCAGCAGCTGTCTGGGTGGCTGGTCTCAGATGATCCCGCAGGATGGCATGGTTACACGTGGTCTGTGGTTGTGAGGCCGGTTGGAAGTGCTGCCAAATTCTCTAAAACAATGTTGGAGGCGCCTTATGGTAGAGAAATTAACAATCAGCTCTCTGGCAATAGCTCTGGTGGACATTCCTGCAGTCAGCATGCCAATTGCATGCGCCCTCAAAACACAAAAGCATTGTGTTGTCTGACAAAACTGCACATTTTAGAGTAGCCTTTTATTGTCCCCAGTATAAGGTGCACCTGTGTAATGATGATGCTGTTTAATCAGTTTATTGATATGCTACACCTGTCAGTGGGTGTATTATCTTGGCAAAGGATAAATGCTCACTAACAGGAATGTAAACAAATGTGTGCACAAAATCTGAGAAAAATAATATTTTTATGAATATGGAACATATTATTTCAGCTCATGTAACATAGGACCAACCCTTTAAATGCTGCCTTTTTATATTTTGTTTTTCAGTGTAGATATTTTGTTGTTCAGTCCACTCATTTGATCACAGTAACAATGAAATGCATAATTTACCCTCCATTCAAATAAAATAAAATTGTATTTGTCACATGTGCCGAATACAACAGGTAGACTTTCATTTCATTTCATTACAGCACAACGGTTTGATTTGTTTGATCGTAGCTAGCTACATAGCTAGCTACATAGCCGTCTGTGTATCAAAGATAATTGTGTAGTCTAGAGCGATTTTCTAGGTTAGCTAGCCAGCTATTGTCGTTCTTTTAACGCAACGTAACGTAATCAACACTGCTAGCTAGCCAGCTAGCCCCCGAATAGCAGCACTGTAGAAACTATTACACTCAACGGAACGACTTGATTAGTGTAGTGTCAACAACGCAGCCACTGCCAGCTAGCCTACAAAGTCAACAACGCAGCCACTGCCAGCTAGCCTACTTTAGCAGTACTGTATCATTTTAATAATTTTAGTCAATAAGATTCTTGCTACGTAAGCTTAACTTTCTGAACATTCGAGACGTGTAGTCCACTTGTCATTCCAATCTCCTTGCATTAGCGTAGCCTCTTCTGTAGCCTGTCAACTATGTGTCTGTCTATCCCTGTTATCTCCTCTCTGCACAGACCATACAAACGCTCCACACCGCGTGGCCGCGACCACCCTAATTTGGTGGTCCCAGTGCGCACGACCCACGTGGAGTTCCAGGTCTCCGGTAGCCTCTGGAACTGCCGATCTGCGGCCAACAAGGCAGAGTTCATCTCAGCCTATGCCTCCCTCCAGTCCCTCGACTTCTTGGCACTGACGGAAACATTGATCACCACAGATAACACTGCTACTCCTACTGCTCTCTCTTCGTCCGCCCACGTGTTCTCGCACATCCCGAGAGCTTCTGGTCAGCGGGGTGGTGGCACCGGGATCCTCATCTCTCCCAAGTGGTCATTCTCTCTTTCTCCCCTTACCCATCTGTCTATCGCCTCCTTTGAATTTCATGCTGTCACAGTTACCAGCCCTTTCAAGCTTAACATCCTTATCATTTATCGCCCTCCAGGTCCCCTCGGAGAGTTCATCAATGAGCTTGATGTCTTGATAAGCTCCTTTCCTGAGGACGGCTCACCTCTCACAGTTCTGGGCGACTTTAACCTCCCCACGTCTACCTTTGACTCATTCCTCTCTGCCTCCTTCTTTCCACTCCTTTCCTCTTTTGACCTCACCCTCTCACCTTCCCCCTACTCACAAGGCAGGCAATACGCTCGACCTCATCTTTACTAGATGCTGTTCTTCCACTAACCTCATTGCAACTCCCCTCCAAGTCTCCGATCACTACCTTGTATCCTTTTCCCTCTCGCTCTCATCCAACACTTCCCACACTGCCCCTACTCGGATGGTATCGCGCCGTCCCAACCTTCGCTCTCTCTCCCCGCTACTCTCTCCTCTTCCATCCTATCATCTCTTCCCTCTGCTCAAACCTATCTCCTGATTCTGCCTCCTCAACCCTCCTCTCCTCCCTTTCTGCATCCTTTGACTCTCTATGTCCCCTATCTTCCAGGCCGGCTCGGTCCTCCCCTCCCGCTCCGTGGCTCGATGACTCATTGCGAGCTCACAGAACAGGGCTCCGGGCAGCCGAGCGGAAATGGAGGAAAACTCGCCTCCCTGCGGACCTGGCATCATTTCGCTCCCTCCTCTCTATCTCTACATTTTCCTCCTCTGTCTCTGCTGCTAAAGCCACTTTCTACCACTCTAAATTCCAAGCATCTGCCTCTAACCCTAGGAAGCTCTTTGCCACCTTCTCCTCCCTCCTGAATCCTCCTCCCCCTCCCCCCTCCTCCCTCTCTGCAGATGACTTCGTCAACCGTTTTGAAAAGAAGGTCGACGACATCCGATCCTCGTTTGCTAAGTCAAACGACACCGCTGGTTCTGCTCACACTGCCCTACCCTGTGCTCTGACCTCTTTCTCCCCTCTCTCTCCAGATGAAATCTCGCGTCTTGTGACGGCCGGCCGCCCAACAACCTGCCCGCTCGACCCTATCCCCTCCTCTCTTCTCCAGACCATTTCCGGAGACCTTCTCCCTTACCTCACCTCGCTCATCAACTCATCCCTGACCGCTGGCGACGTCCCTTCCGTCTTCAAGAGAGCGAGAGTTGCACCCCTTCTGAAAAAACCTACACTCGATCCCTCCGATGTCAACAACTACAGACCAGTATCCCTTCTTTCTTTTCTCTCCAAAACTCTTGAACGTGCCGTCCTTGGCCAGCTCTCCCGCTATCTCTCTCAGAATGACCTTCTTGATCCAAATCAGTCAGGTTTCAAGACTAGTCATTCAACTGAGACTGCTCTTCTCTGTATCACGGAGGCGCTCCGCACTGCTAAAGCTAACTCTCTCTCCTCTGCTCTCATCCTTCTAGACCTATCGGCTGCCTTCGATACTGTGAACCATCAGATCCTCCTCTCCACCCTCTCCGAGTTAGGCATCTCCGGCGCGGCCCACGCTTGGATTGCATCCTACCTGACAGGTCGCTCCTACCAGGTGGTGTGGCGAGAATCTGTCTCCTCACCACGCGCTCTCACCACTGGTGTCCCCCAGGGCTCTGTTCTAGGCCCTCTCCTATTCTCGCTATACACCAAGTCACTTGGCTCTGTCATAACCTCACATGGTCTCTCCTATCATTGCTATGCAGACGACACACAATTAATCTTCTCCTTTCCCCCTTCTGATGACCAGGTGGCGAATCGCATCTCTGCATGTCTGGCAGACATATCAGTGTGGATGACGGATCACCACCTCAAGCTGAACCTCGGCAAGACGGAGCTGCTCTTCCTCCCGGGGAAGGACTGCCCGTTCCATGATCTCGCCATCACGGTTGACAACTCCATTGTGTCCTCCTCCCAGAGCGCTAAGAACCTTGGCGTGATCCTGGACAACACCCTGTCGTTCTCAACTAACATCAAGGCGGTGGCCCGTTCCTGTAGGTTCATGCTCTACAACATCCGCAGAGTACGACCCTGCCTCACACAGGAAGCGGCGCAGGTCCTAATCCAGGCACTTGTCATCTCCCGTCTGGATTACTGCAACTCGCTGTTGGCTGGGCTCCCTGCCTGTGCCATTAAACCCCTACAACTCATCCAGAACGCCGCAGCCCGTCTGGTGTTCAACCTTCCCAAGTTCTCTCACGTCACCCCGCTCCTCCGCTCTCTCCACTGGCTTCCAGTTGAAGCTCGCATCCGCTACAAGACCATGGTGCTTGCCTACGGAGCTGTGAGGGGAACGGCACCTCAGTACCTCCAGGCTCTGATCAGGCCCTACACCCAAACAAGGGCACTGCGTTCATCCACCTCTGGCCTGCTCGCCTCCCTACCACTGAGGAAGTACAGTTCCCGCTCAGCCCAGTCAAAACTGTTCGCTGCTCTGGCTCCCCAATGGTGGAACACACTCCCTCACGACGCCAGGACAGCGGAGTCAATCACCACCTTCCGGAGACACCTGAAACCCCACCTCTTTAAGGAATACCTAGGATAGGATAAAGTAATCCTTCTCACCCCCCTTAAAAGATTTAGATGCACTATTGTAAAGTGGCTGTTCCACTGGATGTCATAAGGTGAATGCACCAATTTGTAAGTCGCTCTGGATAAGAGCGTCTGCTAAATGACTTAAATGTAATGTAATGTAAATGTAGACCTGACAATGAAATGCTTTTAAGCCCATAAACAACAATGCAGTTTTAACAAAAATACCTGAAACAATAAATAAAAGTAACAAATAATTAAAGAGCAGCAGTAAAATAACAATAGTGAGGCTATATACACGGGGCACCGGTTAGTCGAGGTAATTGAGGTAATATGTACATGTAGGTTACTAAAGTGACTATGCATTGGTGCTCCAGTATCGCTTGCCGTGAGGTAGCAGAGAGAACAGTCTATGACTAAGGTGGCTGGAGTCTTTGACCATATTTAGGGCTTCCTCTGACACTGCCTGGTATAGAGGTCCTGGATGGCAGGAAGCTTGGCCCCAGTGATGTACTAGGCCGTACACACTTGCCTCTGTAGTATCTTGCGGTTGACCAGGCAGTGATGCAACCTGTCATGATGCTCTCGATGGTGCAGCTGTAGAAACCTTTGAGAATCTGAGGACCCATGCCAAATCTTTTCAGTCTCCTGTGGGGGAATTTGTCCTACCCTCTTCACGACTGTCTTGGTGTGTTTGCACCATGATAGTTTGTTGATGTGGACGCCAAGGATCTTGAAGCTCTCAACCTGCTCCATCGATGAGAATGGGGACGTGCTCGGCCCTCCTTTTCCTGTAGTCCACAATCATCTCCTTTTCTTGATCACGTTGAGGGAGAGGTTGTTGTTCTTGCACCACACATTCAGGTCTCTGACCTCCTCCCTATAGTCTGTCTCGTCGTTGTCAGTGATTAGGCCTACCACTGTTGTGTCATCAGCAAACTTAGTGATGGGTGTTGGAGTCGTGCCTGGTTGTGCAGTCATAAGTGAACAGGGAGTACAGGAGGGAACTGAGCACGCACCCCTGAGGGTCCCCCGTGTTGAGGATCAGCATGGTCGATGTGTTGTTACATATCCTTACCACCTGAGGGCGGCCCATCAGGAATTCCAGGATCCAGCTGCAGAGGGAGGTGTTTAGTCCCAGGGTCCTTAGCTTGGTGATGAGCTTTGAGGGCACTATGGTGTTGAACACTGAGCTGTTGTCAATGAATAGCATTCTCACATAGGTGTTCCTTTTGTCCAGATGTGAAAAGGCAGTGTGGAGTGCAATAGAGATTGCATTATATATGGATCTGTTGGGGCGGTATGCAAATTGGAGTGGGTCTAGGGTGTCGGGATAATGGCATTTGAAAGCACTTCATGGCTACAGACGTGAGTGCTACGTGTCGGTAGTCATTTAGGCAGCATACCTTAGTGTTCTTGGGCACATGGACTATGGTGGTCTGCTTGAAACATGTTGGTATTACAGACTCAGACAGGGAGAGGTTGAAAATGTCAGTGAAGACTCTTGCCAGTTGGTCAGCGTATGCTCGGAGTACACGTCCTTGTAATCCGTCTGGCCCTGCGGCCTTGTGAATGTTGACCTGTTCAAAAGGTTTTACTCACATCTGCGGAGATTGTGATTACACAGTTGTCCGGAACAGCTGATGCTCTCATGCATGTTTCAGTGTTACCTGCCTTGAAGCGAGCATAGAAGTAATTTAGCTTGCCTGATATGCTCATGTCACTGAGCAGTCCTCGGTTGTACTTCCCTTTGTCGTCTTTAATCATTTGCAAGCCCTGCCACATCTGACAAGCGTCGGAGCCAGTGTAGTATAATTCGATCTTAGTCCTGTATTGATTCTTTGTCTGTTTGATGGTTTGTCGTAGGGCATAGCGGGATTTCTTATAAGCTTCCGGGTTAGAGTCGGTAGCTGTACCCTTTAGCTCAGTGAGGATGTTGCCTGTAATTCATGGCTTCTGGTTGGGGTATGTACGTACAGTCACTGTGGGGAAGACATCACCAATGCACTTATTCATGAAGCCAGTGACTGATGTGGTGTACTCTTCAAAACCATCGGAAGAATCCCGGACTATATTCCAGTCTGTGGTAGCAAAGCAGTCCTGTAGATTAGCATATGCTTCATCTGAACAATTTTTTATTCTCCGGTGATAAATCACTGGTGCTTCCTGCTTTAATTTTTGTTAGTAAGCATGAATTAGGAGGATATAATTATGGTCAGTTTTGCCAAATGGAGGGCGAGGGAGAGCTTTGTATTATGCATCTCTGTGTGTGGAGCCAAGATGATCTAGAGTTTTTTCCCTCTGGTTGCACATTTAACATCCCCCATCTTATTCCCTGGCTGAGTGGCTGGTCTGGCAGATATTAGCTCCTTTAGTCTGCTGACCGTTTTGCCAAGGCTGATAAAATTACTCAGAAAATTGGATGTGGTCACTGAAGGACAAGCGGACTGAGAAATCAGAATTATTGCTAATTTGTATGCCTATGTGATTAAAATTTCTTCCAGTGGTCTTTAAAAGGCTAGTGTTGGACTCAATAATAAAAGCAACTATGGTTTTGTCAAATCAGTGGCCGGTGAGTCCCTATTCACTTGCATGTCAGCTTTTAGTCTGGGGCATGGTATCAGGCCTGTTTGCTAGTTTAGCAGGGGATTAAAATATTTTTGCAAGATCTTATAGCTGTCCATGCTCTGAATAATTAAAACCAGGCTTACAGTGTGAGATGTGGGTCTGCTAAATGGCATATATTATTATGTGGGTTGAGGAAAGAAACCCAACCAATAGTTTTTCACCAGTTATTACAGTATATAGCGTTCCCCTCCCAAACAGCAAACATTTAGACACAAAATATTTTATATTGTCCCATTGTTGCCTTTGACCAACTCTGTACAAGCATCTCACCATTTTCTAAAGGAAAACGCCATCCATGACAATATGCATAGAAAGACGGTATACTGTATTTCCCTTTGGCATTGTGTAAGTTATCTGACTTTCACCTTGGCTGTAGTCTTGTGAATGACCTAATAAGGTTCATGATCAAAGCATATGAATAACTCAAATGCATGTGAAATTATAAATTATAGGGAAAAACATCGAAGGAGATATTCTCCTCCTGGTCTGTGATTAATTACATGGCAAAGGCATGACTGTGTACCTGTGTTTGTGTGAGGAAAGGAGACGAGGCCAAAGGTTAGAGATGCAGTGACAGGTCACTGGATGGATCCAAAGCAGGGGCTCTACTGACCCACGTCTCTTTAACGGTTTCCTCTCTCTCTCTACCTGAATGACAGCATCGCAAAGGATTGACAAATACCAAGCCTTCTGTCCTCTGGGAAGGTACACTCCCTTTATTGTAATTGGACACATACAAAGTATAAGCATATAATTTATATATGACACACTATTCAACATGTGCAACATTTTTTTATTTTTCTGACCCAGTGGTCTTCTGAGTGGCGCAACAGTCTAAGGCACTGCATCTCAGTGCAAGAGGCGTCACTACAGTCCCTGGTTCCATTCGAGGCTGTATCACATCCGGACATGATTGGGAGTCCCACAGGGCAGCGCACAATTGGCCCAGCGTTGTCCGGGTTTGACCGGGGTAGGCCGTCATTGTAAATAAGAATTTGTTCTTAACTGACTTGCCTAGTTAAATAAAAATATTACAATTGAAACTCACATTTCATACTAGTCATGTACCATATTGCTATAGATGTACATTTCTAAAACCCAAACTGGTTGGAAAACCTTTGTTATTTACTGTTTTTCTAACAGCGCAATGCCCAAATTGAGAGTTTGAGAATGTGTAGAGAATGTAAAATGTAGGGCTTACTTCGCCTGCCACCCGGTCTTTTATCACACTTCAGCACATTCTTTACTGTTGGCAAACTGAATAGGAAGTAAATGGCAAGTTCCTGTGTTCAGTAATGTGGGGTGCTTGGAAAACATAACACAAATGTTGTTTCCATGACAGAAAGGATAAGTATGTGAGGTACTGTAAAAATCAGTGGAAGAAAAAGTAACCAATTGTCATACTTGAGTAAAAGTATAGATACCTTAATAGAAAGTTACTCAAGTAAAAGTAAGTCACCCAGTAAAATACTACTTGTGTAAAAGTCTAAAAGTATTTTGTTCTATAATTAAGTATCAAAAGTAAATGTAATTGCTAAAGTAAAGTATAAGTATAAATCATTTCAAATTCCTTATTTTAAGCAAAGCAGATGGCACTATTTATTGTTTTTAAAATGTATGGATAGCCAGGGGCACACTCCAACACTCAGACATCATTTACAAAATATGTATGTGTTTAGTGAGTCCGTCAGATCAGAGGCAGAAGGAATGACCATGTGTTGTCTTGATAAGTGTGTGAATTGGACCTTTTTCCTGTCCCGCTAAGCATTCAAAATGTAACAAGTACTTTTGGGAGTCAGGTAAAATGTATGCAGTAAAAAGTACATTATTTTCTTTAGGAATGTAAAAGTAAAAGTAGTCAAAATTATAAATAGTAAAGTAAAGTACAGATTCCCCAAAAAACGACTTAAGTAGTACTTTAAAGTATGTTTACTTAAGTACTTTACACCACTGGTGAAAATATAAGGCCAAAGGACCGCTGTATATGTTGATTAGAAAGCAAGCACCAAAGTACACCAAAAACAAGTTCTGACGAGTCTCAAGTAAATCTGACATGTTGGCAGAACTGGATGTACGATTTTGTGTTGTTTGAGATTTGTCTCTGTTCAGAAAACTTGAAATATATAACTTAATGTAAATACATCTGAATGCAATGTAATAATATACTATAGGTTTGTCAGTGTCTCCCTCAATATAGAGTGTCTCAAGACCTTTGTGGCCCAAAAAGTATGGGAACAATATGGTGTCTGTCATCAGTCTTAACACAGCTTAATTGACCATACTGTACTTTAGAAACACAATGATTTTCAGCCAAAGTTGCCCTTACAAAATTCTAAGTTGTATGCTTTAGATTCAGCAGACGTAATGGGGTGCTTAAAAAGTTAATAACTTTTGAATTAAAGTGCTCATCAGCTTTTTGACACATGTAATCTGTGACCAGGGCTCCAGAAGCTTGCAAGCTAATGAGAACTATGTGGATTTAATTAAACAATGTTGCTCTCTTCTGAGTATCTTTGACTTTATGTTTCAAATACAATTCTACATAATTTCCCAGACAAACATGGTTTGATTTGAATGACGCCCTCACATAAACCACTTTGGATTTAATTAAGATGCCGTCCTGTACACAGATGCCCTAGGCCTACTTTCAGTTAATGTCTGCCCACCACAAGTTTAAACGTTTCCAGTAATAATTGTATATAATGCAATTTAAATAAGGTGCTTTTGTATATTACATTATTAACTAATACCATATATCATTTTAAACATGATAGGGCCTGACATAATATCAAGTGTAAATATGCATATACTGTATTTTATACCATCGATTGCATCTCGTTTATGCTGGTCGGTCATGGCCCATCCATATATTTATATGTGCATATTCTTATTCCATCCCTTCACTTAGATTTGTGTATATTAGGTAGTTGTTGTGGAATTGTTAGATTACCTGTTAGATATTGCTGCACTGTCGGAACTAGAAGCTCAAGCATTTTGCTACACTCGCAATAACATCTGCTAATCATGTGTATGTGACCAATCAAAATTTGATTTGAAGTAACATTGATATTTGAATGACATCATTGACATGTCTTTGTCAGATCACCTTAGGTAAAGTGTCACTGTAATTCAACAGAGAAATTCAAAAACACTGGATTGTTTTGCCACTGAGGTACTAGGAAACCCTGGACCAATCAGATAGTATTTTCATAGCTGAGAACAAGGTACAGTGTTGTTGATGTGTGCAATGTTGTGTGGAGGGTATATTATCAGACTCCCAGCTGACTGTCCAATGGAATCTTCCTCCCCAGTGGGCCTGTGTGCATTTTTAGCCAACCCTCCTGACACAGCCATGAACTCACATAGAACCAGAACAAAGCCATTCACAACAAAAGGGCCACGCTTTGTCCCCCATTCATCAGGCTGATAACAGTAATAATCAGGGTAATGATGTCTGTTCAGGGGATCAGGGGAGGTAGGGAGGTGGATAACAGAGGGATGGGAGGGGGTGGTGCTAATCTGAGAGGCTTGTATGTAGTTCAGAGGGGTAGGGAGGGGAACCATGGCTGCTCGTACTGAGATAAGGTTTCACCATGCCACCCCCTGCCTTTGGTTCTGCAGCTCCAGCCACCAACCCAACGAGACTGGCCTGCTCTCTCCGATCCCCCGGCCAGGGGTTTTGCCAGCTTGTGATAAGATGTTCCTGAGCATTGCAAAACAGGCCAGGTATAAACCTGCCCTCCTCTTCACAAAAGAATGCTGTGAAGTCCCAGGAGGGGCCATGGGGATGAAGAACAACACAAGCCAGAAACTTTTCTGGGGGAGCAGATAAGTGGTGGTCTGAGAGGACAGGCAAGCATAACCCCTGCTGAGCCACATGAAGACGGGCTCACCATGTGTCCTTGTTAGCCTGGCGCACCACAACCCTCACATCCCTACAGTATACTGCATTACCTCTATATGCATTTGTCATTCTGCTTTATAATGAGCATTTGAGTGTCTCCATGTAAGCCTATACAGTGAATTTCTGTATGCCTTATGGTCATACATACTGAAACAGATACAAGACTAGTTGGCGTTTTGTGTAACACACAGACTGGTTGGTTGTTCGCAACAAAACCGACTCATGCTCAACTATGGGGCAAAACAGATGGTTGACAACATGTTCACTATATTTAGTCTCCAAGTGTTTATTGAAAACATAAATACATTTGCACAATGAGCAGTTGTTGTCTCAAATACATTGTTACAGTTGTTGGTTACCTAGCTTACATTTGTTTTTGCCAAATTAGCATTAACATGAAATCAGTCAAAACACCTCAAAACAAGACAAGGTATAAAGAACAAGATGAAACAAGCTGAAACGAGCCCCTTACGATTCCCAAAATGGCAGCTTCTTTTTCTGGCTGTTCAGAATCATAACAACGCAGGACTTCAGGGCACATCGTTGCGCACACATCAATTTCGTGACAATGTCAGCCAACCAGTCTATCAGTATGGGAGTTTACTATGATACATACTGGCAAACATTGGAATGTAAAATCACCCGAATAGTATGAAGAAAATAGCAGGAACGCTTTATTTGACACCTAGCATCATAACTCGTTATGACATGGTCAAAACAGCTGACCTAACGTGTCATAACCTGTCATAATATGGTCTTAACACTGTCATGACACATATTTAGACCTGTTCTGACATATTCATCATTATATGGCTGCTTATGACACCTACATAGGAGTGTCAAAACCCACAAAACCTACCACACAAGGCAAACCATTCCATTACATCATAGCCTAATTGTTAACAGTATGTTTATGTTATATAACATTTTCTGAAATGTATCATATTAAAGTATCAATGTAATTAAGCACACATTGATGTCAGACATGTACCTACCCCAATGCTCTGTTGCTGACAACTGGGATGAATGCATACTATTTACCGGGGCGGCAGGTAGCCTAGTGGTTGGGGCGGCAGGTACCCTAGTGGTTAGAGTGTTGGACTACTAACCGAAAGGTTGCAAGATTGAATCCCCGAGGTGACAAGGTAAAAACCTGTCGTTCTGCCCCTGAACAAGGCAGTTAACCCACTGTTCCTAGGCCATCATTGAAAATAAGATTTTTTTCAAAACTGACTTGCCTAGTTAAATAAAGGTAAAATAAAAAAATGCATGAGCAGATTTCAGGAGCAGGACAAGACACCCTCTTTGTGACTGATGACTGACATAAGGGCATGTATGTGATAAGCTTATGATTATGATGGTCATAATGCTTCTTGACAGTTTCATAAAGTGTATTTTCTACAAGTGAATTAAAATAGAATGTTAAAAAAAGTGACACAGAATGGTCATAATGCTTCATGATAATGTCATAAAGTGTATTTTCTACAGGTTATTTATAATACAATGTAAAAAAAAACCATGACTAGCTAGGTTTCCATCCAATTGGCGACAGATTTTCATTCAAAAAATGATGTGCAGAAGTTGTTTCCATCAAATTTACTTGTCTGTGCGTGATGATATAATACACAAAAATACATGTTGTTTTTGCAAACTTGAAAACAAGGACAATTAAAATGTTTCCACTGGGTTTCTCTTCCCGCTTGACTTCACCCAACGTATGAGGCATGCGCCTGCAGCTAACAGTTTGAATGTCTCCCACTAGTGGTAGCGGTAAGAATACATGCATATAATGTTGTAAACAAACAAAGTTTAATTCCAAAATATAGGCCTATCATGTACACCAAACCAAATAGGGTGATTTGTCCCTCTGCTGCATTCAGCTATCAGTAACAGAGCATTTGGCAAGGCGTATGTTTGACATCAATGTGTCTACAATTACAATGGCAATAAAATGCCCATTTTAGCACATGTTATATATAGTAAGATACATAGTAGAATGGATTGGTTAGCCTTGTGTGGTAGGACTTGTGGGCTTTGACGCCTATGTATGTGTCATAACCAGCCATAAAATATATATTTGTTATTGTTTTATTTCACCTTTATTTAACTAGGTAAGCCAGTTGAAAACAAGTTCTCATTTACAACTGTGACCTGGCCAAGATAAAGCAAAGCAGTGCGACAAAAACAACAACACTGAGTTACACATAAACAAACTTATAGTCAATAACACAATAGAAAAATCTATGTACAGTGTGTAGAAGAGTAGGGAGGTAAAGCAATAAATAGGCCATAGGCAAAATAAGGCAAAAATAATTGCAATTTAGCATTAACACTCAAGTGATAGATGTGCAGATGGTGATGTGCAAGTAGAGATACTGGGGTGCAAAAGAGCAAGAGGATAAATAACAATATGGGGATGAGGTACTGGGTGTGCTATTTATAGATTGGCTGTGTACAGGTACAGTGATCTGTAAGCTTCTCTGACAGCTGATGCTTAAAGTTAGAGAGGGAGATATAAGACTCCAGCTTCATTCCAGTCATTGGCAGCAGAGAACTGGAAGGAAAGGCAGGCAAATGAAGTGTTAGCTTTGGGGATGATCAGTGAAATATACCTGCTGGAGCATGTGCTATGGGTGGGTGTTGCTATGGTGACCAGTGAGCTGAGGTAAGGCGGGGCTTTACCTCGCATAGACTTATAGATGACCTGGAGCCTGTGGGTTTGGGCAACAAATATGTTGTGAGGGTCAACCAACGAGAGCATACAGGTCGCAGTGGTGGGTAGTATATGGGGCTTTGGTGACAAAACGGATGGCACTGTGATACACCACATCCAGTTTGCTGAGTAGAGTGTTGGAGGCTATTTTGTAAATCACATTGCCGAAGTTAAGGATTGGTAGGATAGTCAGTTTTACAAGGGTATCTTTGGCAGCATGAGTGAAGGATGTTTTGCGAAATAGGAAGCCGATTCTAGATTTAATTTTGGATTGGAGATGCTTAATGTGAGTCTGGCGGGAGAGTTTACAGTCTAACCAGACACCTAGGTATTTGTAGGTGTTTACATATTCTAACTCAGAACCGTCCAGAGTAGTGATGCTAGTCGTGTGTGGGGGTGCGGGCAGCAATCATTTGAAGAGCATGCACTTAGTTTTAATTGCATTTAAAAGCAGTTGGAGGCCTTGGAAGGAGTGTTGTATGGCATTGAAGCTCGTTTGGAGGATTGTTAGCACAGCGTCCAAAGAAGGGCCAGATGTATACAGAATGGTGTCGTCTGCGTAGAGGTGGATCAGTGTAGCTATTCCCTCTGCAAGGCAATCAAACAAGCTAAGCGTCAGTATAGAGACAAAGTAGAGTCGTAATTCAACAGCTCATTGGCAGGGTCTACAGTCAATCGCGGATTACAAAAAGAAAACCGGCGTCTTTCTCCCAGACAAACTAAACAACTTCGTTGCTCGCATTGAGGACAATATTGTACCACTGACATGGCCCGCTACAAAAACCTACTGGCTCTCCTTCAACGCAGTCAACGTGTTAACCCTCGCACGGCTGCCGGCCAAGATGGCATCCCAGCCGCGTCCTCAGAGCTTGCGCAGACCAGCTGGCTGGTGTGTTTACGGACTTATTCAATCAATCCCTATCCCAGTCTGCTGTTCCCACATGCTTCAAGAGTGACACCATTGTTCTTGTTCCCAAGAAAGCTAAGGTAACTGAGCTAAACGAGTATCGCCCCATAGCACTCACTTCCGTCATCATGAAGTGCTTTGAGAGACTAGTCAAGGACCATGTCATGTCCACCCTACCTAACACCCTAGACCCTGGGTCTCGACCGCACCCTGTGCAACTGGGTCCTGGACTTCCTGACGGGCCATCCCCAGGTGGTGAGGGTAGGAAACAACATCTCCACCGTGCTGATTATCAACACTGTGGCCCCACAAGGGTGCGTTCTCAGCCCTCACCTGTACTACATGTTCGCCATGACTCCAACTCAATCATCATTTTGCAGACGACACTACAGTGGTAGGCTTGATTACCAACAATGACGAGGTGGCCTACAGGGAGGAGGTGAGGGCCCTCGGAGTGTGGTGTCAGGAAAATAACCTTACACTAAACGTCAACAAAACCAAGGAGATGATTGTGGACTTCAGGAAACAGTAGAGGGAGCACCCCCTTATCCACATCGACGGGACAGTAGTGGAGAAGGTGAAAAGATTTAAGTTCCTCGGCATACACATCACAGACAAACTGAAATGGTTCACCCACACAGACAGGGTGGTGAAGAAGGCGCAACAGCGCCTCTACTACCTCAGGAGGCTGAAGAAATGTGGCGTGTCACCAAAAACACTCACAAAGTTTTACAGATGCACAAGAGCATTCTGTCGGGCTGTATCAACGCCTGGTATGGCAACTGCTCCGCCCACAACCGTAAGGCTCTCCAGGGGGTAGTGAGGTCTGCACAGGGGGGCAAACTACCTGCCCTCCAGGACACCTACACCACCCGATGTCACAGGAAGGCCAAAAAGATCTTCAAGGACAACAACCATCCGAGCCACTGCCTGTTCACCCCGCTATCATCCAGAAGGCGAGGTCAGTACAGGTGCATCAAAGCTGGGACCGAGAGACTGAAAAACAGCTTCTATCTCAAGGCCATCAGACTCTTAAACAACCATCACTAACATTGAGTGGTTGCTGCCAACATACTGATTCATATCTCTAGTCACTTTAATAATTAAAAATTGGATGTAATAAAAGTATCATTAGTCACCTCAAACAATGCCACTTTATATAATGTTTACATACCCTACATTACTCATCTCATATGCATATACTGTACTCTATACCATCTACTGCATCTTGCCTATGCCGTTCGGCCATTGCTCATCCATATATTTTTATGTACATATTCTTATTCATTCCTTTACACTTTTGTGTATAAAAAATTGTTAGATATTATTGCACGGTCGAAACTAGAAGCACAAGCATTTCGCTACTCTCGCATTAACATCTGCTAACCATGTGTATGTGACCAATAAAATTGGATTTGATTTGATTTGAGAATCACCAGCAGCAAGAGCAACATCATTGATATATACAGAGAAATGAGTCAGCCCGAGAATTGAACCCTGTGGCACCCCCATAGAGACTGCCAGAGGTCCGGACAACAGGCCCTCCGATTTGACACACTGAAGTCTGTCTGAGAGGTAGTTGGTGAACCAGGAGAGGCAGTCATTGGAGAAGCCAAGGCAATTGAGTCTGTCAATAAGAATGTGGTGATTGACAGAGTCGAAAGCCTTGTCCAGGTCGATGAAGACGGCTGCACAGTACTATCTTTTATTGATGAAGTTTATGATATCGTTTACAACCTTGAGCGTGGTTGAGGTGCACCCATGACCAGCTCGGAAACCAGATTGCATAGTGGAGAAGGTACGGTGGGATTCGAAATGTTCAGTGATCTGTTTATCTTGGCTTTCGAAGATTTTAGAAAGGCCGGGCAGGATGGATATAGGTCTATAACAGTTTGGGTCTCGTGTGTCCCCTTTGAAGAGGGGGATGATCGTGGCAGCTTTCCAATCTTTGGGTCTCAGACGATACGAAAGAGAGGTTGAATAGGCTAGTAATAGGGGTTGCAACAATTTCGGCGGATCATTTTAGAAAAAAGGTCCAGATTGTCTAGCCCAGCTGATATGTAGGGGTCCAGATTTTGCAGCTCTTTCAGAACATCAGCTGTCTGGTTTTGGTTGAAGGAGAAGGGGGGTTGGGAATGTTGCTGCAGGGGGTGCTGAGAAGTTGGCCGGGGTAGGGGTAGCCAGCTGGAAAGCATGGCCAGCCATAGAAAAATGCTTATTGAAATGATCGATTATCGTAGATTTATCGCTGGTGACAATGAGGTGCTCTTATTTTGCATGGACTTTACAGTGTCCCAAAACATTTTGGAATTTGTGCTACAGGATGCACATTTCTGTTTGAAAAAGCTAGCCTTAGCTTTCCTAACTGACTGAGTATATTGGTTCCTGACTTCCCTGAAAAGTTGCATATCGCGGGTGCTATTCGATACTAATGCAGAAAGCCACAGGATGTTTTTGTGCTGGTCAAGGGCAGTCAGGTCTGGGGTGAACCAAGGGCTATATCTGTTCTTAGATCTACATTTTTTGAACGGGGCATGCTTATTTAAGACGGTGAGGAAAGCACTTTAAAGACAAACCAGGCATCCTCTACTGACAGGATAAGGTCAATATCCTTCCAGGAACCCGGGCCAGGTTCATTAGAAAGGCCTGCTCGCTGAAGTGTTTTAGTGAGCGTTTGACAGTGATGAGGGGTGGTCGTTTGACCGCAGAGCCATTATGCACGCAGGCAATGAGACAGTGATCGCTGAGATCCTGGTTGAAGACAGCAGAGGTGTATTTAGAGGCCAAGTTGGTCAGTCTGATATCTGAGAGGGAGCCCATGTTTACGGATTTAGGGTTGTACCTGGTAGGTTCCATGATAATTTGTGTGAAATTGAGGGCATCAAGCTTAGATTATAGGATCGCCAGGGTGTTAAGCATGTCCTAGTTAAGGTCACCTAACAGTACAAAATCTGAAGATAGATGGGGGGCAATCAATTCACATATGGTGTCCAGAGCACAGCTGGAGACTGAAGGGGGTCGATAAAAAGCTACAACAGTGAGAGATTTGTTTCTGGAAAGGTGGATTTTTGAAAGTAGAAGCTCAAATTATTTGGGCACAGACCTGGAACATATGACAGAACTCTGCAGGCTATCTCTGCAGTAGATTGCAACTCCGCCCCCTTTGGCAGTTCTATCTTATCGGAAAATGTTATATTTAGAAATTTAAATTTCAGGATTATTGGTAGACTTCCTAAACCAGGATTCAGACACAGCTAGGATATCCGGGTTGGCGTAGTGTGCAATATGTCACAACAAGTGTTATGACAATGATATGACAGGTTATGCCAGCTGTTATGACACGTTCATGGCCGTGTCACAACATGTTATGATGATAGGTGTCAAATAAAATGTTACCAAAATAACACATTAATGGATAAAATAATGGTAACAGAACCACATAAGACTACCTTGGAATACTAATTATTTTGCAGTTGAAAGTATGCTAATAATGTTCATCTTATGACAACTCTATACTGTAATTAGGAATGTGCTTAAGTTTGCATGTGTATATTTGCACATGTAATGTTGTGTGTGAGAATGTGCTCTGCAGCTAACCATTTCAGTACCCAGATATTTCCGTTAGCTGTTACTGTTGCTATCAGCATCAAGATAAAATAATAAAGGACGTGCGAGGGGGAAAGAATAGATCAAATTGAAGATAGAGTTACAAAGAGATATGAAAGGAGAGATAATAATTCAGATTAGAAACAGAGATATGCAGATTGTATGGCGAGATGATTGGCTTTACACAGATCCATGTATATACAAATGCATACCTCACCAAGAGAAAAGGTAACAGACACAGTCACACAATTTCTAACAGCTGCCCTCATGAAATATTGCACAGGAATAATTTCCAATGAAAATGAGACGAAGATAACTGGGCTTTCTGTTTCTTTTTATAAATGATGGTGGCTCAAAAAGAGATTGTTGGCTTCAAATCATAATTTCATAGTTTCTCTATGAAAAAGTCATTCTTAGACACCAGCTGTCAGATTACAAGATGTGGCTAAAGTTAGGGTTGGACTTGTACAATTGTAACTGTGATATGCACACTAGAAACGTCCATCAATTAGTCACAGAGTACAGTACATATAGCTCTGTGATTGTCTCAGTAAACATTGTTGGTCATGCCTAATTAGTTTTTTAACCTTTAAAGATTGTGAATGGTTATACTAATGGTGTCAAGGCTTTCTTCCTGGGAAAGAGAGGCGAACCAAAACGCAGCATGGTTATAGTTCATGGTTCTTTAATAAGAAAACTCAAACATGAACAAACTACAAAACAATAAACGTGAAAACCGTAACAGTCCTAACTGGTGCATAAAACACAAAGACAGGAATCACCCACAAAATACCCAAAGAATATGGTTCCCAATCAGAGACAACGATAAACACCTGCCTCTGATTGAGAACATTTACATTTACATTACATTTAAGTCATTTAGCAGACGCTCTTATCCAGAGCGACTTACAAATTGGTGCATTCACCTTATGACATCCAGTAGAATAGCCACTTTACAATAGTGCATCTAAATCTTAAAGGGGGGTGAGAAGGATTACTTATCCTATCCTAGGTATTCCTTAAAGAGGTGGGGTTTCAGGTGTCTCCGGAAGGTGGTGATTGACTCCGCTGTCCTGGCGTCGTGAGGAGTTTGTTCCACCATTGGGGGCCAGAGCAGCGAACAGTTTTGACTGGGCTGAGCGGGAACTGTACTTCCTCAGTGGTAGGGAGGCGAGCAGGCCAGAGGTGGATGAACGCAGTGCCCTTGTTTGGGTGTAGGGCCTGATCAGAGCCTGGAGGTACTGAGGTGCCGTTCCCCTCACAGCTCCGTAGGCAAGCACCATGGTCTTGTAGCGGATGCGAGCTTCAACTGGAAGCCAGTGGAGAGAGCAGAGGAGCGGGGTGACGTGAGAGAACTTGGGAAGGTTGAACACCAGACGGGCTGCGGCGTTCTGGATGAGTTGTAGGGGTTTAATGGCACAGGCAGGGAGCCCAGCCAACAGCGAGTTGCAGTAGTCCAGACGGGAGATGACAAGTGCCTGGATTAGGACCTGCGCCGCTTCCTGTGTGAGGCAGGGTCGTACTCTGCGGATGTTGTAGAGCATGAACCTACAGGAACGGGCCACCGCCTTGATGTTAGTTGAGAACGACAGGGTGTTGTCCAGGATCACGCCAAGGTTCTTAGCGCTCTGGGAGGAGGACACAATGGAGTTGTCAACCGTGATGGCGAGATCATGGAACGGGCAGTCCTTCCCGGGAGGAAGAGCAGCTCCGTCTTGCCGAGGTTCAGCTTGAGGTGGTGATCCGTCATCCACACTGATATGTCTGCCAGACATGCAGAGATGCGATTCGCCACCTGGTCATCAGAAGGGGGAAAGGAGAAGATTAATTGTGTGTCGTCTGCATAGCAATGATAGGAGAGACCATGTGAGGTTATGACAGAGCCAAGTGACTTGGTGTATAGCGAGAATAGGAGAGGGCCTAGAACAGAGCCCTGGGGGACACCAGTGGTGAGAGCGCGTGGTGAGGAGACAGATTCTCGCCACGCCACCTGGTAGGAGCGACCTGTCAGGTAGGACGCAATCCAAGCGTGGGCCACGCCGGAGATGCCCAACTCGGAGAGGGTGGAGAGGAGGATCTGATGGTTCACAGTATCGAAGGCAGCCGATAGGTCTAGAAGGATGAGAGCAGAGGAGAGAGAGTTAGCTTTAGCGGTGCGGAGCGCCTCCGTGATACAGAGAAGAGCAGTCTCAGTTGAATGACTAGTCTTGAAACCTGACTGATTTGGATCAAGAAGGTCATTCAGAGAGAGATAGCGGGAGAGCTGGCCAAGGACGGCACGTTCAAGAGTTTTGGAGAGAAAAGAAAGAAGGGATACTGGTCTGTAGTTGTTGACATCGGAGGGATTGAGTGTAGGTTTTTTCAGAAGGGGTGCAACTCTCGCTCTCTTGAGGACGGAAGGGACGTAGCCACTCTAGGAAACTATAGACTTACCTAGACAACTAAACTGAACACAACCCCATTAATCGAATAAACCCCCAGACAAGACGAACACAATAAATCACCCATGTCACACCCTGGCCTAACCAAAATAATAAAGAAAACAAAGATAACTAAGGCCAGGGCGTGACAAATGGTTTATAATTATATACAGTATGTATAATATGCTAGATATTCTGGATATACTGCTTCAATTTAGAATTTCAATATTCAATGTATGAAAATGTATGTTCATCTGTGTATGACCATCTCAAAGGAAGGTTAAGGATGTCCACCAGTGTTGTGCTGCTTGTATTTTGATGACATGTCATCATCTTGTCATGATGGAAATGATAATGGTCAACGAATGCACTACCCAATAAAACATCCATTTACACTGTGGTACATTCAGAGATCAAGGACAAACAATGTTTTCTTATTATACCAATGTATTAGGTTTAGTAAGCTGACATATCACATTGCTAAACCTATTACTACTGCTGTCACAACACCACAGCTGTCCGTAATACAATAGAAATATAGATAAAAGTAACAGTACATAACCCAGGCATGAATGCCATAGGCAATGAGCACAAAAAAACAGATGTTTTGATAGTGTACCACGTGTCTTGACATAATTTAATTAGTGTGCTTAACAATTAAAGTCAACTCAACTGATTAAGGTAAACAGTGTGATTGTCAGTGCATTTATTTATCTCCTAGAAATAACTTTTTATTTAATGAAATATTGTAGCACTTGTTATTTGGTAGCTCCATCTGCTCCAGACAGCCTCTCTGTGTGCCAGGCCCACCCAGCCTATAGCACGGTTTAAATGTTTAATTTAACTGTGTTGATTTCAGGGTGACCACAAAGAGCAACCCTGTCAACCACCAACCTAACATCCAGGAGGAACATCTTATTGAGCGCACAGTGACAGAAGAGAGAAATATCCCTTCCTGAAGGAGCCAACTGACTAACCATTACTGTTAGGTGCGTGTAATTGTTCCCCTCCATTTAAAACCCGAAGAGAGTAAAACTCAATACTCTTTCTGCTCCTACTCCTAGTGCGGAGGCTACTCCTCTAAGGAAATGTTTCCCCCATGTTTTAAGCTTGAGGGTGAAACTGCAGAAACTCATATGTCAAACGACAGCAAATGCAGAACATAGTATTGTATCAAACACAGAACCTCTCTGGTCTTGTCAGGGAGAGGAATACTCTTCTTCTGCTTGCCAGTTCACACCCACAAAGCCACAGGCAGATACTCTATTAATTGTGTTGTCCCAATGTTGTATATAATTTCTCCATGACTACATTTTTTTAAGAGGATGGAAAATAGAGAGCTAGTAGCCTCACCAGATTTCTCTACCTTTCTGTAGGAACGGCTCTGTTGGCCTTGCACTTCACCACAAAGCCATTTATTTACAGCCCTCCACTTGAGCCTGTGTAAATATTCTTCACGAGAGAGAGAGAAGGCTGTCATCAAAGCACTGCACTTCATCAAAAACAACCCTTTCCTGTCAAGGCCTAATGTGGAGGTGTATATCATGCCAGGCACTTGTGGGGTTGTTAGGGAGCAGAGGAGCTCCCAGAGAGACCATCCACTGCACTGAGTGCAGGTCCATTTCTACCAGGTGGTAATTAGACAGGAGACTTTTTAGAGCAGTGGAACTAAACCGACATTTCATCCAAGAAAACAGTCATTTGTAGTAGGCTACTGAACAGTTACACCTGTATGTCTGCTAGGATTGGACAAGGTTATGTTGGTAAGGTTAGTTGATTCATAGATTACGGTCATTTGTGACAATTAAAGATATAACTGTGTTCTAATAGTGCTGTTTTGCACCCTCCTAGACGTAACAATTATCCTAACTGCACTTGGGTGATCATGAGAATAACCTAACATAAATTGCCTGTAATGCCCTTGTGTTCTGTGTGAGAGAAACCTACAGTTTTCAGCATGACCCTCTTGGAGGAGTCCTTATTGGATTACTCTGCCATGCCACCAGACTGATGTGTGATCACTTGTATTCAATTTTACAGTCTTTATTACACACAATTTTCAGGGAATGAGCCATAAAGAGCTGTTATGATTCACTTGCAGATGGATGTTTAGCCTGTAGTTAGTAATGTATAGTACAATATGAGACAGAAGGATCTAATTTTATTTCATTATGTGACTATTGTGCTATTATCAGGTCACTTTAGTCTGGTTTAGAACCATTAGTACAGATTGAAAAGCTATTTTCTGTGTCTATAGGTTGCTGGATTGGTATCTAGGCACCCTAGACCATGTAGAGCCCTTCGGGGGCCTAATGATCTCGATAGTCTAGAATGTATAATTTAACCATATGCCTAAGGGTTTGTAATATTTGAAATATTCATAGGTTATTTAAGCTGCCACATTTATAGATCAGTTAACAGCTCTGAGAGGGCAAAGAGGTGTGTGGGCACTGCATGGGTGAAGGGAAAGTCCCTGGCGAGGCCACAGTCCAGATAGTATCATCAGGACCTTTGACATCAATTCTTTTTTAAACAGCTCAGAGAATATACTGAGAAATATGCAGTGGTGCTAGTGCACAGTTCCAGAGCTTGTTTAAACTCCTGACTGGCATAGAATGGTGTCCGCAGTTTGACACATTTCATCAGAGTGTAACGCTCGTCGGAAGAAGTGGACCAAGGTCCAGAGTGGTACGTGTTCATGATTTCTTAAATCCAAACACCAAACAAAACGACAAAAGTACAACGAACGTCACGTTCCGTAGGCTACGCAGAGCTAACAAAGAAACAACATACCACATCCTAAGGTGGCAAAACATGCTGCCTAAGTGTGATTCCCAATCAGAGACAATGATAGACAGCTGTGCCTGATTGAGAACCATACCCGGCCAAAACATAGAACCACAAAATATAGAAATAAAGAACATAGAATGCCCACCCAAATCACACCCTGACCAAACCAAAATAGAGACATAAAAAGCTCAGGGCGTGACACAGAGTGTATAAAAAGACCAGAGCAAGGGGAACTCTAATCTCTCTTTCACAGAACTGAAAATAATGAGTTTGAACCCAGGGTGATAACATATATTTACAGTTTGTCAACCTCTCATGTCAAATTTGATAATTACTCCTGACAACAGCAGTGACGGAAACTATAGCAATCACAAGACACTTTGTTTTCCCCCCTCTATATTTATATTCACAGCCTTGATCTTTTGTGTTCATTAATGAATGCCATTAAGGCTTCTCATGTCTTGTAATTATGTCAAGCATGTACTTGTTGGGCTGTAAAAAAAAAATCCTGTGAAAAGACAGTCCTTAGTAAAGAAGAACAATAGCCTTCATCATGACACTATCCTTTTGGTGCATCATCCAGGGGATAAATAGTAGCTTTGTCGTTGGTGATGAATACATACGTTTAGAACACAATGATACTTGCCCCATGAAAAGTACAGTGGTATTACAAACATGTTGTCTAATTAATGTATTCTACAGTTAAACAAGACACAATGGGAGATTAATCATAAGTAGGGTTGCAAAGCTACTGGTGATGTACCAAGTTACTGGAGTTTTCAGTAAGTTTAGTAATTAACAGAACATCTATGGCAATCTATCATAACTTTGGTCATTTATACTTGAGCAGCTTTGTCATTAAAAAAAGGTTTACGCTCTCCTGTAATTATTTCATATATTTTACATGTGATATGGCCAGAAATAATGTGACACCTGTGATAATCTGAAGTACCCAAACGGGTCACTATGTACAGTTGAAGTCGGAAGTTTATATACACCTTAGCCAAGTACATTTAAGCTCAGTTCTTCACAAGTACTGACATTTAATCCGAGTAAAAATGCCCTGTTTTAGGTCAGTTAGGATCACCACTTTATTTTAAGAATGTGAAATGCCAGAATAATAGTAGAGAGAATTATTCATTTCAGCTTTCATTTCTTTCATCACATTCCCAGGGGGTCAGAACTTTAACCTTTTATAGCTATTTAAATTTTTGGATGAAAAACGTACCCGTTTTAAACAAGATAGATATTTTGTCACGAAAAGATGCTTGACTATGTATATAATTGACAGCTTTGGAAAAAAAACACTCTGACGTTTCCAAAACTGCAAAGATATTGTCTGTGAGTGCCACAGAATTGATGTTACAGAAAAAAAACAGATACAAATCCAATCAGGAAGTGCCGCATTTTTTAAAACCGCCTCATGGCAATGACTCCTTATATGGCTGTGGAGGAGCTAGGAGTCAGCTTACGTTTTCCATGTTTTCCCCAAGGTGTCTGCAGCCTTGTGACGTATTTGTAGGCACATCATTGGAAGATTGACCATAAGAGACTACATCTACCAGGTGGTCGCTTGGTGTCCTCCGTCGCAATTATTGTGTAATCTCCAGCTGCAGTCTCCAGCTGCAGTATTTTTCCGTTTGCCTCTGATGAGAAACCGACTGCCACGAATGATTTTTCATCGAATAGAATTGTGAAAAACACCTTGAGGATTGATTCTAAACGTTTGCCATGTTTCTGTCGATATTATGGAGCTAATTTGGAAAAAAGTTTGGCGTCGTCTTGACTGCATTTTCGTTTTTTTTTCTGAACAAAACGGAGCTACAGTGCCTTGCGAAAGTATTCGGCCCCCTTGAACTTTGCAACCTTTTGCCACATTTCAGGCTTCAAACATAAAGATATAAAACTGTATTTTTTGTGAAGAATCAACAACAAGTGGGACACAATCATGAAGTGGAACGACATTTATTGGATATTTCAAACTTTTTTAACAAATCAAAAACTGAAAAATTGGGCGTGCAAAATTATTCAGCTCCTTTACTTTCAGTGCAGCACACTCTCTCCAGAAGTTCAGTGAGGATCTCTGAATGATCCAATGTTGACATAAATGACTAATGATGATAAATACAATCCACCTGTGTGTAATCAAGTCTCCGTATAAATGCACCTGCACTGTGATAGTCTCAGAGGTCCGTTAAAAGTGCAGAGAGCATCATGAAGAACAAGGAACACACCAGGCAGGTCCGAGATACTGTTGTGAAGAAGTTTAAAGCCGGATTTGGATACAAAAAGATGTCCCAAGCTTTAAACATCCCAAGGAGCACTGTGCAAGCGATAATATTGAAATGGAAGGAGTATCAGACCACTGCAAATCTACCAAGACCTGGCCGTCCCTCTAAACTTTCAGCTCATACAAGGAGAATACTGATCAGAGATGCAGCCAAGAGGCCCATGATCACTCTGGATGAACTGCAGAGATCTACAGCTGAGGTGGGAGACTCTGTCCATAGGACAACAATCAGTCGTATATTGCACAAATCTGGCCTTTATGGAAGAGTGGCAAGAAGAAAGCCATTTCTTAAATATATCCATAAAAAGTGTTGTTTAAAGTTTGCCACAAGCCACCTGGGAGACACACCAAACATGTGGAAGAAGGTGCTCTGGTCAGATGAAACCAAAATTGAACTTTTTGGCAACAATGCAAAACGTTATGTTTGGCGTAAAAGCAACACAGCTCATCACCCTGAACACACCATCCCCACTGTCAAACATGGTGGTGGCAGCATCATGGTTTGGGCCTGCTTTTCTTCAGCAGGGACAGGGAAGATGGTTAAAATTGATGGGAAGATGGATGGAGCCAAATATAGGACCATTCTGGAAGAAAACCTGATGGAGTCTGCAAAAGACCTGAGACTGGGACGGAGATTTGTCTTCCAACAAGACAATGATCCAAAACATAAAGCAAAATCTACAATGGAATGGTTCAAAAATAAACATATCCAGGTGTTAGAATGGCCAAGTCAAAGTCCAGACCTGAATCCAATCGAGAATCTGTGGAAAGAACTGAAAACTGCTGTTCACAAATGCTCTCCATCCAACCTCACTGAGCTTGAGCTGTTTTGCAAGGAGGAATGGGAAAAGATTTCAGTCTCTCGATGTGCAAAACTGATAGAGACATACCCCAAGCGACTTACAGCTGTAATCGCAGCAAAAGGTGGCACTACAAAGTATTAACTTAAGGGGGCTGAATAATTTTGCACGCCCAATTTTTCAGTTTTTGATTTGTTAAAAAAGTTTGAAATATCCAATAAATGTCGTTCCACTTCATGATTGTGTCCCACTTGTTGTTGATTCTTCACAAAAAAATACAGTTTTATATCTTTATGTTTGAAGCCTGAAATGTGGCAAAAGGTCGCAAAGTTCAAGGGGGCCGAATACTTTCGCAAGGCACTGTATTTCTCTTACACAAATAATATTTTTGGAAAAAATTAACATTTGCTATCTAACTGAGAGTCTCATCATTGAAAACATCCGAAGTTCTTCAAAGGTAAATTATTTTATTTGAATGCTTTTCTTGTTTTTGTGAAAATGTTGCCTGCTGAATGCTCGGCTTAATGCTATGCTAAGCTATCAATTCTCTTACACACGTTTGGCTAAGAAAAACATCAGAAAATGCAGTCTCTACAACGCCAAACTTTTTACCAAATTAACTCCATAATATCGACAGAAACATGACAAACGTTGTTTAGAATCAATCCTCAAGGTGTTTTTCACATGTCTATTTGATGATAAATAATTTGTGGCAGCAGTGTTTCTCTACGAAGCAAACGAAAAATACACGCAGCTGGAGATTACGCAATAATTGCAACCAAGCGGCCACCTGGTAGATGTTGTTTCTTAAGGTCAATCTTCCAATGATTTGCCTACAAATACGTCACAATGCTGTCGACACCTTGGGGAAATGACAGAAAGTCTAAGCTCATTCGTGACCCATACACAGCCATATAAGGAGACATTGGAACACAGCGCATTCAAAATCTGGGGCACTTCCTGTATGAAATTTCATCTTGGTTTTGCCTGTAGCATTAGTTCTGTGGCACTCACAGACAATATCTTTGCAGTTTTGGAAATGTCCGAGTGTTTTCTTTCCAAGGCTGTCAATTATATGCGTAGTCGAGCATCTTTTCGTGACAAAATATATTGTTTAAAACGGGAACGTTTTTTTATCCATAAATTAAAAGAGCGCCCCCTATATCCAAGAAGTTAAGTTGTAGACGTTTTGAGGCAACTGTTGTATTCAGCTGAATTTCTTTCCAGAGACACAATTTACATAGGGGTGTCACTGGCTGTTTCGGGGGAATGAGCTTGACTGAAAGGGATTGTCTGCTTCTGTAAGTTGCAAAGCTGTCTCTTCTCAGCCCATATAGGATGAATGACAGACTCATTGTAATAGCCTGCCTTTGTCACAGAATGGATGTACCTGTCAAATCATTTAAATTACTACACATATCTCCATTGGGATAAAAATGCTTGGATCAGCGCCGCAACGCTCCGGATCTTTAAAGACCACAAAGTACACTCTGCTGCATTTCTGTGTTCATAAAAAACAGTAATGATCGGTTGCATGTCTCTGTTCTCATACACAATAGCTGACTCAACTTATCTCCATGGTGAAAGACGTTTCTGATTAACTCCACCAACGGAGTTGAGCAGAGACTTGGCTTCGTGGAATTCAGCTCCGCCTAAAGCGATTCGCCCAAGGTACAAAATAAAAAAACATAATAAAACGCTTACCTTGTACGTATTTGTATTTATTAGAGGCAGCAGCTACTCTTCCTTGGGTCCAAACACATTAAGGCACGTACATTACATTTAAACAAATACAAAACAGTACATCATATAACATTATTACAGCACTACATATCTACAATACAAAATGTATAATACCACCATACAACAATATTACAGTGTAGATGTGTGTAGAGTGTGTGTACTAGCGCGTGTGTGCATATGCGTGTGTCTGTACCTTTGTGTGTGTCTCTTCACAGTCCCCACTGTTCCGTAAGGTGTATTTTTACCTTTTAATCTGATTCTACTGCTTGCATCAGTTACCTGAGATCCATGTCGTCATGGCTCTATGTAGGACTGTGCGCCTCCCATGGTCTTTTCTGGACTTGGGGATCGTGAAGAGATCTCTGTTGGCATGTCTTGTGGAGTATGCATGGGTGTCCGAGCTGTGTGGTAGTAGTTTAAACAGACAGGTCGGTACATTCGGCTTATCAACTCTTCTTATAAAAAACACCTATAGTTGTGTGCTTTTTGCTGATATCCATACTTTTTAATAAAACATTAATCAAATACAACCACAGGCTGTTTGTTGAGATTCAATTGCCATCTTATACTGTGGCAACAGCAATTAGCAAACAGTTGGGGGATGTATTTGATTAGCATTTATTGAAAAAGTATAGATCTAACAGTACTAAGCATGTGTTTGAAGGACTTGTAGTTTTGAAACCAAAATGTACATTGAGGGTACTACACAATTGTCACGATCTTCCTCCTCTTCATCTGAAGAGGAGAGGCGAGAAGGATCAGAGGACCAAAATGCGGCGTGGTATGTGTTCAGGATGAATGTTTAATTAAAGAAAGAACTGAACACAAAAACAATAAACAAATAACAACCATGAAGCTATCATAAGGACTGTGCTGACACACGCAACTAACATAGACAGGAACAATCACCCACAAACACACAGTGAAACCCAGGATACCTAAGTATGATTCTCAATCAGAGACAACTAATGACACCTGCCTCTGATTGAGAACCATACTAGGCCGAAACATAGAAATACCCAAATCATAGAAAAACAAACATAGACTGCCCACCCCAACTCACGCCCTGACCATACTAAATAATGAATACAAAACAAAGGAAATAAAGGTCAGAACGTGACAACAATATTACGTGTTGTTTAGAAAATGCCACCAAAGGGGGTCAGAGTTAACCCACTGACAACAGTAGCGTTCACGCACGCATGCACATACACACATATATACACAAATACTTATATTGAATTGTTTTCCTGATGTCAGGTTGTGGGAGGGGGGTTGCACACTTCTTCTTTTTTTGAAGTTCAACCCCACTTTCATGAAAGACAACTACATTTTAAATTATGGAGAAGGATGGAATCTTGCGTTTTCGTTTAATTTATACATTTCTCACTCCTCCATGTCCTCCATAGTTAATGGGTTCTTGTAGACCCTTGACTGTTCATAAATTAGAAGTCCAACTCCTGCGCTGTTATAAATTGAGTGATCTAGCAAGACCTGCTCCACTCATGAATCTTCTGGGCTAGAGGTAAGAGACAGTGGAAACAAGCTACTATGGAGGGCCTATTTGACAATACTCAGATCCCCAGTCACTTTTATTGACACATTTAAAACAAAAATATGAAATACTGCTGAATCATGATGTGACAAATATTGTTTTTCCATCTCACAGTATCCATGCTGAAAATGTTTACATGGTATAAATTGCATTTTCACCCAAATCTAAATGTTACTTTTAGAAAAAAACGCCACTATATCTGCCTTTTGGATCTAGAGAAAATCTGTTATGTTTTTTGAAAGACTGCAACCATCAATGCAGGAAGGAGAAATATGAGACTAGACACTCAATTGATTTTCAGCCAACACATCATTCACACAGTCTTTATGTGTTAAATTATTTAAAAAGTATTCCACAGCTCGGGAGGTGTGAGTAGAGATCCTCCCAAAGGAGTTGGTAACTGATCAGTGTCATTGCTTATAACACATCAAGCATTTTCACACAGACATTTTCATCCCAGCTTGATTGCCAGCAGCAAGGCTGGTGTTTCCACATTTTCACTCCACAGTAATATTTTCAACCCGGGGTGAATCAACCTTGCTAAGGACAGAGATTGAAAAATTTCATCAGGGATTGAAACACCTCCCCTGAGGATAAAATGGGTGGGTTCAGCTCTTGTTATATGGTGATGATATCCCTATTACATAGCCTCAAATTCAGACTAAGGTTGCCAGGGTAAGGGAATAATGGATTACATCTAATGTAAGGGATTACAAAAAAACGCTAAATGTAATCCGTTACGTTACCAGCAAAAATATTGTAATCAGATTAACACTGAAAAAACGGGACAATGTGAGCTGTCAGATTTACGAAAACATATTATTTGTGATTTACTCAGGCTGTCACACCCTGACCATAGTTTGCTTTGTATGTTTCTATGTTTTGTTTGGTCAGGGTGTGATCTGAGTGGGCATTCTATGTTGGATGTCTTGTTTGTCTGTTTCTGTGTTTGGGCCTGATATGGTTCTCAATCAGAGGCAGGTGTTAGTCATTGTCTCTGATTGGGAGCCATATTTAGGTAGCCTGTTTTGTGTTGGGTTTGGTGAGTGATTGTTCCTGTCTTTGTTGCACAAGATAGGGCTGTTTTGGTTTTCCACGGCTTCTTGTTTTGCATATTGTTCAAGTTATCATCTTTATTAAAGATGTTTATAAATAACCACGCTGAGTTTTGGTCTGCCTCTCCTTCCCAGGAAGAATTCCGTGACACAGCCATGTTTAGTTTCTCCTCTCAACATGATTTCATTGCTTGCAATCAATACAACACGAAGCAAAATCAGATATATTCATTTGAATCTTGTCGGGAGTGTGAACCAATAAAGTTAATTCATGATGAGTAATGAGGAACAATTCAAACCACGCAAGAGAAGAATATTCCAGATAGAACGCTGGTGCTTTAGCTAAGACAGTACCTAGAATCTTTGTCAAGGTAAGCATGGTGATTGATTTATTCAACGTTTGTCTATGTGGTTGTAGGCAGAATTGTAAGCAGTAACGTTATTAGTGATTGCCCCATATCCTCATTTTGTGCTCGAGTCAAACATATTGGCATGGCAGCTAAAGGTAAAAGATGTTGCTAGCTAGGTTCTATGAACAGTAAAACAGGACTAGTTAATTATTAACATTTTGCAAGGAGGTAAAGTTAGTTTTGTGAAACACTATGATATTTACCTATTGTTCAAGAACTTTGAATTTACCATGCCAAGAACTAATTAAGGTTTGCTGAGAAGTTCACACTGCTTGAGCTAGCTAACATGCTAGCTATCTAATGCCTTGGTGCTTGTGCATGACATTGTCGGCAATCACTTTGCAGCAGCATTTAGTGTGCAAAATTTTTGTTTGTGGCAAAAGTAAAAAATTGTAAGTTAATTTATTTGCATAAAAACAAATAGTTTGTCATTACATATTTGATGATTATACACCTAATCCTATGAGCTTGGTGCTTTCATGAAGTTTAACCTGTCTGGGAACGGGGTTCCGCTTGCCAACAGCCAATGAAATTGCAGGGCGCCCAATACAAATCAACAGGAATCTCATAAATCAAATGTCTCAAATATACAAGTATTAGGCACAATTTTAAAGATAAAATCCTCGTTAATCCAGCCACAGTGTCTGATTTTTAAAAAAATGCTTCACAGCGAAAGCTCCACAAACAATTGTAGGTCACCACCAAGTCACAGAAAAACCCAGCCATTTTTCCAGCCAAAGAGGAGTAACAAAAAGCACAAAGAGAATTAATCACTAACCTTTGATCTTCATCAGATGACACATAGGACTTCATGCTACACAATACATGCTATATAATACATGTATGTTTTGTTCGATAAAGTGCATATTTATATCAGAATCTAATTTTACATTGGCGTGTTATGTTCAGTAGTTCCAAAACATGCTGTGATTTTGCAGAGAGCCACATCAAGTCACAGAAATACTCATTATACATGTTGATGGCTGCCTCAATGTTGTAAAACGTGGTGCAAAGGGGACATAGACTTATTGAAATGGGATGTGGAGTTCATTTTAGCAGTTGAACAGTATTTCTTTATATACTGTTAATTTATCAATATACTTGAAATGATTTGACGGAAATACAAATTATTCAACGTATGTGCATATGAGTGGATGCATGCATAAATAGATAATTGAATCAAACATTTCATAATGAAGAATAGTATAGTACTATATAGTGTTGGTGAGTACTGTTATCAGGTTGTTTTAATACCAAAATACATTTCTCCTCCAAATGTCAGTCTTTAGGTCTTTTGGTATTTATGTAGTTTTTTTCAGTGTTGTGTGAATGTGAACATGTAAGGGGTGTTCAGAATTGGTGTCAAGTAGGTCCCAACTTTTGCATCATTACAGTTAAAGCACCCACATTATGGCCATACTGTCTGTTACCAATGTACATACCTTGACAGTCCATGCGCATTTAGGACCTGGAATGCCTTAATTGTGCACCAAAATAAAGTCTACTCAAGAGGTTTATAAAAAATTATGACTGGGAAGTGTTCCTTCACTGTATGTGGAGGAAGGAAAACCAGTTTGAAATACAAACTGGCAAACTACCTCACTCGCCTGAGAAGACTGGGATGTCCAGAGGTGACGATAAACTCCTTGAAGCACAAACCTGCATGGAAGTGTTGGTGTTAAAAAGCCAAAGAGATCGAAAGTAAACTTTTGTCCCAAATATCCCTAGGGAGAAACAGAACATTGAGGACATGCGGAAAGCTCTACTGTCCGATGTGAAGATAAGAAACAACCGAGAGACACGAGACAAGTTCTCCATGATGCACCCATGGTAGAGGACTTCATGGCAAGATGGCCTGCGCTCTTTGAAGTCATTGAGGTAAATTAGCCATGCTTGTCTTATTGTTTATCTATTGGGTATGTTATCTGGGATTTGTTGGTGAGGGTAGAAGATTATTTTCCCTCAGCTTGCCACATAAGTGAGTCTTGTTCAGAGTTCTCACCATTTGTGCTGACTACAGAGTTATTTCTCTCCCAATAGAGAACCCTCTAGTTTGCTGCTTGTGTTATTATCTCCTGTCTATTTTCATTTCTGCAGCTTTTAATCTAATTTGTTTAACTACTATTTTCAGGTCAATGCTGTGTTTAAGAGAATCCTCACAACACCACTCCAGCCCAAATTTCTTTCAACTTGATATACACTCCGATAACCTGCTGAAGTTCTTCCAAAGAAGAGGACAGCCGGGCAGAAGACTCATACCAATAATGGCACCTATGGTTGATGTAAGAATTCCATATACTTCAAAAGACACATTCATATGTGGTTCTACACCAAAAGATGACTTCAAAAGAAGACATGCATAAAAAAAAATCCTAATTTTTTTTCTTATATAAGCAACATAGATGTCGGATGAGATTGCATCATAAGGGGAGTGTGTACGTATATGGGTGAAGACCCAACAAACCTTGTTCAGGAATATGTGGTATGTTAATAGTGTTTCCTTCCTCCTTCCTTCCTTTTCTTTTTCTTCTGTTCCGTGCCACCATCAAATTCTATCACTAGCGATTCTATTACTGTGTCATCTGTCTTCCATCTTATTTCATTAGCTGTGGTTAGATGCACATTTTTTTCCAGAATTGTATCATTCAGATTAAATACTCCATAGTCCCTGTGCCCAAGAACACTAAGGTAACCTGCCTAAATGACTACTGACCCGTAGCACTCACTGTTGTAGCCATGAAGTGCTTTCAAAGGCTGGTCATGGATCACATCAACACCATTATCCCAGAAACCCTAGACTCACTCCAATTTGCATACCGCCCTAACAGATCCACAAATGATGCAATCTCTACTGCACTCCACACTGCACTTTCCCACCTGGACAAAAGGAACACCTATGTAAGAATGCTATTCATTGACTACAGCTCAGTGTTAAACACCATAGTGCCCACAAAGTTCATCACTATGCTAAGGACCATGGGACTAAACACCTCCCCCTGCAACTGGATCCTGGACTACCTGAGGGCCGCCCCCAGGTGGTGAGGGTAGGTAACAACACATCTTCTGATCCTCAACACAGGGGCCC
Organism: Oncorhynchus keta; assembly: GCF_023373465.1. Taxonomy (NCBI): domain Eukaryota; kingdom Metazoa; phylum Chordata; class Actinopteri; order Salmoniformes; family Salmonidae; genus Oncorhynchus; species Oncorhynchus keta. The sequence goes on from NC_068441.1 coordinate 18,407,438, forward strand.
CTCGGGTGCATGCTCAGTCCCCTCCTGTACTCCCTGTTCACTCATGACTGCACGGCCAGGCACGACTCCAACACCATGATTAGGATTGCAGTTGACACCACAGTGGTAGGTAAGCCCTGATCACCAACAACGACGAGACGGCATATAGGGAGGAGGTTAGAGACCTAGCCTTGTGGTGCCAGGACAATAACCTCTCCTTCAACGCGATCAAGTCAAAGGAGATGATTGTGAACTACAGGAAAAGGAGGGCCGAGCATGCCCCCATTCTCATCGACGAGGCTGTAGTGGAGCAGGTTCAGAGCATCAAGTTCCTTGGGGTCCACATCACCAACACACTAACATGGTCCAAGCACACCAAGACAGTCATGAAGAGGGCATGAAAAAACCTATTCCCTCTCAGGAGACTGAATATATTTGGCATGGTTCCTCAGATCCTCAAAAGATTCAAACATGAATGCTGAATACAGTGATCAAATTGGTTATGTCTCAAATGTAATTGAATAGAATATAAATCTTGGTTAGAACCACTTAATTTTAGCCTTGTAATAGGTGGTGTTCAAATTTTACCAGCAATTCTTGATTTAGTTGACACTTAATAAAATGACTCCAGTCTTGATTTCTGTCTGTTTCACGCTCTTGTGCTTCATGAGCTACACGTTTTGCAATCTGGAGTCCCTAACTGTAAACATTTCGTTGATGAATTTTTTTTAAAATGATTGTTAAGTGTTGCCTTTGTGTCTTGACCAGGGCATGGATGAAGAGTCCACCAAGGCTGCCATTGAGGACACTACTGTGGGGATCTACATTATCAAAGACCATGCCACGAGTGAGGAACCAGAGGACACTGGAATTGTCCTTGAAGGCATCAAGGTGTTGCAGGATCTGGGCAACGTAGCATTTGCTGTTGCAATGCTGTTTGGCCTCATGTATGCTATGAACCTTACTTACCCTACTGAGCTCCGCTCCACCTTAAGTCTTTCTGAAGGTTTTTATGGAACAGAATGGGGAAAACTTTCTAACAAAGCTGTTGCAACCTTTCTGGGATATTCGGGACGGTAGCGGCCCACCTCAACAACAGCCAGTGAAAGTGCAGGGCGCCAAATTCAACAACAGAAATCCCAGAATTAAAATTCCTCAAACTTGCAAATATTTCACACCATTTTAAAGATACATTTGTTGTAAATTGTTGTCCAATTTCAAAAAGGCTTTACGACGAAAGCACACCAAACGATTGTTAGGTCAGTACCTAGTCACAGAAAAACACAACCATTTTTCCAGCCAAAGAGAGGAGTCACAAAAAGCAGAAATGGAGAGAAAGTATATCACTAACCTTTGGTTATCTTCATCAGATGACACTAATAGGACTTCATGTTATATCCAAAAATCTCAGTTTACATTGGCATGTTACGTTCAGTAGTTCCAAAACATCCAGTGATTTTGCAGAGAGCCACATCAATTTACAGAAATACTCATAAACATTACTAAAAGATACAAGTTATGCATGGAATTTTAGATTTACTTCTCCTTAATGTAACCGTTGTGTCAGATTTAAAAAAAAGCTTTGCCGAAAAAGCACACCATGCAATAATCTGAGTACAGCACTCAGACAACAGAACAAGCCATACAGATATCCGCCATGTTGTGGAGTCAACAACATCAGAAATAGCATTATAAATAGTTACTTACCTTTGATCTTCATCAGAATGCACTCCCAGGAATCCCAGTTCCACAATAAATGTTTGATTAAAGTCCATTTATGTCCAAATACCTCCTTTTTGTTTGTGCGTTTAGTACACAATCCAAACTCACGACGCGCAGGCAAGTCCAGATGAAAAATCATATTACAGTTCGTAGAAACATGTCAAACGAAGTATAGATTCAATCTTTAGGATGTTTAACTTGTTGAGGATAGGGGGCAGTATTTTCACTTTGGCTGAATTTCGTGCCCATAGTGAACTGCATCGTACCCTGTCCTAGATTTCTAATATATGCATATTATTATTACTATTGGATAGAAAAAGTTTATAAAGCTGTTTGAATTATGGCTGTGAGTATAACAGAACTCATAGGGCAGGCGATCTTCCAAACAAGAATTGAAATTCTGAATGTGGGTCAACTTTGACTTCATCGCCCCCTCCTTTGGCTGCAGCTGAAAACGTATGATTCGTTTGGAACGTTATTGGATGTATATGATAATAACATCCTGAAGATTGATTCTCTACTTAGTTTGACCAGTTTATTCGACCTGGAATATATCTTTTTGAAGTTTTCGTCCGAGTTTTCCTGAACCAGCAGTCAGTTTTTGGGCACGTGAGCTGAAAGTGATAGCAACAAAACAATGATTTATTGTGGAACTAGGACTCCTTGCACTACATTCTGATGAAAGATCATCAAAGGTAAGGGAATATTTATGAAGTAATTTTGTATTTCTGACTCCAACATGGCGGAGAAATACTTTTACGTCTGAGCGCTGTCTCAGATAACTTCATGGTAGGCTTTCCGTAACGTTTAAAAAAAATCTGACACAGCAGTTGCATTAAGAACCAGTGTATCTTTAATTCTATGTAGAACATCTTTAGTCAATCAATCAATCAAATTTTATTTATATAACCCTTCGTACATCAGCTGATATCTCAAAGTGCTGTTCAGAAACCCAGCCTAAAACCCCAAACAGCAAGCAATGCAGGTGTAGAAGCACAGTGGCTAGGAAAAACTCCCTAGAAAGGCCAAAACCTAGGAAGAAACCTAGAGAGGAACCAGGCTATGTGGGGTGGCCAGTCCTCTTCTGGCTGTGCCGGGTGGAGATTATAACAGAACATGGCCAAGATGTTCAAATGTTCATAAATGACCAGCATGGTCGAATAATAACAAGGCAGAACAGTTGAAACTGGAGCAGCAGCACAGTCAGGTGGACTGGGGACAGCAAGGAGTCATCATGTCAGGTAGTCCTGGGGCATGGTCCTAGGGCTCAGGTCAGTTGAAACTGGAGCAGCAGCATGGCCAGGTGGACTGGGGACAGCGAGGAGCCATCATGTCAGGTAGTCCTGGGGCATGGTCCTAGGGCTCGGGTCCTCCGAGAGAGAGAAAGAAAGAAGGAGAGAATTAGAGAACGCACACTTAGATTCACACAGGACACCGAATAGGACAGGAGAAGTACTCCAGATATAACAAACTGACCCTAGCCCCCCGACACAAACTACTGCAGCATAAATACTGGAGGCTGAGACAGGAGGTTTCACGAGGGTTCAGGAGACACTGTGGCCCCATTCGAGGACACCCCCGGACAGGGCCAAACAGGAAGGATATAACCCCACCCACGTTGCCAAAGCACAGCCCGCACACCACTAGAGGGATATCTTCAACAACCAACTTACCATCCTGAGACAAGGCTGAGTATAGCCCACAAAGATCTCCGCCACGGCACAACCCAAGGGGGGGGGGGGTTATGATGAGTATTTATGTTATCTGGCGTAGCTTTCTATAATTCCTCCAGATATTTTTTTCTATAATTCCTCCAGATATTTTGGAGGCAGTTCTGAACATGGCGTCAATGTAAACCGAGATTTGTGGATATAAATATGCATATTATCGAACAAAACTTAAATGTCTTGTGTAACATGTCACTCATGAGTGTCATCTGATGAAGATTTTCAAAAGGTTAGTGATTCATTTTATCTCTAATCATGCTTTTTGTTTTTTTTGTTTTGCTTTTTCCCTTTGATTTGGTGGTGGTCTAATGTAAATATATGTTGTGTTTTCGCTGTAAAACATTTAAAAAATCGGACATGATGAGTAGATAAACATCTTCATCTTTCATTTGAGGTATTGGACTTGTTAACCTCTTGGTGTTAGGGGGCAGTATTTTCATTTTTGGGAAAAAAAACGTTCCTGTTTTAAACGGGATATAAAAGATACTAGAATATGCATATAATTGACAGCTTTGGATAGAAAACACTAACGTTTCCAAAACTGTAAAGATATTGTCTGTGAGTATAACAGAACTGATGTTGCAGGCGAAAGCCTGAGAAAAATCCAATCTGGAAGTGCCCCAGGTTTTGAAAGCGCTGCGTTCCAATGACTCCCTATTCAGCTGTGAATGTACCATCAATGAGCTTACACTTTCTACGTATTCCCCAAGGTGTCTACAGCATTGTGACGTAGTTTTACACATTTCTGTTGAAGAATAGCTGTAGGCAGCCACATTGCGTAAGTGATCACATGGTGGCTACGTGAGAGATTCTAGCGTAAAATACAGAGGTAGCCATTACTCCAATCGGTCAGAGTGAAAAACGAATTGTCCTGACTGATATATTATTGAATAGATATTAGAAAAACACCTTGAGGATGGATTCTAAACAACATTTGCCATGTTTCTGTCGATCTTATGGAGCTAATTTGGAATATTATTTTTGGCGTTGTGGTGATCGCAATTTCCCGGCGATTTCTCAGCCAAACGTGAAGAACAAACAGAGCTATTTCGCCTACAAAAAAAATATTTTGGGAAAAAGTGAACTTTGGCTGTCTACCTGGGAGTCTCGTGAGTGAAAACATCTGAAGTTCATCAAAGGTAAACGATTTAATTTGTTTGCTTTTCTGATTTCCGTGACAAGTTTGCCTGCTGCTAGCAAGGCATAATGCTATGATAAACTTACACAAATACTTGTCTAGCGTTGGCTGTAAAGCATATTTTGAAAATCGGAGATGACAGGGTGATTAACAAAGGGCTATGCTGTGTTCCAATATATTTCACTTGTGATTTTCATGAATAGGAAGATTTTCTAGGAAGATTTATGTCCGTAGCATTATGCAAATTAGTGTCAGATGATGATAACGGTCCAGTTCACGGGCTGGTCGTCACTACAGGGTAATGTGTGAAAGTTAAGTATTTCTAAAGAATATTTTTGAATTCCCTGCGCCACCTTTTCAGCTGAATGAGGGGGGTGGAGTTCCCCTCAGACCATAACAGGTTTAACATAAATCTTCAATAATGTTCCAACCGGAGAATTATTTTGTCTGTAGAAATGCGATGGAATGCAGCTACCTCTGACGTGAGTGCGTGTGATCAGCTCATGCCACTCTGGCAGACCTCTGACTCATTCAGCTCCCATTCTCCCCTCCTTCACAGAAAGAAGCATCAAAAAAAGGTTCTAAAGACCTGTTGCCATCTAGTGGAAGCCCTAGGAAGTGCAATATGACCACATAGACACTGTATATTCGATAGGCAATGACTTGAAAAACTACAAATCTAAGGTTTCCCACTTCCTGGTTGGATTTTTTTCTCAGGTTTTTGCCTGCCATATGAGTTCTGTCATACCCAGAGATATCATTCAAACAGTTTTAGAAACTTCAGAGTGTTTTCTATCTAAATCTACGAATAATATGCTTATATTAGCAACTGGTCCTGAGTAGCAGGCAGTTTACTCTGGGCACCTTATTAATCCAAGCTACTCAATACCCCCCCAGTCCCAAAGAAGTTAAAAACAGGCTGTTTCAGTGAGATGTTGTGTTTTACACTGTATGTTTGACTTATGTTGAACTTGTTGTCCAAAGATGGAGCTATCGGGATTTTGTTAGATATTTTTTACGGTGTTTTGAGAAGATGCCCTTAATTTTCTTTGCTGCTTATAAACTGAACTTTTCAGTTTCACTTTGGAGTGACTTTTAGTCAAAAAATAATTAACATGCACCAATATGCACACATCTACCTCATTCTTTGTCTGTTTCTCCTTATGAACTACCTCATTTTGTAATAAAATGCATTAGAGTGCCCAGTCATTGTTAGAACAACTCTTTTTTTATTTTTATACAGATATATAGCCTTCATTACTGTGATTTAGACCGGTGTATTTCATTGAACATTGAATATCAGTGAATGGATATTTGTCATTCCAAAGTGCTGAAACTTAAAAAAAAATGGACATTTTTTAAACGCATGCCTTTTGCCTTTGTCACTGATGCAAATGGTCTCTTGCTCCTTAGTTACACATCTTTAGCATATACTTTATTTCCCTATACATTTTTGGAAATACAAACACTAAAGTAGAGAATGGCAGCATTTCATCTTGTGCTTGGATTAATAATTATGTGGAACCTTGTCCATAATAAATTATGGACAAAGTTCTACATAATTGAGTAATGTCATCAATAAAATAATGTTAATTATTAAGTAGTGATCAGGTTTAGGGTTCAAATCCATTTTGAAGCTACACATTTAATTAAAATAAAATTACAATGCATTTACTTGAACAAATGATATTTTCCTGATAAAAGAAAATAAGTCAACTGAAGAAGAAAAAACACCATTTAACATGTTTCATTCATGTGGAACCAATGTATACATTTGAATTAAGCAAATTCATAGCACCATTTTTTTCAGTGCAGATACTTTTGAAAAACTAGATGATGACTTTTGATTTCAGAAAGGATGTTTGCAGAAAAAAATCTTTGACACTTCTGTTTTCTCAATGACATTCAAATCGGCATTGAAAAAAGGCGTGAGTTTAAGTTTATTCCACCTGAGCGTGTCTGACAACAAGTCAGAGACCACTATGATACACCAAATGTGTTTGATGGATTGCAGGGAAAGAGCAGGAATAGTCTTTTGTAGGCTACAGTCCAAACTATGTCTTCCAATGGTGCAACGTCTGTTGGCATCCAAAGATTATCCAACTTGAATAAACGCTCGGAGGTAAGGATGAGAGCAGTGGTGTAGCCTACAGCGATACGGATATCACTTATTATTGATATCTACAGTGCATTGATGTGAATCATACTGCTGCTCTCTCATTTAGATATTTGCGCCTTACCGATTGTGTTTGCTATGGATGGCTGTTTATAAATCTAAATGTGTATTTGAATCCAATAATGGTTGAATTCAAGAAGTTTAACTACGATATAGGGGGCGCTCTTTTAATTTTTGGATAAAAAAACATTCCCGTTTTTAAACAAGATTTTCTCACGAAAAGATGCTCGACTATGCATATAATTGACAGCTTTGGAAAGAACACTCTGACGTTTCCAAAATTGCAAAGATATTGTCTGTGAGTGCCACAGAACTAATGCTACAGGCAAAACCAAGATGAAATTTCATACAGGAAGTGCCCCAGATTTTGAATGCGCTGTGTTCCAATGTCTCCTTATATGGCTGTGAATGCGCCAGGAATGAGCCTACACTTTCTGTCGTTTCCCCAAGGTGTCTGCAGCATTGTGACTTATTTGTAGCCATATCATTGGAAGATTGACCATAAGAGACTACATTTACCAGGTGTCCGCTTGGTGTCCTCCGAAATTATTGCGTAATCTCCAGCTGCGTGCATTTTTCCATTTGGTTCAGAGGAGAAACCAAACTGCCACGAATGACTTATCATCGAATAGATATGTGAAAAACACCTTGAGGATTGATTCTAAACAACGTTTGCCATGTTTCTGTCGATATTATGGAGTTAATTTGGAAAAAAAGTTTGGCATTGTAATGACTGAATTTTCGGGGGTTTTTCTTCGCCAAACGTGATGAACAAAACGGAGCGATTTCTCCTACACAAATTATATTTTTGGAAAAACTGAACATTTGCTATCTGAGTCTCCTCATTGAAAACATCTGAAATTCTTCAAAGGTAAATTATTTTATTTGAATGCTTTTCTTGTTTTTGTGAAAATGTTGCCTGCTGAATGCTCTGCTTAATGCTATGCTAGCTATCAACTCTTACACAAATGCTTGTGTAGCTATGGTTGAAGAGCATATTTTGAAAATCTGAGATGACAGTGTTAATAAAAGGCTAAGCTTGTGAGCCAACATATTTATTTCATTTAATTTGTGATTTTCATGAATAGTTAACATTGCGTTATGGTAATGAACTTGAGGCTATGATTACGCTCCCGGATACGGGATTGCTCGACGCAAGAAGTTAAGCTGTCTATCATTGTTTTTGAAACCAGTGGACAGCCAATGAAAAATGCGCTCTTACTACAGCTGCATAGTGTGGATTCCAGCCTATGGAATAAGTGTCTTTGAGCAATAAATCTAATTCGGGCTGATAAAAAATAAAAAAATCCATAAGCCTAATGGACACATGATCAAACTAGTTGCTACATCCATTTTTGGACTTATAAATGATACATTATTCTATAAAGATATAATTTAATAATATTATTATATGTTGTAGAAAGCGATGAGTTAGAAGAAGCCTATACTACCAACCCATAAAGTAAAATTTAACATCCATCTGGCCAGCTATGTAAACTTTAACATTGATTTATCCTGCAATGGATGTCATTCAATTGGTAACATACATTTTTGTCTTCTTCGAATGCCTCTTAAGGGGAAAGTAATCAAAAAGTAACTAAATGTAGATTACATTACTGAGTTGTGGTAATCCAAAAGTTACGTTACTGATTACAATTTGACAGGTAACTAGTAACTGTAACTGTACATTTAACATTTCAATAAAATAGCAATACACTGCTCAAAAAAATAAAGGGAACACTTAAACAACACAATGTAACTCCAAGTCAATCACACTTCTTTGAAATCAAACTGTCCACTTAGGAAGCAACACTGATTGACAATACATCTCACATGTTGTTGTGCAAATGGAATAGAAAACAGGTGGAAATTATAGGCAATTAGCAAGACACCCCCAATACAGGAGTGGTTATGCAGGTGGTGACCAGACCACTTCTCAGTTCCTATGCTTCCTGGCTGATGTGTTGGTCACTTTATAATCTACAACACACTTGTCTACAACACACTTGGCTCAGGTCGTGCAGCTCATCCAGGATGGCACATCAATGCGAGCTGTGGCAAGAAGGTTTGCTGTGTCTGTCAGCGTAGTGTCCAGAGCATGGAGACGCTACCAGGAGACAGGCCAGTACATCAGGAGACGTGGAGGAGGCCGTAGGAGGGCAACAACCCAGCAGCAGGACCGCTACCTCCGCCTTTGTGCAAGGAGGAGCAGGAGGAGCACTGCCAGAGCCCTGCAAAATGACCTCCAGCAGGCCACAAATGTGCATGTCTGCTCAAACGGTCAGAAACAGACTCCATGAGAGTGGTATGAGGGCCCGACGTCCACAGGTGGGCGTTGTGCTTACAGCCCAACACCGTGCAGGACGTTTGAAATTTGCCAGAGAACACCAAGATTGGCAAATTCGCCACTGGTGCCCTGTTCTCTTCACAGATGAAAGCAGGTTCACACTGAGCACGTGACAGACGTGACAGAGTCTGGAGACTCCGTGGAGAACGTTCTGCTGCCTGCAACATCCTCGAGCATGACCGGTTTGGCGGTGGGTCAGTCATGGTGTGGGGTGGCATTTCTTTGGGGGGGCCGCACAGCCCTCCATGTGCCTGCCAGAGGTAGCCTGACTGCCATTAGGTACCGAGATGAGATCCTCAGACCCCTTGTGAGACCATATGCTGGCCTGGGTTCCTCCTAATGCAAGACAATGCTAGAACTCATGTGGCTGGAGTGTGTCAGCAGTTCCTGCAAGAGGAAGTTGTAGGGAATCGTACAGGCACGTGGAGGCCACACACACACTACTGAGCCTCATTTTGACTTGTTTTAAGGACATTACATCAAAGTTGGATCAGCCTGTAGCGTGGTTTTCCACTTTAATTTTGAGTGTGACTCCAAATCCAGACCTCCATGGGTTGATAAATTTGATTTCCATTGATAATTTTTGTGATTTTGTTGTCAGCACATTCAACTATGTAAAAAAAGTAAAACATAAGAATATTTAATTCATTCAGATCTAGGATGTGTTAGTGTTCCCTTTATTTTTTTGAGCAGTGTATATTTACATATATTGGGTAAATGTATTTATCAAATACATAAATAAATCAAATATATTTTTTAAATGTATGTGTAAAATACAAACTTGCACCTCATTAACCCTGATGGTAATGTTTTGCTCTATGGACCTGCCTTGGCGCATTAGGTCCCCAACATGGGCTTTGCATGACAGTTGGATCATTAGTTGAAAATATATTATGCAGCTGTTATCCTATTCCTTGAAGTATACCTGTCACTTATGAAACACAGTAAAAGTACATGTTTATTTTGAAAAACATGTGAACCATAAACTCATAATCTAAATAACTTCACAGATCTTCATTGTAAAGGGTTTAACCTCTAGCGACGAGCAATCCCGATTCCGGGAACGTAATCACAGCCTCAAGCACGTTACCATAACGCAACGTTTCCTATTCATGAAAATCGTAAATGAAACTAAATAAATATTCAAACACAAGCTTAGCCTTTTGTTAACAACACTATCATCTCAGATTTTCTAAATATGCGTTACAGCCAACGCCAGACAAGCATTTGTAAGTTTATCATGGCATAATGCTATGCTAGGCTGTGCTGGCAGCAGGCAACATTTTCACAAAAATAAGAAAAGCAACCAAATTAAATAATTTACCTTTGAAGAACTTCAGATGCTTTCACCGGGGAGACTCCTAGTTAGATAGCAAATGTTCCTTTTTTCCCAAAATATTATTTGTGTAGGAGAAATCGCTCTGTTTTGTTCATCACTTTTGGCTTAGAAAAAAAAAAATTAATTCATTACAACGCCAAACTTTTTTCCAAATTAACTCCATAATATTGGCAAACGTAGTTTAGAATCATCCTCTGGGTGTTTTTCACATCTATTCGATGATAAATCCTTCGTGGCAGTTGGGTTGTCCTCAGTAGCAAACAGAAAAGTACTTGCAGCTGGAGATTACGCAATAATTGCAACGGAGGACACCAAGCGACCACCTGGTAAATGTAGTCTCTTAGGGTCAATCTTCCAATGATATGCCTACAAATACGTCACAATGCTGCAGACACCTTGTGGAAAAGGTAAGCTGACTCCTAGCTCCTCCACAGCCATTTTAAGGAGTCATTGCCATGAGGCGGTTTCAAAAAATGCGGCAAAAAATGGTCGAGCATCTTTGTGACAAAATATCTTATTTAAAACGGGAACGTTTTTCATTAAAAAATTAAAAGAGCGCCCCCTATATCGAAGAAGTTAAACACTGTTTCCCATGCTTGTTCAATGAACCATAAACAATTAATGAACATGCACCTGTGGAACGGTCGTTAAGACACTAACAGCTTACAGACTGTATGCAATTAAGGTCACAGTTATGAAAATGTAGGACAATAAAGAGGCCTTTCTACTGACTCTGAAAAATAAAAGAAAGATTCCCAGGGTCCCTGGTCATCTGTGTGAACGTGCCTTAGGCATGCTGCAAGGAGGCATGAGGACTGCAGATTTGGCCAGGAAAATAACTTGCAATGTCCGTACTGTGAGACGCCTAAGACAGCGCTAAAGGGAGAAAGGACGGACAGCTGATCGTCCTCACAGTGGCAGACCACGTGTAAAACACCCGCACAGGATCGGTACATCCGAACATCACACCTGCAGGATAGGTACAGGATGGCAACAACAACTGCTCGAGTTACACCAGGAATGCACAATCCCTCCATCAGTGCTCAGACGGTCCGCAATAGGCGGAGAGAGCATTGGTTGCATCACTGCCTGTTACGGCAATTGCTCGGCCTCTGACCGGAAGGCACTACAGAGGGTAATGCATCACTGGGGCTAAGCTGCCTGCCATCCAGAACCTCTACACCAGGCCCTAAAAATTGTCAAAGACCCCAGCCACCCCAGTCATAGACTGTTCTCTCTACTACCGCATGGCAAACGGTACCGGAGTGCCAAGTCTAGGACAAAAAGGCTTCTGAACAGTTTTTACCCTCAAACCATTAGACTCCTGAACAGGTAATCAAATGGCTACCCGGACAATTTGCATTGTGTGCCCCCACCAACCCCCCCCAACCCCTCTTTTTACACTGCTGTTACTCTGTTTACCATGTATGCATAGTCACTTTAACTATACATTCATGTACATACTACCTCAATTGGGCCGACCAACCAGTGCTCCTGAACATTGGCTAACCGGCCTATCTGCATTGTGTCCATAGTGTATGCATAGTCACTTTAACCATATCTACATGTACAGACTACCTCAATCAGCCTGACTAACCAGTGTCTGAATATAGCCTGAATATACTTTTATAGCCTCGCAACTGTATATAGCCTGTCTTTTTACTGTTTTTTATTTCTTTACTGACATATTATTCACCTAATACCTTTTTTTAAAACTATTGGTTAGAGCCTGTAAGTAAGCATTTCACTGTAAGGTCTATCTATACCTGTTGTATTCAGCGCACATGACAAATAAACTTTGATTTGAGAGAGGCTGGACTGAGGGCTTGTAGGCCTGTTGTAGGGCATGTCCTCACCAGACATCACCGGCAACAACATCGCCTATGGGCACAAACCCACCGTCGCTGGACCAGACAGGACTGGCAAAATGTGATCTTCACTGAAGAGTCGCTGTTTTGTCTCACCAGGGGTTATGGTCAGACTCGTGTTTATCGTCGAAGGAATGAGCGTTACACCGAGGCTTGTACTCTGGAGCGGGATCGATTTTGTGGTGGAGGGTCCGTCATAGTCTGGGGCGGTGTGTCACAGCATCATCGGACTGAGCTTGTTGTCATTGCAGGCAATCTCAATGCTGTGCATTACAGGGAAGACATCATCGTCCCTCATGTGGTAACCTTCCTGCAGGCTCATCCTGACATGACCCTCCAGCATGACAATGCCACCAGCCATACTGCTCGTTCTGTGCGTGATTTCCTGCAAGACAGGAATGTCAGTGTTCTGCCATGGCCAGCGAAGAGCCCAGATCTCAATCCCATTGAGCATGTCTGGGACCTGTTGGATCGGAGGGTGAGGGCAAGGGCCATTCACCCCAGAAATGTCCAGGAACTTGCAGGTGCCTTGGTGGAAGAGTGGGGTAACATCTCACAGCAAGAACTGGCAAATCTGGTGCAGTCCATGAGGAGGAGATTCACGACAGCACTTAATGCAGCTGGTGGTCACACCAGATAGTGAGTGTTACTTTTGATTTTGACCACCCTTTTTTCAGGGACACATTATTCCATTTCTTTTAGTCACATGTTTGTGGAATTTGTTCAGTTCATGTCTCAGTTGTTGAATGTTGTTATGTTCATAAATACAGGACGTTTCTTTTTGCTGAGTTTATCTGTAAATATATTTTTTACAAGCTGTCAATCACATTTTGAAAGGTACCTGAGCCCCGATCCCGGCCCGCCTCCAATTGACAGAGTGGATGTAAAAATGTAACATTTCTTCAGATTAAGGAGAAGAACTCTGTCACAGTCAAAAACCTTTCTCAATGATAGTGGCATTTTTTAAAATTAAATATTGCTAACATTGATTTCAAATGAAAAAGGAATAGAGAGGAAGAAGATGATTTGATCAGAAGTGTGACTGACGAAGGTAAGAACTGTTTTGGAAATTATAGTTTTGGGTTAATATGTCATGCCTTAAGGATCGGACCCTTTAAAAATATTTTTTTTGCCTAAAATGACATACGCAAATATGTATCTCAGGACCTGAAACAAGGATATGCATTTTTTTAACCCCTTTCCCTCCCCAATTTAGTGGTATCCAATTGTTTTATCTATCTTGTCTCATTGCTACAACTCCCGTACCGGCTCGAGAGAAGACATGCGTCCTCCAATACACAACCCAACCAAGCCGCACTGCTTCTTAACACAGCTCCATCCAACCCGGAAGCCAGCCGCACCAATGTGTCGGAGGAAACACTGTGCACCTGGGAAACTTGGTTAGTGCGCACTGCGCCCAGCCCGCCACAGGAGACAATGGTGCCCGATGAGACAAGGATTTCCCTACCGGCCAAACCTGCACAACACTAGGCCAATTGTGTATCGCCGCACAGACCTCCCGGTCGTGGCCGGTTACGACAGAGCCTGGGCGCAAACCCAGAGTCTCTGGTGGCACAGCTGGCGCTGCAGTACAGCACCCTTAACCACTGCGCCACCCAGGAGGACTGGATATGCATATTCTTGATACCATTTGAAAGGAAACACTTTGAAGTTTGTTGAAATTTGAAATCAATGTAGGAGAATATAACACATTAGATCTGTTAAAAGACAATACAAACAAAAAAACGTTTTTTCTTCTTTGTATCGTCTTTGAAATGCAAGAGAATGGCCATACAATAAGATAGTAGCCTAGGTGTAATTTAGAGTTATTCCAAGTGCAAAGTTTCAGGCTGATCCAGTGGAGAATTACCTCACTACACAACATTTTGCCTCATGTCTGCCAGGAGTTTGCCCAGATGTGCTGAATTGGTCAATTTATAAATTTTCAAGCACATAACTATGGAGAACATATACAAAAATGCTATAGTAATCAAACATTTAAGTTTACACACTCCCAGGAATGTCATTCATGATGGATCATTAGCTTCTCTACAGAAAAGACACATCTAGATGGCAGGGAGGGGTCATTGTGGACCCAGAGATAGCAGAGGGGTCAAACTGTAGAACTCAGTTCCTACATTAGATTTTTTCAAACAAAACTACACTAAATTTGATCTCTGGGACCCTGAGGATGACAAAGCAGAGCAAGATTACTGAATGTAAGTACATTATTTACCTTCAGAGGTGAATTTATAAAACCAGTTGCCGTTAGAAGTGTTTTTTTTTTTTTGCACTATCCTCAAACAATAGCATCATATTTTTTTCTGTAATAGTTGCTGTAAATTGGACACTGCAGTTAGATTAACAAGAATTTGAGATTTCTGCCCATAAAAGATATGTCTATGTCCCGGAAGGTTGGCTGTTGTATATGTTTTCTAATCACATTATCGCATATTGAGCAACAACCATCCCGGTATAGGGACACCGATCCTGTGGTTTTAATATAATATAATTGAATTACTAATAGTTATTGTTAAATGTTATGCGCCACCTAGCTAGTTCGGTTGTCGAGCAAAGTGCGGGTTGAGTTTATCTTACAGCAAGAAAGTTAGAACTGGCGAGATTATTTTTGTCAAAAATATTGTCATTATTTTCCCCCTCTTGCAGCTGCCTATGGACAGTCACCTGCAAATCTAAGTTAGTCTTTTGTATGACTTAGCTAAATGTAAATGGGCTTGCTAACACATAATACACATCAGGTTGCCCTCCCAAAATAGTTCACTTGGACACAAGAAAAGTCCATGTGTTATCTTTTTAATCATGTTCATATATCATGAAACCTGCACTGCCATTCAATTTTGTGTATTGTAAACAGCTAAAGTTCACCAAAGCAAAATGCCTTTAGTTGACTCTAAAATGTTGTGTTCTATACCCATTTGAAGAGAAACAAGTTATGTGTTTGATAAGATTAAAGATTCTCTCAGGGTCCCTATTTAGATTTAGGGGACCTACATGGGTCCCCAACCCCAAGTTTGGGAACCATTGTACTATTAACTTCTCAATGATTGCTTCCTCTGTCTGTCTCCTGCATTGCAGCCTGATTCACCACTGTCTCTACTCTGTGTAAAGAAAACTTATTTGGATGTGAGAATTAATAGTAGCCTATTTTTCTGTTTAGACTATAGTCAGGCGTGAAAGTCCAGTAGGCGGTATGGTCCAGTGAGGCATCCATCCTAGCAAAAGCGATGAGGGCACACTGTATATGTAAAACATGAGCCTATCACAATAATTAAATCAAATGTCAAGAATACTGTAGGCTATTACACCATTATTTATCATTACCATGTGTCAGAGGCATGAAACGTTTGCAAAAGGACTTGAAATGTGTGGTATAGCCTACAATAGAACATTGCCATTTTTCCAAGGCAGAGATGAGTGGCCAACACTGAGACGCACAAACAGACAGAAGTGGAAGCATAAATTCTGGCCTAATGACAATCGCCAAATGTCATTACAATTTTAAATGTTTTGTGTAACAGATGTCTCTTTTCATTCACCACTGGTTGGAGGCTGGGAATATGTTGCGAGTGGATGAGCGTATGCGGGTAGCCTAGTAAAGAAGCCATTTGAAGTGATTGACAATCAATCAGGAACTGGTTGTGTTCATGCCACAATAAAAGGTCATATATTTTAAAAGTTAAATGACAAATCTTTACGATTAGGCCCACAGAGATCCTATTGCATTTATTACACGTAAGCGTCAGTGACTATTTACCAGTTGTAAACTCATTTTCCGAGAGTGTGTTTGACATGGCTGTTTGACACGGCAGGAGTCGATGGAAGTTTAAACATTGTCTTTTGTCCGGCATATCACAAACCCACTGTCACTCGGTTGGTCTGGGCTGAGGTAGAGCTTGCCATTGAACAGAGTGGTGAATGAATGCGCTGCTAACAAAGCAAATCCGGGGGGAGCAGGAAAACATAACGAGCATACCTGAATCACGTTCGCAGAGAGACAGGCGTGATTAGAATTCTGACCAATAATATTATCATTCTAAGCATTGACCAATGCTGGGAACTCTCAATAGTACGTGGGTATACGATAATTAACCAAATGAAAAGTGAGTAAACGCTATTTCACAAATTAAAAAGTGCTTTGTCTTGGCAGTTGCATCCAGGACCTTGACCCGGTTTTCGATGACATTGATGGCTAAGGGATCTCTTACCGCATCATACTTTTGGGAATGGCTCAGTCCAGCTCATTCTTACTGGGCAACCTGTCTTGATCATCACACAACGAACTTCCAACAGCAGCATTCCCCTGCTAAATTACCACATTCATTATTCATCAAGGATTTCTGTCATAATCGATTTTGTCCAAGGGGCCTTCATCGCACACTGTGTTCTTAATCCCTACCTCGAGAGACTCTGAACTTTGTCATATCTAATTAGTCAGCTGGAGTCAGCTGCATTAAGACAGCCTCTCCAACCTCCCCATTATATGCATGTTAATCTGGCCAGCCTGTGCTTTTGAATTCCATAACTGCCTCTACGTATTTCCAACATGGCCAGTCATATGATCTTCCCTGACAGCGGAGTCATGAAGAGTGTGATGGGAGTTGCAGGGCTCCAGCACTCCAAAATCACTGAGTGGGTATTTCTCCAGAGGATTGTGAGTGTGTTTATGATGGAGCAGCTTCTCAACCAGAATGGAGGTTGCTGTGTGTCATTCATTCACACTGAATTAGACTCCATAATGTGATAATGTTAACTCCTTACAGCCACCAGGAAGACTTCAATTATGCTTTGTAAATGTTCTTGTGGATACACAATCAGTGAGAGCTCGTTCCTGTCACGGTGACAGGAACAATCTGCATCTCCTCACATTCTCCTGAACCGTTTGACTCAGAGGTAATTTAACTTTTTTTGTGAAAACTGAAGATTTACTCAGGTTTATAGAAAGGACAATTTAAGTATCACTCACATACAATATCACATAATCCGATAATGAGATAGAATAGGTTATATATTAATCACTAGTGGGAGTTTAACCATACTAGCGGGAGTAAGATTTACACACACTCTAAAGAGAGGTTATGCTTTAGCAGGTGAAGCATTATGTCTGAGATCACCACTGTTTGTGAACGTGTAGTTACATTCAAAAAGAAATACAATATACAGTACATTCAGAAAATATTCACACCTTGACTTTGTCCACATTTTGTTACCATCCAGCCTTACACTACAATATCAAATCAAAGTTTATTTGTCACGTGCGCTGAATACAACAGGTGTAGTAGACCTTACTGTCACGCCTTGGTCATTGTATTTTGTGTTTTCGTTATATTTTTGGTCAGGTCAGGGTGTGACATGGGTTTATGTTGTTGTATTTCATATTGGGGTTTTTGTATTATTGGGATTGCGGCTGAGTAGGGGTGTTGTATGGGCTTGGCTGCCTGAGGCGGTTCTCAATCAGTCAGGTGATTCTCGTTGTCTCTGATTGGGAACCGTATTTAGGTAGCCTGGTTTCGCTGTGTATTTTGTGGGTGATTGTTCCTGTCTCTGTGTAGTTTCACAAGATAGGCTGTAATTAGGTTTCACGTTCTGTTTGTTGTTTTTGTATTGTATAGTTATTTCATGTATCGCAATCTATTCATTAAAGAACATGAGTAACAACAACGCTGCATTTCGGTCCGACTCTCTTTTTATTTATTTATTTATTTGGTCAGGCCAGGGTGTGAGTTATTGTGGTGTGTTTTTTGTCTTGGGGTTTTGTGGGGTGTCTACGTAGTCTATGGCTGCCTGAGGCGGTTCTCAGTCAGGTGATTATCGTTGTCTCTGATTGGGAGCCATATTTAGGCAGCCATATTCTGTGAGTGTTTCGTGGGTGATTGTTCCTGTCTTTGTGTTTGCACCAGATAGGGCTGTTTCGGTTTTCGTTATTTCATTTAGTTAATTTTGTAATTTCTGTATGTTTAGTTTTTCCTTCATTAAAATATCATGAATCACCATCACGCTGCATTTTGGTCCGACTCTCTTTCAACAGACTAACGCCGTTACAGAATCACCCACCACCACAGGACCAAGTGGCGTGGTAACAGGCAGGAGCAGCGCGACAAGAATTTCTGGACTTGGGAGGAAATCCTCGACGGGAGAGGACCCTGGGCTAAACCAGGGGAGTGTAGCCGCGCCAAGGTGCAGCGAGAGAAGGACTGGACCGGCAAGATAGAACAGCACACGTCTGTAAGACGAGGGGGGCGGTCTGTGCATATTTGTAAACAGCTGGTGCACGAAATCTAAGGAAGTCTCTAGATTTTGCTCGCCTGAAGTAGAGTATATTGTGATAAATAGCAGGCCACACTACTTGCCTAGAGAGATTAGATAGATACATTAATTGCATTTCCTCATCAATCTACACACAATACCCCATAATGACAAAGCAAAAACAGGTTATCATTTTTTTTTTGCAAATGTATCAAAAATAAAAAAAGAAAACCCTCATTTACATACGTATTCAGATCCTTTGCTATGAGACTCGAAATTGAGCTCAGGTGCATCCTGTTTCCATTGATCATCCTTGAGATGTTTCTACAACATGATTGGAGTCCACCTGTGGTAAATTCAATTGATTGGACATGATTTGGAAAGGCACACACCTGTCTATATAAGGTCCCACAGTTGACAGTGCATGTCAGAGCAAATACCAAGCCATGAGGTCGAAAGAATTGTCCGTAGAGTTCCGAGACAGGATTGTGTCGAGGTACAATTCTGGGGAAGGGTTGCAAAACATTTCTGCAGCATCGAAGGTCCCCATGAACACAGTGGCCTCCATCATTCTTCAATAGAAGACGTTTGGAACCACCAAGACTCTTCTTAGAGCTGCCCCCCGGCCAAACTGAGCAATTGGGGTTGAAGGGCCTTGGTCAGGGAGGTGACCAAGAACCAGATGGTCACTTTGACAGAGCTCTAGAATTCCTCTGTGGAGAGAACCTTACAAAAGGACAACCATCTCTGTAGCACTCCACCATTCAGGCCTTTACAGTAGAGTGGCCAGATGGAAGCCACTCCTCAGTAAAAGGCATGAGAGCCCGCTTGGAGATTTATTAAAAGGCAGCTAAAGGACTCTGACCATGAGAAACAAGATTCGCTGATCTGATGAAACCTAGATTGAACTTTTTGGTCTGAATGCCAAGTGTCACGTCTGGAGGAAACCTGGCTCCATCCCTGTGGTGGCAGCATCATGCTGTGGGGATGTTTTTCAGCGGCAGGGACTGGGACACTAGTCAGGATCGAGGGAAAGATGAACGGTGCAATGTACAGAGTTCCTTGATGAAAACCTGCTCCAGAGCACTCAGGACCTGAGAGTGGGGCATAGGTTCACCTTGTAACAGGACCACAACTCTAATCCCACAGCCAAGACAAAGTAGGAGTGGCTTCGGGACAAGTCTCTGAATGTCCTTGAGTAGCCCAGCCAGAGCCCGGACTTGAACCCGATCAAACATCTCTGGAGAGACTTGAAAATTGCTGTGCAGCGACGCTCCTCATCCAACCTGACAGAGCTTGAGAGGATCTGCAAATAAGAATGGGAGAAAGTCCCCAAATACAGGTGTGCCAAGCTTGTGGCGCCATATCCAAGAAGACACTATGCTGTAATCTCTGCCAAAAGTGCTCAAAGTACTGAGTAAAGGGCCTGAATTATTATGTAAATGTGATATTTAATATTTTTTATTCTTAATTTGCAACAAAATTTACTAAAATAGTTTTTACTTTGTCTTTATGGGGAATTATGTGTCGACTGATGATTAAAAAAAAATGCTGTTTACATTTTTTTAGAATAAGGCTGTACCGTAACAAAATGTAGAAAAGGTCAAGGGGTCTGAATTACTTTCCAAAGGCACGATAGCCACAAAAAACTAAGCCTACAGCGCCTTTAGAAAACAGTGCCTTCAGAAAGCATTCACACCCGTTGACTTTTTTCAGATTTAGTTTTGTTACAGCCTGAACTTAAAATAGATTAAATTGAGATTTTGTGTCTCTGGCCTACACGCAATACCCCATAATGTCAAAGTGGAATCATTCCTTTACAATTTGATATAGATTAGTTAAAAATGAAAAGCTGAAATGTCTTGAGGATTCAACCCCTTTGTTGTGGCAAGCCTTAAGCTTAAATCTGTTCAGGAGTAAAAATGTGCTAAACAAGTCACATAATAAATTAAATGGACTCACTTTGTGCAATAATAGTGTTTAACATTATTTTGGAATGACTACCTCATCTCTGTACCCCTGTAAGGTCCCTGAGTTGAGAAGTGAATTAAACCACAAAAAACAGGTAGTTTTTCCAATGCCTCGCTAAGGACACCTTATGTTAAACATTCTAATCTTTTGTGAAACAGTACAGCACAGTTGAAAAATATATGTCAATTAGGCTAGGTGGGAGGGGTTCAGGGTAGCTGAAGGGTGGGACTAAAAATAAATAAACAAATTTAAAAAAGAGAACTAATGTAAAATGTACAGTCTCCGTAAAATGTATACTGAACCAATATATAAACGCAACAATTTCAATGATTTTACTGAGTTACAGTTCATAGAAGTAATCAGTCAATTTAAATCAATTCAATGGGTCCTAATCTATGGATTTCACATGAATGGGCAGGGGCGCCAACTTTGGTGGGCGTAGGCCCACCCATTTGGGAGCCAGGCCCACCCACTGGAGAACCAGGTCCAGCCAATAAGAATTTGTTTTCCCCCACAAAATGGCTTTATTACAGACAGAAACATTCCTCAGCTCCACCACTCCCCCCTCAGATGATCCCGCAGGTGAAAAAGCCAGATGTGGAGGTCCTGCGCTGGGGTGATTACACATGATCAGTGGTTGTGAGGCTAGTTGGATGTACTGCGAAATTCTCTAAAATGTTGTTGGAGGTGGCTTATGGTAGAGAAATGAACATTACATTCTCTGGCAAATGCTCTGCTGGACATTCCTGCAGTCAGCATGCCAATTGAACTGTAGTGTAGTTAAGCACACACTAATTCCTAGAGGAAAACCTGGTTCAGTCTGCTTTCCAACAGTCACTGGGAGAAAAATTCACCTTTCAGGAGGACAACAACCTAAAACACAAGGCTAAAGTTACACTGGAGTTGCTTACTAAGATGACATTGAATGTTCCTGAGTGACCTAGCTAGTGTTGAATTAAATTGGCTTGAAAATCTATGGCAATAATTTAAAATGGCTGTCTAGCAATGATCAACAACCAATCATTTTTGTCTCAAAGAATTGAAGAAATAAATAATTAGAAAATATTGTACAACTCAGGTGTGTAACTGTCTTAAAGACTTACCCAGAAATATTCACAGCTTTGGATATACTTCTAAAAACATGTTTATACTTTGTCAGTATGAGGTATTGTGTGTAGATGGGTGAGGAAAAACATATTTATTCACCTCATAATGTAAGATACTCATTCAAGTTAAAAATATATATATTTTTACTATTTCTAGATTTTTTAAAATAACACATGGAATCATGTAGTAACCCAAAAAATGTTAAACAAATAAAAATACATTTTAGATTCTTCAAAGTAGCCACCCTTTGCCTTGATGACAGCTTGGCACACTTATGGCATTATCTCATCCAGCTTTGTTGGAGAATGCTTTTCCAACAGTCTTGAAGGGATTCCATCATATGCTGAGCACTTTTCCTTCAGTCTCCGGTCCAACTCATCCCGAAACCATCTCAATTTGGTAGAGGTCGGGTGATTGTGGAGGCCAGGTTATCTGATGCAGTACTATATCACTCTCCTTATTGGTCAAATAGCCCTTACACGGCCTGGAGGAGTGTTTGGCCATTGTTCTGTAGAAAAATAAATGATTGTCCCACTAAGTGTAAACTAGGTGGGATGGCGTATCACTGCAGAATGCTGTGGTATCCATGCTGCTTAAGTGCGCCTTGAATTCTAAATAAATCACTGGCAGTGTCACCAGCAAAGCACCCCTACACCATCACACATCCTCCTCCATCCTTCACAATGGGAACCTCACATGCGTAGATCATCCATTCACCAACTCTGTGTCTCACAAAGACTTGGCAGTTGGAACCAAAAATCTCAAAGGACAGATTTCCACCAGTCTAATGTCCATTGCGCATGTTTCTTGGCCCATGCAAGTCTCTTCTTATTATTGGTGTCCTTTAGTAGTGGTTTCTCTGCAGTAATTTGACCATGAAGGCCTGATTTACACAGGCTCCTCTGAAAAGTTGAGTTGTGTGTGTTACTTGAACTCAGTGTAGCATTCTCTTTGCTTATTTGAGCTGTTCTTGCCATAATATGGACCTGGTATTTTACCAAATAGGGCTGTCTTCTGTATACCACCCCTACCTTGTCACAAGACAACTGATTAATAATAATAATATAATATATATGCCATTTAGCAGACGCTTTTATCCAAAGCGACTTACAGTCATGTGTGCATACATTCTACGTATGGGTGGTCCCGGGAATCAAACCCACTACCCTGGCGTTACAAGCGCCATGCTCTACCAACTGAGCTAAGCAGATTGGTTCAAACACATTAAGATTAAAAGAAATTCCACAAATGTGACTCTCAAACCCGGATCCTTGTGACTCTCAAACCCGGATCCGGGAGCGTAATCATCGCCTCAAACGAATTAGCATAACGCAGCGGACATAACTCTTCCTAGAAAATCTTCCTTTTCATGAAAATCACATGAAATATATTGAGACACAGCTTAGCCTTTTGTTAATCATACTGTCATCTCAGATTTTCAAAATATGTTTTACGGCCAACGCTAGACAAGCATTTGTGTAAGTTTATCATGCTCTGCTAGCAGCAGGTAACATTTTCACGAAAATAAGAAAAGCAATCAAATTAATATTATCAATATTATCAATATTATTTTGTAGGCGAAATAGCTCCCGTTTGTTCTTCACGTTTGTCTGAGAAATCGACCGGAAAATGCGGTCACGACAACGCCAAACTTTTTTCCAAATTAGCTCCATAATATCGACAGAAACGTGACAAACGTTGTTTAGAATCAATCCTCAAGGTGTTTTTCACATATCGATGAGTTCTGTTGCACTTACAGACAATATCTTTGCAGTTTTGGAAACGTCAATTTTCTATCCAAAGCTGTCAATTATATGCATAGTCGAGCATCTTGTCGTGACAAAATATCCTGTTTTAAAACGGGAAAGTTTTTTATACAAAAATGAAAATACTGCCCCCTAGTCGCAAAAGGTTAACTTTAACAAGGCACAACTGTTAATTGAAATGCATTCCAGGTGACTACCTTATGAAGCTGGTTGAGAGAATGCCAAGAGTGTGCAAAGCTGTCATCAAGGCATAGGGCAGCTACTTTGAAAAATCTCAAATATAAAATATATTTTGATTTGTTTAACACTTTTTTGGTTACTCTATGATTCCATATGTGTTATTTCATTGTTTTGATATATTCACTATTATTATGTAGAAAATAGTAAAACAATTAAGAAAACCCCTTGAATGAGTAGGTGTGTCCAAACTTTTGACTGGTACTGTAAGTATTCAGACTCTTTACTCAGTACTTTGGTGAAGCACCTTTGGTAAAATGACAGCCTCACGTCTTCTTGGGTATGACGCTACAAGCTTGGCACGCCTGTATTTGGGGAGTTTCTCCCATTCTTCTCTGCAGATCTTCTCAAACTATGTCAGGTTGGATGGGGAGCGTTGCTGCACAGCTATCTTTTACATTTACATTTACATTTAAGTCATTTAGCAGACGCTCTTATCCAGAGCGACTTACAAATTGGTGCATTCACCTTATGGCATCCATTTTAGGTCTCTAGAGGACACGTAATGTCATACAGAGACTTGTCCAGAAGCCACTCATGCATTGTCTTGGCTGTGTGCTTAGGGTCATTGTCCTGTTACAAGGTGAACCTTCACCCCAATCTGAGGTCCTGAGTGCTCTGGAGCAGGTTTTCATCAAGGATCTCTCTGTACTTTGCTCCGTTTAACTCTGCCTCGATTCTGACTAGTCTCCCAGTCCCTGCCACTGAAAAACATCCCCACACCATGATTCTGCCACCCCCATTCTTCACCGTAAGCATGGGGGTGTAGTGTGAATTTTCGAATTTATCATCTACTTTACCAGCTACTAATGTTAGCTAGCTAGCTAACAATACACTATAACTTGAAATATAAACAACTTTGTCAAAATTAGAAACCTGTAATATCTGAAAATGTAGCTAGCAAGACTATCTTACCCATATACATCATAGATGGATGTGTCTTCTGTCATGGATGCCATGTTTGCCCTTAGCTTGAAGATGTAATCTGGAGGCAGGGTTTTTCCCCATCTTCTTAGCTATCATACTCTAATTCTACTGATTTCAAAACTCGGTCCTCCAGGAAAGTGGAGAGCAACACTTATGCAGATCCACTAAGCTATATTTAAAAAAAGCTGTGTTAGACAGGGTTACCTACATATACTAACCAGCTCAAATAGACAGAAGTGCACTATATGGCAGACCAATCCGAACTCATCTCTCAGCATGTCCAGCCCACTCATTATCTCAGCCAATCATGGCAAGCAGGAAGGTTGCTGACTTTTTCTGTGGCTAAACCAACTAGGCTCGTAGTTTAACATTTGTATTCATATTTACAGATGGCATACAAGTTTGTTAATAAAGAACATGAAAGTTCACATGTTCTAGAAGGCATTTCTTCCAAAAACTGCATTAAAAAAAAGATTACGTTCAAATGACTCGTGTGAAGTAGGGACCTGAAACATATGCCTAGCTTCCTGAAATGGGTCACATATTTCATAGAAATCTGGAAACACTTGGCAGTTACTTTTAAATAAGGTAATGTTTTGAGATGTAATGTTATCTGGTGGCTCAAAGAGAGACATGGATTCATGCAATTGATTAGCCATAACCGTTAATAAACAGTTAATAGGTTATTTTTGAAAGCAGTCAATGCTTCCACTTATTGCAATGGTTAAATTGTTAACAGTGACCTATGGATGTCAATAATGGTGCCCTGCTGTTGAATATACAGGTAATTGCCAAAATAAAGGAAACACCAACAAAGTGTCTTAATAGTGCATTGGGCCACCACTAGCCAGATTCATAGATTCTGCAAGTGTCTGGAACTCTATTGGAAGGATGCGACACCATTCTTCCATGAGAAATTCCATAATTTGGTGTTTTGTTGATGGTGGTGGAAAACGCTGTCTCAAGCGCCACTCCAGAATCTCCCATAAGTGTTCAATTGGATTGAGATCTGGTGACTGAGATGGCATATAGCTTACATCATTTTCATGCTCATCAAACCACTCGTGCCCTGTGGATGATTATATGGCCTCCCCAGCATTTATATACAGTACATGACCCTAATTATGATGGATGGGGTGTTAATTGTTTAATTAACTCAGAAACCACACATGTGAGGAAGCACCCGTTTTCAATATACTCTGTATCCCTACTTTACGCAAGTGTTTCCATTATTTTGGCAGTTACCTGTGTGTTGCAATGAAAATAAATGTACATTGACTGTTGGCAAGTGACTGTTTAGGCGTTCACCATCCATAGTGTTGGACACATGGTGCTGGCCTCTAATGAGACTGAGGGTGTCTGTATGTGTCTCCCATTACCCACAGCTGAATTCTAACAAGGGTGAGAGACAATGCTGTCATATCCCCCTCCGTGTGAGTACAACAGTGTCTGCATTCAGGGGGCTTTCTGTTCCATGAATAATGAAGAAATGCCTAGTCAGGCAATACGAGTGTAAATCAATGAAGCACATGGGTGAAGTGACTTGTATTTTGACAGTACCTCATCAAATGGAGGGTGTTCATACTCATGCTCTGCAGAGAGCTCCGACAAAAAAAACAATTCAGTTTAAACAGCTCAGCTGAAAAGGTATTCAGTTGTAATAGGTAATAGGGAGGGGAGGATCAGACATTTTCTTTGTTGAATCTCTGTGGGCCCTATCAAGCCACCCAATTAAATGGATAATGAAATGTCA
Source organism: Oncorhynchus keta (assembly GCF_023373465.1). NCBI lineage: Eukaryota > Metazoa > Chordata > Actinopteri > Salmoniformes > Salmonidae > Oncorhynchus > Oncorhynchus keta. The sequence goes on from NC_068441.1 coordinate 18,433,759, forward strand.
TACATCAGAAATATCAGGGACGCTGAAATGACAATTAGTCTGGAATATTGCTTTGATGTCTGTGGCACATGGATCACCTAAAGCAGAGACACCCAATTACCCAGGGTAATTTCCCTGCAATAACTACCGACAATCAAACAACTGGGAAACAAGTCTCACTAAACAGGAATGGGCTGTGGTTATGCAATGTGTAGGCCTGTATTAAAAATATAATGAACCATTGATTGATATTTTCCTTTTTATTTATTCAATGATCAGTGTGGGTGAAATATTTGAATAACATGTACAGTATGTGTGCATTTATTTTGCGTGAAAATCAGATTGTATTAGTCACATGCGGCGAATACAACAGGTTACAACAGGTCATCTTACAGTGAAATGCTTACTTACAAGCCCCTAACCAACAATGCAGTTTAAAAAATACGAATAAGAAATAAAAGTTACAAGTAGTTAAAGAGCAGCAATAAAATAACAATAGGGACACTATATACAGGGGGTACCGATACAGAATCAATGTGCAGGTTCACCAGTTAATCGAGGTAATTGAGGTAATATGTACATGTAGGTAGAGTTATTAAAGTGACAACACTAAAGTGTATGCATAGAGAGTAGCAGAAGCGTAAAAGACGGGGGGTGGGGTGGCAGGGGCAAAATGCAAATTGTGTGGATAGCCATGTGATTAGATGTTCAGGAGTCTTATTGTTTCGGGGTAAAAGCTGTTTAGAAGCCTCTTGAACCTAGACTTGGCGTTCTGGTACCGCTTGCAATGGGGTAGCAGAGAGAACACTCTATGACTAGGGTGGCTGGAGTCTTTGACAATTTTTAGGGACTTCCTCTGACACAGCCTGTTATAGATGTCCTGGATGGCAGGAAGCTTGTCTCTAGTAATGTACTGGGCCATACGCATGACCTCTGTTATGCCTCATGGTCGGAGGCCGAGCAGTTGCCATAACAGGCAGTGATGCACCATGCACTCAATGGTGCAGGTGTAGAACCTTTTGTGGATCTGAGGACCCATGCCAAATCTTTTCAGTCTCCTGAGGGGGAATAGCTTTTGTCGTGCCCTCTTCACGACTGTCTTGGTGTGCTTGGAACATGTTAGTTTGTTGGTGATGTGAACACCAAGGAACTTGAAGCTCTCAACCTACTCCACTACAGCCCCGATGAGAATGGGGGCATGCTCGGTCCTCTTTTTCCTGTAGTCCACAATCATCTTTTTTAGTTTTTGATCAGTTGTTGATTGAATATATCTGTTTTTTTTTACCCACAAAGTTCCAAGGACAGATGGAAGGTTGACTTGTTTTGATTTTGCTAGCTAGCTAGTCGGCACCGGTTGCTTCTTGATCAATTAGAACTGACTGCATTGTGGAAATGGCAGAGCACTTGTAGTGAGGATGACTACTGCTTTGGCCCCGGTTTCTCGATAGCGATGGAACTTAGGCTTTAGCAATGCATCGTTCCTATAACCGTCGAAGAACTCGGTGCATTTCCCAAAACACCTTATAGGGAGAACTTTCACTAAGTGTGTCGTTGGAGCATGGTTTGATACTAGAGGCCTTCACGGGTCAAAAAGTTGGATCCTTTCCGAAAAGGACCCGGGGCTTCCCCATCCGGACCCAATATGCATAAATTAATTTGTAAAATATTAGAGATCTGTTCTGAACAGACCCAAGGACAACTAGATCCTTTCCGTATAGACCTGGTCTGATGCAGACCCAGTCCAATCCGAGTGAGGGAAGCAGCAGAATAATTCCTTTTTATTATCTACTTTATTAACCGGAGCTGATAAAGCGGGAGGTAGAGAGAGGTGATGCTCTAGCAGGGGCCGTGTTGTGTGTGTAGGCTACTGTGAGTGTGAGCAACATGGAGAAAAGGGAGGAGGGTGTGAGAGATGAGAGACTGCAACCAACTAAGTTACATTCATTATATATCTCCTAACTTTTACCCTCACAAAGGCTCTATGACCGTAGCCTATTGCCCGCTTTGATGGCTTATGATTGGCCAACAACAAGATACATGTGCCACTCTCCTGAAAAGAGCAGAAGCATAATTTGTACATATATATAATATATAATCCCCCTCCCTCCCTCTCTCCCTCTCCCATAGCTGTCACAATCTGATTCATCGGACAAGTCAATTAAAATTATACATACCCGTGACATTATTTAGAATTCTGGATACGGACCCGCTTGGGTCCCGGATTGGGTCTCAGGTATTCAGGTACAGGAGGATCAGTGAAAACCTCTATTTGATACTGATATGATCGAAACAAAGGCAGCGCTGCTTTCAGATCAGCTTTCTCTGTTCACATCTTACATTCAAATTATTCCGCAATATTGACAACAGATCAGCCCCTATATATTATCACCTATATGGCTGCAAATATTGAGACGGGTTATTCTAATAATTAGGCTTCCCTATAATAATGCCATATAGTAGATTTGGCACATCATTGGAATGGAGCTGCAGTGGATAGAAGCTTTTTACAGGCTCCTAACCAACTCTGCTATTTAAAAAAAAATATATATACAATATTTTTTGTACATAATGTCTTCACCATCGTTTAAGAGATCCTAGTATAAATCCTCATTAAGTGTTCTGTTGTACATGTGTGTTTATGTTTACGCAAGCGCACATGCCAAGGGAACGAAACCATGTCAATGACCATGTGTCAGTAAGAATCGGTGCCAACCTCAAGCCATATGCCAAGTTAATGTGTCTTAAACTATTGTAGTGGTGATAGGTATGGAGGAGTCTATTTCATAGCTATGTTATCCACGGAGGAGCTAAACTCACGGAAGAAGTACTCTATAAGCACTGAACCAGTCGTAAGCAGTGTGATCATTCTAATAACTTTCCTCCTAAATGGAGGGTTCTATTTATTAGTGTATTTTGTGTTAACCATTAGAAGAGTGTTTTGGAGATTCCCTTCCTTGTGTTGAAATCTGAGTGACTACTAGCTCCTTTGTCGCTGTTATGAAGGGCAATTCATCACCTCTTCGGTCTCTAACCTTCTTACTGACTGTGGCTGGACGGACTGTTGCTGGCATTGGTACTCAAAGGGACCAGCTACCCTACCAATTCATTCTGAAATGTTATCCTACCGGAACACATGATTAGAGCATTTTATTAGTTGCATTGTAGTAGAGACTACACATAGCAAGGAATGATTATTGTTCCCATTTTTGTGGGAGGTGGAAAGTCCACGGGACTTATTTTACGACCAGTGTGGGACACCTAAGTTATATCTCAGATGTATTCTAAGGTTATCCCCTTCGAGGGGCTTGTCCGCTCCTGTCTGTTCTTGCGGGGACGTTTACAACTTAATTTGTTTTCTAATTGGGAGGACTTGTACAGTGTTGCACGTAGTCTCGAACCTCCCACTGGCCTCGGCGAGGCTCATCAAGGGTCTTGACTAGTATTACCCCCCTTCGTGTCTCGGGACCCCCCCACCAGTGGTTGGTGTTGGTGTCTGAGACACAAACAAAAAGGTACGAGTTGTTAGTGTTAGCAGACGTGTCGTTGAGGATTGGCTGTAACCTTTCAACCAAATCTTCTGGTGTTTGTGCTTCAAAACTCTCAGTGGCTGTTGTGGCCTGCCAGTCACCACAGCATCCAGGTGTGGCAACCATTCCAGTACCTGCGAACTGAGACAAGGATATCTTTCTGCGATATCGCACAGTGTTTCACCACTGGGAGTAACTGGGTCATTGGTGGGACTGACACCGTTAGTTTCATAGAAAGGGGTTTCAGTACCTCTCAAAGCGGAAAATATGTAATCAGAAGCAGAGTCCACTCTACACTCATACATCATTTTTTTGGGGGGGGCGGCAGCGTAGCCTAGTGGTTAGAGCGTTGGACTAGTAACCGGAAGGTTGTGAGTTCAAACCCCTGAACTGACAAGGTACAAATCTGTCGTTCTGCCCCTGAACAGGCAGTTAACCCACTGTTCCTAGGCCATCATTGAAAATAAGAATTTGTTCTTAACTGACTTGCCTGGTTAAATAAAGGTAAAATTAAAAAAATTTAACATTTCTACAAACTTCAAAGTGTTTTCTATCCAATGGTACCAGTTACAGTATATGGACATCCTGGCTTCTGGGCCTGAGTAACAGGCAGTTTACTTTACTTTGTCAGTCAGACAAGAAGTGGAGAAAAATAGACCCTAGCCTGAAGAAGTATTTCTGATCAATTTGATGTTATTTTAATGGACAAAAAAATGTGTGTTTCTTTCAAAAACAAGGACATTCCTAAGTGACCCCAAACTTTTGAACGGTAGTATATATTAATCATGTCTTTGTTCAGCCACGTCCCAGAGAAACACAGAATATTATAGTAGAAATTGTCATCCTATTTAAGGTTTGTGATCTCTGTTCTGATGTTCAGAAGCTGTTTTCGGTTAAAGGCCTGAGCAAAATACCAGCCTTTGTAAAGTTGAACATTTACCCTGACACCCCTTTGACTCTGTAGCTACATTAATCACCAGTTTCTTCCCAGAGGTCCATAGGTCATCCTTGTAGACTGTCCGATGCTAGTGCCTTACAGCAGTAGACAAATCATGTAGTTATCAACTTAGGATAGTGCCCTACGCAACACACCACTAAGTAGGATCGACCTAGAGTGTTGGGCCGAAAGGTTGCTGGATCGAAACCCCGAGCTGACAAGGTAAAAATCTGTCATTCTGCCCTGAGCAAGTCAGTTAACCCACTGTTAACCAGGCGCGGAAGACGTGGATGTCGATTAAAGCAGCCCCCTGCACATCTCTGATTCAGAGGGGTTGGGTGAAATGCGGCAGGCATTTCAGTGGAAGGCATTCTGTTGTACAACTGACTAGATATCCCCCTTTCCCATCTCTTATGGGATTAATTGACACATAATAAAACATTACAATTCACTATGGTAATTAAATGATAATTCTTCCGGTGTTCTCTGCATTGTGCATCGCATAAAGACTGAAAAGAATACAGTATGTATATATAAAAAAAAACATAATTTGCAAATAATACTAAAACATAGGTAAAAAAAAAAAATATTAAGGTAAAAATGTATACATAATAGTATTCTATATTGTAGAATAATAGTGAATACATCAAAAATATTAAATAACACATGTGGAATCACGTAGTAGCCAAAACAGTATTAAACTAATCAAAATATATTTGACATTTTACATAAGATTCTTCAAATAGCCACCCTTTGCCTTGATGTCAGCTTTTCTCACAAAGACACGGCGGTTGAAACCAAAAACCATTTTAGGGGACCAAAAGTATTGGGACAAATTCATTTATACAGTGCCCTTCGCAAAGTATTCAGACCCCTTGACCTTTTTCACATTTAGTTACATTACAGCCTTATTCTAAAGTGGATTAAATCAATAATACCCCATCAACAATACCCCATAATGTCAAAGTGAAAACATGTTTCTAGAAATTTTTGCAAATGTATTAAAAATAAAAAACAGAAATACCTTATTTACATAAGTATTCAAATCCTTTGCTATGAGACCTGCAATTGATCTCAGGTGCATCCTGTTTCCATTGATCATCCTTGAGATGTTTCTACAACTTGATTAGAGACCACCTGTGGTCAATTCAATTTATTGGACATGTTTATATAAGGTCCCACATTTGACAGTGCATGTCAGAGCAAAAACCAAGCTACGAGGACGAAGGAATTGTCCGTAGAGCTACGAGACAGGATTGTGTCGAGTCACAGATCTGGGGAGTGGTACCATAACATTTCTGCATCATTGAAGGTCCCCAAGAACACAGTGGTCTCCATCATTCTTAAATGGAAGACGTTTGGACTGAGCAATCAGGGGCTACATCAGTGTGAATGCATTTGAAATGAGCATTTGTGCATTTACACTGATGTAGCCTTTTAAGTAGCACACAGCTGCAATGTTCATTTCCTGTCACTGTTCCTAAAATATGTGGGGTGGTTGTCAAGGTAACAGCAGGTCGTGCAAAAAAAAAACACTTCATAGGAAAAAAATGTGATTGGAGAGTCTAGACAGAGGTCACATATATATGGATAGAGTTTGTATCAGCATTCACATCCACTTAGGCTGTGTTTACACAGGCAGCCCAATTCTGATATTCCGTCCAATTGTTAGTGGGGGAAACAAAGATCAGAATTGGGCTGCCTGTGTCAATTCAGCCATATGGAGGCGGTATAAATCGGAAGCCAAATGACAAGATTCCATGTGGTTTTTCTTTGTCAACACATTAGGGATAATATCAAATACTATAGGTATCCGATATGCAAATAATTGGCTAAATATCTATATTGGGCTGCCTGTGTAAACACAGCCTTAGAGACACAGATGCTAATTTCAGCTTCTTGACCAAAATGATGTAATAGGCAGGAGTTAATGAGCGTTAAGCTATAGATGTTTTACTCTATTCAAAGTGTTGCTTTTCCGTCACACATGATGAATAAGGAATGGACAAGAGATAATTAAAAGACTCTTCTCCTCTTGATGAGACCATCGCATTCATTAAAAGCAGCAAACAAATGATCTGCCTAATGCATTAGCATAGTGCCTTTGCTACTTGAATGCAAACAAACCATTTGCTATTTAATGGTCTTAAAGAGCGATGTGACAGCTGTGGACACATTCAAATGTCAGATTGGAGTAAATTAAACAAAAATAAATACAAAATAAAAGGTGTCTAGTTAATAAAAGCATCCTTTTGTGGCTGTTTGCTTTGTGGTGTTGGTGGTTACTCTTCATATCAGTCTGTTAACGCCATCGGTGCCAGGGCCAGCTCTAGCCTTTTGGGGGCCCTAAGTAGGATTTGGTTGGGGGAGGGGGAGGGGGAGGGGGGTTAGTGGACCCTTTCTTGATGGTGAAAAGTACATTTCCTGCAATTCTCCAGAAAATGTGGCAATTTTATGACAAATTTCAGATAATTCCACTAATTTTGTAATGACTTGTGCCGTTTTAATATGATATCTGAGTGAGAATGACTAACAAAATCAAATCAGGGCCCCCTTAAGGTCAGGGCCCCTGGCCACTTGCCCCCATTGCCCGGTCAGTATTTGGCCATGATTACTACAAGTTTAGATGGCTGATTAGACTAACTACCCATCTGAAAATTGTTAGCTGACATTACTAATTGAGTGACTGTCAGTGATTAACAAGATAAAAACTGCTGATGCACAACCAAATTTCGAAATTGCACCTGGTGTATTCTACTATTCTTACTCTCAATAGTATGTTGAGACCCCTTCTGAGTTCCTTTTTGTGCAGGGGTGCCCTAGCGGCCAGGGGCCCTAAGCATCCGCTTATGTCACTTGTGCCCAGAACCGGCCCTGATCATTCTTCATGCTCATCAATTGTCTCTGAGAGGGTATTTGCTCATTAGCATGGTCTTTGTACTTATCATGCTATACAGCGGTAGGAATGCCTCCCATTGATCTTTTTAGGCCACATGTTCCTTTTTCTGTTCCAATTAAGGCGTTCGCAAGCTTCCCAGCCGAAACAGTTCGGAAGAGTTTGTGCAATATATTATCACAACATTGTGACGTTTTGTTCGTTTTGGACTTCATAAGGTTTTTTCGGCTGTTCGGGCACAAAGCATTTTTTATCGAGGCCAGCCGAAATCTACAACCCTTAATCTGTGATTCGTCAACTGTAGGGATTTTTCAATAAAGTCTTTGTTCTCATTCAACGAGAGATTCCTTGTTTTCATGCTGATTTTGTCATTGACAAATACTGCAACAAAAATCTTACTTAGATGTAAAATTGTGCAACTAAGATCTCCTCAACAAAAACTTACATTTCTTTGAGTTATCTTAGATCAGTACAAACTATTTTGAGGAAATGTATACTGGCTACGATGTCTCAAATAGGATAGACACATCTATAGTACTATTGCTATTGTTCAAGAGAAGGTCTTTTAAGCGAGTATGTGAGTACACTTGTTCGGTTCGCCTAGCCGACTTTGGCTAGCCGCCAGCCAAACTGAAGCATGCTGACACCTTTAGTCCTGTTTGAAATCACTCTTACCTCCAAGCCAAGTGTTTCCACAGTATATCCACTACTTTACACTGGCCAATGTCAAACCTCAATACAGCCCATGAATTTGGCATACACTATGTGTGAATGTCATATATTTAGAAAATGTTCTAAACCTTTAGGGTATTGGGAATAGTTACAGTGCATTCAGAAAGCATTCAGAACCCTTCCCTTTTTCCACATTTAGTTACGTAACAGCCTTATTCTCAAATTGATTCAATTACTTTTCACCCCCATCAATCTACACACAGTACCCCATAATGACAAAGCGAAAAAAGGGTTTTAGAAATATTTTCACATTTATTAAAAATAAAATAACAAATACCTTATTTAGATCTTTTGCTATGAGACTCGAACTTGAGCTCAGGTGCATCCTGTTTCCATTGGTATTCCTTGGCATTTCTACAACTTCATTCCATCTTGAGTCCACCTGTGGTAAATTCAATTGATTGGACATGATTTGGAAAGGCACACACCTGTCTATATAAGGTCTGAGGTCAAAGGAAGTCCGTAGAGCTCTAAGACAGGATTGTGTCTAGGCACAGATCTGGGGAAGGGTACCAAAACATTTCTGCAGCATTGAAGGTCCCCAAGAACACAGTGGCCACCCAGCAAAACTGAGTAATTGGGTTAGAAGGGCCTTGGTCAGAGAGATGACCAAGAACTCAGTCGTCACTCTGACAGAGCTCCAGCGATTATCTGTGAAAATGCGAGAACTTTCCAGAAGGACAACCATCTCTGCAGCACTCCAACAATCAGGCCTTTATGGTAGAGTGTCCAGACAGAAGCACATGACAGCCCGCTTGGAGGTTACCAAAAGACACCAAAAGGACTTTCAGACCATGAGAAACAAGATTCTCTGGTCTGATGAAACCAAGATTGAACTCTTTGGCCTGAATGCCAAGTGTCACGTCTGGAGGAAACCTGGCACCATCCCTACGGTGAAGCATGGTGGTGGCAGTATCATGCTGTGGCGATGTTTTTCAGCAGCAGGGACTGGAAGACTATTCAGGATCAAGGGAAAGATGAAAGTACAGAATCCATGATGAAAACCTGCCCCAGTGTGCTCAGAACCTCAGGCTGGGGGCGAAGCTTCACCTTCCAACAGGACATTGACCCTATGTACACAGCCAAGACAATGCAGGAGTGGCTTCGGGTGGCTTCTCTGAGTGGCTTTGACTGGCCAAGCCAGAGACCTGAAAGTAGCTGTGCAGTGACGCTCCCCATCCAACTTGAGAGGATCTGCAGAGAAGAATGGGAGAAACTCCCCAAATACAGGTGTGCCACGCTTGTAGCATCATACCCAAGAAGACTTGAGTCTGTAATCGCTGCCAAAGGTGCTTAAACAACGTACGGAGTAAAGGGTCTAAATACTTACTGTATGTAAATGTGATATTTCAGTTTTCCATTTTTTATGCATTTGCAAAAATGTATCCAAACCTGTTATTGCTTTGTCATTATGGAGTATTGTGTGTAGTAGATTGATGAGGGAAAATTATTTGATCAATTTTAGCATAAGGCTGTAATGTAACAAAATGTGGAAAAAGTCCCAAAAAGAGTCTGAATACTTTCCGAATGCACTGTATCTATGAGTGGTTGTATAAAAGGGTACATGTGGCAATTTAGTCATCTGTACTCCTCATCAGTTACCTCTAAAAAAACAACTAATATCACTGTTTTGATATCTTGTGTTTATAAGTGCTATGTTCACATCAGAATTACATCCTAGCTAAGGCTATGTTTACACAGCCACCCTAAACCCAAAACTGATTTTCTTTCTATACATCAAATTTTTTCTGACTGTCCACACCCAGTTTTACATGTGACCAAATCAGATTTGCTCATTCACACTGATGTAGCCTCTGAAGTAGCACAAATACACTACCGGTCAAAAGTTTTATAACACCTACTCATTCAAGGGCTTTTCTTAATTTGTACTATTTTCTACATTGTAGAATAATAGTGAAGACATCAACACTATGAAATAACACACATGGAATCATGTAGTAGCCCAAAAGTGTTAAACAAATCAAAATATATTTTATATTTGAGATTCCTCAAGTAGCCACCCTTTGCCTTGACAGTTTTGCACACTCTTGGTATTCTCTCAACCAGCTTCACCTGGAATGCTTGTCCAACAGTCTTGAAGGAGTTCCCACATACACTGAACACTTGTTGGCTGCTTTTCCTTCACTCTGCAGTCCGTCTCATACCAAACCATCTCAATTTGGTTTAGGTCGGGGGATTGTTGAGGCCAGGTCATCTGATACAGCACTCCATCACTCTGCTTTTTGATCAAATAGCCCTAACACAGCCTGGAGGTGTGTTGGGTCACTGTTCTCTTAAAATAAAAATGATATTCCCACTAAGCACAAACCAGATGGGATGGCGTATCACTGCAGAATACTGTGGTAGCCATGCTGGTCAAGTGTGCCTTGAATTCTAAATAAATCACTGGCAGTGTCACCAGCTAGGCACCCACACACCATAACACCTCCTCCATGCTTTACGGTGGGAAATATACATGCGGAGATCATCCGTTCACCCACACCGCGTCTCACAAAGAACCAGGCCAAAGGACAGATTTCCACCAGTCTAATGTCCATTGCTCATGTTTCTTGGCCCAAGCAAGTCTCTTCTTCTTATTGGTGTCCTTTAGTATTGGTTTCTTTGCAGCAATTTGACCATGAAGGCCTGATTCACACAGTCTCCTCTGAACAGTTTATTTTGAGATGTCTGTTACTTTAACTCTGTGAAGCATTTATTTGGGCTGCAATTTCAGAGATTGGTAACTCTAATGAACTTACCCTCTGCAGCAGAAGTAACTCTGGGTCTTCCATTCCTGTGGCAGTCCTCATGAGAGCCAGTTTCAACATAGCACTTAATATTTTTTTGCAACTGCACTCGAAAAAACTTTCAATGTTCTTGAAATGTACTGTATTGACTAATCTTCATGTCTTAAAGTAATGGTGGACTGTGGTTTCTCTTTGCTTTTTGAAGCTGTTCTTGCCATAATATGGACCTGGTATTTTACCAAATAGGGCTATATTCTATATACCACCCCTACCTTGTCACAACACAACTGATTGGCTCAAAAATATTAAGAAGGAAATAAATTCCACAAATAAACTTTTAAAAAGATACACTTGTTAATTGAAATGTATTCCAGGTGACGACCTCGTGCTGGTTTTGAGAATGCCAAGAGTGTGCAAAGCTGTCATCAATGTAAAGGGTGTCTTTTCGAAGACTCTCAAATATAAAATAGATTTTGATTTGTTTAACACTTTTTTTGTTTACAACATGATTCCATATGTGCTATTTTATAGTTTTGATGTCTTCACTATTATTCAAAATAGTAAAAATAAAGAAAAACCCTTGAATGAGTAGGTGTTCTAAAATCTTTAAATGTTAGTGTATGCAATGCTCATTTCTTGTCAGTGTTCCTTTACATTGTGTGGTGTTTGGCATGATAATGATAATCCACTTATCCAGAGTGACTTACATACGCAATTAGGGATAAGTGCCTTGCACATAGACAGATTTTTCACCTAGTCGGTACAGGGATTCAAACCAGCAACCTTTTGGTTGTAATGGCCGACCGCTCTTATTCGCTAGGCTATCTGCCACCCAGACAGAGGTTGCATATGGAAGATCGGGTTTGTGTCAGGAGGACATATGGAAGCAATATAAATCTGAAGTAAAAAGATCAGATTCCATGTGTTGTTTTGCTGTTTACACATTAGAGAAAAGATCAGATAGGTATCGTATATGCAAATAATTGGCCAAAGATCTGAATTGGGCTGCCTGTGTAAATGCATACTAAGCACTTTGCATGCCCTTACCACAGCCCAGGTCCCATAATTGCCTTCCCTGACCAGGGATACTGTGCCTATTTTGGTGGAAGCATCATATGTTGGGTTTGCTTATCATTGGCAGAGAATATGGAGTTTGTCAGGATCAAAATAAATATGACAGGAGCAAAGCCGAGGTAAAAAGTTAAAGCAAAACCCACCTCAGTCCTCGGAAAACCCAACCATGGGATAGAGTTTCATTTTTCAGCAAGACATTTACACAAATGTAAATATCAAAGACACAACAAAATGACTTTCCAAGACGTGTGGAGTGTTCCTGAGTGGTATAGTCTCAGTCCTGACTTACATTTGCTTGAAAGGGGAAACAAGGTTTAAATATTGCTGTCCATCAATGATTCCCCCCAAACACATCTCGCTTAGGGCCCCCAAAAGACTAAAGCCTGCCCTGTTGGAACCAACCGATTTTCAATTACTGGCACCTTTCCACACTGAAAGGTGAGTCAGCTACACTAAACTGGTGGCCATCTCATTAATCCTCAGAGCAATGAGGAAAAACAATGGCCGACTCGCTTAATCAGCAATTATCTAGCACTGCCACCAGAGAGTTCACAATTATCCACCCGTTTATTTCATTAGAATCAGAGGTGCTTCACGTCCCTCTTGGGAACCAACTCTAAAGTACACAAACCAATCTCCCCGATGAAAAGAGGGTTTACATTTGCAGTTTCCTCTACAGTTTAAGAAACAGCATCAACGAAACCTTTGAAGCACTGTTGTCAAAATGGAGATCCAGTCTACGGTATGGTATTTAGTTTGGCTGCTAGACTTTGGGTTATTGGTAATATGTTTAATGATTTTTCTATCCCAAGTGGGAAAAAAATATACTTAAATATACAAAGAATTAAAATAATATACTTCAATCGAGAACTTTTTTCCTAGTATATCTTATGTATACTATAAATATAATATCATTATCTTTCAACACACTTAATCGTGTACTTTATATTAATTGTTTATTCAGTCTTTTAGCATACTATAAATATGCTATCATCACACTTTAATATACTTATCAAAAGTGTCATCTAAGTTATTAATTGTTTCAGTCTTTTAGTATACTATAAATATACTGTCATGAACCTTCAATTCACTTATTAAAAGTATAATTTAAATAGTTTTTCAGTCTGTTAGTATTCTATAAATTGACTTTCATCAACCTTCAATACACGTATTAAAAGTGTACTTTAAATTCATTGTTTTCATTCTTCAGTATGCTATAAATTCACTATCATTAATGTTAACACTCAAATTTCAAATTCTGTAATTGTAATTTAGTATATTTATACAGTTGGAGTTTGGTTTTAAGTTTAAGCATTGCTTTTTTTAAATGAAACTCTGCTTGTGAGTGATCACATACACTATAAGTAAACAGTGCCTTGCAAAGGCATTCATAACCCTTATATTTCTTCAAATTCTATTGTATTAAAAAGTAGGATTACAATTGATGTAATTGTCATTTGTTGTCAACAATGAACTCCAAAATACTCTAATGTCAAAGTAAAAAAATGCAAAGATTAATAAAAATGTGATAACTTAAACCTAGTCATTGCTTATTTTTCGTTTCATGGGTATGCTTCACATCGGCAAATACTGGGGAGTTTATCCGGATAAAAAGAAACGGGATGGAGCTAAGCACAGGCAAAATCCTAGTGGAAAACCTACTTTAGTCTGCTTTACAGTATGCAATGGGAGAGGACTTCACATTTTCAGCAGGACAATTGGCCAAATCTACAATGGAGTTGCTTACCAATAATACAGTTTTGACTCAAATCTGCTTGAAAATGTATGGCAAGATGGGAAAATTGCTGTGTAGCCATAGGCACAAAATCTTGACAGAGCTTCAAGAATTATGAAAATAATTAAGGGCTATTATTGCACAACACAGGTGTGTCAAACTCTTAGAGACTTAACCAAGAAGATTCACAGCTGTATTCGCTGCCAACGGTGTTTCTAGCATGTATTGACTCAAGGAGCTGAATACTTATGCATCAACTATATTTTAGTTATTTATTTTCTATTAATCTTTTCAAAACATTTATAGAAATAATTCACTTTGACATTTAAGTATTTTTTTGTAGATTGTTGACAAATTACAAATTTAAATCCATTTTAATCCCACTTTCTAACAACAAAATGTGAATAAATCTAAGGGGTATGAATACTTTTGCAATAATAATAATGAGTTTTGAAGTTCTTTGTGAATTCCTGTTCAGAAGAGTGCAGAGAAAGTTGACAATGATAACAATTGTGTATTGCACAGCTGAGGAACATGCTTACTGAGCGTATACTTTTTCAAACCTCAAGAAAATATACCTAAATATACTTTAAAAAAAACATACTTAACCTTAAATGTCCACAAAATATACTTAAAGTATACTTTCAAAATGTATGGCACAATAATTTGCATATTCCCCAGCATCCTTTTCAGTAGTTGAAATTTGGATTCATAATATGATATTATTCTTCAGCTTTAACTTATTCAAATGGTTTGATGTTTATTTTCAAACCCTCTGTTGTACCTTTAATTAAGCATCACACATGATTGAAATGTTAAGTTATTACCATAATATGAACAACTAAAGTGTAAAATACGAATAGTGCACAGTTCGCAAAAGTCTTATTTTTAAATTAATAATCCAGCCACTGATGGTTTGTAAATAGCATTTTAACATTGGCTGAGAAGATGCCTTGGTCAATCAAGGTAATATTTACATGGATTTACAGTAGCTCATTCGGTTAATCAGTAGAGATGTATTTGTAAAAGTATACATGAAACATGAATATGAATATTTTTTGTTTGTAAAGAAAATACTGGATTTTAAATAGCATTTTAGTATACTTCAAATGTATGAGGAATATACATAAAAGGTACTTAAGATGTACATTTGTTTAGCTATTTATCTAATATACTAATATACATGCAGTAAGTACAAAAACGTGTCCCAATTCAGTTACTTAAATGCTAATAAAATACAAATAAAATTAACATTTTATGTATTTAAAATTGTTCCAATTTAGATCATTTAAAATATACTTAAAATATCTTGATGAAGTATGGTTTAAGTATAGTATGTATTTTTTTACCGCTTGGGATTGTAGAGCTGTAAATCAATTATTAATGTATTTTATGTATAGTCAATGCGTGGGAACACAGCATAGAGCGAAGCCGTTCTATAATGAAAGGAACCCGTTAGCATAGCTATTGTTCTGTTTGCAGTCTGGAGGCAGCTTAAGTTCTCAAACTATTAGCTTGGTGAGGTGGTAAGAAAGGTAGTAAATAAATCAACAAATGATATCTACACACAGTAAAAAGGAAAATAAAACAAGCTACCTTTATTGCAGCTTTTTTTGTATTTGTGAGCCAGCATTAAGACATGCACAGGGTCAAGCACTGTACATTTGACATGTGTCTGTGTTTATATGTCATGCGTGGGTGTGTGAGTGTACTAGTTAGCTAGAGCATCTATACTGTATTCTGATTAAGTTTGAAAAATTGCAGGAACTTTCAAGGAACTATTGCATTGCCTCCAGCCTTTTACATATAAGCTTATCTGATTATCATGCCAACCATCATTGGGCAACCAATCGCAGCGCTCCAATAGATAACAACTGTCGTCGAGACCGACACCTCCGACAAGCTCACTTTTCAAACGCATGAAAGGCAGTGGGCAAAACTGAGTTTTCTTCAAAAAAGAAATTATTTAAATCAAATCAAATTGCATTTGTCACATGCGCCAAATACAACAGGTCAAATCAAATTGCATTTGTCACATGCGCCAAATACAACAGGTCAAATCAAATCAAAGTTTATTTGTCACGTGCGCCGAATACAACAGGTTACAGTGAAATGCTTACTTACAGGCTCTAACCAATGGTACGGGGAAAAAAGGTGTGTGTGTGCGTGCGTGTGTGTGTGTGTGTGTGTGTGTGTGTGTGTGTGTGTGTGTGTGTGTGTGTGTGTGTGTGTGTGTGTGTGTGTGTGTGTGTGTGTGTGTGTGTGTGTGTGTGTGTGTGTGTGTGTAGGTGAGTAAGTGAAGAAATAAAAAGAATCTCAAGGCTATATACAGACACCTGTTAGTCAGGCTTGTTGAGGTAGCATGTACATGTTGGTATAGTTAAAGTGACTATGTATATATGATGAACAGAGAGTAGCAGTAGCGTAAAAAGAGAGGTTGGCGGGTGGTGGGACGTCAATGCAGATAGACCGATTAGCCAATGTGCGGGAGCACTGGTTAGTCGGGCCAATTTAGGTAGTATGTACATGAATGTATAGTTAAAGTGACTATGCATATAAGATAAACAGAGAGTAGCAGCAACGTAAAAGAGGGGTTGGGGGGGGGCACACAATGCAAATAGTCCATGTAAACATTTGGTTACCTGTTCAGGAGTCTTATGGCTTGGGGGTAAAAACTGTTGAGAAGCCTTTTTGTCCTCGACATGGCAGTCCGGTATCGCTTGCCATGCGATAGTAGAGAGAGATGTAGACCTTACTCTGAAATGCTTACTTACAAGCCCTTAACCAACAATGCAGTTCAAGAAATAGAGTTAAGAAAATATTCATTAAATAAACTAAAGTAAAAATTAAATAAAATAACACAATAAAATAACAATTACGAGGCTATATACCAGTACCAGGTCAGTGTGCGGGAGAACAGGTTAGTCGTGGTAATTTGTACATGTAGGTAGGGGTAAAGTGACTTTGCATAGATAATAAGTAGCAGAAGTGTAAAAACAATGTCATAAGGTGAATGCACCAATTTGTAAGTCGCTCTGGATAAGAGCATCTGCTAAATTACTTAAATGTAAATGTAAACAAGGGGGGATAAATGTAAATAGCCCTGGTGGCCATTTGATTAATTGTTCAGCATTCTTATGGCTTGGGGGTAGAATCTGTTAAGGAGCCTTTTGGACCCAGACTTGCCGTGCGGTAGTAGAGAGAACAGTCTGTGACTTGAGTGAGTGACTGGATTCTTTGACAATTTTTGGGCCCTTCCTCTGACACCGCTTAGTATATAGGTCCTGGATGGCAGGAATGTTGGCCCAAGTGATGTATTGGTCCGTATGCACTACCCTCTGTAGCGCCTTAAGGTTGGATGCCGAGCAGCTGCCATACCAGGCAGTGATGCAACCGGTCAGGATGCTCTCGATGGTCGAGCTGTATAACTTTTTGAGGATCTGGTTAGCCATGCCGAATCTTTTCAGTCTCCTGAGGGGGAAAGGTGTTGTCGTGCCCTCTTCACGACTGTCTTGGTGTGTTTGGAGTGATAGTTTGTTGGGGATGTGGACCTGAAGGAACTTGAAACTCTCGATCCACTACAGCCTCGCCGATATGAATGGTGGCGTGTTCGGCCCTCCTTATCCTGTAGTCCACGATCATCTCCTTTGTCTTGCTCACGTTGAGTGAGAGGTTGTTGTCTTGGTACCACACTGCCAGGTCTCTGACCTCCTCCCTATAGGCTGTCTCATCGTTGTCAGTGATCAGGCCTACCACGGTTGTGTCGTCAGAAAACTTAATGATGGTGTTGGAGTTGTGCTTGGTCACAGTCGTGGTTAAATGGGGAGTACAGAAGGTGACTAAGCACGCACCCCCTCAACACGGGGCCCCCGTGTTGAGGATCAGCGTGGCAGATGTGTTGTTGCCTACCCTTACCACCTGGGGGCAGCCCATCAGGAAGTCCAGGATCCAGTTGTAGGTGGAGGTGTTTAGTCCCAGGGTCCTTAGCTTAGTGATGAGCTTTGTGGACACTATGGTGTTGAACGCTGAGCTGTAGTCAATGAACAGCATTCTCATATAGGTGTTCCTTTTGTCCAGGTGGGATGGGCAGTGTGGAGTGAAATTGAGATTGTGTCATCATTGGATCTGTTGGGGCAGTATGCAAATTGTAGTGGGTCTAGGTTTTTTATTTATTTCACCTTTATTTAACCAGGTAGGCAAGTTTAGAACAAGTTCTCATTTACAATTGCGACCTGGCCAAGATAAAGCAAAGCAGTTCGACACGAACAACAACACAGAGTTACACATGGATTAAAACAAACACAGTCAATAATACAATAGAAAAATGAGTCTATATACAATGTGAGCAAATGAGGTGAGATAAGGGAGGTAAAGGCAAAAAAGGCCGTGGTGGCGAAGTAAATACAATATAGCAAGTTAAAAAAACAAAATAAAAAAATTAAACACTGGAATGGTAGATTTGCAGTGGAAGAATGTGCAAAGTAGAGATAGAAATAATGGGAGTGCAAAGGAGCAAAATAAATAAATAAATACAGTAGTGGGAGAGGTAGTTGTTTGGGCTAAATTATAGATGGGCTATGTACAGGTGCAGTAATCTGTGAGCTGCTCTGACAGCTGGTGCTTAAAGCTAGTGAGGGGGATAAGTGTTTGCAGTTTCAAAGATTTTTGCTGTTCGTTCCAGTCATTGGCAGCAGAGAACTGGAAGGCGAGGTGGCCAAAGTAAGAATTGGTTTTGGGGGTGACCAGAGAGATATACCTGCTGGAGCGCGTTTCCGTGCTTATGCTACACTATGGTTCTTCGAAATATAATAGATGGCGAGGAAACGAGGGATATGAATTAGTATGGATAGGCATTAATGTGGCATATGGTGTGGTCCATTTACATCTGCTTGGCCAATTTGTTTATTGGATTATTGATTCATTTAACTGTTTAACATGGGCATGTTGGGGGTATTTTGAGCATTAAGGGTATTGTTTCATAGTTGCTACAGATTTAATTCCACCTAGTAGCTGACTCTCCACATTATTTCTGTAACATTCTCAATTTTAAGTGATTAAACCCTAGATTTGAAGAGCTATCTAATATCACCTTTATTGTATCAGAAATGTGATGATTACATCATAACATACATTTTTTTTTAAATAAAATAGTATCGCAAATCAGGTTTCTAGTGTCAATATTATGTTATGAACAATAATCAGAATTAAAGGTTGTGTGTTACAGATGGTAGTTGTATAAGGAAGAGAAGCAGAGCTGTCTAGTAGAATAATGGGAGGAATAGGGCAAGTTTGAAAGGGGAATAAGTGCAATATGAAAATGGAGGGAAGCAAGGCAAAAATTATCTGTGAATACAGAAACCTTTTATGATTCTGCTCAGTTTTTACCAACAAGAAATTATAGTTGTGTGTCATCATAATTATTTTAGATTAAAATGATCAAATAATCAAATGCAGTGTAAAGCAAGGTCAGTGCATAATGTTCCAAGCTGAACCTTGAAATGAAGACAAACCAAGATTAAACATCCTCCTACTCAATTTCACTTCATCAGCAAGTACATCTAAATGTAAATGTACTTTGCAGAAACATGCAAATCAAAGGTGACGTGTCCTACATAGCTTCCAAATGTGTAAACAATTTAATTCCTTTGCATTGCCTGGTAATGTTCAATCATGTTGTTAATCATACTCTTACATTCGATTTGAAAAAGGTAGACAATATAAAACAGTTGGTTGGTAAACTGTAAACAAGCTGTCCTTGAACACGGTGGTTGAATGTAGAAATTGAAAGCACCAATACCTGATAGTTGCTGAGATGTTAAGAGCTTACCCTCTTAAGGACACTTCTCAGTAGTTGGTATTCAGACTTACCTTACACAGGTGCACAACAAGCTCTTTGGGACTGTCTCCCTTATGTGCACTGAATAAATGTAATTCAACCACTGAAAACCCTCCTATTTGCTGACCAACCGATTTCCTCATGGAGTTTACATTGTTTGGCGTTTTCAGCAGTAGCGGTGTGTATGTAAAAACATTGGGCAAGCCACGCCAAGCCAGTAAAAAAAGCCATATTACAAACCATGTTGTGATATGGCTATTTTACTGGCGAGTGTTGTTTGTTCTATAACCCTTTTGTTATAGAACAATCCCCTTTACAAAGATATTACATTTTACCTAGATCGTATCAATAGCTCTTATCCATTTTCAAATTACAGTGTATTGAGATTGGTGTTATTTCTATCAGGAAAAATATTTATTAGTTGTTTTTCCACTTGGAACCGACGGGTTGTTAATCGTTTCCTCGCACGTAAAGGTGGTGGAACTATGAAAGAATTAAGTCAAAGTCAGAATATGGGGCTGTAGACACACCTCCCTCTGTAAACACATCTCCATTTATTTGATCTCCATGCCAAAGTTTTTTATTTTACCATTATTTAACTAGGCGAGTCAGTTAAAAACAAATTCTTATTTTCAATGACAGCCTAGGAACAGTGGGTTAACTGCCTTGTTCAGGGACAGAACGACAGATTTGTACCTTATCGGCTCAGGGATTCAATCTTGCAACCTTGCGATTACTAGTCCATCAATCTAACCACTAGGCTACCTGCTGGCCTAGGTTTTCCCCTTGCGTCAGTTCAAGGTCAGAATACATGTAGAGAGAAAAGTGCATAAAATGGGAATAAAGTTCAATTTATGCACCCGCAACACAGCTCTGAATTCTCCCCTTTGAAAGAGAGGTGGTCTAAGAGGGATCGATTGTGTGGGGGAGTGCCTTTTGACTTGGTCAATTACCCACCATTGATATGTTGTTGTTCCAGTTGTGTTTGTACTCTTGATCTAGAATTAAACCTATGTGCCCTGAGTGGACCAATTCAATGGGGTATGGATTTCTCCACCACTGAGTCCAAGTCAAGGATGTCTCTCGTTATGAAAAAAATGTGCACTAATGCCTCGTTATATGGCGTCTCAACTATGTTAAAAGGTACTATTTAATTGCTTGGAAAGAATATTAACGATCATACACTTCTATCAATAAATTAACAGACATGTTAACAGCATGTCAAATCATTAAATTAAATTAAATTATATTTGTCACATGTGCCGAATACAAGTGTAGACATTACCGTGAAATGCTTCATTATGAGCCCTTTCCCAACAATGCAGTTCAAAAGTATGAAAATGAACAAATAGACAAAAATAAAATAGTAACACAATAAAATAGGAATAGCAGGGCTATATGTAGCTCACTGACGTCACTGGTACGCCATTTCCGGTCACAACTTGCAGACTTGTTTACGTGTTGCTGTGCGTTTTGTTGCCAACCTACTTTGCTACCTGACAACTTTACGGTTTTTACTTTTTAATTACTGTTTATATTTTTGTTTTTCCCCTCAACTTTTTCACTCCGGACGCTTTATCTGGACATGGTTCGTCAGGGTTACCTCCAAGGGTAATTTCAGTGTAGGAAAGGATGAAACAGTGTCTGTTCCACCAGTAAGTACATATAGTAATGTTAGTATAAATCCCCTCGCACGGTCCCTGCAGCCAGACAACTTTCTCATGGTTTCTGGAAGGAAATGCTGTAGGAATGCTCAACCGGTTTTCCCCATTAAGCAGCGAGTCGGAGTCAGAGGCCGAGCCTTCTCTTGTCTCTACTCCTCCCGTTACGGGGTCTGAGACGCCGAAGCTTCCCACCATTAGCTCTGACAAATTGAAAACTCTAGTCATTGGCGACTCCATTACCCGCAGTATTAGACTTCAAACAAATCATCCAGCGATCATACACTGTTAACCAGGTGGCAGGGCTACCGACGTTAAGGCTAATCTGAAGATGGTGCTGGCTAAAGCTAAAACTTGCGAGTGTAGAGAGTATAGAGATATTGTTATCCACATCGGCACCAACGATGTTAGGATGAAACAGTCAGAGATCACCAAGCGCAACATAGCTTCAGCGTGTAAATCAGCTAGAAAAATATGTTGGCATCGAGTAATTGTCTCTGGCCCCCTCCCAGTTAGAGGGAGTGATGAGCTCTACAGCAGAGTCTCACAACACAATCGCTGGTTGAAAACTGTTTTCTGCGTCTCCCAAAAGATAGAATTTGTAGATAATTGGCCCTCTTTCTGGGACTCACCCACAAACAGGACCAAGCCTGACCTGCTGAGGAGTGACGGACTCCATCATTGCTGGACGGGTGCTCTCATCTTATCTACCAACATAGACAGGGCTCTAACTCCTCTAGCTCCACAATGAAATAGGGTGCAGGCCAGGCAGAAGGCTGTTAGCCAGCCTGCCAGCATAGTGGAGTCTGCCACTAGCACAGTCAGTGTAGTCAGCTCAGCTATCCCCATTGAGACCGTGTCTGTGCCTCGACCTAGGTTGGGCAAAACTAAACATGGAGGTATTCGCCTTAGCAATCTCACTAGGATAAAGACCTCCTCCATTCCTGTCATTAAAGAGATCATGATACCTCACATTTCAAAATAGGGCTGCTTAATGTTAGATCCCTTACTTCAAAGGCAATTATAGTCAATGAACTAATCACTGATCATAATCTTGATGTGATTGGCCTGACTGAAACATGGCTTAAGCCTGATGAATTTACTGTGTTAAATGAGGCCTCACCTCCTGGCTACACTAGTGACCATATCCCCCGTGCATCCCGCAAAGGCGGAGGTGTTGCTAACATTTACGATAGAAAATTTTAATTTACTAAAAAAAATGGCATCTTCGTCTTTTGAGCTTCTAGTCATGAAATCTATGCAGCCTACTCAGTCACTTTTTATAGCTACTGTTTACAGGCCTCCTGGGCCATATACAGCGTTCCTATCGGACCTTGTAGTCATAGCAGATAATATTCTAATCTTTGGTGACTTTAATATTCACATGGAAAGGTCCACAGACCCACTCCAAAAGGCTTTCGGAGCCATCATCGACTCAGTGGGTTTTGTCCAACATGTCTCTGGACCCACTCACTGTCACAGTCATACTCTGGACCTAGTTTTGTCCCATGGAATAAATGTTGTGGATCTTAATGTTTTTCCTCATAATCCTGGGCTCTCGGACCACCATTTTATTATGTTTGCAATTGCAACAAATAATCTGCTCAGACCCCAAAGGAACATAAAAAGTCGTGCTATAAATTCACAGACAACACAAAGATTCCTTGATGTCCTTCCAGATTCCCTCTGTCTACCCAAGGACAAAAATCAGTTAACCACCTAACTGAGGAACTCAATTTAACCTTGCACAATACCCTAGATGCAGTTGCACCCCTAAAAACTAAAAACATTTCTCATAAGAAACTAGCTCCCTGGTACACAGAAAATACTCAAGCTCTCAAGCAAGCTTCCAGAAAATTGGAACGGAAATGGCGCCACACCAAACTGGAAGTCTTCTGACTGGCTTGGAAAGACTGTACCGTGCAGTACCGAAGAGCCCTTACTGCTGCTCGATCATCCTATTTTTCCAACTTAATTGAGGAAAATAAGAACAATCCGAAATTCCTTTTTGATACTGTCGCAAAGCTAACTAAAAAGCAGCATTCCCCAAGAGAGGATGGCTTTCACTTCAGCAGTGATAAATTCATGAAGGAAAAGATCATGATTATTAGAAAGTAAATTACGGACTCCTCTTTAAATCTGCGTATTCCTTCATACCGCAGTTGTCCTGAATCTGCACAACTCTGCCAGGACCTAGGATCAAGAGAGACGCTCAAGTGTTTTAGTACTATATCCTTTGACACAATGATGAAAATAAGTATGGCCTCTAAACCTTCAAGCTGCATATTGGACCCTATTCCAACTAAACCACTGAAAGAGCTGCTTCCTGTCCTTGGCCCTCCTATGTTGAACATAATAAACGGCTCTCTATTCACAGGATGTGTACCAAACTCAATAAAAGTGGCAGTAATAAAGCCTCTCTTGAAAAAGCCGAACCTTGACCCAGAAAATATAAAAAACTAGCGGCCTATATCGAATCTATCTAATCTGACCGCAGTGGGGAAGGTGGCAGGCTGACAAAACACTGACAAACTGAAATGGTCCATCCACACAGACAGTGTGGTGAAGAAGGCGCAACAGAGCCTCTTCAACCTCAGGAGGCTGAAGAAATTTGGCTTGGCACCTAAAACCCTCACAAACTTTTACAGATGCACAATTGAAAGCATCCTGTTGGGTTGTATCACCGCCTGGTACTACAACTGTACCGTCGACAAACGCAGGGCTCTCCAGAGGGTGGTGCGGTCTGCCCAACGCATCACCGGGGACAAATTACCTGCCCTCCAGGACACCTATGGCATCCGATATCACAGAAGGCCAAAAAGATCATCAACGTCAACAACCACCCGAGCCACTAACTGTTCAGCCCGCTATCATCCAGAAAGGGAGGTCAGTACACGTACATCAAATCTGGGACCGAGAGACTGAAAAACTGCTTCTATCTCAAGGCCATCAGACTGTTAACTTCTTGCGACTAGGGGGCGCTATTAAAATTTTTGGATGAAAAACGTTTCCGTTTTAAACAAGATATTTTGAAAGAAAACACTCTGACGTTTCCAAAACTGCAAAGATATTGTCTGTGTGCCACAGAACTGATGTTACAGGCAAAATCCAGATAAAAATCCAACCAGGAAGTGCCGCATTTTTTGAAACCGCCTCATGCCAATGACTGCTTATATGGCTGTGAATGAGCTACGAATGAGCTTACGTTTTCCACGTATTCCCCAAGGTGTCTACATCATTGTGATGTTTTTTTAGGCATTTCCATTGAAGAACATGGTGTCTCCCGCAGAAAATCTTGCGTAAAATACTGAGGTAGCCATTTTTCCATTCGCTTCTAATGAGAAACCAATTGCCTCATATATGTTAAAAACACCTTGAGGATGGATCCTAAACCACGTTTGCTGTGTTTCTGTCAATATTATGTAGCTAATTTTGAAAAAAGTTTGGCGTTGTAGTAATAGCATTTTCCGGTCGATTTCTCAGCCAAGGCTGATGAAGAAACGGGAGCTTTTTCGCCTACAAAAATAATATTTTTGGAAAAAAGGAACATTTGCTATCTAACTGGGAGTCTCCTGAGTGAAAGCATCTGAAGTTCTTCAAAGGTAAATGATTTAATTTGGTTGCTTTTCTTATTTTCGTGAAAATGTTGCCTGCTGCCAGCAGAGCCAAGCATAGCCAAGCAGCAGAGCCAAGCATGCTTGTCTAGCGTTGGCTGTAACGCATATTTTGAAAATCTGAGATGACAGTGTTGTTAACAAAAGGCTAAGCTTGTGTTTGAATATATTTATTTAATTTAATTTGCCATTTTCATGAATAGGAAATGTTTCTAGTGGTATTTATGTCCGCTGCGTTATGCTAATGCATTTGAGGCTATGATTACGCTCCCGGATACGGGATTGCTAGTCGCAAAAGGTTAAACAGCCATCACAAGCACATTAGAGGCTGCTGCCCTATATACACTACCATTCTAAAGTTCTAAAGGGGTCACTTAAAATGTCCTTGTTTTTGATAGAAACGCACATTTTTTGTCCATTAAAATAACATCAAATTGATCAGAAATACAGTGTAGACATTGTTAATGTTGTTAATGACTATTGTAGCTGGAAACAGCTGTTTTTTAATGGAATATCTACACAGGCACATTATCAGCAAACACCAATGGCATGTTGTGTTAGCTGATCCAAGTGTGTCATTTTAAAAGGCTAATTGATCAATAGAAAACCCTTTTTCAATTATGTTAGCACAGTTGATAACTGTTGTCCTGATTAAAGAAGCAATAAAACTTGCCTTCTTTAGACTTGTTGAGTATCTGGAGCATCAGCATTTGTGGGTTCGATTATATGCTCAAAATGTCCAGAAACAAAGAACTTTCTTATGAAACTCGTCAGTCTACTTTTTTTCTGAGAAATTAAGGCGTTTCCATGCGTGAAATTGCCAACGTAGAACGTTGTGTACTACTCCCTTCACAGAACAACTGGCTGAATAGAAAGAGGAGTGGGAGACCCGGTGCACAGCTGAGCAAGAAGAGAAGTACAGTAGAGTGTCTAGTTTGTGAAACATATGCCTGACAAGTCCTCAACTTCCAGCTTCATTAAATAGGACCCACAAAAACACTAGTCTCAACATCAACAGTGAAGAGGCGACTCCGGGATGCTGGCCTTCTAGGCAAAGTTCCTCTGTCCAGTGTGTTAGTTTTCCCATCTTAATCTTTTCTTTTTATTGGCCAGTCTGAGATATGGCTTTTTCTTTGCAACTCGGCATGCCGTTATGCTTGACAAGGATTCATTCTCTGTAGCAAGGAAGTGGTCAATTGATTTGACAAAGCCATGACAGAATACAATGCTTTCTTTCATCTAGAATCACAGACCAAAACATTGTTTTAACGAGTAATAGACATCGATTTGTGTGACCAATTTTCTAAATAGCAGCCTGTGTCTGCACTTTACAGTCATCAAACAACTTTGGCTGTGATAATTCCATCACCCTTTTGTTCTATTACAGCTGGGCGCAGATAAACAAAACACTGGCTTCCATTTGCATGGCTTGTACAACATCACAGATTGCCTCAAAGCTGCCTTTTGAAAGGGGAGGTCGAAGGTCCCTACCAAGCAAACACGGTGTGCTGTTGTCTGACGATGGCCCCATACCGGTCAGTAAAAAGGACACTGCTCAACTGATAAAAAAAAGTGCACAGCATGATATATCACATCCAGGCTTCACCGATGCCAAAAGGGTAATCTTGTTTTGTGATTAAGCAAATCTTGTCCTGTGAGCTGAACCAACACATAGCCTCAGCAGTTTGTATAATAACTATGTTAACCAGAGGTTGATTTGTCGGCATATTCTATATGTAGATGACTGTGAGTGTGAGTGAAAATTACATTAATAAGTGAAAATCAACCAGCAGTTAATGTATAGTTTGAAAACAAGGAGACATATACAAAGATGCAATTCAGATCAATTTGTCTAATACTGTGCTTTTGCAAGTTCTTAGTTTTATCTCAAAATGATGTAAAATTGCTTCCCTGGCCTTTGATGCTGGTGGGTTGGAAAGGGAACTGGCTTTTCTGAGCTAGATATTACAGTGCCCTCTCTAATTATTGGGACAATTGGCTCTGTACTCCAGCACTTTGAATTTGAAATGATATAATAACTATGAGGTTAAATTGCATACTGTCTGCTTTAATTTGAGGGTATTTCCATCCATATTGGGTGAACCATTTAGAAATTACATCACTCTTTGTACATAGTCCCTCTATTTTAGGAGACCAAAAGTATTTGGATAAATTCTTTTATATGTGTACTAAAGTAGTCAAAAGTTTAGAATGTTGTCCCATATTCCTAGCACACAATGACTACATCAAGCGTGTGACTCTACAACATCTTTGGGTGCATTTGCTGTTTGTTTTGGTTGCATTTCAGATTATTTTGTGCCCAATATCCAACATGTGCTGTAATTTCTAAAAACATGCACCCAAATGGATGAAAATACCGTCAAACTAAGGGTGACAGTCTGCACTTTAACCTCATACACGAGTAATTGTCATTCCAAATCCGAAATGCTGGAGTAGAGAGCGAAAACAATAGAAAATGTGTCACTGTGTCACGCCCTGATCTGTTTCACCTGTCCCTGTGATTGTCTCCACCCCCTCCAGGTGTCGTTTATTTCCCCCAATGTATTTATCTCTGTGTTTCCTGTCTCTCTGCCTGCCTGATCTTTCAAATCAAATCAAATCAAATTTACTTATATAGCCCTTCGTACATCAGCTGATATCTCAAAGTGCTGTACAGAAACCCAGCCTAAAACCCCAAACAGCAAGCAATGCAGATGTAGAAGCACGGTGGCTAGGAAAAACACCCTAGAAAGGCCAAAACCTAGGAAGAAACCTAGAGAGGAACCAGGCTATGTGGGGTGGCCAGTCCTCTTCTGTGTGTGGCGGGTGGAGATTATAACAGAACATGGCCAGGATGTTCAAATGTTCATAAATGACCAGCATGGTCGAATAATAATAAGGCAGAACAGTTGAAACTGGAGCAGCAGCACGGCCAGGTGGACTGGGGACAGCAAGGAGTCATCATGTCAGGGAGTCCTGGGGCATGGTCCTACGGCTCGGGTCCTCCGAGAGAGAGAAAGAAAGAGAGAAGGAGAGAATTAGAGAACGCACACTTAGATTCACACAGGACACCGAATAGGACTGGAGAAGTACTCCAGATATAACAAACTGACCCTAGCCCCCCAACACATGAACTACTGCAGCATAAATACTGGAGGCTGAGACAGGAGGGGTCAGGAGACCTCTTTCTACCTGCCTTAACCACGAGCCTGTCTGCCACGCTGTACCTCCTGGACTCTGATCTGGTTTTGACCTTTTGCCTGTCCACGACCATTCTCTTGCCTACTCCTTTTGGATTAATAAATATTGTAAGACTCCAACCATATGCCTCCTGTGTCTGCATCTGGGTCTCGGCTTGTGTCATGATAGTACGAACTGGCCATGACAGACCCAGCAGACATGGACCATCACCGCCACGCTGTCTCCCTGCCCTTTTGGAAGGGCTCAGTTACGTGACGTAACACGACGACCATGGGTTAAAGGCTATTATGGAGCAAATCCGGAAGTTAGCTCAGCAGCTGCCTGCCACCTCTGAAAAATCCCAATCACCCAGTAAATGTTTCCCTTTCTGTGGTGAGTTTGTACAGTCTATCCCGGCTCCCAGATAATCCCACTTACCTCCTCAGGAGTGATATTCGGGGAATCCTGGTACCTGCTGGGGTTTTCTCTCAGTGTTCGCTTATTTTTTAGCTTACAGCCATCTTCGTTTCCTTCAGACCGATCAAAGATAGAGTATATAATTACACTAATTATAAATTACACTGCCGGTGGACTACGACTCCCTTATCGCCCTTACCATCAAAATCAATGAACGCCTAAGGGAACGTAGGAGTGAGAGGAGGTCTGGTCTCGGGCACTTTCGTGCACCCGCTATGGCTCATTCACCTTTGAGGGAATTCGGAAGTTTCCGAAAGCAGCTTTTCCGAGAGGATTCGAAGCAACCCGAGCTCTCACGTGAATCTACGATGAGTGAGTTGAATACTCCTAAGCCAATGCAGTTGGGAAGAGCTAAGTTATCAGTTGGGGAATGCTCACGGAGGATGAACAGTAACTGCTGTCTGTACTGTGGAGGGGCAGGACATTTTATATCTACCTGCCCTATTAGGAAACCCTTGTCTCTAGTGGGTACCAGCATTATGGTGAGTCAGACTGGGAGTTCCCTAATTCCCATCACCCGCACACCCTTTTTTGTGCTTGTGCTGTGGGGAGACCAATCTAAGTCTCTCCGAGTGCTCATTGACTCTGGGGCTGATGAATGTCTTATGGATGCCACTATTGATTCGGAGCTTGGTATTCCCACTCAGCCTCTCTCTGTTCCCATGGATGGTAGGGCACTGGACAGCCGCTCTATTGGGGAAGTCACCCATAGTACTGTGCCCGTTCAATTATGGGTTTCTGGTAACCACAGTGAGACCATTGTGGTGGCTTATTTCTGCTTTACCAAATGAGGAGAAACAAACTTCACACACCAGTCAGAGTTATACTTAAACTACATTCTTAATAATAATAAGAGCTTTGCAATAGCCTTTGACTTTCAATGATGAGCTATCTCTAATGAACCATTGAAAGTCACCCCTCTCAACCTACATGACGAACCACAGATCTTAGGAACAGTTCACAAAGGGACTTTATAATTGAGAAAGGAATATCCCTTAGCCAGATAACATTCAATATAAATTATCGTTCAGTTTGGTCCCTAAGACGAGGTTCTAATCTCATTCCTGGTACTTCATAGCACAAAAACATTACCTCATGTTATCTGGAATGCTCTTTCGGTTTTATCACCCAAAGACATCGTAAATCTCTTCTGTCAGTGCTATCTCATAGAGGCCCATCCTCAGTGGAACACGCACACAATAGTTAACAGAATACTCTATTCTGTCAAAAACAAAACCCATTATAATGCAATACAAGCATTATAACATAATCTTGCAATTTTCCATGACACCCTACAGTTCCTCCTCATTGCATCTCCCCATGTTTTGTTGTTTTGGGATTGTCCTGGCTTCAAAAGCACAATCCTGTGATTGACTGGACCAAAAGCTTCATCCTGGGTTGTGGATGTCTCTGCTATTCCCACTGAATACCATTACCTCCTGGAAGTGTTCAATAAGGCACGTGTTACTTCCCTTCCCCTGCACAGTCCTTATGACTGTGCCATTGATCTTCTCCCAGGCACTACACCACCTTGTGGTCGGTTGTATTCTCTGTCCCGACCAGAGACCAAAGCTATGGAGGAGTACATAGAGGAGACTCTGGCCACTGGGGCCGTCCGTCCGTTTGCATCTCCTGCCTGCGCAGAGTTTTTCTTTGTGGAGAAGAAGGACAAGACCCTGAATCCATGCATTGACTACCGGGGACTAAACAGCATTACAGTTAAAAACCGTTACCCCTACCTCTCCTCTCCTCTGAGTTTGAACCTCTCCAGGGGGCCACAATGTTTTCGAAGTTGGACCTTCAGAATGCCTACCACCTGGTTCGGATACGCGAGGGGGATGAGTGGAAGACAGCCTTCAACACAGCCAGTGGATATTATGAGTACCAGGTCATGCCATTTGCACTCACCAACGCCTCCGCTGTTTTCTAGGCTTTGGTCAACGATGTGCTCCGGGACATGTTAAACCATTTTCTGTTCGTTTACGTTGACGACATCCTGTTTTTTCCCGATCTGCCCAAGAGCATGTACTTCATGTCAGACAGGTCCTTCTGTGCCTCCAGGAGATCCAAATGTTTGTGAAAGCCGAGAAGTGTGAGTTCCACTGCTCTACTATCACCTTTCTGGGATATGTCATTGCTGAGGGCAATATTCAGATGGAACCTGGAAAGGTGAAAGCAGTGGTGGATTGGCCTCAAACAATGTCCAGGGTGCAGTTGCAATGGTTTCTTGGTTTTGCTAACTTCTACCGCAGTTTCATTTGGGATTACAGCACCCTGGAGGCCACCCTCTCAGCACTCACCTCTCCCAAGGTACCATTCAAATGGTATCCAGGTGTCGACAAAGCCTTTGTGTACCTGAAGCATTGGTTCACAGCAGCACCCATCCTCATCCATCTGGACCCCTTGCATCAATTTGTGGTGGAAGTTGATGCTTCGGATCTAGGAGTAGGTGCCATCCTCTCCCAGCGATCTGCCCAGGACCAAAAGCGTCATCCCTGTGCCTTCCTGTCCCATCATCTCAATCCTGCAGAGAGGAATTACGATGCAGGCAACCGAGAACTCCTAGTGGTTAAGATGGCATTGGAAGAGTGGAGGCACTGGCTGGAAGGAGTAGAACAGCCATTGTTGGTCTGGACCAACCATAAAATCTTGGAATATCTCCGTACAGCCAAGCGCCTCAACTCCAGGCAGGCCCGGTGGGCACTCTTGTTTACCAGATTCAAATTCACTATTTCCTACCGCCCAGGGTCAAAAAATGTGAATGCTCTCACCCGCCTATACATTTCCTCTGCCACACCCTTGACCTCCGAAACCATTCTCCCTACCTCATGCCTTGCTGCCACTGTGGATTGGGGTATTGGGAACCTGGTTTGTGAGTTGCAACGCTCCCAGCCTGGACCTGAAGGGGGTCCGGCTAACTGGCTGTTTGTCCCCATGGCAAGCTCCCCCTGTCCTCCTTTGGCCACTACCGAAACCCACATCGTCCCTGGCCTCATATCCCTGGACTTTGTCACTGGGCTCCCTCCGTCTGATGGCAACACTGTCATTCTGACGGTAGTCGATCGGTTCTCCAAGGCCGCCCATTTTATCCCTCTCCCCAAACTACCCTCTGCCAAGGAGACAACCCAGCTTATGGTACAGCACATCTTCCAGATCCATGGACTCCCGGTAGACATGGTCTCCGATCGGGGTCCTCAGTTCTCGTCTCAGTTCTGGAAGGCATTCTGCACCCTTATTGGGTCATTGGCCAGCCTGTCATCTGGATTTCATCCCCAAACCAACGGTCAGTCAGCGCAAGCCAACCAAGACCTGGAAACCACCTTGAGATGCCTGGTCTCAACCAACCCCACTACCTGGAGCTGTCAACTGGTCTGGATGGAGTATGCCAGGAACACCCTTCCATGTTCTGCCACAGGACTCTCTCCTTTTGAGTGCCCATGGGGTATCAGCCTCCACTCTTCCCTCAACAAGAGCAGGAGGTCAGCGTACCCACGGCCCAGATGTTTGTCCGCTGTCGACGTACCTGGAGAAGAGCCAGGGCGGCTATTCTCAAGACCAACTCCAGGTATCGTCAACAAGTGGACCGTCGCCGGACTCCAGCTCCCCGCTACCGCATTGGGGTATGGCTTTCCACTCGTGACCTGCCCCTGCGCGTAGAGTCCCGCAAACTGTCTCCCCGGTTCATTGGTCCCTTTCCCATCTCCAGAGGCCTGAGTTGCACTGCTATCCATCTTGTGTCACCCCATACCCTCCATATCCACCCTACTTTCCATGTGTCCAGAAATAAGCCTGTGTCTCACTGTCCTTTGTCTTCTGTTTCCAGGCCCATCTCTCGCCCCCAGGTCATCGATGGCCAGCCAGCGTATACGGTGAGACACCTCCTGAGGGTTCGACCACAGGGCAGGGGTTTCCAGTACCTGTTTGACTGGGAGGGTTATGGCCCGGAGGAGAGGTGCTGGGTTCCTGTTAAAGACATCTTGGGCCCTGCCCTCATCGCCGACTTCCACCACCGACACCCCGGTCAGCCAAGTATGCTCCCAGGTAGGACACCAGGTGGCATCCCTGGGGGGGTACTGTCACACCGTGATCTGTTTCACCTGTCCCTGTGATTGTCTCCACCCCCTCCAGGTGTCGCTTATTTTTCCCAGTGTATTTCTCCCTGTGTTTCCTGTCTCTCTGTGCCAGTTTGTCTTATATGTTTTCTAAGTCAACCAGCATTTTTCCTGTTCTCCTGCTTTTTGCTATTCTCCTTTTTTTAGTCCTCCCGGTTTAGACCCTTGCCTGTTTCTGGACTCTGTACCCACCTGCCTGACCTTTCTGCCTGCCTTGACCACAAGCCTGCCTGCCTGCCACTCTGTACCTCTTATACTCTGATCTGGTTTTGACCTTTTGCCTGTCTACGACCATTCTCCTGCCTACTCCTTTTGGATTATAAAACATTACTCCAACCATCTCGCCTTGTGTCATGATACACTGTCCCAATAATTACAGATGGAAGTAATTGATTCCTGCAGTAATGTACAATGGATCATACATTTCTCACGATGAATTGTTTGTGAAATACTGGTTCTGTACTCTGCACAATTGTGAGTTCAATTGCGATTGGCAGATGTATAGATTCCACCATTTCTTACTCAGCTATTTTACCCCTACAAATGTGTTCGGGCGGGGGGTACAGCTACTCCATTTTTATTTTACCTTTATTTAACTAGGCAAGTCAGTTAAGAACCAATTCTTATTTTCAATGACGGCCTAGGAACAGTGGGTTAACTGCCTGTTCAGTGGCAGAACGACAGATTTGTACCTTGTCAGCTCGGGGGTTTGAACTTGCAACCTTCCGGTTACTAGACCAACGCTCTAACCACTAGGCTACCCTGCCGCATTCAAGGAACCGTCAAAATTCCATTATGTGAGATCATTTGACTTTGACTCTCTATGTCCCCTATCCTCCAGGCCGGCTCGGTCCTCCCCTCCCGCTCCGTGGCTCGACGACTCATTGCGAGCTCACAGAACAAGGCTCCGGGCAGCCGAGCGGAAATGGAGGAAAACTCGCCTCCCTGCGGACCTGGCATCCTTTCACTCCCTCCTCTCTACATTTTCCTCCTCTGTCTCTGCTGCTAAAGCCACTTTCTACCACTCTAAATTCCAAGCATCTGCCTCTAACCCTAGGAAGCTCTTTGCCACCTTCTCCTCCCTCCTGAATCCCCACCCCCCCCTCCTCCCTCTCTGCAGATGACTTCGTCAACCATTTTGAAAAGAAGGTCGACGACATCCGATCCTCGTTTGCTAAGTCAAACGACACTGCTGGTTCTGCTCACACTGCCCTACCCTGTGCTCTGACCTCTTTCTCCCCTCTCTCTCCAGATGAAATCTCGCGTCTTGTGACGGCTGGCCGCCCAACAACCTGCCCGCTTGACCCTATCCCCTCCTCTCTTCTCCAGACCATTTCCGGAGACCTTCTCCCTTACCTCACCTCGCTCATCAACTCATCCCTGACCGCTGGCTACGTCCCTTCCGTCTTCAAGAGAGCGAGAGTTGCACCCCTTCTGAAAAAACCTACACTCGATCCCTCCGATGTCATCATTTACAGACCAGTATCCCTTCTTTCTTTTCTCTCCAAAACTCTTGAACGTGCCGTCCTTGGCCAGCTCTCCCGCTATCTCTCTCAGAATGACCTTCTTGATCCAAATCAGTCAGGTTTCAAGACTAGTCATTCAACTGAGACTGCTCTTCTCTGTATCACGGAGGCGCTCCGCACTGCTAAAGCTAACTCTCTCTCCTCTGCTCTCATCCTTCTAGACCTATCGGCTGCCTTCGATACTGTGAACCATCAGATCCTCCTCTCCACCCTCTCCGAGTTGGGCATCTCCGGCGCGGCCCACGCTTGGATTGCGTCCTACCTGACAGGTCGCTCCTACCAGGTGGCGTGGCGAGAATCTGTCTCCTCACCACGCGCTCTCACCACTGGTGTCCCGCAGGGCTCGGTTCTAGGCCCTCTCCTATTCTCGCTATACACCAAGTCACTTGGCTCTGTCATAACCTCACATGGTCTCTCCTATCATTGCTATGCAGACGACACACAATTAATCTTCTCCTTTCCCCCTTCTGATGACCAGGTGGCGAATCGCATCTCTGCATGTCTGGCAGACATATCAGTGTGGATGACGGATCGCCACCTCAAGCTGAACCTCGGCAAGACGGAGCTGCTCTTCCTCCCGGGGAAGGATTGCCCGTTCCATGATCTCGCCATCACGGTTGACAACTCCATTGTGTCCTCCTCCCAGAGCGCTAAGAACCTTGGCGTGATCCTGGACAACACCCTGTCGTTCTCAACTAACATCAAGGCGGTGGCCCGTTCCTGTAGGTTCATGCTCTACAACATCCGCAGAGTACGACCCTGCCTCACACAGGAAGCGGCGCAGGTCCTAATCCAGGCACTTGTCATCTCCCGTCTGGATTACTGCAACTCGCTGTTGGCTGGGCTCCCTGCCTGTGCCATTAAACCCCTACAACTCATCCAGAACGCTGCAGCCCGTCTGGTGTTCAACCTTCCCAAGTTCTCTCACGTCACCCTGCTCCTCCGCTCTCTCCACTGGCTTCCAGTTGAAGCTCGCATCCGCTACAAGACCATGGTGCTTGCCTACGGAGCTGTGAGGGGAACGGCACCTCAGTACCTCCAGGCTCTGATCAGGCCCTACACCCAAACAAGGGCACTGCGTTCATCCACCTCTGGCCTGCTCGCCTCCCTACCACTGAGGATGTACAGTTCCCGCTCAGCCCAGTCAAAACTGTTCGCTGCTCTGGCCCCCCAATGGTGGAACAAACTCCCCCACGACGCCAGGACAGCGGAGTCAATCACCACCTTCCGGAGACACCTGAAACCCCACCTCTTTAAGGAATACCTAGGATAGGATAAAGTAATCCTTCTCCCCCCCTTAAAATATTTAGATGCACTATTGTAAAGTGGCTGTTCCACTGGATGTCATAAGGTGAATGCACCAATTTGTAAGTCGCTCTGGATAAGAGCGTCTGCTAAATGACTTAAATGTAAATGTAAATATCATGTGATAATCCTGGGAAAGAAATCCATGTGATTGTTTTGTTAAGGATTACTGAAACTAATATGTGTGATCTAACCATTTTGTGTATAGTATCACATCTGTGGTGGTGCATTTGAAGAGCTGTTTTACAAAACAAATTATCCACGGGAAACAATTGATTGATCGTTTGAGTGAATGAGCTCTACTTCTTCAGCAATCTTTAATTCAAAGGATTATGACCAAAACCATATTTAAATTATATATCTATAGCTATATTTCTAAATGGCTCTGCGTATGACAGTAAGAACATCACAAAGGAAAAAAATAGACTGCAGTTTTTTAAGTTGCCTGTTGCTTTGATAACAATAGATGTTTTTTTGTTACATTAGTTTGTCACATGAAAACAGAAAGACTATGTTGTATGTTGCGTAACGGGAGTCATATGGATGACGTAATGCAACGCGAGACTAGGATGACAGAGGTTTAAAAAATATTCCCTGTCAATGTTGGTTACAGTGAATGTCCACCCGCTAAGACTTAACACTTTCAGGCTGGTGTGCTTCCTGTGCAGGCTGTGGCCTCCTTTCCTCATGCTATCAGAAGCAGAATTGAATTTTGAATAAATATAATTTCTTCCACCATTAATATTGATTTTCACTCCCTTTGAAAGCTAAGACTCCAAAACTGCATTGTGTGTGCCAGTCAGTCCTGGGGCCCTGTGTAAAAAGTCCATTATCCAGCCTCACTTCTTTCTCAGATTAGAGATCAGCCTTGACAGGGAGGATTAGACCCTTTGCCAGTTCCCTTTGGACAGCCTAATAGAATCAAAGTACACATCTTACACATCAGGATGCAGGGGGAATTCGGTATTGGCTGACTTAAAAAACAAACTTATGAGGGCTGGGTATGTTTGTGCTTACCTGCATGAAAGCAGAGAATTTTGACCAATAAAATAACGTGCTTACAGAACATACTGAAGAGCACAGCCATGTCACAAAATGTCTACGGAATATGTATGTACTCCTTCAATCTGCCATGTAGGGGACAAGACCAACAAGTGTATTTCCTTTTGAGAGAGAGAGAGAAATAGACAGAGTGTATGTGTGAGAGAGAGAGATGCAAGAGAGAGCGGATGAGACGACTGCCAGGGGACAGATATGGTGTGTGCTGCTCACCCACAAGACTCTTGGCTGGTGGTACAACTGTCATACAAAGGACACAGACAATAAATGCAGTGGTATTACTGGGCATTTGTCAGATAGAGAAGATAGGAGAGGCAATTCTGATTCAGAGCACCAAACAGACACATAGTGAAATAATAGCCTCTCAATATGGATAGCAAGGGGGGAAAGTATCGATTTGTATTTGTTCTTTTCCATATTGAGGATGCAGCAAGTCATATTTTGTTCACCTTCTAAAACGGAACAGGGCTGTTGTCATATTCAACACATTATTTACCTCTGACTTGTTCATCCAAATTCACCAGTGATAGGGAGAAGAGAGAGCGAGGACTGATTTGACTATACCTGAATGCTAACGCTCTCATTTTGTTTGAATAGTGGGAGAAATGTTGGCATAAAAGTGATTTTGATTTACTGCAAGACATAAAACAACATTCTATCTCCTCGATGGAGGTCCCAGTGAGATGGTAGCAGAGAGTTACAGCGATAGATATGAATTGAAGGTCACCCTTCAAAGGACTAAACATTCTCATAAAATAAATGCTGCAAGTAAGAAAAAAAGTACACTGTATATAATGTTTTATATTTCCAAAGGTAAATAAAGAGAAGGGAGAGGGGGCTACAATGGTGCTTATACCATAATGTAGTTTGAGGAGATTGCCTGTAAAATCCTTTAGCTTTTTACCAATTATCTTTTTATACACTGTTAACATATAAATCATAACATCAAGGACTGGAACCAGGGAGCAGTGAATACACTAAACAAAAAAAGAAAACTCTTATTATTATTTTTATGAAGAGTGTAAGGAAGATGTGCCTATTTTTCAATAGCCCTTCTCCAAGTCTCCGGACATGGCGATATATATCGCTGAAGATGATGAGTATTTAATATCCCCATGGTGTCGAGCCATGGAGCGGACCTTGTCCTTAGAGACAGGCTGAATAATGTACAGCGATCAAAATTTTATCAATCCTCTGCATGATTAAAAGGTGATAAATAAAATATTTGGGTGAGTCGCTCCAGGAGCCTCCACAAAGCACTTTGTACAGACAGGTCTTCCCAGAGCAATGAGAGAGTGATGGGCCTGACAATTATAGCAGCATGATGGGAGTTGTAGCAAGGACCTCTGCTTACTTCTCTCCTGCAGGGCAGGTCGGTCTGGGAAACTTAGTACAATTAGATTTTTTATTTGATTTATTAGGATCTCCATTAGCCAACACCAATGGCGACAGCGAGTTTTACTGGTGTCCGACACATAACAAAAAAGACACGACAGACAATACTTTACATTTTACCTACATTTAAAAACAATAACATGTAGTGTGTGTGAGCATCTATCAGTTACACATAGTACATGTCATTACCTATACAGTCGTGGCCAAAAGTTTTGAGAATGACACAAATATAAATTTTCACCAAGTCTGCTGCCTCAGTTTGTATGATGGCAATTTGCATATACTCCAGAATGTTATGGAGAGTGATCAGATGAATTTCAATTAATTGCAAAGTCCCTCGTTGCCATGCAAATGAACTGAATCCCCCCAAAACATTTCCACTGCATGTCAGCCATGCCACAAAAGGACCAGCTGACATCATGTCAGTGATTCTCTCATTAATGGCCAAGTATGCCTTGCACTCCATCGTCAAGTTTGCAGACGACACAACAGTAGTAGGATTGATTACCAACAATGATTAGACAGCCTACAGGGGGAGGACTTTGGGAGTGTGGTGCCAGGAAATTAACCTCTCACTCAATGTTAACAAAACAAAGGAGATGATTGTGGACTCCAGAAAACAGCAGAGGGTGCAACCCCTTATCCACATCGATGGGACAGTAGTGGAGATGATGGAAAGCTTCACGTTCCTTGGTGTAGACATCACTGACAAACTGAAATGGACCACCCATACAGACAGTGTGATGCAGAAGGGGGAACAGAGCCTCTTCAATCTCAGGAGGCTGAAGAAATTTGGCTTGGCACCTAAAACCTCAATTGCTCAATTGAAAGCATCCTGTTGGATTGAGTGTGTGGACAAACCTGGTCAAGAACTACAGGAAACGTATGATCTCTGTAATTGAAAACAAAGGTTTCTGTACCAAATATTAAGTTCTACTTTTCTGATGTATCAAATACTTATGTCATGCAATAAAATGCAAATTAATTACTTAAAAATCATACAATGTGATTTTCTGGATTTTTGTTTTAGATTCCGTCTCTCACAGTTGAAGTGTACCTATGATAAACATTACAGACCTCTACATGCTTTGTAAGTAGGAAAACCTGCAAAATCGTCAGTGTATCAAATACTTGTTCTCGCCACTGTATATGGTTTAATCATCAGCATACATGGACACACATGCTTTGTTTAATGCTAGTGGCAGGTCATTGGTAAACATAGAAAGATTAGAGGGCCTAGAGAGCTGCCCTGCGGTACACCACAATTTACATGATTGACATTATGAAAGCTTCCATTAAAGAAAACCCTCTGAGTTCTATTAGATACAGCAGCTTTGGATCCATGATATGGATCCAAACATATATGTTTTCTCAACAACAGATTATGGTCACTGAAATCTAACAGTACATCTCCCACAATCTTATAATCAATTGCAACTAATCATCAGTGCAGTACATGTTGAGTGCCCTTCTGTATACGCATGCTGAAAGTATGTTGTTAGTTTATTTACAGAGAAATATTGTATTTTTTAAAACACCATTTTTCCCAACAGTTTGGCAAGAGTTGGCAGCAACCTGATAGGTCTGCTGTTAGAACCAATAAAGGCTGCTCTACCACTCTTCTGTAGTGGAATGACGTTGGCTTCCCACCAGGTCTGAGGACAAAAACGTTCCTCTATGCTCAGATTAAAGATATAACAGATAGAAGTGGCTATAGAGTCAGCTACCATCCTCAGTAGCTTTCAATCTAAGTTGTGGCTTCTAGAAACCTCTGAGAAATATAGGCCTATGCTTATTCATATGAGATTTAAGTGGTCAGTATTACCAACATTTGCCATCACATAAACCAGATCTAAGCCCATTGCTGTGCATATTCCTAATATTTGTTTCTATGGACAGACATACACTAAGAGCTTTAATGGAGGCCCACAATAACACCCAATATGACTGTGTATGTGGACCCTATCTTTGTTTTCTCTTAATGCAAATCGTCAGCCCCAGCCTCTTTGTCAAGGATAGTTGGTACATTGTGCTGTTCTTCCTTTATCATGGGTACTGCTGAGCTGGAGGAAATGAAAAGCAATGCAAATATGCCCAGCTTTTTGGAGCCAATAGATAAAGCATGAAGACCTTCAAACTGCATTGCTTCATTCGCTCCAGTTTAGCCTTGACCGAGTCATGCAAATTATACCTGAGATGCAGGGAGAGTGACGCCGCCAGCTTCACAGGTGCAAAGCTGGGGCTCAAGATAGTCAAATCTCTCCTGGGGCAGGGTTAATTGGGAAAAATATCATTAGAAAGGTTTAGAAAGGGGTTTGTGAAGTTCCCCTGGAACATAATGCACTACTGTTTGAGTTCTATTTGACAGTGAAAGCTTGCGCAGCATTTTGGGCTTTTTCTCAGTGTGTCGTTTTGCTTGCAGGGAAGGATGCGTTCTATTGCTGACCCAGGTACAAGGTGCAATTCAGCAGAGCTTTATCAGATCCGCATTATGTTCCCTGTTCTATGGATGGTGTGGGGCACTGTACAGGTACAGCAGCAGAGGGAATTATGTGTTCTTCATTCTGCCTCTGCATTGTCTTCTGTTCTGTGGTTAGCAGTTCTCCCCAGGGGAGGCCTAATAAGAGTGAACAGCTTGGTAAATGAGAAATTGCTGTGAAAATGAAGAGAAATAAGGAGAAGCGAACAACAATGTGGATTATTCACACTCAAAGACTGTTGAAGCATATTATGATCCATTCTCTTCTGCGTTCTGTTGCAGAGAATAGGTTACAGTGGGGAAAACATTATTATTAGCTGATCAACATTATTAGCTGAAGACATTCCCCTATTTATCAGCTGCTGTCAGCAGGGAGCTATCATAGCTATTCATGAGGAGACATGAGGACAAGAGAGGGGTGTTGAGGACATGCAACTGGCAGGTCAGGGGTTTGTAGCACAGTCCTAATGGCCAACCAGGCCATCCAGAAACCGTAGTAAGCAGGGTCATCAGCTGCTGCTTGGGCTAGGTTGGCAGACAGCAATTCTACACAGAGAAAACGTCTCCCAAACTGTAGAGAGCCAGTGATTAGATATGCAGCTGGTGTACCACGTGGAAGGCTAGTGGTTTGGAGACATATGGGCAGATGGAGCAAGGAGGGTACCCGGTCTAACAGACTGGTCTGGACCTCACTGCCTTGGGCCGTCCAAACAGAGAATTGTGAAGTCCGGTTCCAAATCGGATGAGCCAAGAGATTGGACACAGTGGTATTTAACAGGCAGATTAGACTGTTATTAGGCAATACACAATGGGTCAAAATGTAGACAAAGTTGCTGTTTTTTTGGTAATTGAACCGCTTCAGACTTGCAAAGATACCTTCAAATCAACACCAACCTTAATCGAGCCCCACAAAAGATAATTGGAATATCATGTTATCGCTATGAAGTATTTATTTAACATTGACATATTACACATGAATTATGAAACACTTTTAAAGTACAGTATGTAAGCATGTATTCATTAACGTACCAAAGGGCAATTGGAATTGACATTTAATGGAGTTAAGCATTGTTTTATATGTGCAATGTAACTTAACATTATACTGTACATCTAATGTTAGACCTCTCACTCTATCTACGTATACAACTGAGTCACATTATTTCATGATGTTCAAAAGTTAAACCGGGTGACTTATCATAAGCCTCTTTCTCTACCACAGGGGTGTCAAAATATTATAAGGGCACATTATTTTCAATTATGTGAATGAAAGTCAAAGTATGGGTAGCTGCTAGTAGCTGCAAATGTTGTTTTATAGGAACAGACAGCATGGTTAGTATGAGTGTAAAGTTATAATAGACAATATCCATTTATGAGTGTGAATAGATAAAATAATATTGAGGCTAAAATGATGGGAAAGGATGAGAGGACGGACACACATTAAGATATGAATCCCACAAGAGAAAGGGAAAGTATAAGATGATGAGAATGCGTACTGTAGATGCGAGAAGGAATTATACAACAAGCAAATGATCATGCTGTTTGTATGTGGCTGCTATGAAAGTGAACTGTGTTTGCGGTGGTCAGGGGTGTATTCATTTTGCCTATTCTGTTGAAAAACTTAAATGGAAGCAAACAGAATGAAACGGGGATAAACCTACCTGAATTTGTCCAACAGACACTCATTTGTAACTGTTGGACTAATGATTACACCCTAGATCAACTAGATGCAGGCAAGAGTCTGCAAGGCGATATTGAATATGTCATTTCTCTCTCAACCTGTGCACCTACATGTACGTCGTAAACTTTAATCCGGAAGCTAGGTTGTAACCTCATGATGGGTATAGGAAACATTTGAGTATCATGTAGTAGCCTAAACCTATAGATGTTTCATTGAGCTGGGTGAATAGAATGTGAATGACAGTCCTCCAATATGCTGTAATAGAAATAAGGTCATTCTCATAAAATAAAAGATTGGCCTCCCTCATCTTAAACGGCACCGACCGCCAATGATGTATACTACATGAAGGTTACTCAATCATACACTCTGGCTACATCCAAATAACCTTGACATGTGGGTGACCTCCAGAATAGTGTTGTAGAATAGTATTATCATAGGAACACTAAACAAGTCTTGTACAGTACGCTTTCAACAGCTTTTCTCATGTGCACTGTACATTTTCATAGAAACAACGTAACACTGTACTGAGTTGTTTTCTGTTGACCTTGACCTGTTAAACAAAGCAACTCTATTTTAATTCCGGGGAGACGAAGTCAAATAAAATAATGTTTCAGAACCATAGAAAGCAGGACCTTCTACTGGGATGAAAAAGAGAACTCGGGTATGGAGATGTAAGGGGAATTATACAACATATTCTACAGAAGTGGTGACAAAATATGGAATCAACCATAATTTCCATCCGGCAGCATAGGAAACTCAAAATAACACTAAGTCTTCAACACCATGCATTCATAGCCAAACATCTCAATTAATTTGTCAATCAACTGTTTTCAAAGACATTGTCAAAGGTAGGCCATTTCCGTTGTAGCAGAATAAAATCGAAACAGAAACAGGGCAGGAGATTACCATGTCTGTTAGCACACCAAACCACCGATAGCAATGGCTTCAAACAGGGAGTGA
Organism: Oncorhynchus keta; assembly: GCF_023373465.1. Taxonomy (NCBI): domain Eukaryota; kingdom Metazoa; phylum Chordata; class Actinopteri; order Salmoniformes; family Salmonidae; genus Oncorhynchus; species Oncorhynchus keta. The sequence continues at coordinate 18,476,668 of NC_068441.1, forward strand.
AGGAAAGGAGATAAAAATGCTTAAGGACACTAGGGGATAGATTTATCAAAGGTTTGTGTGTGTTAAATTGCCACAAAAACCCATACAAAGCATTCTCCGTTTTAGGTGCCTCCACACAGCCACTAATGACGTCTGGGTGGCTGCAGCAGTTGTAGCCGTTGTCTTTTGTACTGAATTCAGTAGGCCTTTTGATGTGTAACATAGGTTAAATGCAGTTTGTTGCATATCATCATGCTGGTGTGGATATATATTTGCTTTAACTGACTTACAATGGACAGTATCATCGTCATCCACAAGAAACATGTATGGTGTGCATTTTGCTCTTTGTAGTAATACAAGTGGGAACATTTAAATGTAAAACTACTAAACTCTGATAGACCAGGACACAAAGACGTTGCCTTCTATTCCCTCTCATATCTCAGATAACCTACCTATTTATGCAGTAGAAAAAAAATCTGACGATTAAGGACTCACAGTCAGCGCCCAACACACTTTCATTTTTCTAAAAGCACAGATTCACTTGTGACACATTGACAGACATTTCACATATTTCACATTGCCAGGGAGTGCTTGAGGTTTTCTGAACTAATAGAACTAAATAACACCTACAGTAGTTTCTCAGCTTTTATCAGCCCTAAACAGATGGCTTCCGATAAAAGAGGTCCATCTTCGGCACTGCAGCATGGTAGATTCAACAAAGTGTCACTCTCAAAGAAATGTGGTCAATTCTTACTCACAAAGGAAGGCTGTCAACTGTGGGAGATAAATATGTGTGAGGCAAGCACTGTCAGCTCTGATGATGCTTGATTTCTGCATATCCATACTTGTAAGGAGGGGAGAGGACCAGTTTAAGCTGTCACAAGAAAGGCTCTGGGCCTGTGGCTGAGAATGAGTAAGCAGGGTCATCCAGATCCACCAATGGGATGGCAGTACCCCATGCCTCACAGGTCACCAGCAGGTTTCCTCAGATGGAGCATGCAGGAGCTCCCTAACACAAAGAGTCATCAGCCTGGCCTTGTGCTCTGTGCCAGCACTAATGTCCTGCTTCCACATGGTACATGTTCCTGGCATTATGGGATGGAAAGGATGCAGGGCTGGGGAAAAGATCTGCTTCTCCCCTCTACACTGCCTGAGTGTTGATACCCAGATCACACTGTCAGTGGTAGTTCCCACATCATCAGGGTTGTTTCTGAAGACTCCACCCCCGCCCGCTCCGTTGTCCCTTCCCTCAGTCTGTGGAAACCCCTGCCCCCAGATATGACCGCTGCCGAAATCACTCTGTCCCTGCTCCCCCCGTCCCGCTCAGAGGGGCGTCCCTGCACCCACATCTCTGGGTCACCACTGAACTCATAGATTGAGCCGTCCTCCAGGCTGTGCTCCAAAGACTCCAGGGAGGAGTCCGATGCTTCATCGCCCCTCACCGTTAGCGGTCGCCCTGGCAACCCCGAAGTGGAGCGCAACGTGTACTGTAGCAGCACACCCCGCCCCTTGCCCCCCTCCCCTGGGAGGAGCCTGATTGCGGCAGAGACTCCTGGGAGGAGGAGTAACTGCGGTCCTCCTCTCCACAGGCAGAGTTGGGTCCGTCCGCCCAAGAATCCCTCTTCAGTAGCTCTGGGGACAGGGTGCTGGACGTGGCCACCAGGAAGTCCACCGGACCACAGTGGGCATTCAGAGAGGTCATCCCCTTTCCTGCAGGACAGAGATACAATCGGAAAAGAACAATGGTGACATACATACCCCCAGAAGCAACTAGCACCATTTTTATAATGGATCACTTTTCCCAGTGAAAAATGTTCACAGGCCCCTTGATTCATCATATCCTCCTCCGTCATCTGTACCTGTTATTTTGGGGATGCCCTCCAGTTTGGGCACGGGCAGAGTGATGATGATTCCCTGAACAGTGCCCACCCACAGCAGCCCCTGGTGGATGAGCAGGCTGGTGACACGCATGCTCTTCTGGCCTACAACATAGGAATAGGGAAACATAGGTTTTTGTTAAGTACTGCCTTAACATTATAAAAATATGTTTTATTGTCACATACACCGGATAGGTGTAGTGAAATGTGTTGTTTTACAAGGTCAGCCATAGAAGTATAGCACCCCTGGAGAAAATTGCTCAAGGGCACACCGACAGACTTTTCACATTGTTGGCTCGGGTATTCAAACTAGCAACCTTTCAGTTACTGGCCCAATGCACTAACTGCTAGGTTACCTGCTAGGTTACCTGTCCCCCTGTTGATATTCTTGATAAATATGTTCTGGTACACTCACTCCATTACACACTTCATTTCCAACCTCCCCTTCCTTGCCAAGACTCTGGAACGGACAAACCCACCTACTAATCAACAACCTATATATGGGTATATGGGCAAGGAGCACTGGTCCAGTAATTGAAAGGTTGCTGGTTCAAATCCCAGAGTAGGTGAAACATCTGTCAGTGTGCCCTTGAGCAAGGCACTTAACCCCACTCTCCAAGGTTGTCTCAAGGGGAATGGGATATGCAAAAGTGTTTTATAATAATTTGCAGTGGTTTGCAGTGGTGTAAAGTTCTTAAGTAAAAATACTAATTAAGTCATTTTTGGTCTTTACTTTACTATTTTGTTGACAACTTTTACTTATACTTCACTACATTCCTAAAGAAAATAATGTATTTTTAACTCTATACATTTTCCCTGACAACCAAAAGTACTCCATTACATTTTGAAAATGCTTAGCAGGACAGGAAAATGGTCCAAGTCACACACGTCAAGAAAACATCCTTGGTCATCCCTACTGCATCTTATCTGGCAGACTTACTAAACACAAATGTTTAGTTTGTAAATTATGTTAAATTGGAGTGTGCCCCTGGCTATCCGTAAATTTAAAAAAAACAAGAAAATTGTGCCATCTGGTTTGTGAAATGATTTATACTTCTACTTTTGATACTTAAGTATATTTTAGTAATTACATTTACTTTTGATACTTAAGTATATTTAAAACCAAAAGTTGTACTCAAGTAGTATTTTACTATGTGACTTTCACTTTTACTTGAGTAATTTACTATTATGGTATCTTTACTTTTACTGAAGTATGACAATTGAATACTTTTTCCACCACTGCTGTTGTGCATGTGTGAAATAGGATAAATTTAAGTGCCACCTAATTATTGTTAAAATAGAGCCCCTCCAGTCTGGTTTCCATCCCCTCTACAGTACTTAACTTCTTGGATATAGGGGGCGCTCTTTTAATTTATGGATAAAAAAACATTCCTGTTTTAAACAAGATATTTTGTCACGAAAAGATGCTCGACTATGCATATAATTGACAGCTTTGGAAAGAAAACACTCTGACGTTTCCAAATCTGCAAAGATATTATCTGTGAGTGCCACAGAACTGATGCTACAGGCGAAACCAAGATGAAATTTCAAACAGGAAATGCCCCAGATTTTGAATGCGCTTTGTTCCAATGTCTCCTTATATGGCTGTGAATGCGCAAGGAATGAGCCTACACTTTCTGTCGTTTCCCCAAGGTGTCTGCAGCATTGTGATGTATTTGTAGGCATATCATTGGAAGATTGACCATAAGAGACTACATTTACCAGGTGCTCCGGTTGGTGTCCTCCGTTGCAATTATTGCATAATCTCAGCTACATGTATTTTACCATTTGCTTCAGAGGAGAAACCAAACTGCCAGGAATGACTTATCATCGAATAGATATGTGAAAAACACCTTGAGGCTTGATTCTAAACCACGTTTGTCATGTTTCTGTCGATATTATGGAGATAATTTGGAAAAAAGTTTGGCGTTGTAATGACTGAATTTTCAGGGTTTTGTCATCTCAGATTTTCAAAATATGCTTTAACCAAAGCTACACATGCATTTGTGTAAGAGTATTGATAGCCTAGCATAGCATTAAGCCTAGAATTCAGCAGGCAACATTTTCACAAAAACAAGAAAAGCATTCAAATAAAATAATTTACCTTTGAAGAATTTCGGATATTTTCAATGACGAGACTCTTAGTTAGATAGCAAATGTTCATTTTTTTCCAAAAATATTATTTGTGTAGACGAAATCGGTCCGTTTTGTTCATCACGTTTGGCTAAGAAAAGACCGGAAAATGCAGTCACTTACAACGCCAAACTTTTTTCCAAATGAGCTCCATAATATCGACAGAAACATGGCAAACGTTGTTTAGAATCAATCCTCAAGGTGTTTTTCACATATCTTTTCGATAATCTATCAGTGATGGCAGTTGGCTTCTCATCAGAAGCAAAAGATATTTTGCGAAACCAAGATGAAACTTCAAACAGGAAATTAGCAGGATTTTTGACGCTCTGTTTTACTATCGTCTCCTTATATGGCTGTGAATATGCTGTGAACGAGCTTATGCGCTCTGCCGTTCGTCCAAGATGTCTGCAGCATTATGACGTATTTGTAGGCATATCATTGGAAGATTGGCCATAAGAGACTACATTTGCCAGGGGGCCGTAAGGTGTCCTTTCTCTAAATTGGTGCGTAATTCCCAGTGGCAATCATTTTACCATGCGATACAGAAGGAGACGCATACTTCCAGGAACGATACATCATTGAAGAGATATGTGAAAATCACCTTGAGGATTGGTTCTAAACAAATTCTAGTTTGCTATGGCAGAGAAGCATATTTTTGAAAATCTGAGATGACAGTGTTGTTAACAAAAGGCTAAGCATGAGAGCTAGCATATTGATTTAATTTAATTTGCGATTTTCATGAATAGTTAACGTTTCGTTATGGTAATGGGCTTGAGACTGTAGTCATGATACCGGATCCGGGTTGGCTCGACACAAGAAGTTAATCTGATTTATCATCCAAAGGGTCCCAGAGATAACATGAAGTGTCATTTTGTTAGATAAGATCATTTTTCATAAAAAGGTCCATATAGCATGCACGATCGATTTTGTATATCCACTCGTTCAATTTGCAAAGAAAGGAATCTGTTAAAATCTCACTCTAGACGTTGTTTCAGTGAGTCAAATCACGTTCATATGTATACCTCAGAGATCCTAGAACGTAACAAGACTTTACTATATCATTAGGGTCACCAAATTTGGTCAGCGAGCGACGCCTTCATGGCACGCTGATGACGCTGGTGGTCATCCCTTGAATGACTGTAACTTTGTCAAATAAGCACCAATCGGGGTCAAACAAAGCTAGCTAGATAGCCAATGAGCTGGGCTTTACGGGAGTATCTGGAAACCATGTATATGCTGTAAAAGGTAGCTACTAACCTTGTACGACAGCATGCTTTTTCATTTTGGACAACAATAAGGGTATTCAGAGTTATGAAGTTATGAAAAATTGTTGTTTTGCAAATGTTGAATTTATTATATGGCTACTAATACTTGGAAAGCTGAATCAGTCCAAGTATACAGATTTGACGATATTCTTGCAGGAAAATGTAATATGAATGCGAATGTCTCCACGATTTGCCCAAATGTACCTGGGGACTTCACACTAAAAGTATTGTAGTTCACTCATACTTCAAGCTATCTGTCTGAAACGTTGCACATACACTGTTGCCATCTTGTGGACACTATCTGAATTACAACCAGAGTGATGGCTAGAACCAGGACCTTTCTCTTGCATTTCAAAGATAGCATATTTTCTTCTACCAGATCTATTATGTTATATTCTCCTACATTCAATTCACATTTCCACAAACTTCAAAGTGTTTCCTTTAAAATGGTACCAAGAATATGCATATCCTTGCTTCAGGGCCTGAGCTACAGGCAGTTAGATTTGGGATTGTCATTTAGGCGAAAATTGGAAAAAAGGGTCTATCCCTAACAGACAGCTCGGTACCTTCAGCTTGTCAACACCTCTTATGAAAACAAGTAATGATGATGTCAATCTCTCTTCCACTTTGAGCCATGAGAGATTGACATGCATGTCATTAATGTTAGCTCTCTGTGTACTTTTAAGGGCCAGCCTTGCTGCCTTGTTCTGAGCCAACTGCAATTTGCCCATGTCCCTCTTTGAGGCACCTGACCACACAAATGAACAGTAGTCCAGGTGCGACAAAACTAGGGCATGTAGGATCTGCCTTGTTGTTAGTGTTGTTAAGAAAGTAGAGCAGTGCTTTATTATGGACAGACTTCTCCCCATTTTAGCTAATGTTGTATCAATATGTTTTGACCATGACAGTTTATAATCCAGGGTAACTCCAAGCAGATTAGTCACCTCAACTTGTTCAATTTCCACATTATTCATTACGAGATGTAGTTGAGGTTTAGCATTTAGTGAATGATTTGTCCTAAATACAATGCTTTTAGATTTGATAATATTTGATAATAGATTTGATCATATTTAGGACTCTCCTCAGTAATTTTCCATCCAGATTGTCAGACACCGGTGGCTTGTCATTGTTGATAGACAACAATACATTTTTCACCTCTTCCACACTGACTTCATGGAAATCAAAAGTACAATTCTTGTCTTTCATAATTTGGTCAGATATACTTGGATGTGAAGTGTCAGCATTTGTTGCAGGCATGTTATCCCTACAGTAAGTTTGTTTATCTTGCCAATGAAAAAGTCATTAAAGTAGTTGGCAATACCAATGGGTTTTGTGACAAATGAGCCATCTGATTCAATGACTGATGGATTAAATACATTTTATTTGATTTGGATCCAAGTTGACTTTTTTCCCCAAAATGTAATTTATTTGTCTCCAAAGCTTTTTACTATCATTCTTGATATACTTGATCTTTGTTTCAAAGTATAGTTTCCCTCTCAAACATACCATTTTTCAATTCCTCATCAATCCAGAGGGATTTAACAGTTTTCCCAGTAATTTTCTTAATGGGTGCGTGCTTATTAGTAACTGGAATAAGCTGACCTAAGTACTGTATGACCTCTTATGCACTATTTTAGGCCCAGCCTTTGGAACTTTGGTTTTCCAAGATATGGCTATTATATTGTGATCACTACATCCTATGGATTTGGATACTGCTTTAAAGCACATTTCTGCAGCATTAGTAAATATGTGATCAATACATGTTGTTGATTTCATTCCTGTGCTGTTTGTAAATACCCTGGTAACTACCAATTGTGCTGTTTGTAAATACCCTGTTAACTACCAATTGTGCTGTTTGTAAATACCCTGGGAACTACCAATTGGGGAGAAAAAGGGGTAAAAGTACAAAAATATATATATAATATTAAAATTAACAAGCTAAAAGACAAACCAAAACATTGTTTAGAAAGTCACTTTTAGTTGCCTGGTTTGCTAGATTGACATATATACTATACTTTTTAAATAGATGGGTTTATTGGTGTAAAAATACACCAGCTGTGCTATTTTGGAACACCATGCTGCTGATGTCATGCAGCCTGTCGTTTTTGTATTTATACTTTTTCATACCATCAAGTTTGATGTCAGAGGACAATAGAATGTTCATGATGTCACTGTGACAACTGTATACAGACATGTCGATAGACGTAGCATAACCCAGCCTTTAGTCTTGAAATATTTGGCTTTTTAGTACACTATCGTACTCACTCTGTTTAGCCTCATGTGAATCCTTAAAGAGATGGGTGGGCTAAGGCTTAAGAGGGTGTGAACAATGCTGAATGGGTGTAGACAAAGAAGACCTCTCCAGTAGGTGTACCAAAAAAAAGTGGGGCCACAAGTTTATCAAATTTCAAAGCAGAAAAACTTTCCAATTGTTCCCCAACTGTAGTGTATGATATACCATTTTCTAGAGCTGAGTCTTTACTTTTATCCAATGTAAAAAACACTATTTAAAATTTTGCTACAAAAGACCGAAATGAGCCGGTCGGTCACATTTATCTCTGGCCCTCTGTGTGACCTGTGTGATCACATGTGAAATATACAGTGTAACATTTTTTTTAAACATTGGATGATTTTAAAATCGAAAATGACAAAGCTATAAAACATTATCCTAAATATAAAGCATCAACTCAGTGAATAGTATTTAATAGGAGGGTTTCAGCATGAAATATCCTTTATATTTTTTTACACACCTATATATATTTTTAACTACGTCAACATGTCTTTGTTGTAATTGCTTTGAAGCCAAACAGGTGGCAGTTGTAAAAAAGTACAAGAATTAGAAAAGTTGCAGAGTTAATTGAAAATAATGCCATTGATTAGATTAACCCCTCTAGGGTATGTGGGACGCTAGCGTCCCACCTGGCCAACATCCAGTGAGATTGCAGAGCGCCAAATTCAAATACAGAAATACTCATTATAATAATTCAGAAAAGATATAACTATTTTACAGAGGTTTAAAGATTAATTTCTTGTGAATCCAACCACAGGGTCAGATTTCAGGGCTCCGGGCAGCCGAGCGGAAATGGAGGAAAACTCGCCTCCCTGCGGACCTGGCATCCTTTCACTCCCTCCTCTCTACATTTTCCTCCTCTGTCTCTGCTGCTAAAGCCACTTTCTACCACTCTAAATTCCAAGCATCTGCCTCTAACCCTAGGAAGCTCTTTGCCACCTTCTCCTCCCTCCTGAATCCTCCTCCCCCTCCCCCCCCTCCTCCCTCTCTGCAGATGACTTCGTCAACCATTTTGAAAAGAAGGTCGACGACATCCGATCCTCGTTTGCTAAGTCAAACGACACCGCTGGTTCTGCTCACACTGCCCTACCCTGTGCTCTGACCTCTTTCTCCCCTCTCTCTCCAGATGAAATCTTGCGTCTTGTGACGGCCGGCCGCCCAACAACCTGCCCGCTCGACCCTATCCCCTCCTCTCTTCTCCAGACCATTTCCGGAGACCTTCTCCCTTACCTTACCTCGCTCATCAACTCATCCCTGACCGCTGGCTACGTCCCTTCCGTCTTCAAGAGAGCGAGAGTTGCACCCCTTCTGAAAAAACCTACACTCGATCCCTCCCATATCATCAACTACAGACCAGTATCCCTTCTTTCTTTTCTCTCCAAAACTCTTGAACGTGCCGTCCTTGGCCAGCTCTCCCGCTATCTCTCTCAGAATGACCTTCTTGATCCAAATCAGTCAGGTTTCAAGACTAGTCATTCAACTGAGACTGCTCTTCTCTGTATCACGGAGGCGCTCCGCACTGCTAAAGCTAACTCTCTCTCCTCTGCTCTCATCCTTCTAGACCTATCGGCTGCCTTCGATACTGTGAACCATCAGATCCTCCTCTCCACCCTCTCCGAGTTGGGCATCTCCGGCGCGGCCCACGCTTGGATTGCGTCCTACCTGACAGATCGCTCCTACCAGGTGGCGTGGCGAGAATCTGTCTCCTCACCACGCGCTCTCACCACTGGTGTCCCCCAGGGCTCTGTTCTAGGCCCTCTCCTATTCTCGCTATACACCAAGTCACTTGGCTCTGTCATAACCTCACATGGTCTCTCCTATCATTGCTATGCAGACGACACACAATTAATCTTCTCCTTTCCCCCTTCTGATGACCAGGTGGCGAATCGCATCTCTGCATGTCTGGCAGACATATCAGTGTGGATGACGGATCACCACCTCAAGCTGAACCTCGGCAAGACGGAGCTGCTCTTCCTCCCGGGGAAGGACTGCCCGTTCCATGATCTCGCCATCACGGTTGACAACTCCATTGTGTCCTCCTCCCAGAGCGCTAAGAACCTTGGCGTGATCCTGGACAACACCCTGTCGTTCTCAACTAACATCAAGGCGGTGGCCCGTTCCTGTAGGTTCATGCTCTACAACATCCGCAGAGTACGACCCTGCCTCACACAGGAAGCAGCGCAGGTCCTAATCCAGGCACTTGTCATCTCCCGTCTGGACTACTGCAACTCGCTGTTGGCTGGGCTCCCTGCCTGTGCCATTAAACCCCTACAACTCATCCAGAACGCCGCAGCCCGTCTGGTGTTCAACCTTCCCAAGTTCTCTCACGTCACCCCGCTCCTCCGCTCTCTCCGCTGGCTTCCAGTTGAAGCTCGCATCTGCTACAAGACCATGCTGCTTGCCTACGGAGCTGTGAGGGGAACGGCACCTCAGTACCTCCAGGCTCTGATCAGGCCCTACACCCAAACAAGGGCACTGCGTTCATCCACCTCTGGCCTGCTCGCCTCCCTACCACTGAGGAAGTACAGTTCCCGCTCAGCCCAGTCAAAACTGTTCGCTGCTCTGGCCCCCAATGGTGGAACAAACTCCCCACGACGCCAGGACAGCGGAGTCAATCACATCCTTCCGGAGACACCTGAAACCCCACCTCTTTAAGGAATACCTAGGATAGGATAAAGTAATCCTTCTCACCCCCCCCCCTTAAAAGATTTAGATGCACTATTGTAAAGTGGCTGTTCCACTGGATGTCATAAGGTGAATGCACCAATTTGTAAGTCGCTCTGGATAAGAGCGTCTGCTAAATGACTTAAATGTAATGTAAATGTAAATTTCAAAAATGCTTTACGGCGTGAGCATACCGTACGATTATTTGAGATCATAGCCCAGCAGACAAATCATTACAAACAGTAACCAGCCAATTAGAAGAGTTACACAAGTCAGAACTGGAGATAAAATGAATCACTTAACTTTGATGATCTTCATATGGTTGCACTCAGAAGACATTCATGTATTCAATAAAAGTTCCTTTTGTTCGATAAAGTCTCTATATCCAAAAACCTCAGTTTTGTTTGTGCGTTTTCTTCAGTAATCCACAGGCTCAAACGCAGTCACAAGAGGCAGACAAAAAATCCAAATAGTATCCGTAAAGTTTGTGGAAACATTTCAAACAATGTTTATATTCAATCCTCAGGTTGTTTTTATCCTAAATAATCAATAATATTTCAACCGGACAATAACTTTGCCAATATAAAAGGTTAACACGAAAGGCACTCTCTCAGTCGCGCGCATGAAAAAGCTTTGACATGGCAGGGTCTACTCATTCACATTGCTCTTACTCCCTCATTTTTCAGAATACAAGCCTGAAACAATTTCTATAGACTGTTGACATCTAGTGGAAGGCATAGGAACTGCAGTTTGAGTCCTAAATCAATGGATACTGTAATGGCATTGAATAGAAAACTACAACAACAACAAAAAATCCTACTTCCTGAATGTTTTTTTCTCAGGTTTTCACCTGCCAAATCAGTTCTGCTATACTCACAGACACTATTTTAACAGTTTTGGAACGTTTAGAGTGTTTTCTATCCAGATTATATGTTTTCTATCCAGATTATATGAATATCCTATCTTCTGGAACTGAATAGAATGTAGTTTAATTTGGGCATGCTTTTCATCCAAAATTCCAAATGCTGCCCCCTACCCTAGAGAAGTTAAATGAATTTGTCTATTTTCTTGAACGATATGGTCTATCTACTAGAAACTCATGGACAATTTGGACACAGATATAACAAATATACACTACCTTTGAAAAGTTTGGGGTCACTTAGAAATGTCCTCGTTTTTGAAAGAAAATCAATTTTTAGGTACATTATAATGACAACAAATTCATCAGAAATACAGTGTAGACATTGTTAATGTTGAAAAAGACTATCGAAGCTGGAAACGGCAGATTTTTTTATGGAATATCTACATCGGCGTACAGAGGCCCATTATCAGCAACCATCACTCCTGTGTTCCAATGGCATGTTGTGTTAGCTAATCTAAGTTTATCATTTGAAAAAGCTAATTGATCATTAAAAAACCCTTTTGCAATTATGTTAGCACAGCTGAAAACTGTTGTCCTGATTAAAGAAGCAATTAAACTGGCCATCTTTAGACTAGTTCAGTATCTGGATCATCAGCATTTTGTGGGTTTGGTTAAAGAATCAATGTTCTGAGAAATGAAGGCTATTCCATGTGAGAAATTGCCAAGAAACGGAAGATCTTGTACAATGCTGTGTACTACTCCCTTCACAGAACAGTGCAAACTGTCTCTAACCAGAATAGAAAGAGGGGTGGGAGGCCTGCACAACTGAGCAAGAGGACAAGTACATTAGAGTGTCTAGTTTGAAAAACAGATGCCTCACAAGTCCTCAACTGGCAGCTTCATTAAATAGTACCCGCAAAACAGCAGTCTCAACTTCAACAGTGAAGAGGTGACTCCGGGATGCTGGCCTTCGAGGCAGAGTCGCAAAGAAAAAGCCATATCTCAGACTGGCCAATAAAAATAAAAGATTAAGATGGGGAAAAAACACAGACACTGGACCGAGGAACTCGAGCCTCTTCAATGTTGACGTTGAGACTGGTGTTTTGCGAGTACTATTTAATGACGCCAATGTAGATATTCCATTAAAAATCAGGCGATTCCAGCTACAATTGTCATTTACAAAATGAACAATGTCTACACTGTATTTCTGATCAATTTGATGTTATTTTAATTTACAAAGAAACGTGTTTTTCTTTCAAAAACAAGGACATTTATAAGTGACCCCAAACCTTGAACGGTAGTGTATACTATACAGTGCCTTGCGAAAGTATTCAGCCCCCATGAACTTTGCGACCTTTTGCCACATTTCAGGCTTCAAACATAAAGATATAAAACTGTATTTTTTTGTGAAGAATCAACAACAAGTGGGACACAATCATGAAGTGGAAGGACATTTATTGGATATTTCTAACTTTTTTAACAAATCAAAACCTGAAAAATTGGGCGTGCAAAATTATTCAGCCCCCTTAAGTTAATACTTTGTAGCGCCACCTTTTGCTGCGATTACAGCTGTAAGTCGCTTTGGGTATGTCTCTATCAGTTTTGCACATCGAGATCGACATCCCATTCCTCCTTGCAAAACAGCTCAAGCTCAGTGAGGTTGGATGGAGAGCATTTGTGAACAGCAGTTTTCAGTTCTTTCCACAGATTCTCGATTGGAATCAGGTCTGGACTTTGACTTGGCCATTCTAACCTGGATATGTTTATTTTTGAACCATTCCATTGTAGATTTTGCTTTATGTTTTGGATCATTGTCTTGTTGGAAGACAAATCTCCGTCCCAGTCTCAGGTCTTTTGCAGACTCCATCAGGTTTTCTTCCAGAATGGTCCTATATTTGGCTCCATCCATCTTCCCATCAATTTTAACCATCAATTTTTCCCTGTCTCTGCTGAAGAAAAGCAGGCCCAAACCATGATGCTGCCACCACCATGTTTGACAGTGGGGATGGTGTGTTCAGGCTGATGAGCTGTGTTGCTTTTACGCCAAACATAACGTTTTGCATTGTTGCCAAAAAGTTCAATTTTGGTTTCATCTGACCAGAGCACCTTCTTCCACATGTTTGGTGTGTCTCCCAGGTGGCCTGTGGCAAACTTTAAACGACACTTTGTATGGATATCTTTAAGAAATGGCTTTCTTCTTGCCATTATTCCATAAAGGCCAGATTTGTGCAATATACGACTGATTGTTGTCCTATGGACAGAGTCTCTCACCTCAGCTGTAGATCTCTGCAGTTCATCCAGAGTGATCATGGGCCTCTTGGCTGCATCTCTGATCAGTCTTCTCCTTGTATGAGCTGACAATTTAGAGGGATGGCCAGGTCTTGGTAGATTTGCAGTGGTCTGATACTCCTTCCATTTCAATATTACCGCTTGCACAGTGCTCCTTGCGATGTTTAAAGCTTGGGAAATCTTTTTGTATCCAAATCCGGCTTTAAACTTCTTCACAACAGTATCTCGGACCTGCCTGGTGTGTTCCTTGTTCTTCATGATGCTCTCTGCGCTTTTAACGGACCTCTGAGACTATCACAGTGCAGGTGCATTTATACGGAGACTTGATTACACACAGGTGGATTGTATTTATCATCATTAGTCATTTAGGTCAACATTGGATCATTCAGAGATCCTCACTGAACTTCTGGAGAGAGTTCGCTGCACTGAAAGTAAAGGGGCTGAATAATTTTGCACGCCCAATTTTTCAGTTTTTGATTTGTTAAAAAAGTTTGAAATATCCAATAAATGTCGTTCCACTTCATGATTGTGTCCCACTCGGTGTTGATTCTTCACAAAAAAATACAGTTTTATATCTTTATGTTTGAAGCCTGAAATGTGGCAAAAGGTCACAAAGTTCAAGGGGGCCGAATACTTTCGCAAGGCACTGTATGTCATTAATCCACAGTACTTTCTTTAGTGTGCACATTTGTGTGTGTGCTTCTGTGTGGGTGAGTTTTTATGTGCATGCATACGTTTAATAAAGTCATATTTATGATATTATAACTTAATTATGGATAAGGTGTCTACATACAGGTCCATAAAATTGTGATGTGCAGAGCAATGGTAAATAAGCAATTACAGACAGTATCGTCACACTTTATATGGTAATTTGTTTTGATAGCCAGAATGTAACATACCGGTATTATAAATGTCCAGATTTCGCTCGGATAATTTTTTTTTCTCCAGATTGGAAGCATGTACCTCAGCAGTTCCTCACATAACCCTTATATCTGATAGCAGATAAAGCTAATTCAGATAACATCACGTGATTTGACAAAACAGATCTGTTCTATTGCATTTAGACTAGGATCTCTACATGTAAAATGAATTGTATTCTTAAAAAACTCAGCTCTACAGTATATCTAATTTAAAACATATTTGTAAACCGGGTCTAACGGTGGTCATACTGTTTGGTCATTGATTTGTATCTACATGTTCTGTGTGTAAGCATTTGCTTGCCAGCTCTAGGCCTATTTTAAGTCCCATCTCTACTATGGTTTCCATGGTGATGTTATTCACTGCTTCCATAGTGATGTTATTCACAGCTTCCCCCCTTCCCTCTCTTCCAGAAGTTTGAGGTACACCCAGACCCCATGGTGACCTCGGCCCATATGGTGCGGGCTGGGGGAGGAGTTTGGATGGCCTTTAGTGAGGGCTCTTCTATTCACCTGTTCCACACTGAGACACTGGAGCATCTGCAGGAAATCAACATCTCCACGCGAGTATCTTTGCACAACCCAGGTACAGTACAGAACACCCACCCTCAGGTTGGCATAGGGATTCATCTTGACCTTCTAATTCCAGGGGCCAACGTTTCCAGGGGCCAACGTTTTCCTTCTGTCCAATGTCACCCTCTCTAACACTCCTGCCCTTAAGCCCTCTGATTTAATGCATCTCTATAATTTTGACGTCCCATTCTTTGTTTGTTTTTGAAGTATTTTAGAAAACACTTAAGTAAAGTGTTGTATGACACACCGTCAACTCCACAAGTCTTTGCTATTTTTCTATCACATTCAAATCTGTCTTCAAGCTCATGCAAATGCACGAGCCTGACCTGTTGTATTAGTGGGGTTAGGAGGAAAACATACGGCATACATTAGTCCGTTTTTGGGGCCCTCATTGTACAAGAGCAATGAGAGGGCACCAATTAAGTCATGCCTACGATGCGCTCCTCACTGGACAGGTATTCTGGTCTTCTCTTGCTGGAACTAGCTGCTCCTTGGGTCCTGTGCTCCAGGGATTGACCTGAATAAGTAGCCGCTAGAACCCGAGGAGCCCTAATGAAGCTGTAGGGTAAGAGGCTGGAATTAATAAAAGGAGTAGAGTCATGAAGGCGCTGTTAAAATGCTGTCAGGCAAAGTTTTTCATTGCAGGAGTTGCCATGGAAACACTTGTTTTTCCTTTAACGTCCCTGCAACGCTGGTATAGTGCCAGTTTTTCCCCCTTCTTTCTATTGGCGTCTCTCCATTTTCTTCTCTCCTCTCTCACTTTCTCTCTTCTTACCTTATCTTTCTCCCTTTCATTTTGTACTGCCACATCTCTTTTCTTCTCACCCATATTTGCTGTCTTCATCTCACCCTCATTTACCTCTCACTGCAACCCCTTTAGGATGATATATACATTCTCCTCACCTTCATGATACATTAAATATACTGTATATCAGCCAACCCAGGTATTTCCATGGGAGAGTCAGGATAAACCCACAGCAGACACAGAAAAGAGTATGTCTGAGGGTAGTCATTCCACACATTGTCATTTTGATTCAATCTCTGCCCAAGGTCCTATGGCCCAGGGAGTCATTACATCCATTAACCTGGTGCCTCAACTCTCACACTGTTTCTGAAGGTTATTTTGAGCTGATTCAGTGTAGCCTGTGCTCCCTTTCCCCTAATGCTGTCTGAATCTATTCAAATGTGCCTCCTTCCCCCATGCATCTCAGCCCAGACAGAGTTTGATATTCTCCTGGTCAAAAGGACTGTCGGACAAAACTAAAATAAGAAAAAGGCAGTGCACCAAATCAAGCTTCAGCAGTCAGACATAGATAATTACTGTCAACAGTTCCACTGTTGTAGCCCTTTCTCATGAAATGGATGGAGAAGGAAATAATAATAAAGAGTCATGTTTCAGAAAGCCCAAGCTTTTCTTTCTCAGATCAAAGTTTATTTTTGTTAGGAACGTCTTCTACAAGTGTCTATCGGTCAAGATGTCTAGACTTTAGATAGTTTGGTGATCCTGAGCTCATTTCCTCCCTACTCCAGCACTTCCTGATGAAATATGCAGCATGTATGAGAACGAGGGAGGGTGGCAGGTTGGCCTCAGGGAAAGTTGGGAGACATGGTGCAAGGGGGGTTAGGGGGGCTAGGATGAGGGGTGGCTAGAGGGGTCCTCAGGGCCGGAGAGAGAAAATGCTCCAGCTTCTCTTCTGCTGTGCTCATGGGTAAAGGAGCACCTGGTTCTTCTGGATACACTGAGTACACATGAAACATGGAATATCGATTGAGTTATTACAGATCAATGCTCTTCCATTTCCACCGGCCTCTCTATTTAATAGATAATTCATTCATGAATGATCTTTTCCCCAAATCCTCACCCTTTAACTTTTTACACTCATGGGAGTTGGCCTATATGTATGTGGCTAAATTGAAATGTTTCTTACAGAAGAAACATGGAAAGCATATGCATAACCATGGTAGCAATTGAAAGGGAACAGCTTGGAGATAATGGGAAAATAAATAGACCAAAGTTGAGGACACAACAGTTCACCTGACACAACACTGAATACAAACATTACACTGATGATTTTATGTGCACTTTACATTTACTTCCTTTTTTGCCGCATTTGTTACCGAAATCTGAAAATACTCTGGTTGCATTCATTAACACGATAATAACTATATTCCTGGTAAATGTGGGGTAGGTGCAACATAAGACACCAAACGTGACAAGGGTTTGAGTGAGAGGACTGACTGGTGTCTCCAAGTGGCCACACACCTCTCCAAGGTGTGCACAGTTTCTAAGGGAATTTCCATCTAAAAAGGAGTACCAACATGTGAAGTTCATAGGAGCATGTAAAATTGGATGTCAAATGAAAGCTAAGAGTCTATATTTTTGGGAAGGCATAGATAGATGTTTCAATAATTTTCCATCTTTAATTAGTCATACGTAAAGGCTTTGATTTCCGGATAAACAGATGGAAAAGGGGTGTTAGAAAACAGCTACCAGGAAAAGTCTTAAAAGGTATCAGAAATACATCAAAACACAATAATGTTGAAGTAAAGACTCCTGACAACTAATATCAAACTTATATATTGTTTTGGAGAAATTGTTTACATTGCCTTGTGCCTTGTGATTCTGTTACCAAAATCCCACATACTGTATCTTTAAGATATTTAAACATTTCTCTACCTCTTGAGGAGGGAGGATAATGAAAGTTGACAGAAGTAACAAGTAATCGTCGACCACCAAATAGTTATAGTGATTCACTAATATCAATTTTGTTTATGAATTAGTAAGTGATTAAAACTCGTAATTCCGTTACCAAAAAAATCAGTAATGGAATTGTTGCAAATGAGTTGGCTACAATGGGAAATCATAATAGTCACCTGCTACTGTCCTGCCTCCCACTGGCATACAGTCATGTTCAGCTGGTTACTGTTTTCTTTCTCTTTCTGTTATCTGGTGAGAGAGAGAATACAGTAGACGGCACGCGTCAAACGTTTGATTTATGACCCTATGTCCGGATGACGTGTGTATGCCCAAATATGGGCATCCGGTCAGGACATCCTGACGGGAAGTTATCACGTGGTTATGCCCATATAAGTGCATCCTGTTCCTGTTGTCACGTGTTAGAGTGTGTGTTAATTTATGCATATATTGCATCTATTCCTTTGAAGTTGTCATGATGATTGATGTGTAGGGACCTCATTGAACTGGGTGGGATGTGTTTGAACATATCAAGGAGGATGGCGCCACACCCCCTATTTTATTGCCCTTGGGGCCGTTGTCTATGAAGCAGGAATGTCCTGGGGGTATTGGGTTGGGGGAAGACACATTATAAATAAGACCCAGAACAACACAACACATAACCTGTAGTCAAAGGGTTTGTCAACGAGTATGACGCGAGGGCCAACCAACAAGAGCGTACAGGTCGCAATTGTGGGTAGTGTATGGGGCTTTGGTGACAAAACGGATGGCACTGTGATAGACTGCATCCAGTTTGTTGAGTAGAGTGTTGGAGGCTATTTTATAGATGACATCACCGAAGTCGAGAATCGGCAGGATGGTCAGTTTTACGAGGGTATGTTTGGCAGTATGAGTGAGGGAGGCTTTGTTGCGATATAGGAAGCAAATTATAGATTTAATTGTGGATTAGAGATGCTTAATGTGAGTCTAGAAGGAGAGTTTACAGTCTAACCAGACACCTAGGTATTTGTAGTTGTCCACGTATTCTAAGTCAGAGCCGTCCAGAGTAGTGATGCTGGATGGGCGAGCAGGTGCGTGAAGTGATCGTTGAATTGCATGCATTTAGTTTTACTTGCGTTTAAGAGCAGTCACGGAAGGAGAGTTGTATGGCATTGAAGCTTGTCTGGAGGTTAGTTAACACAGTGTCCAAAGAGGGGCCAGAAGTATACAGAATGGTGTCGTCTGCGTAGAGGTGTATCAGAGAATCACCAGCAGCAAGAGCAACATTATCGATGTATACAGAGAAGAGAGTCGGCCTGAGGATTGAACCCTGTGGCACCCCCATAGAGACTGCCTGAGGTCCGGACAATAGGCCCTCCGATTTGACACACTGAACTCTATCAGGGAAGTAGTTGGTAAATCAGGCGAGGCAATCGTTTGAGAAACCAAGGCTGTCGAGTCTGCCATGTGGTGATTGACAGAGTCGAAATCCTTGGCCAGGTCGATGAAGACGGCTGCACAGTAATGTCTCTTATCGATGGCGGTTATGATGTCATTTAGGACCTTTAGCGTGGCTGAGGTGCACCCATGACCAGCTCTGAAACCAGATTGCATAGCGGAGAAGGTACGGTGGGATTCGAAAAGGTCAATAACCTGTTTGTTAATTTGGCCTTTGAAGACCTTAGAAAGACAGGGTAGGATAGATATAGGTCTGTAGCAGTTTGGGTCTAGAGTGTCAACCCCTTTGAAGAGGGGGATAACCGCGGCAGCTTTCCAATCTTTGGGAATATCAGACGATATGAAAGAGAGGTTGAACAGGCTAGTAATAGGGGTTGCATCAATTTTGGCAGATAATTTTGGAAAGAGAGGGTCCAGATTATCTAGCCCGGCTGATTTGTAGGGGTCCAGATTTTGCAGCTCTTTCAGAACATCAGCTATCTGGATTTGGGTGAAGGAGAAATGGGGGAGGCTTGGGTAAGGTGCTGTGGGGGGTGCAGGGCTGTTGACCAGGGTAGGGTAGCCAGGTGGAAAGCATGGCCAGCCGTAGAGAAATGCTTATTGAAATTCTCAATTATAGTGGATTTATCGGTGGTGATAGTGTTTCCTAACCTTAGAGCAGTGGGCAGCTGGGAGGAGGTGCTCTTATTCTCCATGGACTTTACAGTGTCCCAGAACTTTTTTGAGTTAGTACTATAGGATGCAAATTTCTGTTTGAAAAAGCTAGCCTTAGCTTTCCTAACTGCCTGTGTATATTTGTTGCTGACTTCCCTGAAAAGTTGCATATCACGGGGCTATTTGATGCTAATGCAGAACGCCACAGGATGTTTTTGTGCTGGTCAACGGCAGACAGGTCTGGAGTGAACCAAGGACTATATCTATTCCTAGTTATACAATTTCTGAACGGGGCATGCTTATTTAAGATGGTGAGTAAGGGATTTTTAAAGAATAGCCAGGCATCATCTACTGACGGGATGAGGTCAATGTCATTCCAGGATACCCCAGCCAGGTCGATTAGAAAGGCCTGCTCGCAGAAGTTTTTTAGGGAGCGTTTGACAGTTATGAGGGGTGGTCTTTTGGTCGCAGACCTATTACGGATGCAGGCAATGATGCAGTGATCGCTGAGATCTTGATTGAGAACAGCAGAGGTGTATTTGGAGGGCGAGTTAGTTAGGATGACATCTATGAGGGTGCCCGTGTTTACGGATTTGGAGTTGTACCTGGTAGGTTCACTGATAATTTGTGTGAGATTGAGGGAATCAAGCTTGGATTGTAGGATGGCCAGGGTGTTAAGCATGTCCCAGTTTAGGTCACCTAGTAGCACGAGCTCAGAATATAGATGGGGGGCAATCAATTCACATATGGTTTCGAGGGCACAGCTGGGGGGGCAGAGGGAGGTCTATAGCAAGCGGCAACAGTGAGAGACTTGTTTCTGGAAAGGTGAATTTGTAGAAGTAGAAGCTCGAATTGTTTGGGTACAGACTTGGATAGTAAATACAGAACTCTGCAGGCTATCTTTGCAGTAGATTGCAACACCGCCCCTTTGGCAGTTCTATCTTGGCGGAAAATGTTATAGTTAGCGATGGAGATGAAGGTTTTTGGTGTTTTCCTAAGCCGGCTCAGACACGGCTAAGACATCCGGGTTGGCAGAGTATTCTAAAGCAGTGAGTAAAACAAACTTAGGGAGTAGGCTTCTAATGTTAACATGCATAAAACCAAGGCTTTTATGGTTACAGAAGTCAACAAATGAGAGCACCTGGGGAGTGGGAGTGGAGCTAGGAACTGCAGGACCTGTATTAACCTCTACATCACCAGAGGAATAAAGGAGAAGTAGGATAAGGGTACGGCTAAATGCTATACGAACTGGCCGTCTAGCACGTTCGGAACAGAGAGTAAAAGGAGCAAGTTTCTGTGCACGATAGCATAGATTCAAGGCATAGTGTACAGACAAAGGTAAGGTAGGATGTGAGTACATTGAAGGTAAACCTAGGCATTGAGTAATAATGAGAGAGATATAGTCTCTAGAAACGTTTAAACCAGGTAATGTCATCGCATATGTAGGAGGT
The DNA here is from genome assembly GCF_023373465.1 of Oncorhynchus keta. Lineage (NCBI taxonomy): Eukaryota > Metazoa > Chordata > Actinopteri > Salmoniformes > Salmonidae > Oncorhynchus > Oncorhynchus keta. The sequence goes on from NC_068441.1 coordinate 18,497,754, forward strand.
GGAACAACATGGTTGGTTAAAGCATATTGAGCAGGGCTAGAGGCTCTACAGTGAAATAAGACAGTAATCACTAACCAGGACAGTAATGGACAAGGCATATTTATATTAGAGAGAGGCATGCGTAGCCAAGTGAACATATGGGTCTAGTGAGTGGTTGGTCTGACTGGGGACACGGCGATTCAAACAGATAGCAGGCCGATGCTAACAAGCTAACAGTTAGTAGGCCGGGGCTAAACAAGCTAGCAGTTAGCAGACCGGGGCTGGCAAGCTAGCAGTTAGCAGACCGGGTTAGCAAGCAAGCAGTTAGCAGGAGAAAGCAAGTTAGCAGACCGGGGCTGGCAAGCTAGCAGTTAGCAGACCGGGTTAGCAAGCAAGCAGTTAGCAGGAGAAAGCAAGTTAGCAGACCGGGGCAGGCAAGCTAGCAGTTAGCAGACCGGGGCAGGCAAGCTAGCAGTTACCAGACCGGGGCTAGCTGATAGACCAGTCGTGGAATTAGTAGGGTTCAAAGTAGCTCTAGGTAGCTAGCAGGCCTAGCAGGTTAGCAGAATGGGCCTTCGGCGGGCGTCGCGCCTAAGGGGCCTGTCGGTATTCCAGTCGTAGAGGATCGGCGGGGTTCCGATCCCCGTACCGGCAGTTGAAGGTGTCCGGATATTGTAGCCCAGGAGTGGGCTTCGGTGGTAGCACAGGAGCCCTGTCCGGGCTAGTTTCAGGCTAATTGGTGCTTGCTCCGGGATGGAAACACTGTTACCGGATGTCTACCGCGCATACCCCCTATCTACAAGTTAAAATATTATGATGGGGAGCTTATAGAGGGATCTTTTTATGAGAAGGAACTACAGAAGGTACAGTTCGGTAAAGACAAAGTATTTCACGTGGAGGAGATTCTTAAAGAAGTCAACAAATGAGAGCACCTGGGGAGTGGGAGTGGAGCTAGGCACTGCGGGACCTGGATTAACCTCTACATCACCAGAGGAACAGAGGAGAAGTAGGATGAGGGTTATTTAATTATTTTCCTCCGTCAGTCTGCACTTTCTTGGTGGGCTCCTCCTTCCTTCAAGATAGAGTCAAAGGCCCGGGACACCTCTGCCCGACTCTTATTTTTTTAAGACCCTTACAAATGCTATTTTAGAGAAAATATCTATAACCGTTAGCATGTAGCAATTTCCATAATGTTTTATCTGCAAGGGCCTGCATGTCACATAGATCCGCCTGAAACTGGGACAAGGGATGAGTAGAAAAAAACTATATTTCTTGGAAATTATTTTCGTACAGGTTTATGCAGAGTATAAGCATCCTGATCTGCTAACCACTCATTCACTTGAGCAATGCCTAACCGGCTACCTGTTTCTTCCGCTATAGCTCTCTGTAAACACTCCTTACCCCATAAGACCCAGAGGGGATATAATAAATGTTTTTCAAGATCTGCTCTGCCATCCTTCTTGCCTCTCTGAGGTACAATAACGTTAATGAGCCCCTTTCAAATAACGACAACATTTCATTTTAATTTTGAATTTTAATTTCTTTGCAAACATCAAGTATTATGTATACAGACAATTCAGGATTCGTAGCAGGATACTAGTCCCCGTTTTGTCAACGAACCAAGCATGCAACACCCTGTATATTTGGTTTACATTTACAGGCTTGTGTCGCAGATTTTTTTATATCCGCTATATAAGTGTATAAACAACATGTATGATACATGTTACAATTAAACGGTGTTTCAAACAAATAATGTAAAATCTTAGGCAAAGTTGTTTCTAGTTCTACAGAATCATCCAGAAGACGGGATACCAGTTGTGTCCATTGTAGACTCTCGCCCGTATGTCGTACATGATTCCTGATTTGCTCCATTTTTAGCACGCGCTCTACATTAGCCCATGTATTGTGGGTTGTGTAGAACGATACATTGTTCACTTTATTTTCAATAATTTGCTGCATCACGTTTGTAAGTTATCTCAAAATAAAAAATGTATTTATTCTCTCTAACATCGTATGCATATAGTTACCCATTGCTTTACATCTAAATAACAAATATGTATTGTCACTCGGTCTCTTGCAGTTTATTGAGCCAGAATGTCATCACATCAGCCACCACAGCTTCCATGTATTTGTTGTCATCCACCAGGGTGTGTCGCATTTCTTTGAGTTTCTCGTGGATGTAGATCGACCTCCTTCAGTTCATGTAGGAAAGCCTCGGTTACCCCTTAACTCTAGGAATAGATGGCACAAGACCCATAGACTCCAGGGCTCAGTGAAGGTATAAAGCTGCAGGACCACAGTCTTTTCACCAGCTCCTCAAAATGGTTGAAGAAGTACTATCTTGGGGGCTCGTATAAACATGGATGACGGCGCTGGCTGGGGTGATTGATCTCACAACCTATGCATTTTTCTGTTATATACTCTCCAATCACCACGTCATAAAGTATGGCTATAGAGGCCTTGATGGTGTCCACAAAAATAGTACTGACCACCCCATCAAACACATCCTCAGGCTGTGTACATGTAGGGGATGTTGGGGGTCTTGCCAGGGGGGAGTAGAATAGTGGGCTGCGAGGCATAGAGTCCTTAGGGTCTGGCACCCATGACATATCGGAGTCATGGTATGTTGTATGAATATCCATGGTATATGCTGAAATTAAGAACCGGAAGCTTTATGAGCACTCCTTTTATTGTTGAACCAGTCCTTTGTTATCAGGGTCGTGGTTAGCGCAACCGCGTACTTAGTTTTCTTCGGGGGCCAGTCAAAACTTTGGACACACCTACTCATTCAAGAGTTTTTCTTTATCTTTAATATGTTCTACATTGTAGTATATAGTGAAGACATCAACACTATGAAATAATGGATATGGAATCATGTAGTAACCAAAAAAGTGTTAAACAAATGAAAATATATTTTATATTTGAGATTCTTCAAAGTAGCCAGCCTTTGCCTTGATGACAGCTTTGCACACTCTTGGCATTCTCCCAACCAGCTTCACGAGGAATGCTTTTCCAGCAGTCTTGAAGGAGTTCCCACATATGCTGAGAACTTGTTGACTGCTTTTCCTTCACTCTGCGGTCGAACTCATCCCAAACCATCTCAATCGGGTAGCGTTTGGGTGATTGTGGAGGCCAGGTCATGTGATGCAGCACTTCATCCCTCTCCTTGATCAAATAGCCCTTACACAGCCCGGAGGTGTATTTTGGATCATTGTCTTGTTAAAAAACAAATGATAGTGGGACTAAGTGCAAACCAGGTGGGATGGTGTATCGCAGTATGCCTTGAATTCTAAATAAATCAAAGACATTGTCACCAGCAAAGCTCCCCTACACCATCACATCTAATCCTCCATGCTTCACGGTGGGAACTACACATGCGGAGATCATCCATTCACCCACTCTGCGTCTCACAAAGACACAGCAGTTCTAACCAAAATTCTCAAATTTGGACTCATCAGACCAAATGACAGATTTCCACCAGTCTAATGTCCATTGCTAGTGTTTCTTGGACCAAGTAAGTCTCTTATCATTATTGGTGCCCTTTAGTAGTGGTTTCCTTGCAGCAATTTGACCATGAAGGCCTGATTCACACAGTCTCCTCTGAACAGTTGATGTTGAGATGTCTGTTACTTGAACTCTGTGAAGCATTTATTTGGGCTGCAATTTCAGAGATTGGTAACTCTAATGAACGTATCCTCTGCAGCAGAGGTAACTCTGGGTCTTCGGTTCCTGTGGCAGTCATCATGAGAACCAGTTTCATCATAGCTCTTGATGATTTTTGTTCTTGTCTTAAAGTAATGATGGACTGTCGTTTCTCTTTGCTTATTTGAGCTGTTATTGCCATAATATGGACTTGATCTTTTACCAAATAGGGCTATCTTCTGTATACCACCCCTACCTTGTCACAACACAACTGATTGGCTCAAACGCATTAAGAAGGAAAGAAATTCCACAAATTAACTTTTAAGAAAGCACACCTGTTAATTGAAATGCAATCCAGACGACTACCTCATGAAGCTGTTTGGGAGAATGCCAAAAGGGTGCAAAGCTGTCATCAAGGCAAATGGTAGCTACTTTGAAGAATCTCCCATATAAAAATATATTTTGATTTGTTTAACACTTTTTTGGTTACTCCATGATTCTATATGTGTTATTTAATTGTTTGGATGTCTTCACTATTATTCTATTCTTAAAAATAAAGAAAAACCCTGGAATGAGTAGGTGTTTCCAAACTTATGACTGGTACTGTACTTCAAACGGTCCTCATTTGAAATATCACAGCAAAATATTTATCTTCAGAAACATATTTTTGACGCAAAAAACCCTCCTTAGACCAGCCCACTGAAGACCTCTGCGTTACTGTGGAAACCGGAGGTGGAGGATCGTTTAACCTTTTGCAGCAGTGGGCTAAATCAGGGTCAGATAGTGTTTCTTGAGAGTCTTAAACAAATATATATATTTTTTAAAGTATGCACCTCAAACACATGATTATGGGCGTGTACCACCAGACACATGTACCATGTCAGATATATATATATATATATATATTTTTTTTTACCTTTATTTAACCAGGCAAGTCAGTTAAGAACAGATTCTTATTTTCAATGACAGCCTGGGAACAGTGGGTTAACTGCCTGTTCAGGGGCAGAACGACAGATTTGTACCTTGTCAGCTCGGGGGTTTGAACCTTCCGGTTACTAGTCCAACGCTCTAACCACTAGGCTACGCTGCCGCCCCATATAGTTGAAATGTATTCAATTTTCAGTTTGCATCCCAACTTTATATACACAGAAGATTGAAATATACCAAAACCGTTTGACATAAAAACATTAGGTGGCTTTTTAAAATAATGATTATTAATTAGGAAATTAGGAAAAATATGAATAACATTCCACCCATGAGGCCACTAGGTAATTTGACTGCAGGTAAGGACAACAACCTCCCTAAACTCCAGTCTTTGTCATTATCCTCCTTAATTGCTGTTCCTAGAAGATGTTCTCACTTCACTTTACAGTTCCTGTTAACCCTGCAGTGGGTGTTCATGACAACCACTGCCGTTCTGATGCAGCACAGACTAGAAATAGGCACAATCTCCATGTAAGCAGTTGGCTGACATTTTTAAGATTGAGTTCTCACTGATTGAGTTCTTCACCTTCTAACTCTCTTGTGACCCTCTGAGATCGCTTCCTCTCTGCAGACGCTTAACATGCACCTCAGCGATCCTGCATCCACTCCCTACTTGCACAACCCTGCTGTTTTTTCCAAATTTGAGCTGTGTTCGTGCGTGGTGAAATGAATCAATTAAGGTGCTCTCTAACCACTCATGCGAATCACACATCATAATCTGAGTGTGACACAGAACAACCATGTAAATGCAGCTCTACATGTAAATGAGCATTCTTTCAGTAGCGATCACATGGCTGTTATTGTAATTCAATTAGGTGATTGCCGTAGATATTAAGTGGAGCTCTAGATATCAGTACCAGGAGAGCCAATGACTGAGGGACCAGAATTGTATTGTCTCCTGTTTTGTTTGTAAATTCACAATTATGGCATCTTCATTTATAGGGATAACTAGGCTTGCATAGCTACCGGTAAGTGATCCCGGTAACATTGGTAATTTATAGGTAATCTATAGCAATTTATGGTCGTTTTTAATTGAATAACTTGAAAAATATCTATTAATATACAATGCCTTGCGAAAGTATTCGGCCCCCTTGAACTTTTCGACCTTTTGCCACATTTCAGGCTTCAAACATAAAGATATAAAACTGTATTTTTCTGTGAAGAATCAACAAGTGGGACACAATCATGAAGTGGAACGACATTTATTGGATATTTCAAACTTTTTTAGCAAATCAAAAACTGAAAAATTGGGCGTGCAAAATTATTCAGCCCCTTTACTTTCAGTGCAGCAAACTCTCTCCAGAAGTTCAGTGAGGATCTCTGAATGATCCAATGTTGACCTAAATGACTAATGATGATAAATACAATCCACCTGTGTGTAATCAAATCAAATCAAATCAAATCAAATGTATTTATATAGCCCTTCGTACATCAGCTGATATCTCAAAGTGCTGTACAGAAACCCAGCCTAAAACCCCAAACAGCAAACAATGCAGGTGTAAAAGCACGGTGGCTAGGAAAAACTCCCTAGAAAGGCCAAAACCTAGGAAGAAACCTAGAGAGGAACCGGGCTATGTGGGGTGGCCAGTCCTCTTCTGGCTGTGCCGGGTAGAGATCATAACAGAACATGACCAAGATGTTCAAATGTTCATAAATGACCAGCATGGTCGAATAATAATAAGGCAGAACAGTTGAAACTGGAGCAGCAGCACAGTCAGGTGGACTGGGGACAGCAAGGAGCCATCATGTCAGGTAGTTCTGGGGCACGGTCCTAGGGTTCAGGTCCTCCGAGAGAGAGAAAGAAAGAGAGAATTAGAGAGAGCATATGTGGGGTGGCCAGTCCTCTTCTGGCTGTGCCAGGTGGAGATTATAACAGAACGTGGCCAAGATGTTCAAATGTTCATAAATGACCAGCATGGTTGAATAATAGTAAGGCAGAACAGTTGAAACTGGAGCAGCAGCATGGCCAGGTGGACTGGGGACAGCAAGGAGTCATCATGTCAGGTAGTCCTGGGACATGGTCCTAGGGGCCCAGGCCAGTTGAAACTGGAGCAGCAGCATGGCCAGGTGGACTGGGGACAGCAAGGAGTCATCATGTCAGGTAGTCCTGGGGCATGGTCCTAGGGCTCAGGTCCTCCGAGAGAGAGAAAGAAAGAGAGAAGGAGAGAATTAGAGAACGCACACTTAAGATTCACACAGGACACCGAATAGGACAGGAGAAGTACTCCAGATATAACAAACTGACCCTAGCCCCCCGACACATAAACTACTGCAGCATAAATTTTGGAGGCTGAGACAGGAGGGGTCAGGAGACACTGTGGCCCCATCCGAGGACACCCCCGGACAGGTCTCCATATAAATGCGCCTGCACTGTGATAGTCTCAGAGGTCCGTTCAAAGCGCAGAGAGCATCATGAAGAACAAGGAACACATCAGGCAGGTCCGAGATACTGTTGTGAAGAAGGTTAAAGCCGGATTTGGATACAAAAAGATTTCCCAAGCTTTAAACATCTCAAGGAGCACTGTGCAAGCGATAATATTGAAATGGAAGGAGTTAAAGTTTGCCACAGGCCACCTGGGAGACACACCAAACATGTGGAAGAAGGTGCTCTGTTCAGATGAAACCAAAATTGAACTTTTTGGCAACAATGCAAAACGTTATGTTTGGCGTAAAAGCAACACAGCTCATCAGCCTGAACACACCATCCCCACTGTCAAACATGGTGGTGGCAGCATCATGGTTTGGGCCTGCTTTTCTTCAGCAGAGACAGGGAAGATGGTTAAAATTGATGGGAAGATGGATGGAGCCAAATATAGGACCATTCTGGAAGAAAACCTGATGGAGTCTGCAAAAGACCTGAGACTGGGACGGAGATTTGTCTTCCAACAAGACAATGATCCAAAACATAAAGCAAAATCTACAATGGAATGGTTCAAAAATAAACATATCCAGGTTAGAATGGCCAAGTCAAAGTCCAGACCTGATTCCAATCGAGAATCTGTGGAAAGAACTGAAAACTGCTGTTCACAAATGCTCTCCATCCAACCTCACTGAGCTTGAGCTGTTTTGCAAGGAGGAATGGGATTTCTCGATGTGCAAAACTGATAGTGAATGGGACTTACAGCTGTAATCTCGCAAAAGGTGGCGCTACAAAATTAACTGAATAATTTTGCACGCCCAATTTTTCAGTTTTTGATTTGTTAAAAAGTTTGAAATATCCAATAAATGTCCTTCCACTTCATGATTGTGTCCCACTTGTTGTTGATTCTTCACAAAAAAATACAGTTTTATATCTTTATGTTTGAAGCCTGAAATGTGGCAAAAGGTCGCAAGGTTCAAGGGGGCCGAATACTTTCGCAAGGCACTGTATAAGAACCCCTCTCCAGGCGTTGTATGTTGTATAATAATGTGGCATAATCACCTTCCGGTGTAAAAACCATGCAGATTAAAAACAAAAAACTACGTTTTAAATCTGAAATATTTAACTTTTTGGGCGACCTGACCAAATTCACATAGAATTGTGAGTTATAGATCTGTCATTCTCATTGGAAGCAAGTCTAACAAGCGGTAGATCTGTTCAATGTGCCCTTTTTCTATGCTTCCCGTTCTTAAGTTGTGTTTTTACGTCTTTTACTTTCCGTTCTGTGCACCAGCTTCAAACAGCTGAACATACTATATTTTTGGTTAATTAACAAATATTTCACAGTGGTTTAGATGGTACAATGATTCTCTGCGCTTGCTTGTTATGTCACCAACTGAAATTAGGCGAACTGTTAGAATTTTAGCAACCAGGAAATGGCAGAGCGATTTCTGCATATTGCACCTTTAAGTGATAAATAGGCTGAAAAAGAAAGGAAATTCACATGAGCACCACATTGCCTACTCCACTCTTGCTCTACCAAGGTTTTCCAGCACACAGCTTTGACCTACTGCAGTAGCTACTGTATGTTGGTCTATTATACTTCAAACAATGTGTAGACAGGTTTCATAGGATTGAAACCTTCTCTAATAGCCTAATTCATACTCTTAGAGGAGGTGCTCCCACAATAATGTGGTTTGTACCGCATGCAAGGTAAATTATAGAATTTTTCACACACCACTAATTCAGACTCTTCAGAGGGATAATGGATTTTACTGTGTCCTGCTAAAATGATGTGTGTGTATATATTAGCCCCACATCCTTAGCTGGTATGTATTTTTTAGATATAAGCCTATTGGAAATTGTAGCATCACAATCTTTATTGCAATAATAAATACAAACACAACTTTAAGCTACATATTCACTTAGCAGAGGTAATGAACTGTCCTTTGATCAGCACAGCAATTGATTAAACAGGACCATGTTTGCATATTCTGAGCTTATGTCAATATTACACAGATACGCTAACGGTTACAGAAATCAGGAAATCAGACAGGATGTATCTGAGTAACACACCACCACCTTTTGTTATGTTGGGCACCTACTGACCAAAAAAATAAGGTTATTATGAAAATAAAACATTTTCTCAATGACGTATTGTATCCAGGACCTCTATATCAGGCAATGTCAGAAAGGCCCTAAAAATTGTCAAAGACCCAAGTCATAGATTGTTTTCGCTGCTGCCGCACAGCAAGTGGTACTGATGCATCAAGACTTGAACCAACAAGACCCTGAACAGCTTCTACCCCAATGCCATAAGACTGCAAAGTAGTTAACCAAATAGCATTTCACTGTCAGTCACAATTATTGTTTACAAAGCAAGTGACAAATAAAATGTGATTTGATTTATATTGCTAAAATAAAAGTTTAAAGAAATACAGGGAGGCACCACATTACTAAGAGACAAAACAGCTCACAGAATCAAGCCTGATGGTCTTGTAAGTATAAAAGCAAAGCATGCTTTCATTTTTTTTTTTTAAAGCTTGAAAGGGTAGTGGAATGGGATAACGTCTTAGTGTGGTGTGTGAAGAATCCAATAATTGACCTTGTATTCTGTAAAAACGACATTATTGTGGGAGCACCTCCTCTAAGAGCATGAATTAGGCTATTTGAGACGGTTTGAATCCTAAGCAATCTGCCTACACATTGTTTGAAGTACTTGATTAGAAAAGACCAATAGAAGATCTGAATGTAGCCCTCTTTAAATCTTTCCACAAAACCCAAGTAGGCCAGATGACTGGAGATTACCAACCCTGCTTTCTCAGAAGGCCATTGTGTGTCTCTCTTGAGCTTGTAATTAACTGCACCAATGATTCACAGACTGGGGCATCTTTTCTACTGTGTCAGTACACAACATCCTCCCACCCTCCAACTTCTCAAGACCACAGGAAAAGAGAAGGCTTTTCAGGCACAAACAAGTGGCGCAGCGGTCTAAGGCAATGCATCTCAGTGCAAGATGTGTCACTACAGTCCCTGGTTTGAATCCAGGCTGTATCACATCCAGCTGTGATTGGGAGTCCTATTGAGCGGTGCACAATTGGCCCAGCGTCGTCTGGGGTAGGCTGTCATTGTAAATAAGAATTTGTTCTTAACTGACTTGCATAGTTAAATAAAAAAATGTTTTAACTGAATGAGCTGCTGAGGAAGAGCAACGAGCCTTATCATGGCTAGGCATGCTACCCCCGAGGCCTGCACCATGACAGGGGCTGGCTCTGGCATCATCTCCCAGGTCCTCTTGGTTTATGAGTCAGGGGCTAAGAGATTAGTCAGAAAGAGAGCAAGACAGTGAGAGTGAGTGTGTGAGAGAGAGAGAGAGAGAGAGAGAGAGAGAGAGAGAGAGAGAGAGAGAGAGAGAGAGAGAGAGAGAGAGAGAGAGAGAGAGAGAGAGAGAGAGAGAGAGAGAGAGAGAGAGAGAGAGAGAGAGAGAGAGAGAGAGAGAGAGAGAGAGAGAGAGAGAGAGAGAGAGAGAGAGAGAGAGAGAGAGAGAGAGAGAGAGCGAGGCACCAGCGGACAGGGATTTCCACCTGTTTGTGTGCTCTTGCCAGAGGGACCTCCTTTGTTTGAGAGTGGGGAGAGAAGAGAACCCTTTGATGTGTTTTCTCTTTTAATTGACTTCACAGCAGTAGGTGCCTGCTCTGCTCTGTTTGGGCGGAGAGGATACTGCATCTCTCCCATTTTCAAGTGCAACCACAAAGAAAAGATGGTTGGGTTAGGGTTAGAAAAAGAAAAGAGAAGGGTTAGGGTTAAGTTTAGGGTTAGGACAAGGGTTAGTAGATTGTTAGTTGAACTATAACTGATCATCTGTAGAGCATCTACATTTGAAACTTTTTTTTTATACAGATGGACTATACAAATAAAGTGTTACCAAATGTTATTTTTCTGATAGAGATTTCAATTCAAGAAGCATTGTTTCAAAGAATTTAAGCTCTAATTACAGACCAAGTTCAAACTTGTATAAAATGTAAAGAGCATCAACAATGTCAGTGAACCGTGAGAAATTATGAGGGGGGTTTAATCAGTGATTTTAGTATAAACCGACTAATTCTTAATTAACAAACAAATCATTAACTGACACCCTGTCATCATGACACCTTGTCTAGCATATGTTTCACTGGATATGTCAATATCTGGCTGCTGAAAATTTGATCTGACCCTGTACATTAGTGAGGCCAAACAAAACGTTTTTTTTTTTTTTAATTGAACCTTTATTTAACTAAGCAAGTCAGTTTTAAGAACAAATTCCTATTTACAATAACAGCCCGGATGACACTGGGCCAATTGTGTGCCACCCTATGGGACTCCCAATCAAGGCCGGTTGTGATAATTAATTGACTGGTAGGGTAATTTAATTGAAGAGGTTAGTGGAAGTGATATTTGTTTACAGGGCTGTATGACTGCCAGCCTTGACAACATTCGATACTGCCTGGAGAGCCCATCAGCCTATCAGAGCATATATTTGACACTAAGGTCTCTTCTAAAATTGATGGTGATGCTGAACATGTAGTGAAGCACTCTTTCCTCACTATCAAATAAAGTGAAGGCAACAACTGCTCACCCAATTGACACCGTGGTATTAGGGAGCTGAGCTCTGCATTGCTTACTACCATGAGAGTGGTAGCAAAGCGTGACAGAGGTAATATGCCCCGAACCACACAGCACTGCTGTCACACAAACAGCAGCACCACCCAAGTCCTTCATCAGCAGAGGAGATAGGCACTGCTGGCTAACGCCCCAGCACTAAAGTATCACTAAAGTCCCACCGCCTGAACAGCTCATTAGCCCTGCATTACACTGAGCACAATCTCAATTGCACATCCACACTGTCCTTTCCCAACTGGAAAAAAGGAACACCTATGTGAGAATGCTGTACCTGCCTAAATGACGACCGCCCCATAGCACTCACGTCGGTGGCCATGAAGTGCTTTGAAAGGCTGGTCATGGCTCACATCAACAGCATCCTCCCGACACCCGAGATCCACTCCAATTCATATACCGCTCCAACAGATCCACAGATGATGCAATATCAATTGCTCTCCACACCGCCCTTTCTGACCTGGACAAAAGGAACACCTATGTGAGAATGCTGTTCATTGACTACAGCTCAGAGTTCAACACCATAGTTCCCAGAAAGCTCATCACTAAGCTAAGGACCCTGGGACTAAACACCTCCCTCTGCAACTAGATCCTGGACTTCCTGACAGGCCGCCCCCAGGTGGTAAGGGTAGGCAACAACATATCTGCCACGTACTTAGTCCCATCCTGTACTCCCTGTTCACAGACGACTGCATGGCCAAGCACGACTACAACACCATCATTAAGTTTGCTGACGACACAACAGTGGTAGGCCTGATCATGGACAACGATGAGACGGCCTACAGGGAGGAGGTCAGAGACCTGGCAGTGTGGTGCCAGGACAACAACCTCTCCCTCAATGTGAGCAAGATAAAGGATGTGATTGTGGACTACAGGAAAAGGTGGGCCGAACAGGCCCCCATTAACATCGACGGGGCTGTAGTGGAGTGGGTCGAGAGTTTCAAGTTCCTTGGTGTCCACATCACCAACATGGTCATGTTCCAAACATATCAAGACAGTAGTGAAGAGGGCACGACAAAACCCTTTCCCCCTAAGGAGACTGAAAAGATTTGGCATGGGTCCCCAGATCCTCAAAACGTTCTACAGCTGCACCATAGAGAGCATCCTGACCGGTTGCATCACCACCTGCTATTGCAACTGCTCGGCCTTCGACAGCAAGGTGCTACAGAGGGTAGTGCGTAAGGCCCAGTACATCACTGGGGCCAAGCTTCCTGACATCTAGGACCTATACTTTAGGCTGTGTCAGAGGAAGGGAAAAAAAATCATCGAAGGCTCCAGTCACCCAAGTCATAGACTGTTCTCTCTGCTACCGCACAGCAAACGATACTATTTACATTGACCCGTCCCCTTTGTTTTTACACTGCTGCTACTCGCTGCTCCTTATTATCTATACATAGTCACTTTACAAATTACCTTGACTAACCGGTACCCCCGCCCATTGACTCGGTACCAGTAACCCCTGTATATAGCCTCGTTATTGCTATGAAAATATATTGTGCTTTATTACATTGTTTTACTTTAATTTATTTAGTAGATATTTTCTTAACTCTATTTCTTAAACTGCATTGTTGGTTAATTAAGGACTTGTAAGTACTTGTAGCATTTCACGGTAGGGTCTCCACCCACAGCGTACACATCACAGACTCAAATGGTCCACCCACAAGGACAGTATGGTAAACTGAAATGGTCCACCCACAAGTACAGTATGGTGAAGAAGGCACAATAGCGCCTCTTCAACCTCAGGAGGCTTAAGAAATGTGGCTTGTCACCTAAAACACTGACAAACTTTTACAGATGCATAATTGTACAGATGTACCACTGTCTGGTACGACCACTACACCTCCCTCAACCGCAAGGCTCTCCAGAGGGTGGTGCGGTCTGCACAAAGCATCACCGGGGGAAAACTACCTGCCCTACAGGACACCTACATCACCCGATGTCATTGGAAAGCCAAAAATATCACCAAGGATAACAACCACCCGAGCCACTGCCTGTTCATCCCACTACCATCCAGAAGGTCAGTACAGGTGCGTCAAAGCTGGGACCGAGATTGAAAAACAGCTTCTATCTCAAGGCCATCAGACTACTAAACAGCAATCACTAATTCAGATAATCTGCTGCCTACATAGAGACTCACTAGTCACTTTAAACAATACCACTTTAATAATGTTTACATATCTTACATTACTCATCTCATATGTACAGTGCCTTGCAAAATAATTAATCTCCCTTGGCGTTTTTTCCTATTTTTTTGCATTACAACCTGTGATTTAACTGTATTTTTTATTTGGATTTCATGTAATGGACATACACAAAATAGTCCAATTTGGTGAAGTGAAATTCAAAAGATAACTTGTTTAAAATTTTTACAAATCAAATAATATTCACCCCCTTTGCTATGAATCCCTTAAATACGATCTGGAGAAGCCAATTACCTTCAAAAGTCACAAAAATAGTTAAATAAAGTCCACCTGTGTGCAATCTAAGTGTCACATGATCTGTCACATGATCTCAGTATATATACACCTGTTCTGAAAAGCCCTAGAGTCTGCAACACCACTAAGCAAGGGGCACCATGAAGACCAAGGAGCTCTCCAAACAGGTCAGGAACAAAGTTGTGGAGAGCAACAGATCAGGGTTGGTTTATAAAAATATTTTAAACTTTGAACATCCCATGGAGCACCATGAAATCCATTATTAGAAAATGGAAAGAATATAGCACCACAACAAACCTGCCAAGAGAGGGCCGCCAACCAAAACTCTCAGACCAGGCAAGGAGGGCATTAAAACCTGTTAATCCTACCCCCTACTTTTTCGGACATTCTGTTAAAAATCGCGCAACATTTCAGCGCCCTGCTACTCATGCCAGGAATATAGTATATGCATATGATTAGTATGTGTGGATAGAAAACACTCAGACGTTTCTAAAACTGGTTAAATCACGGCTGTGACTATAACAGAACGTGCGTTTCATCGAAAAGCGCAGGAAAATCTGATCACTGAAAATTGGAAAATATATCAATGCGCCACTTGCATGTATTGTTGAATGGAAACCACATTACCTGGAGCCGAGATTGCAATTCCTACAGCTTCCACACGATGTCACCAGTCTTGTCATTTGCCTGTGCTTTGTTTCTTGGTCAAATGAACAAGAGACAGCCCATTTCTTCCGGTCTCCGACAGGATGTTTTGGTTGAGATATATCCGGACATGGTTTCAAGACGTGGAGTTATGGAATATACATCGCCCCGTGATCAATTTGATAGATTATTAACGTTTACTAATACCTAAAGTTGCATTACAAAAGTATTTCGAAGTGTTTTGTGAAAGTTTATCGTCAACTTTTTTAATTAAAAAAAATGACGTTGCGTTATAAAACGCTGTTTTTTTCCTTGATCACACAGTCTTCATAGATCGATATCTAGGCTATATATGGACCAATTAAATCGAAAAAAAGACCCAATAGTGATGTTTATGGGACATCTAGGAGTGCCAACAAAGAAGATCGTCAAAGGTAATGAATGTTTTATATTTTATTTCTGCGTTTTGTGTAGCGCCGACTATGCTAATTATTTTGTTTTACGTCCCCTGCGGGTCTTTTGGGGTGTTGCATGCTATCAGATAATAGCTTCTCATGCTTTCGCCGAAAAGCATTTTAAAAATCTGACTTGTTGGTTGGATTCACAACGAGTGTAGCTTCAATTCAGTACCCTGCATGTGTGTTTTAATGAACGTTTGAGTTTTAACGAGTGCTATTAGCATTTAGCGTAGCGCATTTGCATTTCCAGATGTCTAGATGGGAGGCCTGCGTGTCGGGTGGACATAAGAGGTTAATCGGAGAGGCAACAAAGAGACCAAAGATAACTCTGAAGGAGCTGCAAAACTCCACAGCGGAGATTGGAGTATTTGTTCATAGGACCACTTTAAGCCGTACACTCCACTGAGCTGGGCTTTATGGAAGAGTGGCCAGAAAAAAATAAGCAAACAAGTTTGTTGTTTGCCAAGAGGCATGTGGGATATTCCCCAAACATATGGAAGAAGGTACACTGGTCAGATGTGACAAAAATGTAGCTTTTTGGCCATCAAGGAAAATGCTATGTCTGGCGCAAACCCAACACCTCCCATCACCCCGAGAACACTATCCCCATGTTTTTCATCGGCAGGGACTATGATACTGGTCAGAATTGAAGGAATGATGGATGGCTCTAAATACAGGGAATTTCTTCAGGGAAACCTGTTTCAGTCTTCCAGAGATTTGAAACTGGGATGGAGGTTCACCTTCCAGCAGGACAATGACCCTAAGCATACTGCTAAAGAAACACTCAAGTGGTTTAAGGGGAAACATTTATGACTTAAAGATTGCTGTACACCAGCGGAACCCATCCAACTTGAAGGAGCTGGAACAGTTTTGCCTTGAAGAATGGGCAAAAATCCCAGTGGCTAGATGTGCCAAGCTTATAGAGACATACCCCAAGAGACTTGCAGCTGTGATTGCTGCAAAAGGTGGCTCTACAAAGTATTGACTTTGGGGGGGGGGGGTGAATATTTATGCACGCTCAAGTTTTCCGTTTTTTTGTCTTACTTATTGTTTGTTTCACAATAAAAAAATATTTTGCATCTTCAAAGTGGTAGACATGTTGTGTAAATCAAATGATACAAACCCCCAAAAATCTATTTTAATTCCAGGTTGTAAGACAACAAAATAGGAAAAATGCCAATGGGGTGAATACTTTCGCAAGCCACATACCATCTATTATATCTTGCCTATGCAACTCGGCCATCGCTCATCCATGTATTTATATGTACATATTCTTATTCCATCCATTTAGATTTGTGTGTATTAGGTAGTTGTTGGGGATTGTTAGATTACTTGTTAGATATTACTGCACTGTCGGAACTGGAAGCACAAGCATTTCGCTACACTCGCATTAACCCCTTCAACCTTAATCATTTTAGTCAATAAGATTCTTGCTACGTAAGCTTAACTTTCTGAACATTCGAGACGTGTAGTCCACTTGTCATTCCAATCTCCTTTGCATTAGCGTAGCCTCTTCTGTAGCCTGTCAACTATGTGTCTGTCTATCCCTGTTCTCTCCTCTCTGCACAGACCATACAAACGCTCCACACCGCGTGGCCGCGGCCACCCTAATCTGGTGGTCCCAGCGCGCACGACCCACGTGGAGTTCCAGGTCTCCGGTAGCCTCTGGAACTGCCGATCTGCGGCCAACAAGGCAGAGTTCATCTCAGCCTATGCCTCCCTCCAGAACCTCAACTTCTTGGCACTGACGGAAACATGGATCACCACAGACAACACTGCTACTCCTACTGCTCTCTCTTCGTCCGCCCACGTGTTCTCGCACATCCCGAGAGCTTCTGGTCAGCGGGGTGGTGGCACCGGGATTCTCATCTCTCCCAAGTGGTCATTCTCTCTTTCTCCCCTCACCCATCTGTCTATCGCCTCCTTTGAATTCCATGCTGTCACAGTTACCAGCCCTTTCAAGCTTAACATCCTTATCATTTATCGCCCTCCAGGTTCCCTCGGAGAGTTCATCAATGAGCTTGATACCTTGATAAGCTCCTTTCCTGAGGACGGCTCACCTCTCACAGTGCTGGGCGACTTTAACCTCCCCACGTCTACCTTTGACTCATTCCTCTCTGCCTCCTTCTTTCCACTCCTCTCCTCTTTTGACCTCACCCTCTCACCTTCCCCCTACTCACAAGGCAGGCAATACGCTCGACCTCATCTTTACTAGATGCTGTTCTTCCACTAACCTCATTGCAACTCCCCTCCAAGTCTCCGACCACTACCTTGTATCCTTTTCCCTCTCGCTCTCATCTAACACCTCCCACACTGCCCCTACTCGGATGGTATCGCGCCGTCCCAACCTTCGCTCTCTCTCCCCCGCTACTCTCTCCTCTTCCATCCTATCATCTCTTCCCTCTGCTCATACCTTCTCCAACCTATCTCCTGATTCTGCCTCCTCAACCCTCCTCTCCTCCCTTTCTGCATCCTTTGACTCTCTATGTCCCCTATCCTCCAGGCCGGCTCGGTCCTCCCCTCCCGCCCGTGGCTCGACGACTCATTGCGAGCTCACAGAACAGGGCTCCGGGCAGCTGAACAGAAATGGAGGAAAACTCGCCTCCCTGCGGACCTGGCATCCTTTCACTCCCTCCTCTCTACATTTTCCTCCTCTGTCTCTGCTGCTAAAGCCATTTTCTACCACTCTAAATTCCAAGCATCTGCCTCTAACCCTAGGAAGCTCTTTGCCACCTTCTCCTCCCTCCTGAATCCTCCCCCCTCCTCCCCTCTCTGCAGATGACTTCGTCAACCATTTTGAAAAGAAGGTCGACGACATCCGATCCTCGTTTGTTAAGTCAAACGGCACCGCTGGTTCTGCTCACACTGCCCTACCCTGTGCTCTGACCTCTTTCTCCCCTCTCTCTCCAGATGAAATCTAGCGTCTTGTGACGGCCGGCCGCCCAACAACCTGCCCGCTTGACCCTATCCCCTCCTCTCTTCTCCAGACCATTTCCGGAGACCTTCTCCCTTACCTCACCTCGCTCATCAACTCATCCCTGACCGCTGGCTACGTCCCTTACGTCCTCAAGAGAGCGAGAGTTGCACCCCTTCTGAAAAAACCTACACTCAATCCCTCCGATGTCAACAACTACAGACCAGTATCCCTTCTTTCTTTTCTCTCCAAAACTCTTGAACGTGCCGTCCTTGGCCAGCTCTCCCGCTATCTCTCTCTGAATGACCTTCTTGATCCAAATCAGTCAGATTTCAAGACTAGTCATTCAACTGAGACTGCTCTTCTCTGTATCACGGAGGCGCTCCGCACCGCTAAAGCTAACTCTCTCTCCTCTGCTCTCATCCTTCTAGACCTATCGGCTGCCTTCGATACTGTGAACCATCAGATCCTCCTCTGCACCCTCTCCGAGTTGGGCATCTCCGGCGCGGCCCACGCTTGGATTGCGTCCTACCTGACAGGTCGCTCCTACCAGGTGGCGTGGCGAGAATCTGTCTCCTCACCACGCGCTCTCACCACTGGTGTCCCCCAGGGCTCTGTTCTAGGCCCTCTCCTATTCTCGCTATACACCAAGTCACTTGGCTCTGTCATAACCTCACATGGTCTCTCCTATCATTGCTATGCAGACGACACACAATTAATCTTCTCCTTTCCCCCTTCTGATGACCAGGTGGCGAATCGCATCTCTGCATGTCTGGCAGACATATCAGTGTGGATGACGGATCACCACCTCAAGCTGAACCTCGGCAAGACGGAGCTGCTCTTCCTCCCGGGAAGGACTGCCCGTTCCATGATCTCGCCATCACGGTTGACAACTCCATTGTGTCCTCCTCCCAGAGCGCTAAGAACCTTGGCGTGATCCTGGACAACACCCTGTCGTTCTCAACTAACATCAAGGCGGTGGCCCGTTCCTGTAGGTTCATGCTCTACAACATCCGCAGAGTACGACCCTGCCTCACACAGGAAGCGGCGCAGGTCCTAATCCAGGCACTTGTCATCTCCCGTCTGGACTACTGCAACTCGCTGTTGGCTGGGCTCCCTGCCTGTGCCATTAAACCCCTACAACTCATCCAGAACGCCGCAGCCCGTCTGGTGTTCAACCTTCCCAAGTTCTCTCACGTCACCCCGCTCCTCCGCTCTCTCCGCTGGCTTCCAGTTGAAGCTCGCATCTGCTACAAGACCATGCTGCTTGCCTACGGAGCTGTGAGGGGAACGGCACCTCAGTACCTCCAGGCTCTGATCAGGCCCTACACCCAAACAAGGGCACTGCGTTCATCCACCTCTGGCCTGCTCGCCTCCCTACCACTGAGGAAGTACAGTTCCCGCTCAGCCCAGTCAAAACTGTTCGCTGCTCTGGCCCCCCAATGGTGGAACAAACTCCCTCACGACGTCAGGACAGCGGAGTCAATCACCACCTTCCGGAGACACCTGAAACCCCACCTCTTTAAGGAATACCTAGGATAGGATAAGTAATCCTTCTCACCCCCCCCTTTAAGATTTAGATGCACTATTGTAAAGTGACTATTCTACTGGATGTCATAAGGTGAATGCACCAATTTGTAAGTCGCTCTGGATAAGAGCGTCTGCTAAATGACTTAAATGTTAAATGTTAAACCTATGGGGGCGCTATGTCATTATTGGATAAAAAGACTTGCCCGTTTTAAGCGCAATATTTTGTCACGAAAAGATGCTCGACTATGCATGGAATTGACAGCCTTGTAAAGACAACTCTGACGTTTCCAAAACTGCAAAGATATTATCTGTGAGTGCCCCAGAACTAATGCTTCAGGCGAAACCAAGATGAAGTTTCATACAGGAAATGCCCCAGATTCTGAAGGCGCTGTGTTCCAATGTCTCCTTATATGGCTGTGAATGCACCAGGAATGAGCCTGCCCTTTCTGTCGTTTCCCCAATGTGTCTGCAGCATTGTAACGTGTTTGTAGGCATATCATTGGAAGATTGACCATAAGAGACAACATTTACCTGGTGTCCCGCCCGGTGTCCTGTCTAAATTATTGCATAATCTGTAGGTCCATGCGCGTTCCATTTCTTCAGAAGAGAAAGTCAACTGCCATGATGGATTTTATCGTCGATAGATATGTGAAAAACACCTTGAGGATTGATTCTAAACATTGGTTTGCCATGTTTCTGTCGATATTATGGAGTTAATTTGGAAAAAAGTTCGCGTTTTAATGACTTTCTTTTTTTATTTTTTTATTTCCCCTTACCCAAACGTGATGAACAAAACGGAGCGATTAGTCGACACAAATAATATTTTTTGTAAAAACGGAACATTTGCTATCTGAGAGTTTCCTCATTGAAAACATCTGAAGTTCTTCAAAGGTAAATGATTTTATTTGAATGCTTTTCTGGTTTTTGTGAAAATGTTGCATGTTGAAAGAGAGGCATAATCCTATGCTAGACTATCAATACTGTTACACATGCTTGTTTAGCTATGGTTCAAAAGCATATTTTGAAAATCTGAGATGACAGTGTTGTTAACAAAAGGCTAAGCTTGAGAGCAAATAGATTAATTTCATTTCATTTGCGATTTTCATGAATAGTTAACGTTGCGTTATGGTAATGAGCTTGAGGCTGTAGTCACGATACCGGATCCGGGATGGCTCGACGCAAGAAGTTCTGCTAACCATGTGTACAGTATGTGACCAATAACATTTGATTTTACCTGTTGTATTCGGCGCATGTAACATAATATTTGATTTGATTTGACAACGTTTGTTCTTAGGAGAGGAGCAAATCCACAGCCACAATCACACAGCCATGGGGGTGAAGGAAGGAAGGAAGGAAGGAAGGAAGGAAGGAAGGAAGGAAGGAAGGAAGGAAGGGATTGGGCATTGGTAGGAAAGGGAGAAGGGGAGTGGGCATGGGGATTGGGCATGGGTAGGACATGAGGAAGGAGGGGGAGTAAGCATATTCCTATCTTATAGAGTTGGGAGGAGAGGGAGGTAGACAAGCCATGCCTGTCAATATTGATCAAAGGCCCATGTGTCGATGCCATCTTGCCTGGTTAGGCTTTGACAACAGGCCTGATTTAGAACCCTTCTTTTTGAGGGCAGATGGACCATTCCCACAGCTCTGTCATAATGCAGAACACACACACAGGTCACTTCAAGCCCACTAAGGGTGGAGAGGAGGAGAAGGAGGAGAGAAGGATGCATATCCACAGGACTGTCTGATGGGCTTTATTCTGTTTGCTCGGCACACTGCGATGTCACACCAGTGTGGCACTGCCCATTTACACAGGAGCTTTGCAGGGGGCGCAGTGTAGCCTTCTGTGTTAACTCCCAGCTCTATCAAGGATCATCAATTCAAGATAGCGCAGAGCTGACAGTAAGGCTGTTCTAACTTAAGTAAATGGGCTAGACCACTAAAGTAGTAGAGAGGGGTGATTGAGTGATCACGACCCTGGCCTGCGCCCCCATCACGAAGTTATTGCTCAGCCCCAGGGGCAAGTGCTGCTTCCCTGATCCCAGTTCCGCATCACAGCCCCAGTGAAGTCAGTCCTCTAGGGTGTGCATTAGTAAGGAAGACAAAGTTATGAAAGGAGCGACCAGCGACGACCTGAGCACACACGCCTGTTCAACGCGGAGGAGGGATATGCTGGAGCCAGCCAGACAGAACCTTGTCTCTTTTGCGTGGTCACTCAGCTGGCTAAGCTCTGATCTCCAGAGGACTGGACAGGCAGGAAAGTGTACAAGCACAGAGAGCCACTGCTGCCTCAAAGCTCATTCTGTACTCAGGGTAAGTAACAATGTATAACTCAAGGAGTTTCGAGTTCGAATATAGTTTACAATTCCAATAGCAAGTGTGTTGAGTTGAAGGAATTGACAGGATATTGTTGGGCTTGTTGAGACTATTCTGTGCATGAGCCTCTGCTCTACGGCAGTTGTGAAAAGTATGCCAGGTGGAAGTGAAGATGCGTTTCAGGGGCTTTTCAGGAGGTTTGTGTGCTGTTGTGCAAACTATACAACACATGGTGCATCTCCTATTGTACCTGGGTGGCAAGGCTGGAGCCCTCGATGATGGTCACAGAGTTGGCACAGCTGGCCCACATAGAGTCCTCCAGTACCAGAAGTGTCCTCACCGGCTCTGGGCCCACAATAACAGTCCTGCTGGAGTCTGGCTCCCACAACTCACCTGAGAACACAACACAACCAACACTCAGGATTAGAACACTTTAAACTGAAGATTTAAGATCACTTTATTCGTCAGTTATACACAAGTTCCAACTGAAATGTTACTTCTGCTTTTTTATCCCAACCCCGCCGAAAGATCCACATACATACAGGTTGTAGAAGGGTGTCCGTGGAGCAGTTGTTGTGGGGGGTAAAGTGCCTGCTCAAGGGCACAACGGCAGGCAAAAGCATCTAGAATTTGATACCAGCAATTCTCCGGTTGCCAGCTCACTTCCCAACAGATTAGAACTGGCAACCCTTTGGCTGCTGGCTCGCCTCTCTAATCCCTAGGGTACCTACCGCCCCTACTTTACAATGTAGAAAAACTGCTAAAAACAGCTGACAAAATCATGACTTGTTATCACCATTTTATGAATATGTTTTAAATACATGCAACACTTTCTGTTTGTCTATGAAATGTGGTGATTCAGCAGCTGTTGCCTTGAGCAAGGCAATTAAACTATATTTCTTCTACTTACACTGAAGGAACTTGCCCTGGTGTTTGCTAGACAAATATTCCAAACTGAAAAAACATACAAATACTTATACTCCTGTTTCACAAACACACACGTGCATGCGCAACTAAGCATGCACATGCGCGCACATACACACAAATAGACATACACGCATACTCACGTATGCACACACCAGCTTGAATCACAATTTGATGAAAGCAGTGTCTTTGGTATATGTTTTGAGACTTGTGTGCTAAACAATAGTTAATTCATTCTTAATACCATATGCTAATATCTGCCATACAATTTAATCAGCTTTCCAACTTCTTTATCGCAACTTTCTTTTTTTTGCACATCAGTATGAAAATGAAGCAGACCTTTTTCCTTTGAGTTGTAATCACCCATACCTGCTTCTGTGGCAACGTGTTATAAAGCGCATTACATAAGCTTTTCATTTGCAGTGCGTTAATGAAGCAACATTTAAAAAGTGCACACAGCCATTTAATTAAACATTTTAGTTGTTTATATCTTGCCTTTCAAACCAGAATAGCTTCACAATGACTTCTGACTTGCCCAAGTTAATTGCTTGTCGTGTTCTAAATGTCATTCTTCCACCTTTTCAAATTCAGTCTTTTAAAAGTCCCCTCGGCCCATGCACAAGCGATGTCACTGCTCTACCACACGCACCACAAAAGGAAAAAAGAAATAGGGATTTTCAGTTTAGCAACAATGTGCTGGGAAGGCTGTTCATATATGCCTTTTGATAGAAGTCCCATGTGAGGACTTGATATTTTCATACTCCTGCAGACATGGTTTCCAGGCAGTAGTGTACCATCCAGGGGCATCAATCTTTAACAGCTGTGCAAAATGCACAAACATTGCCTGACACCATCCACGCTCCACTCCAGAGCTTTTCATCTGTCTTCTCCCTCTTTTTTATTTATTAATTTTACATAACATGAATAGTCATATTTAATCGACACGCAGCACACTGGCGTAATTAATCATCCTTTCTGCATGGCTGGAGGTGGGAGCAGAGTAGAGTGCTGGGGAGATGCAGGCAGTCACACTGACACAGCCAGGACAGACGCACCACACCACACCACACGGTGATAAAGCCATTGTGCTTCCGCAGGCTGAGGTGACTGGGAGAGTGAATGTTGAGATTGTGCTAACTAAGCCTTCTGGCCCTACTGTATGATATGCCTGACTGACCAAAGCACAACCACGCCAACCACTGTATGGTGACTTCAGGTGTCATTTCTTTACACTGACAGGGAATATCACCAACAATGGGCATTAAAATAGGTATTTTAAGGCAATATTTTCCAAGATTGCTATTCTGAGATTAAGTTGCGTTTCACAAATGTATCCATTTGATGGAATCCCCTGAAAATCCTATCACGCATTGCATGCAGACTGAATGCATGACAGAAAATATGTTTCTTACACACTCACTGAAGCATTCACTGCAGCAGATTGAGACATGCATTAGCATGTACAAATCGACAGATGTACAAATTGAAACAAGGAAACAGTAAGACTCATAATTGCACTACTAATTTGATTGGATTATTAAATCAAAAGCCATTTTTGTTACAGATACAAGCTCTGTTAATAATGTCTAATAACAAAATAACCTATCCATTTTAATGTCACATTCCATACAATATAATACAATCCTTACACATTGTTGCTATAGTAGGCTAATGAGTGAATGCAATGATTATCTGAATTAATATCAATTACTAGCTAATATTTGTAAGAGTATTAGTGGCGTGACATAATTATAAATGTTTTCCATTCTCCTGCTTTAATTTCTATAATGGTAATGGCTTGAAACATGTATTTCTGAGTGTCCATCTATGACTACTGACATTAAATAAATTGCCATGTTAGTAGTGTGATGCTTCAACAATTCTGCCATTTTGGATTTAAATCTGAGGACCATCTTCCTGACAACCTTTTATTTTTATTATTCTATTTTTTTCCCCGTTTTTCTCCCCAATTGGTAGTTACAGTCTTGTATAATCGCTGCAACTCCCGTACGGACTCGGGAGAGGCAAAGGTCGAGAGCAATGCATCCTCCGAAACAACTCAACTGCTTCTTGACACAATGCCCACATAACCCGGAAGCCAGCCGCACCAATATGTCAGTGGAAACACAATACACCTGGCAACCATGTCAGCATGCACTGCGCCCGGCCTGCCACAGGAATCGCTAGTACTCGATGGGACAAGGACATCCCTGCCGGCCAAACCCGCCCCTAACCTGGACAATGCTGGGCCAATTGTGCGCCGTCCCATGGGTCTCCCGGGCACGGCTGGCTACAACAGAGCCTGGACTCGAACCCAGAATCTTTAGTGCCTTAGACCACTGTGCCGCTCGGGAGGCCAGGGAGAGACCTTACCTCCATTACTTCTTCCATAGACCATCATGGTTCCATCCCTGAGCCCAGCAAACAAGAAGTTGGTGCAGTGTCTGAGGCATAGAACAGGGCAGCTATGAGGGTTCCGCAGGTTCAACAGGCACTGGGCCTCAGTGTTCACACTGCCATACACCAGGATGCTGAAGGGGAAAGGAGCAGGAACAGTGTAAATGAACATAATTGATGAAGACAGAGTACCTCGTTAATGTGTCATTTGATGTAACTGGGCACTTTGGAGCTTCAGTATTGTGTGTGCAGCATCTAGCTCTTTCTCGATTCCATCTGAACTTCAGTGATTGTGCTGCACCTATTTTTCTCTTTACAATTCCTTTTTTTCTTGAAAGAGAACGTTAACTAACTTCGGCGTTGACAGTCATTGTATTGTGTCCCGCTAAAATAAATGCTGAAATTGTGCTGCTATTACACTCTGTCTTTTCCAATGATGTACATGTCTATATAAATCCTGGATTGCTGATGCTATGTATTGGCCAATGAGAGGCTTTAAAGCCACCAGCTGCCATATTGAGGTGTCATAATACCAAATAAAATCTGGTAGAGGTCAAACAGGGAAATTATTCCAATTGTTTTTCCACCATACATTTTTCCCATAAGGAATTTTAGAAACACTTAAAATAAGGTATGTGTTTCATGTAGACCTACCCTGGAATTACTTTTTGATAACCATGTAAATCTCTCTAGGTATTATGACTCATATTGTGGTACTCTATGGGTACTCCCCAGAAGGAGCAGTCCTCCATAGGAATTAATATAATTCTACAATTTCAATATAATGTTTCAAGAACAAAACTACAGGTATTTTGTATTTCTTTGTGAAGTGGGGATATTAGTACTATTTATTTAACATGTTTTATGTTCAGTTCGCATAATACAATTAAAAATAATGAATTAAGGTGTCTTTAACAGAATATACTTTCCAAAAACGAATGTAAACATTTAATAAATGCATTTCTATAGGTTTTGGGATTTTTTACAACAGAGGAGGAGTATCAAGATGGCTATGGAGTAGCTTCAGTACAGCGCCCCCATGTCAGTCTTCCAGGGTTTATACACATCATTAGTATTTTCTCTCATCTCTGGACAAATATACAAGAGTGAATGAGTTGAGGGAATTGTCACGAACCTCGCTGAAGAGGGTGCCTCTTCCTGTTCGGGCGGGGCTCGGCGTTCGTCGTCACCGGCCTATTAGCTGCCATCGATTCCGTTTGTGTTGGTTAGTGGTTAATTGGGTACACCTGTTTTGTATTAGGGTTTGTTTGTAGGGTATTTAAGGGCACTAGGCCCGCTGGGTATTTTGTGCGGGCTTGTTTTTTGTTACTCTGTGTTTGATGGTGTGATTTGTTTTCTTATCTTTATTCTCTGGTCTATTATGTACTGTTGTTTTGGACTGGCAACCTATATACGCCCTGTGCGTTGGCGTGATCATTTTTCGGTTGCACCGGTGTAATAAATTTGATAAACGACAGAACCCTGCTCTCTGCGCCTGATTCCATCCACCACTCTTAGTTTTTCATAACAGAAGCCCGCACCGAAGAAATGGAGTCAGCATTAGCAGCGACCACCCCTCTCCCCACTATGGAGGAGCACGTCCATCACCACACAGCTGTCCTCCTTCGGATTGGTACGGCGATGGATCAGATGATGGAGAGGACGGAACGATGGGAGAGGAGTGGTCTACCGACGTCTATCTCAGCTCTCCCACCTCTCAACACCTCTCAACACCTACTCCACCTACGTCGTCCTCTGGGTCCAGCGCACTGCGTCTCTCCCCCCCGAGGGAGTACGATGGAGCAGCGGCTGGGTGCCAGGGATTTTTGCTCCAGCTAGAGCTCTACCTGGCTACCGTGCGTCCGGCTCCCTCGGGTGAGGAGAGTGTGGGCCTCCTCGTCTCCTGTTTAACGGGCAAGGCCCTGGACTGGGCTAACGCTGTCTGGAACAGTCCAGACTCGGCTCGGGACAACTACCTGGAGTTCACCCGCCGTTTCCGAGCTGTGTTCGATCATCTACCAGAGGGTAAAGCGGCGGGTGAGCGACTGTTCCACCTCAGACAGGAGATGAGGAGTGTGCAGGACTTTGCGTTGGAGTTTAGGACCCTAGCTGCTGGTGCTGGGTGGAATGACAGGGCCCTGATGGACCATTACCGGTCTAGTCTCCGGGAGGATGTCCGCCGGGAGCTAGCTTGCAGAGACACAACTCTCTCCCTGGATGAACTTATAGACATGTCTATTCGATTGGACAACCTGCTAGCTGCCCGCGGGCATTCAGAAGGGGTCCTGTTAATTCCACCTTCCAGCTCTCCCACTCCCACTCAGATGGAGTTGGGAGGAGCTGCATCTAGGGGGACCAGAGGGGGCTCCTCCTGCTCCTATTGTGGACGGAGAGGACACACTTTGGACCGGTGTTGGAGGAGTCCCTCTGGGAGTCGAGATGGTCGGCGGAACACTCCTCGGCCACCCCAGGTGAGTAAGCCCAAACTCACTCAGAGCTCCCTGTTGGTCACATGTTTTTGTTAATTTTTTTCCCTGCGTTTTTCCCCTCTCTTCAGCATAAGGCGCTAGTCGATTCAGGCGCAGTTGGGAGTTTTATGGATTGTGGACTCGCCCGTAAATTGGGTATTCCGTTAGTGCAGATAGACCCACCTATTCCCGTGCACTCCTTAGATAGCCGACCGTTAGGGTCAGGGCTGGTCAGGGCGGCCACGATTCCACTGGACATGGTAACGCAGGGGAATCATAGGGAGAGGATCAGTTTCTACCTTATTGATTCACCTGGGTTCCCGGTGGTGTTGGGGGTTCCCTGGCTGGCTATTCACAATCCCGTTATTTCCTGGAAACAGGGGGCTCTTAAGGGGTGGTCAGACGAGTGTTCAGAGAGGTGTATAGGAGTTTCCATCGGTGCCACGACGGTGGAGAGTCCAGACCAGGTTTCCACCGTGCGCATTCCCCCAGAATATGCCGATTTGGCTATCGCTTTTAGTAAGAAGAAAGCGACCAAATTACCACCTCATCGACGGTGGGATTGCGTGATAAACCTCCAGGAGAACGCTGCACTTCCCCGGAGTCATGTGTACCCACTGTCACAGGAGGAGACGTTGGCTATGGAGACATATGTCACGGAAGCTCTGAGACAGGGGTACATTCGGCCCTCCATGTCACCCGTCTCCTCGAGTTTCTTTTTGTGAAGAAAAAGGAGGGAGGTCTGCGTCCGTGCATTGATTATCGAGGTCTCAATTCGATCACCGTGGGTTTTAGTTATCCGCTACCTCTCATCGCTACGGCGGAGGAATCATTCCACGGAGCGCGTTTCTTCACAAAACTGGACCTCAGGAGCGCGTATAATCTGGTGCGTATTCGGGGAGGAGACGAGTGGAAAACAGCATTTAGTACCACATCAGGCCACTATGAGTACCTCGTCATGCCGTATGGGTTGAAGAATGCTCCAGCCGTCTTCCAATCCTTTGTAGATGAGATTCTTAGGGACTTGCATGGGCAGGGTGTGGTAGTCTATATTGATGACATCTTGATTTATTCTACCACACGCGCCGCGCATGTTTCCTTGGTGCGCAGGGTTCTTGGGCGACTGCTGGAGCATGACCTATACGTCAAGGCTGAGAAATGTGTGTTCTCCAAACCAGCCGTTTCCTTCCTGGGTTATCGCATTTCCAGCTCGGGGATGATGATGAAGTGTGACCTCGTTAACGGCGTGCGTAATTGGCCGCCTCCGACCACGGTAAAGGAGGTGCAGCGGTTTTTAGGGTTTGCCAATTACTACCGGAGGTTTATCCGGGGTTTTGGTGAAGTAGCGGCGCCCATTACCTCACTGCTGAAGGGGAGACCGGTGCGTCTGCGGTGGTCAGCAGAGGCTGATGGAGCCTTCAACCAGTTGAAGGTACTGTTCCCCGGAGCTCCCGTGTTGGCGCATCCGGACCCTTTGTTAGCATTCATAGTGGAGGTGGATGCGTCCGAGGCTGGAGTTGGAGCCATGCTGTCTCAGCGCTTGGGCACGCCACCGAAGCTCCGTCCCTGCGCTTTCTTTTCTATGAAGCTGGGTCCGGCGGAGCGGAACTATGATGTGGGGGATCGGGAGTTACTAGCTATGGGAAAGGCCCTGAAGGTGTGGAGACACTGGCTTGAGGGGGCTAAACACCCTTTTCTCATCTGGACTGACCACCGTAATCTGGAGTATATTCGGGAAGCGAGGAGACTGAATCCACGTCAGGCTAGGTGGGCCATGTTCTTTACACGTTTTAGATTTACGATCTCTTACAGACCAGGTTCCCTCAACACTAAGGCCGACGCGCTGTCCCGTCTCTATGACACCGAGGACCGGTCCATCGAACCCACTCCCATCCTTCCAACCTCTCGGCTGGTGGCCCCAGTGGTATGGGAGGTGGACGCGGACATCGAGCGGGCGTTGAGGGTTGAACCTGTGCCTATACAGTGTCCAACTGGTCGAAGTTACGTACCGCTTGGTGTCCGTGATAAATTGATTCGGTGGGCTCACACACTACCGTCTGCGGGTCATCCGGGGATTGATAGGACAGTGCGGGGTCTTTGGGGGAAATACTGGTGGCCCACTTTAGCTAGGGATGTGAGGCTCTATGTCTCCTCCTGTTCGGTATGCGCCCAGAGTAAGGCTCCTAGGCACCTTCCTAGAGCGAAGTTACAGCCCCTCCCGGTTCCACAACGGCCATGGTCCCATCTCTCGGTAGATTTCCTTACTGATCTTCCCCCATCTCAGTGGAACACTACCGTTCTGGTCGTTGTGGATCGGTTCTCTAAGTCCTGCCGTCTCCTCCCATTGCCTGGTCTTCCTACGGCCTTACAGACTGCAGAGGCTCTATTAACCCACGTCTTCCGGCACTATGGGGTTCCAGAGGATATAGTCTCCGATCGGGGTCCCCAGTTCACGTCCCGGGTTTGGAAGGCGTTTATGGAGCGTCTGGGGATCTCGGTCAGCCTTACCTCTGGTTATCACCCCGAAAGTAATGGGCAGGTGGAGAGAGTAAACCAGGAAGTGGGTAGGTTTCTGAGGTCGTATTGCCAGGACCGGCCAGGAGAATGGGCGAGGTACGTTCCGTGGGCAGAATTGGCCCAGAACTCTCTTCGGCATTTGTCTACGAATATGTCGCCATTCGAATGCGTACTGGGCTACCAGCCGTTCCTGGCTCCGTGGCATCAGTCAGACCGAGGCTCCTGCGGTGGAGGAGTGGGTACAGCGCTCTAGAGAGACCTGGCGGGCAGTCCAGGATTCTCTCAGGCAGGCCAGTGAACGGCAGAAGAGAGACGCTGACCGCCACCGCAGTGAGGCCCCGGTGTTCGCACCAGGGGACAGGGTCTGGCTCTCGACCCGAAACCTGCTCCTCCGCCTGCCCTGCCGGAAGCTGGGGCCGCAGTGTGTGGGGCCATTTAAAGTCCTGAGGAGGATAAACGAGGTTTGTTATAGATTGCAACTCCCCTCTTATTATCGCATTAACCCCTCGTTTCATGTGTCTCTCCTCAGGCCGGTGGTAGCTGGTGCCCTACAAGACAATGAGGTACCGGAGGTCCCTCCACCCCCTCTGGACATCGAGGGGTCCCCGGCGTACACAGTACGAGCTATTCTGGACTCGAGACGCCGGGTGAGGGGTCTGCAGCACCTCGTCGACTGGGAGGGGTATGGTCCGGAGGAGAGGTGCTGGGTACCGGGGAGGGACATTTTAGATTCCTCAAGAGATTTCCACCGCCTGCACCCGGATCGCCCCGCGCCTCGTCCTCCGGGTCGTCCTCGAGGCCGGGGTCGGCGCGCTGCGGGAGCCGCGCGTCAGGGGGTACTGTCACGAACCTCGCTGAAGAGGGTGCCTCTTCCTGTTCGGGCGGGGCTCGGCGGTCGTCGTCACCGGCCTATTAGCTGCCATCGATTCCTTTTCCGTTTGTGTTGGTTAGTGGTTAATTGGGTACACCTGTTTTGTATTAGGGTTTGTTTGTAGGGTATTTAAGGGCACTAGGCCCGCTGGGTATTTTGTGCGGGCTTGTTTTTTGTTACTCTGTGTTTGATGGTGTGATTTGTTTTCTTATCTTTATTCTCTGGTCTATTTTGTCCTGTTGTTTTGGACTGGCAACCTATATACGCCCTGTGTGTTGGCGTGATCATTTTTCGGTTGCACCGGTGTAATAAATTTGATAAACGACAGAACCCTGCTCTCTGCGCCTGATTCCATCCACCACTCTTAGGTTTTCGTAACAGGAATGAGTTAACATAAAGAAATAAATGACACACATTTCATTTTATTCTGGTGCCCAAATGAATAACAGAAACATTTGCAGTGAAAATAACTACAGTAACTGGAAATATCTTGCATCTCAAACGCAAGAAGACTGTTTTCTCGTTCTGCGATAGTAATGCAATCACCACATGCAGTAGAAATCTGAAAATATAGACAGTAGACAGGAAAATAAGAAATGGTTGTGCACCAGGATTCAACGTGTATGATTCAACTCTGATTTCTTGGTCCGATCTACTACTACTAGTCTGAGAGCAGCCTTAAATTGAATACAGATTATGACTCTCTGTGAAAACAAATTGACTTCAAAGTAGGATGATAGTGGTGATACCAACAACGGTAAATACAATAATATTGCTGTGTAACTCACACTAGAGTATTTGACAATTTCTCTAAGAGCTGTGTTCTCCTCACCTTCCATCATCTAGTCCCAAACAGATGGTGTTCCCCACCCCAGTAGAGCTCTTGAAGGATACAGCCTCCACCTCCTCAGAGGGTCTAGGTTCAGGCACATACTCCAGACACCTCACTGGGGCCCCCACCTGGAGGCTCTTTACTGGGCGCAGTGTGGGCCTGTTCAGGGAGAATATCTCCACCTGCCCCTGGTCGACATCTCCTCCGCTGGCCACCTGCAGAGAGAATAGTGGGTATCTGAGGTCAAGTAAAATACTAATCTACTAGTCACCTGAAGAGAGAGACCGTGGGATACTCCTCATTGGCTACCTACAGAGAGAAAAGTTGGGTCATTAAGATACGACAACACTAGTCACCTAGAGCAGGGGTTGCCAAACCTTTTCACTCAGGCACCCACCCCTACCAGCATTAGGGATCATCCCACGTAACGTCACGTCTATTTCTATGTCAATTTCTCTGTTCAAACCCCTCGTCGGTGGAGAGAATGTGCAGGTTTAAAGCAAATTTCCTTGCAATTTCATACAAATATCACACGTATAATGTGTATTCATGTTATATTTAGTGACTCAAAAATTACTACAAAATCTATGGACTAAAAAACCTAGCTAAAAAACGTGAGCTGACAAAGGCTCGTTGATCTGGACATTTCTGACAAGTTATAAATAGTTCTCTAAGGTAGGCAATGACTTACATGACAAGAGGAAAACAGATTATACAATACCCAATTTCAAAATTGAACCTTGTGCATTCTACAATAATAACTTCAAGAGTAAATTGAAAGCCGGACTGAATTCTTTAAAAATGATCTAAAAAGAGTTGGGAACCACTGACCTAGAGAGAGAGTAGACAGGCATCTATGGTCAGTAAGATACAGTATACAGTTGAAGTCAGAAATTTACATTTTTAAACTCACTTTTTCACACTTCCTAACATTTAATCCTAGTAAAATTCCCTGTCTTAGGTCAGTTGGGATCACACACTTTCTCAGTTCTGCACACAAAATGTATATGGGATTGAGGTCAGGGCGTTGTGATGGCAACGCCAATACCTTGACATTGTTGTCCTTAAGCCATTTTGCCATAACTTTGGAAGTATGCTTGGGGTCGTTTTCCATTTGGAAGACCCATTTGTGACCAAGCTTTAACTTCCTGACTAATGTCTTCAGATGTTGCTTCAATATATCCACATAATTTTCTTCCTCATGATGTCATCTATGTTGTGAAGTTCACCAGTCCCTCCTGCAGCAGAGCACCTCCACAACATGATGCTGCCACCCCCACAACATGATGCTGCCACCCCCATGCTTCACGGTTGGGATGGTGTTCTTCAGGCTTGCAAGCCTCCTGCTTTTCCCTCCAAACATAACGATGGTCATTATGGCCAAACAGTTCTATTTTTTGTTTCATCAGACCAGAGGACATTTCTCCAGAAAGTATGATATTTGTCCCTGTGTGCAGTTGCAAACCGTAGTCTGGCTTTTTTATGGCGGTTTTGGAGCAGTGGCTTCTTCCTTGCTGAGTGGCCTTTCAGGTTATGTCAATATAGGACTCGTTTTACTGTGGATATAGATACTTTTGTACCTGTTTCCTCCAGCATCTTCACAGGGTCCTTTGCTGTTGTTCTGGGATTGATTTGCCCTTTTCGCATCAAAGTACGTTCACCTCTAGAAGACAGAACGTGTCTCCTTCCTGAGTAGTATGACGGCTGCGTGGTCCCATGGTGTTTATACTTGCATACTATTGTTTGCACACATGAACGTGGTACCTTCAGGCGTTTGGAAATTGCTCCCAAGGATGAACCAGACTTGTGGAATCATCCAGCGATCATACACTGTTTACCAGGGGGCAGGGCTACCGACGTTAAGGCTAATCTGAAGATGGTGCTGCCTAAAGATAAAACTGGCGAGTGTAGAGAGTATAGAGATATTGTTATCCACGTCGGCACCAACGATATTAGGATGAAACAGTCAGAGATCACCAAGCGCAACATAGCTTCAGCGTGTAAATCAGCTAGAAAGATGTGTCGGCATCGAGGGGGAGTGATGAGCTCTACAGCAGAGTCTCACAACTCAATCGCTGGTTGAAAACTGTTTTCTGCCCCTCCCAAAATATAGAATTTGTAGATAATTGGCCCGCTTTCTGGGACTCACCCACAAACAGGACCAAGCCTGACCTGCTGAGGAGTGACGGACTCCATCATTGCTGGACGGGTGCTCTCATCTTATCTACCAACATAGACAGGGCTCTAACTCCTCTAGCTCCACAATGAAATAGGGTGCAGGCCAGGCAGCAGGCTGTTAGCCAGCCTGCCAGCATAGTGGAGTCTGCCACTAGCACAGTCAGTGTAGTCAGCTCAGGTATCCCCATTGAGACCATGTCTGTGCCTCGACCTAGGTTGGGCAAAACTAAACATGGAGGTATTCGCCTTAGCAATCTCACTAAGATAAAGACCTTTCTCCATTCCTGTCATTATTGAAAGAGATCGTGATACCTCACATCTCAAAATAGGGCTACTTAATGTTAGATCCCTTACTTCAAAGGCAATTATAGTCAATGAACTAATCACTGATCATAATCTTGATGTGATTGGCCTGACTGGAACATTGCTTAAGCATGATGAATTTACTGTGTTAAATGAGGCCTCACCTCCTGGCTACACTAGTGACCATATCCCCCGTGCAATTTGCTAACAATTACGATAGCTAATTTCAATTTACAAAAAAAAAAGACGTTTTCGTATTTTGAGCTTCTAGTCATGAAATCTATGCAGCCGACTCAGTCACTTTTTATAGCTACTGTTTACAGGCCTCCTGGGCCATGTACATCGTTCCTCATTGAGTTCCCCAAATTCCTATCGGACCTTGTAGTCATAGCAGATAATATTCTAATCTTTGGTGACTTTTAATATTCACATGGAAAAGTCCACAGACCCACTCCAAAAGGCTTTCGGAGCCATCATCGACTCAGTGGGTTTTGTCCAACATGTCTCTGGACCTACTCATTGTCACAGTCATACTCTGGACCTAGTTTTGTCCCATGGAATAAATGTTGTGGATCTTAATGTTTTCCCTCATAATCCTGGACTATCGGACCACCATTGCAACAAATAATCTGCTCAGACCCCAACCAAGGAACATCAAAAGTCATGCTATAAATTCACAGACAACACAAAGATTTATTGATGTCCTTCCAGACTCCCTCTGTCTACCCAAGGATGTCAGAGGGCAAAAATCAGTTAACCACCTAACTGAGGAACTCAATTTAACCCTGCGCAATACCCTAGATCCAGTTGCACCCCTAAAATCTAAAAACATTTCTCATAAGAAACTAGCTCCCTGGTATACAGAAAATACTCGAGCTCTGAAACAAGCTTCCAGACAATTGGAACGGAAATGGCGCCACACCAAACTGGAAGTCTTCCGACTAGCTTGGAAAGACAGTACCGTGCAGTATCGAAGAGCCCTTACTGCTGCTCGATCATCCTATTTTTTCAACTTAATTGAGGAAAATAAGAACGATCCGAAATTCCTTTTTGATACTGCCGTAAAGCTAACTAAAATGCAGCATTCCCCAAGAGAGGATGGCTTTCACTTCAGCAGTAATACATTCATGAACTTCTTTGAGGAAAAGATTGTGATTATTAAAAAGCAAATTACAGACTCCTCTTTAAATCTGCGTATTCCTTCAAAGCTCAGTTGTCCTGAGTCTTCACAACTCTGCCAGGATCTAGGATCAAGAGAGACACTCAAGTGTTTTAGTACTATATCTCTTGACACAATGATGAAAATAAGTATGGCCTCTAAACCTTCAAGCTGCATATTGGATCCTATTCCAACTGACCTACTGAAAGAGCTGCTTCCTGTGCTTGGCCCTCCTATGTTGAACATAATAAACGGCTCTCTATCCACCGGATGTGTACCAAACTCACTAAAAGTGGCAGTAATAAAGCCTCTCTTGAAAAAGCCAAACCTTGACCCAGAAAATATAAAAAACTATCGGCCTATATCGAATCTTCCATTCCTCTCAAACATTTTTGAAAACGTTGTTGCGCAGCAACTCACTGCCTTCCTGAAGACAAACAATGTATACGAAATGCTTCAATCTGGTTTTAGACCCCATCATAGCACTGAGACAGCACTTGTAAAGGTGGTAAATTACCTTTTACTGGCATCAGACCGAGGCTCTGCATCTGTCCTCATGCTCCTAGACCTTAGTGCTGCTTTTGATACCATCAATCACCACATTCTTTTGGAGAAATTGGAAGCCCAAATTGATCTACACTACAAGTTCTGGCCTGGGTTAGATCTTATCTGTCGGAAAGATATCAGTTTGTCTCTGTGAATGGTTTGTCCTCTGACAAATCAACTGTAAATTTCGGTGTTCCTCAAGGTTCCGTTTTAGGACCACTATTGTTTTCACAATATATTTTACCTCTTGGGGTTGTCATTGGAAAACCTAATGTTAACTTTCACTGCTATGCAGATGACACACAGCTGTACATTTCAATGAAACATGGTGAAACCCCAAAATTGCCCTCGCTAGAAGCCTGTGTTTCAGACATAAGGAAGTGGATGGCTGCAAACATTCTACTTTTAAACTCGGACAAAACAGAGAAGCTTGTTCTAGGTCCCAAGAAACAAAGAGATCTTCTGTTGTATCTGACAATTAATCTTAATGGTTGTACAGTCGTCTCAAGTAAAACTGTGAAGGACCTCGGCGTTACTCTGGACCCTGGTCTCTCTTTTGATGAACATATCAAGACTATTTCAAGGACAGCTTTTTTCCATCTACGTAACATTGCAAAAATCAGAAACTTTTTGTCCAAAAATGATGCAGAAAAATGTATCCATGCATTTGTTACTTCTAGGTTAGAGTATTGCAATGCTCTACTTTCCGGCTTCCTGGATAAAGCACTGAATGAACATCAGTTAGTGCTAAATACAGCTGCTAGAATCCTGACTAGAACCCCAAAATTAGATCATATTACTCCAGTGCTAGCCTCATACACTGGCTTCCTGTCAAGACAAGGGCTGATTTCAAGGTTTTACTGCTAAACTACAAAGCATTACATGGGCTTGCCTCTACCTATCTCTCTGATTTGGTCCTGCCGTACATACCTACACGTACGTTACGGTCACAAGACGCAGGCCTCCTAATTGTCCCTAGAATTTCTAAGTAAACAGCTGGAGGCCATTTTTATGGAATGGTCTGCCTACCCATGTGAGAGACGCAAACTCGGTCTCAACCTTTAAGTATTTACTGAAGACTCATCTCTTCAGTGGGTCATACGCTTGAGTGTAGTCTGGCCCAGGAGTGTGAAGGTGAACGGAAAGGCTCTGGAGCAACGAACCGCCCTTGCTGTCTCTGCCTGGCCGGTTCCCCTCTTTCCACTGGGATTCTCTGCCTCTAACCCTATTACAGGGGCTGAGTCACTGGCTTACTGGTGCTCTTTCATGCCGTCCCTAGGAAGGGTGCGTCACTTGAGTGGGTTGAGTCACTGATGTGATCTTCCTGTTTGGGTTTGCGCCCCCCTTCGGGTTGTGCCGTGGCGGAGATCTTTGTGGGCTATACTCGGCCTTGTCTCCGGATGGTAAGTTGGTGGTTGAAGATATCCCTCTAGTAGTGTGGGGGCTGTGGTTTGGCAACGTGGGTGGGGTTATATCCTTCCTGTTTGGCCCTGTCCGGGGGTATCATCAGATGGGGCCACAGTGTCTCCTGACCCCTCCTGTCTCAGCCTCCAGTATTTATGCTGCAGTAGTTTATGTGTCGGGGGGCTAGGGTCAGTTTGTTATATCTGGAGTACTTGTCCTGTACTATCCGGTGTCCTGTGTGAATTTAAGTATGCTCTCTCTAATTCTCTATTTCTCTCTTTCTTTCTCTCCCTCGGAGGACCTGAGCCCTAAGACCATGCCTCAGGACTACCTGGCATGATGACTCCTTGCTGTCCCCAGTCCTCCTGGCCGTGCTGCTGCTCCAGTTTCAACTGTTCTGCCTGTGATTATTATTATTTGACCATGCTGGTCATTTATGAACATTTGAACATCTTGGCCATGTTCTGTTATAATCTCCACCCGGCACAGCCAGAAGAGGACTGGCCACCCCACATAGCCTGGTTCCTCTCTAGGTTTCTTCCTAGGTTTGGCCTTTCTAGAGAGTTTGTCCTAGCCATCATGCTTCTACACCTGCATTGCTTGCTGTTTTGGGGTTTTAGGCTGTTTTTTTGTACAGCACTTTGAGATATGTACGAAGGGCTAGATAAATACATTTGATTTGATTTGTTCTAAAGTTCTAAAATTTTTCTTCTGAGGTATTGGCTGATTTCTTTTGATTTTCCCATGATGTCAATCAAAGAGGTACTGAGTTTGAAGGTAGGCCTTGAAATACATCCATAGGTACACTTCCAACTGACTCAAATGATGTAAATTAGCCTTTCAGAAGCTTCTAAAGCCATTACATCATTTTCTGGAATTTTCCAAGCTGTTTAAAGCCACAGTCAACTTAGTATATATAAACTTCTGACCCACTGGAATTGTGATAGTGAATTATAATTGAAATAGTCTGTCTGTAAACAATTGTTGGGAAAATTACTTGTCATGCACAAAGTAGATGTCCTAACCAACTTGCCAAAACTATAGTTTGTTATCAAGAAATTTGTTGAAAAATGCGTTTTAATGACCCCAACCTAAGTGAATGTAAACTTCCGACTTCAACTGTATCTGGGTCAAGATATCTTCTCCCCTAGCCATCAGCAGAGAATGAGGTGGTCAGTAAAGACCGTCGGTCACAGCAAACATGCATCCCAGTCTAAACAGTTTCTGTATATATTATGATCTGTTCGCTTTGGTGTTTTTACGTCTGTTTGACATTTCTTCTCGAGGCCAAGTTCAAGTTTGGTCGCCAAAGTCTACGCCCCCTTCGTCTGTGATTGGCCAAAAGTTTCTTTGTTGTCATTCAACGACAGACAAAAAGTTTTCAGAAAATAACATTTGCTTGAGAAATACTGCACCAAACATCTTAGTGAATGTTAAAATGTGCAACTAAGACCTTCTCTGAAAAAATGTCAAAACTCATTACAGATTTCTTGATTTATCTTAGATGAATTCTGACTATTTAGAGGAAATGTTATATCTATGTTGTTTCTACGTTGGCCCAAGAAGACAAAATAATATTTCTGCTTCTTTCTCATTTTTCAAGCAGTCTTTTAGGGGAGTATGCGAGGCACAGAAGCTTCACCAAGCCGAGTTCTGCTAGGATCAATCATCAATCAATCAATCAAATTTTATTTATATAGCCCTTCGTACATCAGCTGATATCTCAAAGTGCTGTACAGAAACCCAGCCTAAAACCCCAAACAGCAAGCAATGCAGGTGTAGAAGCACGGTGGCTAGGAAAAACTCCCTAGAAAGGCCAAAACCTAGGAAGAAACCTAGAGAGGAACCAGGCTATGTGGGGTGGCCAGTCCTCTTCTGGCTGTGCCGGGTGGAGATTATAATAGAACATGGCCAAGATGTTCAAATGTTCATAAATGACCAGCATGGTCGAATAATAACAAGGCAGAACAGTTGAAACTGGAGCAGCAGCACAGTCAGGTGGACTGGGGACAGCAAGGAGTCATCATGTCAGGTCGTCCTGGGGCACGGTCCTTGGGCTCAGGTCCTCCGAGAGAGAGAGAGAGAAAGAAAGAGAGAATTAGAGAGAGCATATGTGGGGTGGCCAGTCCTCTTCTGGCTGTGCCGGGTGGAGATTATAACAGAACATGGCCAAGATGTTCAAATGTTCATAAATGACCAGCATGGTCAAATAATAGTAAGGCAGAACAGTTGAAACTGGAGCAGCAGCATGGCCAGGTGGACTGGGGACAGCAAGGAGTCATCATGTCAGGTAGTCCTGGGGCATGGTCCTAGGGCTCAGGTCCTCCGAGAGAGAGAAAGAAA
This sequence comes from Oncorhynchus keta, assembly GCF_023373465.1. Lineage (NCBI taxonomy): Eukaryota > Metazoa > Chordata > Actinopteri > Salmoniformes > Salmonidae > Oncorhynchus > Oncorhynchus keta. The sequence goes on from NC_068441.1 coordinate 18,537,608, forward strand.
GAAGGAGAGAATTAGAGAACGCACACTTAGATTCACACAGGACACCGAATAGGACAGGAGAAGTACTCCAGATATAACAAACTGACCCTAGCCCCCCGACACAAACTACTGCAGCATAAATACTGGAGGCTGAGACAGGAGGGTTCAGGAGACATTGTGGCCCCATCCGAGGACACCCCCGGACAGGGCCAAACAGGAAGGATATAACCCCACCCACTTTGCCAAAGCACAGCCCCCACACCACTAGAGGGATATCTTCAACCACCAACTTACCATCCTGAGACAAGGCTGAGTATAGCCCACAAAGATCTCCGCCACGGCACAACCCAAGGGGGGCGGGGCGCCAACCCAGACAGGATGACCACAACAGTGAATCAACCCACTCAGGTGACGCACCCCCTGCAGGGACGGCATGAGAGAGCCCCAGTAAGCCAGTGACTCAGCCCCTGTAATAGGGTTAGAGGCAGAGAATCCCAGTGGAAAGAGGGGAACTGGCCAGGCAGAGACAGCAAGGGCGGTTCGTTGCTCCAGAGCCTTTCCGTTCACCTTCCCACTCCTGGGCCAGACTACACTCAATCATATGACCCACTGAAGAGATGAGTCTTCAGTAAAGACTTAAAGGTTGAGACCGAGTTTGCGTCTCTGACATGGGTAGGCAGACCGTTCCATAAAAATGGAGCTCTATAGGAGAAAGCCCTGCCTCCAGCTGTTTGCTTAGAAATTCTAGGGACAATTAGGAGGCCTGCGTCTTGTGACCGTAGCGTACGTGTAGGTATGTACGGCAGGACCAAATCAGAGAGATAGGTAGGAGCAAGCCCATGTAATGCTTTGTAGGTTAGCAGTAAAACATTGAAATCAGACCTTGCTTTGACAGGAAGCCAGTGTAGAGAGGCTAGCACTGGAGTAATATGATCAAACCCAAACCTTGTATGCGGGGTGTATACACAGGCGAAAAGGGTCTGGGTCAATGGTGGTTGAGAAATATGTAGGATGCGAGACTATGGGCCATCTTTTTTAGAGACTTGCTCATGCTTACAATATGCACGTCTTGATAGAATTTCAGGAGACGGAGAACACTTCGTCTTCTGTAATTTCTCTTAGCTCTGATATTCGCACCTGTCAGCAGTTTCAGCAGAGACTAAAGTTAAAATCAAATATCCTTTCAAATTCTGTCTATAGTCCTCCCTCACTTTTAAATATCCCTCAGATTCAGAGACCACAGACTGTAAAGGATTCATAATGTCATCTCTAGAACATCAAACAATTTCTAAAACTCAGATCTTTTCATCAATGGAGAACAGAGAGATTTTTTTTTAAATACTGTACTTTGAAAGGCTGTGCATCGCTTGACAATTGAGAGTTTTCTTTAAGGTGATTGATTTAATGTTTGAGTCGGATACTGAGCAATGACAAACTCACTCCCAATGAAGGGATGAAATACAACAGTTGACTGTTGAATCAGATGACAAGGTGACCCCATTAAAACTCATCTTCACAGAATGGACAAAATGAGACAAGGTTATTGGTCATTCGGAGGGGGTGGCACATTGACCAGTGGTTGTATGTTAGTGGTGTTCCTTTGCCTGTGGTCCACAGTGTCTACAGGGGCATGAGTTCGACATAGCTTGTTCACCAACACACTTTGTGTCAGCCACAAGTAGCAGTCCATCAAAACAAAAATTCCTGACAAAAGAAGAGAGCGGACCTGACATGATCAAAACTGGCTTGGTAATCATCCCCCACTTCCCCTTCATTCTGCAAGTATCATGATCATATTTAATACAAGGATATAACATCTATAAACGAGACCGGACCGCTCCCCAGGTGGAAAGAGCTGATCCTTAACACTGGGGCCCCTTAGGGGTGTGTACTTGTCCCCTCCTGTATTCCCTGTTCACCCACGACTGCCTAGCCAAACACGACTCCAACACCATCATTAAGTTTGCTGACAACACAACAGTGGGAGGCCTGATCATGGACAACGATGAGACAGCCTATATGGAGGAGGTCAGAGACCAGGCAGTGTGGTGCCAGGACAACAACCTCGCCCTCAATGTGAGCAAGACAAAGGAGCTGATCGTGGACTACAGGATAAGGTGGGCCGAACAGGCCCCCATTAACATCGACGGGGCTGTAGTGGAGCGGGTCGAGAGTTTCAAGTTCCTTGGTGTCCACATCACTAACAAACTATCATGGTCCAAACATACCAAGACAGACGTGAAGAGGGCACAACAAAACCCTTTTTCCCCCTCAGGAGACTGAAAAGATTTGGCATGGGTCCTCAGATCCTCAAAAGGTTCTACAGCTGCACCATAGAGATCATCCTGACCGGTTGCACCACCACCTGGTATGGCAACTGCTCGGCATCTGACCGTAAGGCGCTACAGAGGGTAGTGCGAACGGCCCAGTACATCACTGGGACTAAGCTTCCTGTCATCTATGGACCTATATAATAGACGGTGTCAGAGGAAAGCCCATAAAATTATTATTCTTGAACTACACTGTTGGTTATGGGCTTGTAAGTAAGCATTTCGCGGGAAAGTCTACACTTGTTGTATTCAGCGCATGTGGCAAATAAAGTTTGATTTGATGTAAACAGAAAGGTCTACTTCCTTGGGAACCTGAATATTGACTAGTTTTCATCTAAAGCCTTTTCATTTGGGGTGTTTCTATAGGCCACCATGCACTAACAGTCAGTATCTAAATATTATGTGTGAAATGCTTTATGGTGTATGTGAAGTAAACAGAGAGGTCTACTTAATTGGAAACCTGCATATTGACGGGTTTTCATCAAGCTGTCCACTCAAGAGGAAGCTTCTCACTGTAACCAGTGCCTTTAATAAATCTAGTTCAGGTTATTAATCAACTTACCAGGATGTTACCAAACACTACATGAACATGCATTGATCACATTTTTACTAATACTGTAGAACTTTGGATGCAGTGATCACAATATAGTGACTATATCCAGGAAAGCCAAAATTCCAAAAGCAGGGCCTAAAATACTGTGTAAGAGATCATACAAAAGATTTAGCTGTGACTCTTATGTGGATGATGTTAAAACATATTTGTTGGTCTGATGTGATTAATAAGGAGAGTCCAGACACTGCACTTAATGAATTTATGAAATTCCTTCTTCCAATTATTTATAAACATGGACATGTTAAGAAACTGACTGTTAGAACTGTTCAGGCTGCGTGGATTGATGAGAAATTGAAAAACTGTATGGTTGAAAGAGATAGGGAAAATGAATGGCTAATAAGTCTGGCTCCACATCTGACTGGCTGACTTATTGCAAATTGAGAAATTATGTGACTAAACTCAACAAAAAGTAGAAACTGTATTATGAAGTCAAGATCAATGATATAAATAATGATGGAAAAAAAATTGGATTCCATCTTTCATCGAATCAGATGGTTTATTCACCAAAAAACCATTGGAAGTAAAATTCATTAAAAAAAACATTACAAAACAAATAATGAAAGAAAAGCAGTGTATGTTAGAATTTTGTAAAGTTGGTACTGTCATTCACATGAAAAGATACTAAGGATTTTACTCAACTATATAGCCTCTTTAATCTGAGACTGGAAGAAAGTCTTTGTCCTCAGGCCTGGAGGGAAGCCAAAGTCATTCCGCTACCCAAGAGTGGTAAAGCGGCCTTTACTGGTTCTAACAGCAGACCTATCAGCTTGCTGCCAGCTCTTAGCAAACCGTTGACCAAATGCTAGATATCAGTGCAGCCTTTGATATCATTGACCACAACCTGTTGTTGAGAAAATATATGGCTTTTCAACCTCTGCCATATCATGGATTAAGAGCTATCTATCTAATATAACTCACATGGTTTTCTTTAATGAAAGCTTTTCTAATGTGAAACATGTCAAGTGTAGTGTACCGCAGGGCAGCTCTCTAGGCCTCTTTTCTATTTTTACCAATGACTTGCCACTGGCATTAAACAATGCATGTGTGTCCATGTATGCTGATGATTCAACCATATACGCATCCGCAACCACAGCTAATGAAGTAACTGAAACCCTTAACAAAGAGTTGCATTCTGTTTTGGAATGGGTGGCCAGTAATAAACTGGAGGATTGTATTTGGTATAAATCATTGCCTAAGTTCTAGACCTCAACTGAATCTGGTAATGAATGGTATCGCTGTTGAACAAGTTGAGGAGACTAAATTATTTGGTGTTACTTTAGACATGAACTTGTCCTCTTGCTCTGTTGTGCACCAGTGCCTCACACTCCTGACGAGTTTTAGAAGAAAGGTCTTTATTTCTGGCCATTTTGAACCGGTAATGGAACCCAGAAATGATCCAGATACTCAACTAGTCTAAAGAAGGCCTGTTTTATTGCTTCTTTAATCAGGACAACACATTCCAGCTGTGCTAACATAATTGCAAAATGGTTTTCTAATGATCAATTAGCCTTTTAAAATGATAAACTTGGATTAGCTAACACCACGTGCCATTGGAACACAGGAGTGATTGTTGCTGATAATGGACCTGTCAAGCCCTGACCATAGAGAGCCTTTTATTCTCTATTTTGGTTAGGTCGGGGTGTGACTAGGGTGGGTGATCTAGTGTGTTGATTTCTATGTTTCCCAATCAGAGGCAGCTGTTTATCATTTTCTCTGATTGGGGATCATATTTAGGCAGTCATTTCACCACTGTGAGTGTGTGATATTTAGGCAGCCATGTCACCACTTGAGCTTCAAGTATCGTTTATTCTTTACTGTTTTTTTGTTCGGTTCTCTGATAATAAAAGGATGTCTAACCGATTCCACGCTGAACTTTGGTCTGAGTATGATTACAATGACCATCGTGACAGAAGATCCCACTACACCAGGACCAAGCAGCATGCCCGGGAGGAGAAGGTATCCTAGCAGGAGACGAAAGCCTTCCGTTGAAACAGACGCAAGGAGATAAGGGAGCACAGCGACGACGCCTAGGGTTCGCAGCCACATAGAAAGGCCAAAAGACAGCCCAAATTTTGGGGGGAGGGGGAACATAGGGTGGTCGGCGGAGCCGAGGAGTGAGCCAGAGCCAGTCTGGGAGAAGAGGGAGAAACGGAAAGAGTCAGAGACCGTTAGTGAGCTGATGGAGAAACTGGAGGAGAGAGAGATGAGAGAGTTGTTGGGTTGGTGTATGATGCATGACTTTCGCCCTGAAGAGCGTGTCATCAATTTGCTGCCACCTGAGTCAGCTCTCCGTACTTGTCCTGAGGAGCGTGTTAGCACTCTGGTTAAAACTGTTCCGGCTCCACGCACCAGGTCTCAGTACGCCTCCACAGCCCTGTGCGTCCTGTGCCGGCTCCCCACACTCGCCGTGCGAAGTGTGTAATCGTTCCGGGTACAATTTGTGCCGGTTCTAGGCACCAGGTCTCCAGTGCGCCTCCACAGCCCAGTACGTACTGTGCCTACTCCCCGCACTCCCCCTGAAGTGCGTGCCACCTGTGCCGGCCCCATGCATCAGGCCTCCAGTGCCCCTCCCCAGTCCAGAGCTTCAAGCGACGGTCCACGGTCCAGAACCTCCAGTTCCAGGGCAGGAGCCTTCCTCTGCGCCGATCCCCAGTCCGAACACGGCGTCCAGTCCAGCGCCATGGCAGGAGCCCTTCTCTGCACCGATGGCCTGTCCAGCCACGGTGTCCTTTCCCGCTCCATAGGCAGGAGCCTTCCTCTGTGCCGTTGCCCAGTCCAGGCACGGCGCCCGGTCCCGCTCCATGGCAGGAGCATTCCTCTGCGCCGGTGCCCAGTCCAGGCACGGCGGGCAACTCAGCTCCATGGCTGGAGCCTTCTTCGGCGCCGGTGCCCAGTCCGGGTGCGGCGTTCTACCCGGCTCCATGGCCGGACCTGTGTTCTGGGCAGGGGTAAAGTCCCGCACACCAGAGCCGCCACTGATGCTGGCGAATCCACGAGCGGAATGGGTACTTTGCCCCGCACTGGAGCCGCCACCGATGCTAGATGCCCACCCGGACCCTCCCTTATAGAATCAGGTTTTGCGGCTGGAGTCCACACCTTCGGGGGTGCGGACTCCATCCTAATAATAATAAAAGGATTTCGAACCGATTCCACGCTGCGCTTTGGTCTGAGTATGATTACAACAACGATCGTGACAGGGCTTCTGTACGCCTATGTAGATATACCATAAAAAATCTGCCGTTTCCAACTACAATAGTCATTTACCACATTAACAATGTCTACACTGTATTTCTGATACATTTTATGTTATTTTAATGGAAAGAAAGTGTGCTTTTTTAAAATAATAAAACAAGGACATTTCTAAGTGACCCCAAACTTTTGAACGGTAGTGTATGTGAATTGTAAAGTCTTTTGTCTGTAATGTCTTTTTCATTATGTGTCGGACCCCAGTAAGACTAGCTGTCGCCATTGGCGTCGGCTAATGGGGATCCTAATAAATCAAATAATAAGTCAAATCAAATATTGGCCTTGTGTCAAGCCTGCCAATGTCACTACAAGGGAAGGGAAGAGAGGCAAGGGGTAAACCTAGAGCTGTAGCAATTTCAATTAGGAGGCTCCAAATCACACTCTCCAATCATTAAGTGAAGTCGTCATGGGTTTTCAACAGGATTCTCCAAGCTGTTTTTCTCTCTATGGGACTGATGCAACTGTCCAACTGAAGTGTAATGTCCCTCCCAAAAACTTACACTGAATAGCAAAGATGGTTTTCCACAGGAGTCACATTATGTGAATAAGACTTGGGATAAATATAGTCTTTAGACCCTTTCGACTCCCCTCCCTGGCCTTATTTGCATGCAGTCATTTGTTAGATTTCTATCAGCATGCTGATCTGGAAGGGAAAAGTCCCTTGGGCTCTGGCTAGCGAGCCAGAGCAAATAACGGACTGTTACACAGGGAAAAAACTACAGAGACGAGCTCCCCGAAAACAAAGCTTCAAGACAAGTGGCTCTGTGTTACAAGAGCCTGAAGCAATCCCAGCTCCTACACTTAACCACCCACACATCCAACGGCCCCTGTCCTTCTCCATCCAATTCCTCCACAGACCCAGTGAAATGACTGTCCTGACAAACTCATCACTACATGTTTGTGGGAATAGATATCTGGAGTCATGCCCTGGCCAGAGTTCTGTTGTTTTGTCAGAGTGCAGCAGGAATATCCTTAAAGTATCTAACTGCTCTGACAGCAGTAATTAGATGGGTCTGGAACGAGGGAGGCAGTGTAAGAGGATGAATATAGACATGCCTTGGTGGTGAGGCTAAGTGAATGCTGAAGTTTGTAACGTTGGCAATGACTCATTCTAAAATCTTATCTCTTATTCGGTTTCAGGCCTGCTTTGTTTACCACGTTACACACCATGAGGATGAACCATGAGGATGAATCTGAAATCTGGAGTGGCTGAGGAAGAGGGTGAGAGGAGAGGTAATTTATTGTATAAGAGGAAATACACCAGTCAGAGAAGTGGAGTGAAGCTGCGAATGTAGACAAACAGGGAAATGCATGTGAATCAGACTGATTAGAAACAATGGCATTGCTGTGATCAAAGCCAGCAGAAATCCCACCAGCCCATCTCACTTTAACATGATTAGTGTCATCCCTCATTTGACAAGCCTGGCAGGGAGGTAGATCTGAGACGAGTGGGGGAGTGAGCAGAGGAGAGCAGAGCGCCCAATCCGTTGTTTATTCATGGATCCACTGGCTCTTATTATGATATTGTGTATCTTCCAAAAAATTATAATCCTAAATGTTGGAATGTTGTTAGGAAAATAATTACAGGCATGTGACATACAGTAGCTTGGGAAGAACACTTACTTAGGTGTAGATGAATGTGAATGGGGGGGTCAGTGTAAGTGTAAGTGTAAGTTGTGTGAGTGTGTGAGTAGAGTTCAGAGTCTTCAGGATAACCACTAAAACAATTAAGTCCCAGATAGGGAGCACAGCCTTTCTAGCTAGGTCCTAGAGGGCTTCTTCCACTGTCTGGCCTTATCCACCCAATTTATCCACCTGATTTATCAACCTACTTTAGGAGGATTACCCCATCAATTTCCCATTCTTCCCAGAAAGGAGGGGCACCAAAAAAATCAAACAAAGATTAACAGATGATTTTCTGAGGCATGGTTTTTCACAGAAAGTGGTCCTATTTTAAATCCAGCTAAATTCCAACAAGTCCAGGGATTGTGGCACTTTTATCTGCCAGTGAAATGTGCTCCACTCATCACAAAATCCCTCTGTAGTCTTTTCTTTCTCCCACACTGTCGTATACTACCAAAAAGGTTTCGAAAGGGTTCTACCTAGAACCAAAAATAGTTATTCAAAGGGTTCTCCTATGGGGACAGCCAAATAACCATTTTAGGACTAGATAGCACCTTTTTTTTACTAAGAGTGTATATGAAAGTGAAGGGTCAGTTTCCATGATGATAATTGTTTTGGAGAGAAAATCCTCTATATCACATTCACTAGTAAATATTTTAGCTGTAATGATGTGAACAATCCTGAGACCAATATAAATAGTATATTACAGAAGAATATTAGTATCAAAATGTGTCATGGTTAATGGTTGATAAATACTTTGGTGTGCACGTGCATGTCTGTGTGCATGCCTGTGCATGTGCGTGTGTGCCTGTAAGCATTGCATGTGTCACTCACCCAGAGGTAGCCTTCAGGTAGCAAGGTGCACCCTGCAGAGAATTGTCCTGGATTGTGAAGGGCAGCTTCAAACTAAAAAGGAAACAAAACCAATATTAAGCAATAAAAAATATTACTAGTGACGTGTAGGCATGCTTCCCCCAAAAACAAACTCATCGCTACTTGTTTGTGGGAATAGATATCTGCGTCGTGCCCTGGCCAGAGTTCTGTTGTTTTGTCAGAGTGCAGCAGGAACTTCCTGAAAGTAACTAACTGCTTTGACACCAGTAATTAGATCGGTCTAGACCGAGGGGGGCAGTGTAAGAGGATGAAAATAGACATGCCAATTCGCAAGACGCTGAATATTTCTCACCCCTCTGTCTCAGATGCTGTCTGGTCAAAAAGATTATGACATTGTCGCCGCCGTAGCATTGAATGCAAGGGAAGCCAGCGAACATTTGGACTCCCTTGATAATAAAAAGTATAAAATAATAGCCAATCAGTGTTGAGCTAAACTGAGTGTGCTCAACTGTGAATGGTCCTGGCGCTCCAAAAGAAAAGTGTAAAGGGAAGCCAGTTTGGATTTGTCTTCACACCAATCACATCATATTAAGAGCAAAATGTAATTGACAGAAAATAATGGAATTTTTGCATCTCGTTGCATTGTTGTCCTCAGTGGCTTGCTAGCAAGCTAAAATTGTCAGTTTCCTAAATTAGCCACGCATGGAGATAAGGATTTGGACTTGTGGTTTTACTTAATTCTCCGTTCTGGCCAATGATTATAAAGGTGATTCTGATCCATTCGTAAATTCATACATTGTGCCCCTGGCCTGAGAGGATGGAAGTTCAATATGGAGCTAAATGTAGTAGGCTAATGTTAAGTAGCTGACTCATCATTGCCCATGAAAGGAAGTTAGGCTAGTGAGCAAGCATTTTAGCCAGGTAGCCTAGGACAACAAAAACTCAAAGCGTGTAGTGTATGACGAAGTCATAGACCATTTCATCATCATGAAAGAGAGGAGGATGGCTTTAGCATTTCTCTACAAGTAGGGTTAGTCAACATGTTTTTTCTACTTCCTCGCACACACACAGAAATCAAAACCATGGACAGCCAAATCATATTTAGCTTGTAACTGTTTGTTACATGCAATATGCTTTGTAGACTTCACCAGACAGAGGTGTGGTTGAATTTATTCTGCCACTGCTTCTTCTTATTGTCTCGGCCTTAGGCCTATATATCACGGTTACAAGGCATATCATCTAACAGGTTATAAAGGAAACAGAGCACTGATCACAACACATAGGTTGTAATATGGCTTTACATTTCTGGCTTGGCTTGCCCACTGACTTTAACCAATGCAACGCTACTGAAAATTATAAATTGTTTTGTTCATTTAGATAATTAAATATTCATCCCCATATGGTTTAGGTACAGTTGCTCTTCTAGCTGGAGACTGATTTCCCTTGGGATCGACTCTACACATCTGGATCGGCTTATAGAGCCCTGTAAGAGGATTAGATTCAGCCAAGACATAGGACCGTTTCTCTGTGGTGTGGTATCAATTCATCGTCAACATGTGTTACCATGTCCAGCAGATCTAAGTTGTCAACCTATGACTGACGTTTATTTCCCTGGAGTCTGACAGGTGTTTTTCCATTTGAATAAACAGGTCAGTCTAAAATGGCCACTCTTTTCATATTGGGAACTTCCTTTCAAGCAGCACTCACAGCACAGTTCTCCTACTGACAAAATGACAGTACCACATTGAGAAATTGCACCAGGCATGGGATATTGATGGGGATGGACTGTTTCATATTGAAATAAACAAAGGATATTTCTTTAAAGCTTTTCATTTGGTAGGATGTCAATCATAATAGTGGCCTCCTGCAATGGAGGCATTTTATGACTGTCTAAAATAGGTAGAGTGGGCTGACATACAGTACCTTGTCAGAGTTTGAACCATGGTCTCCATAGCTCCTACTGTTATAATAGCACCCTTGCCCTTTCAACGCTGCACAGACCTCTCCTACCTACTCCCCACAGCCATCTGTAGATTCTGCTTCTCAACACCCCCTCACATACAATAAAGGTACTTGGTTTGTGCTATTTGCACCCTCACAATTGAAAGAGCACAGCTAGTACCTAGGACCTGCAGAACAATTATAGCCATTATGTTGCTCCTGAATGAGAATGTATTTGGGTATGAATGGATGATGAAAAAAAAAACTTTCGCATCAACTCATTTTCTATGACTAAAAAGTTTGGGAAGGTACAGTATACAGTACATGAAAAACAGGGAATCCACTGTAGGACTGTAAGTGCTATAGAAGTGTGACATTTACCTAGACCATAACAGACCAGTCCAGAGTTGGAGCAGTATGAATCGCTGCAAAACAAAGGCTATAACTGGCTTAGAAAAGCACAGCTCTCAGATCTATGAGTTAGTAGTAAAACAATTAAAATAGACATTCAGAGAATAAGATCAACAACAGCAGTCTTAGGCCTGGAAGCTTTCAGTGTTGGCCAATGAATAGCTGCTTCTCGATCTTGGTGTCCCCATGAGACAAAGCACTGTGGGCATGCAGTCTCCCTGACCAGCACAATAGCCATGGCCATGAGGGAATGTTTATTGGTGGTCGTGATGCTGGGCCATGTGGCAGACGGAACATCTAATTGTGTGGTGCTGGGGTGGGAATGTGGCTCAAGAGGTCAGCTATGGATGCTGCATGCCATTTACTGTTGTCCAAAAGGCAGGAAACATCAATCATGGGTAATTTATAACATTCACTTGCCAAATCCCTCCCTCTCTCCCTTGCAGGGTGTGTTTGTAAACACAACACACCCCCCCAAAAAATGATGCAGGACAGATGACTGCTTCCGCCCATCTGTCCAGTGAATGCGTTCCTCCAGATCCCCTCGGTCTCTCTACATCTATTCACATTCATCACGCAGATGCACTGTCTCTCTCCATCAATCTCTTGCTCTCCCGCCCAATGTTTCTTCTCTCCCTCTGCTTATAGAGCCCACGTGTTCCAATCTCTCTCCCTCTCTGCCTGCTATTCCTCTTGGCTAGCTACGAGGAGTGAGATGTTTTTTGATTGGTAATTAAACGGCAGTAATAATATGGCCCCATATGGAAGCCCTGCGGTTAGAAGGAGGAGGCTGGTAGCTGAAGCAAAGGGACAGCAGCGTAGCGATGGGATACTGCTGGTTTTGTGGGCTGCAGACAGTGGGTTTTATCAGTCACCGGAGATCGCTGGCCTTTGCAGGTCATTTTCACAGTCAGAGTTTGATTTGTCTCTCTCTCTCATATATATATATAACACACATAGTACCTGTCAAAAGTTTGGACACACCTACCAATTCCAGGATTCTTCTTTATTTGTATTATTTTCTACATTGTAGAATAATAGTGAAGACATCAAATCTATGAATAACACATATGGAATCATGTAGTGACCAAAAAAGTGTTAAACAAATTAAAATATATTTCATATTTGAGATTCTTCAAAGTAGCCATCCTTTTCCTTGATGACAGTTTTGCACACTCTTGGCAGTCTCTCAACCAACGTCTGTTCATTGACCTTTCAGCTCTGAACTACACTGTATGTGGAGTAGATTGTTGCTCAATTTTTGCAAATCTTAGTAATGTTGTTTGAAAGAATCTACAGTCTCTCTTTAGACGTTCCATGACAGTATACAGAATATAGCCCTATTTGGTAAAAGACAAAGTCCACATTATGGCAAAAACAGCTCAAATATGCAAAGAGAAACGATGTAATGAGTGCGTTGAATCGGGAAGCAAGTTCAGGGAGTAAGTGTTTTAATAAATAAAATAAACAATGAACACGAAACACAAACAACGCACCGACATGAAAACAGAGTCAGAAATAATGAAGCCTGGAGAAGGAACCAAAGGGACATATATAGGGACGGTAATCAGGGAAGTGATGGAGAGGGTGAATCTGATGACGCGAAGGTGCACGTAACATCAGTGACAGGTGTGCGCCATAACGAGCATGGTGACCTAAATGCCGGAGAGGGAGCACACGTGACAAACGACAGTTCATCATTACTTTGAGACATGAAGGTCAGTCAATGCGGACATTTCAAGAAGTTTTAAAGTTTCTTCAAGTGCAGTTGCAAAAACCATCTAGCGCTATGATGAAACTGGCTCTCATGAGGGCCGCCACAGGAAAATAAGACCCAGATTTACCTCTGCTGCAGAGGATAAGTTCATTAGTTAACTGCACCTCTGACTACAGCCAAAATAAATGCTTCACAGCATTCAAGTAACATACACATCTCAACATCAACTGTTCAGAGGAGACTACGTGAATTAGGCCTTCATGGTCAAATTGCTGCAAAGAAACCACTACTAAAGGACACAAATAAGAAAAAGAGACTTGCTTGGACCAAGAAACACAAGCAATGGCCATTAGACCAGTGGAAATCTGTCCTTTGGTCTGATGATTCCATATTTGATATTTTTGGTTCCAACCCCCGTGTCTTTGTGAGATGCAGAGTAAGTGAACGGATGATCTCCCCATGTCTGGTTTCCACCGTGAAGCATGGAGAAGGAGGTGTGGGGGTTCTTTGCTGGTGACACTGTTGGGATTTATTTAGAATTCAAGTCATACTCAACCAGCATGGCTACCACAGTATTCTGTTGCGATATGCCATCCCATCTGGTTTGCGCTTAGTCCCACTATCATTTGTTTTTCAACAGGACAATGACCCAAAACACACCTCCAGGCTGTGCAAGGGCTATTTGACCAAGAAGGAGAGTGATGGAGTGCTGCAACAAATGACCTGGCCTCCACAATCCCCCAACCTCAACCCATGAGATGTTTGGGATGAGTTCAACCGCAGAGTGAAGGAAATCAGCCAACAAGTGCTCAGCATATATGATAACTCCTTTAAGGCTGTTGGAATAGCATTCCAGGTGAAGCTGGAAATAAATCCCACATATTAACTTTTAACAAGGCACACCTGTTAATTCAAATGGATTTCAGGAGACTACCTCTTAGTGGTTAGAGCGCTGGACTAGTCACCGAAAGGTTGCAAGATCGAATCCCCGAGCTGACAAGGTCAAATCTGTCGTGCTAACCCACTTTTGTTATTAACTGACTTGCCAAGTAAAATATATATATATTTTTAAAATAAAATTAAATATATATGTGTGTGTAGCTAGCACCTTTAACTAAATGCACGTGCTAGATTATGCACATCTTTAGTGTTGACAATGACTAGTGGACGCTCAATATTGTAAATCATAATGCTGGAGGGTGTGAACCAGTTCCACCTAAAATGTACAGGAAGCATCGACAGGTAATAAGGCAGCATGTGGGGTTTCCAGCGATGCACACACCATTGAGGTTGCCCATTCTAATAAGGTGTCAGTGAGGAACCATTTAAAAATCTAGGTTCCGCTAAGGCAATTGTCAGTCAGCAGCCCACTCTCCCTCACCGTCTACTACAGCTTTCTGCCAAGGAGAGCAGACAACATCCCAGTTGGAGGAGGAAGGATGTAGGGAAGATGGAGGGAGGGAGGCAGGTAAGCCAGATCGAGGGGAGATTTGATGGAGGACTTTGGGGACTGTGGGGAAGAGGATCAGCATGTGAGCTAATTAAAGGGGGATTTGTTGGTGCGATGAGAGGGCGGTCTCCCAGCTGCCGTTTCCCAATGACCCAACGCCTGACACTGAGTCTGCCCCACCCATTACCCCAAGGGTGCGCCAGCCCATATGCTGCCTTCAGGTGGCCACTATGGTTAGTGTAGGCCAGAGCTGCAATGCAGCATGCTAGGAAAACTGAGGAAGGATGTATAGCCATAGATATTCCTACACACATCATCAGGGACTGGCCTTCCCCTCTATGATCGTCACTATTCATGTTTTATATTGCATCAATGGCAGCCAGACAGTTATATGCATCAACATTTGCTGTCAAATCCAATAATCTAGCCTGTGATTGAAAGTACTGTCACTGGTAACAGTACACAATAGAACCATGTTATATACTATTTATACAGTTTACATGTGTTGTCAGGCTTTTGTCGTCTCTGCTTCGACAAGAGAGGGATGACTTACCCAGAACCAATTAATGTTGTTTTCCTCCTGAGGGAAACACAGGTGGACGTGTGTGTTAACCCTTAAAGTTAAGTTCCTGTGCAGCCGCTGTGAAATATATACTCCACTGTGTCTACATTTACCACACATTAGATGCGTGACGATTGCTGGGCTTCTACGAGGCACAAATATCGAACCCAGTGGACCTGTAACGTTATCAATGAGAAGTCACACTGCAGCAAACAGGCATTGCATTGTCTGTGTAATGGATTATGTTTATTGGAAAGTGTGCAGTATCATCACTGATGGGATGTCTTTTAGAGTGTGATTCCCGAGCTTACAGTTTGGGCCTGCCCAGCAGAGCATTTTGAGTTTGTTTGCACATATATTATATTTTAAGCTCAGAATTACAACAAAACAAGCCAAGTTAAAGCAACCCAATGGATTTAGGTATAATACACCCAAGGCAAAGCTCCTCCTCCCTCCCCTCCCCTCTCCTATCCTTTCCTGCTCAATACCACATAGTCACAGTGCCCCCCTCCCAATTCCACATAGCAATCTCTCACACGCACTAACAGACACTAATAGAAAACCTCCGCTGTTTATTAACTGATAATTGACTGGCTCTGGCGCCTGCTCCCAACTGAATCCCTCACTGCACCCTCCCGTTGCCGTAGGCTACAGTCAGGATGGCCGTGAACTGAATTTCCAGTCAAACTGAAATGAATGGCTGCAGGTAAAGCAAACTAAGCAGGTTAGGACTTTCAGGGGTTTTATTGTGAACATGCGGACAAGACTGTGTGGCAATTCACCATTACCATCCACACAAACTGCCTTGAGCATGTGCTAGAGAATAGGATGTGTTCACTGCATGATACATGTTTAGTATTCTGTACAAGGGAATCACAGTGGATTATCTCACAGGAATGTAATCAATAGAGGGTTAGGGTTGAACAGTGGCAGTCAGGTAACGCCCCCTTCCCAAAAGTTAACCAACACACACACACACAAGCACATGTGTATGCACACAAAGGCACACTCACACAGTCAGTGGCTGTATTTATAGAGACGCTCTTAGACAGCTTCCAGACTTTTTAATTTGACATTTTTATTTCACCTTTATTGAACCAGGTAGGCCAGTTGAGAACAAGTTCTCATTTACAACTGCGACCTGGCCAAGAAAAAGCAAAGCAGTGTGACAAAAACAACAACACAGAGTTACACATAAACAAATGTACAGTCAATAACACAATAGAAAATAACAGTTGAAAAATCTATGTACGGTGTGTGCAAATGTAGAAGAGTAGGGAGGTAGGCAATAAATAGGCCATAGAGGTGAAAATAATTACAATGTAGCATTAATACTGGAGTGATAGATGTGCAGATGATGTGCAAAAGAACAAGAGGGTAAGTAATAATAAGGGGATGAGGTAGTTGGCTGTGCTATTTACAGATTGGCTGTGTACAGGTACAGTGATCGGTAAGCTGCTCTGACAGCTGATGCTTAAAGTTAGAGAGGGACAGACCTGTGTTTGCTTGTTAGTTGTTCAATATCCTCCAGTGAATCTAACCCAGAAGGATGGCAGGATCAAAGTTGAGACACACTGCTCATGTTATCATTTCATGAGCTGGATGTCATCCAGCGATTTAAATTCCATGATCGTCAACGGACAGAGATCAAAGTGTCAACCACCTGCTGTGCTTGCAGCCCTCTATTACTCTGAATATTCAACGTCATTGGAAGACTATGATTAAACCATCTGCAGCAGTAGGAATTCATTGAATAGGGTGCTGCTGCTTTCTGTTTTTAACTCTTCATTGACACGTAGCTCATAGTGTGGTCAAAGCTCCAGGCTAAACATATGGCAATCAGCTTATTATTAAGCCTGGCCAGGGATGTATCCTTCAATTTTCTAAGTACTGACTGTAGAGTAACGATTGGCTGTCTCCTTTGGCTATCCCACAGATCATATCAGGCAATAACTGGAATGAAGTGGGAGAGTGGTTTTGCATATCTCTGCTCTGAGCGCGGCCTGACATTGCCAGGACATCACAAACTCATATTCGTGACTCAACCCAGATTTTTCTCTTCCTTGTGTCTTTCACAGCTGCTCGCTGACCGATTGCAACATGTCCGGCTAAATGTGATGCAATTTCCGCATGTTGCTCCCTCTCCATCCCCGCGGCCATGGCGGGCGGTTCCAACTTGCCTGGATGAAAGCGATGGACTCTCCCCGATAAATGGGTTTCAAAAGAGGACCACAGGTCAAGAGTTCTCTGTGGCGTCAATCGCCTCCCTTCATCTTTCCCTCTCTCTGCCAGGCACAAATCTATCTGCATGAGGCCAAATTGTTCTGGACTATGGGGATCTCTGCCCACCTATAAGATGTCACAACCACAACGCTGCCTCGACAGGGGTTTTGGATGGCACCAAATGGGAGGCACAGGGTTTAATCCTCCTGATCAGATGGCATGGGACTCAGATCAAAGGGTCCTCTGGTGCCTACTGAGACAAAAACAGTGGGACGTGCGCACATTTGCCAGGGCGTCTCCACATAGAATCAAGTAATATCCTGGGTTTGGAATTTCCCCTGTACCACTCTATTGTGGCCAGATTGCCTCGACAAAATAGAAATTCAATGCACAACTCTCTCAAAAATACATTTTCTGTTTTTGTAAGCCGCGACTTGATTAATGTTCTGGTCAATGTAAAAAAAAAAAAAAAAGCCAACTTCTTATACATTTCTGAATATGAACACGGTAGTCAATAAGCCACTATGTGCTCTAAAGAGGGTGCCGTGCTGGGTACTCTCACAAAGTGCTGTCCTCAAACATTTAGTTTTGTCTTACAGTTTTCTACATGGAGGCAGCTAGTGTTCATGTAAAATCTGGCAGTGGGCCATGTATTGGATTCAGGTAGAGGGATGACTGACACGAGTAATTAGTAGAGAAGAACAGAGAGAACAAACACAGAGAGAAGGAGAGAACAAACCAACACAACAAACAGACAGGAACAATGCAATAGGAACATTCAGAACAGGGTGGGATGCAGAACGAGAATTTCATATAATTCTGGCACATTAGTCTCCTTTTATATCATGCAAAAGTAGGCTAAGATTTAGCCCATCTGCTGTGTTCCCCTCCTGGTTGTACAATGTGTCTGTGCGCTATCTTGACAGGAACAGAGTGAAGTGAGACGAAGGGCCAAGGGTGGAGGGGTTGAGGACAGGGGTGGCCCACTCCCAGGCATTGCTAGAGCACGGATGATTTCCAGTAATTGGTATGTAAATGTCACAGCAACGGATCAGCCTCGTTGTAGATGACGTCGCTGTCCAGCTGTGCAACGGCTCAGGCTGCCCCTGCACCTGAATACCAGCACCACACTGTCCTCTGTTGGTATGGAGTGTAGTAAAGAAGAGAAGACATGGATGGAAGGAAGCAAGCTGAGGAACACTCGACTCTGTTCTCTTATATCGAGGTGGAGTTGACTATTGATAACTGCTCCCTAGCAACAACATTGAGTCACCATCAATTGATTCTTAAAAAAATGTCAATTCTGAAAACGCTTACCTGTATCTCAGTGGCGGTCGGTGCAGTTTAAATTGAGGGAAGATACATTTTTTAAATAAGCATGGCCTTATTTCTATTACAGTATATTGAATGACTGTCATTCATATTCCATTCACCCGGCACAATGTAACGTCAATTGGTTTAGGCTACTACGTGATACAAACATTTTCCCTATACCCATCATTAAAAAGCTACAACCTAGCTTCTGAATGAATGTTTACCACATTGGTCAAGAGAAAAAATGTAAGTAATCAAGGTGACACATTCAATATCACCTCGCACACGCTTGCCTGCATACAGCTGATCTAGGGTGTAATCATTAATACAACAGTTACAAAAGTTTCTACAAATTCAGGTATGTTTATCCCTGTTTTGTTCTATTTGCTTCCCTTTAAGAAACATAAAAGCTCTTCCTCAAAACCCCTGATCACTGCCAACACAATTCACTTTTGTAGCAGCCACATACAAAGACCATAATTATTTGCTTGTTGTATAATTCCTTCTCACATCTACGTGCTCTCCTCCGCTCACCTTTTCCCTTTGCTTGTGGACTGTAACCATGGGGAAAAAAAACCATTTCAACCCAAACCTTCATACCATAACCGCAAACCGCTACACACAGCCTACACCGTTGTCACCATATTAGCTAACGTCATAGTCAACATAGCTAGCTACTAGAACTAATGCTTTAATAAACCCGCTACAATCATGCAGTACAGTGTACAGCAAGCAGTTTAGCAGTTACACAGATGGCCCCCAGTGACAATAAATTAATATAGCTAGCAGTCTCTTGCTTCCCCTTCATTTTTGAATAAATACATATTTCTCTTTCTTTGAGTAAACTACTAGCACATTGTATGCACTGTGGTGCTAGCCTACTGTAGTTTATTCTTTCAGTACTAGATTAATTTACTGATCCCTTGATTAGGTCGACAACATGTCAGTTCATACTGCAAGAGCTCTGATACATTGGAGGACATCCTCCGGACATTGTCATAATTACTGTGTAAGTCTATGGAAGGGGGTGAGAACCATGAGTTTCCTAGGTTTTATATTAGAGTCAATGTACGCAGAGGAGGACAGAAACTAGCTGTCCCCTGGCTACACCATGGTGCTACCCCAGAGAGTGCTGTTGAGGCTACTTGTCATGTTCTGACCTTAGTTCTTTTCTTATGTCTTTGTTTTAGTATGGTCAGGGTGTGAGTTGGGTGGGTTGTCTATGTTCGTTTTTCTATGTTGTGTTTTGTGTTTGGCCTGGTATGGTTCTCAATCAGAGGCAGGTGTCGTTAATCAGAAGCAGGTGTCCTGTTTTGTTGTTTGTGTCACCATTCAGGACTGTTTCGGTTTTCGTTTCCATTCACTTTGTTATTTTTGTATTGAGTCGTGTTCAGTTATTATGAAAGTATCATGGACACTTACCACGCTGCGTATTGGTCCGATCCTTGCTACTCCTCCTCAGAAGTGGAGGAGGAAAGCCGTTACACTACTGTAGATCTTCATTGCAAAACAGTGTGTTTTAATAAATTATTTGGTGCCGTGAATATATTTAGTATAGTTTTATCGAATAATTTATTTTCTGAAATTCACTGAGGAGCATGGTCCTCCCCTTACTCATCTGAGGAGCCTCCACTGCTGTACCTATGTTTGTCCTGTACAACTGCGGTCCTTCCGCGGGGTGATGAAATTCATACTTACTAACCATTTTAAATTTCAACTTCAATGGTGTAGGGACGTCCCAAGGATCCTGGATTCCACTGATCCTGGATTCTACGGATCCAATTGAATCTCAATTGACGTAGTACGTAGTATGTACTATGAGTAACACAAATTAGGGAAAAGTCAGTGGTTGCGAAAAGTTTATCAAAGGAATGAATTTCAGCCTCCCGCGGAAGGACCGCAGTTGTACAGGACAAACATAGGGTTTTCACAATTTACATTTTTTACAAGAATTGACTGATGGTGACTCAATGTTGTTGCTAGCAAATCCCAAGACCAGTTATTTAAAGTCAACTATGCCTTGATATAAGAGAACAGAGTTGAGTGTTCCTCAGCTTGATGGAAGCCAGACAGAAAAAGCTTTAAATAAGGAAGAACTGAGGGTTGTGATAACCATTTTACTACCATGGTAATCACACAAACAATTCAATGCATGCGACCAGACAGTCCACATTTTCTGTCTGTGTTATGGCTATCCATTAATATAGTTGGGGAGTATTCATATGGATGTTGACATCATTCAGAGGCTTGAACGGATGATAATATAAAGCACATGTGATTAATCCTACCTTCATACATATTTAATTGCCATACTTTAGGTCCAATAAAACTCATATACTTCATCAGTGCTATTTGAGTTTACCTCTGAAGACTCTACAGACCGCCACAACACTAACAATCTACTCACAGGGGGGAGCCCAATATACCCAGCAGGAAGCTGAGGTAGAGGAGTTGTGCTGACTATCACCAGCAATATAAAACATTACCTTGGCTCAATATGTTTGGCATCTGATACTCTTTAGTAATGACATGAAGAGATCCACAAAGATGAGACCTTGGTATCTGTCTACACTACATCTGGGTTAAGATGTTGGAACAGCCACAACTCCCAGTGAGTTGTTTTCTCTAAAACCCAGAACTGTGGCTCTTGCCCTGACCCTATAAAGAGTGCTTCTTTGATAGGGAGTGTTAAGCAGTAGAAGCTTGTGTGCTGTCACTGTGTCCCCATGATGGTGATGGTGACAACCTAGGCTAGGCGTGTCTGGACTGCAGCAGTTTTTTTTGTTGCTGTGCCCAGTGACCCTGCCGCGTTGACCGGGAGGCCCAGCCGTATCCAGGCGACACATCTGCTGTGATCCAGCTAGCACAGAGAAATTAGATTGACACTTCCTTCTGCATCCCCATAATCCTCCCTCCGAGGGCCTGTCTCCTTGTCCCATTTGAACTGTGGGGATGAGCAGCGGCTGACTGTTAGTGTGGAGAGATCAGTTGTCCTCTGACGCTGGGTGACACACCGGGAGAGAGGAGGAAGGAGATGAATAAACAAGTGACAGATTAGGGCTGTTTGAAATGAACCCCACTTCACCAGAAATCTATAGCCCTCCTAATGAATTACGCTGCTCCTGTGAGACAGGGGGGCTGAGGAGGTTACGGCTTTAGCAATTAATAAAGCAAAGCCTTGATGAGGGATGGGGAAAATGGCTGCAGGGACGGAATGTGCTTTTCAAATAGGCACTTTTTCACCCCGCTGTTTGTGTGTTTATGTTTGCCAGAGAGATAGCGCTGCAGAGTAGAAAGGGAGCCTGCTACGTCCCAGCGGATCTGTGTTGAGGAAGAGCTTTTAATCCATGCTATGGCATCTGTTCCCCACAAATCAGAGAGGAGGATGATATCTGCTGCTCAGAAAGGAAGAGAACGACCTTCATGAAGAACAGAGGAAGAGAGCAATTGCATGAGGTGTCATCCTGATGACTTTACCCAAAAACATGTTGGGGAGGAAAAAAATAAACCAACAGATGGATGTTGCATCAGGCAAAAGGGCACCTTTCTCCCTTTCCCTTTCTCTCCCAATTTTTTTATCCCTATTTCATGGGCACGTCATCTATGGCATGGTGACAAACACACATTGAGCCTTTTCCACCAATGAAATAACAGCTTTGAGTCATTCTCATAAATCAGCAGATCTTTCAAACCCAACGGAGCTATAAAAAGACTCCATTAACACTTACAGCCTGAGACCTTTGGTGATGGCCCCTCTACAAACTCATCTCCAGCACTCTGAGTCACTCCTTTAGGGCCAGTAGTAGAACACGCCACTGCCTCCTCTCTTATCCTCCCATCAGCAGGAAAGATGGATGAGACAGAGAGCGGAAGGGACATGTACAGCACACAGCACACACACACACAACAAGTCCAGTAAGCAAGTGCAGAGAACCCAGTGACCATGTTTAATGTGTCTACACTGCACTGAAATGGTCTCGCCATGACGTCTGTTTAATGGATTTAAAAACCCAATAACAGTGACCTTGCTTGGCGAGGCTAGTGATCTCTGTGTACTAATCGAGTGTATTAGGCAGTCTCTGTTGCAGTCTCTGTTCACAGGAGCTAATCCTCAACAACAAAAAATAGAAAAAAGATTGTCACTATCCACTTCAAAGACTACAATGAACAACGATAATGAAATCTGAAAAGGCATTATAAAGAGCTCTACTGCTGCATACCAGCCATCACCATCTTCTTTCCTTCTAGTGCCCTTATAAACGGAAACATTCTGAAAATCTGTATGGCCTTAGACCACTTAGAGCCCTACGAGATGCTGAGGAGGATGCTTTTTTAGTCTGGAGGAGACGTGGAGGGGTTCTGTTGTGTGTCCAGGTGCAGGCACGCCCATTTATCTCACTGCTGCCTTCGTGATCAAGAACCGCCATCCTCTGAGGGCGGTTTGAAAGTGAGGAGTGTGATGTTGCCACATTCGTGGCCTCTAGGGAGACATGTTGTATGCACAAGCATGATCTTCACTGAGACAAGCATGTGACATGCGCTACAGTGACCACCACAGCACACATGTGATCTTTCATTTTCAATTAGTTTTGTCTTTATTTTCTACACACCTGGTTTTCATTAACCAATTACATGTTCATGTATTTAACCCTCTGTTTCCCCCATGTTTGTTGTGCGTGATTATTTCTATGTTCAGTTCGGTTCATGATGGCTGGTTTTTCCACGGGTGCTGTGTTCACCTGTGCGTAATATTTACAGTTGGTTTTTGTTCAAGCATATTTGTTTACCTTGTGCCTTTCTTTTTTGAGTAAAGTACTTCATGCACCAGCTACACTCACCTTCTGACAGAATCACGCACCCAACCATATGGAGTCAGCAGGAGCAGACAACCCCGGATTAGGGGTCGAGGAGCGCATCCAGCAGCATCGCCATGGATCGCGTCCTGCAGAATCTGGACTGCTTGGAGGGAAGAGGAGTTCCTCCAGTGCCTCCACCATCACCACCAAGGACACCAAGGACACCACTACTCACCCCTCCTTCACCCGGTCCCAGTGGGATCCAGCTCGATCTTCCGAAGGAGTATGATGGGACGGCTGCGGGATGTCAGGGGTTCCTACTCCAGCTGGAGCTCTACCTAGCAACTGTCCACCCGGCTCCTTCGGGCCATGAGAGAGTGTCCGCCCTCGTCTCCTGTCTCCCATGGAAAGCCCTGGAGTGGGCCAACGCCGTATGGGAGGAAGGAGAAGCGTTCTTGGACCAATTTGAAGATTTCACGAGCGGCAGGTGAACAGCTCGTCCAACTTAGGCAGGGGACGAGGAGTGCACAGGAGTTCTCTCTGGACTTTCGGACCCTGGCCGCCAGCGTGGGATGGAACGACAGGGCCCTGATCATTGTAGTTTGAGCGAGGACGTACGTCTGGAGTTGGTCTGGTTTAGGGATCCCTATTGTTCCAGTGGACATGCCCTTCCCAGTTCACACCCTAGATAGTCGACCATTGAGGCCGGGGCTAATTAGGGAGGCTACCGCTCCACTGGGCATGGTGACGCGGGA
Source organism: Oncorhynchus keta (assembly GCF_023373465.1). NCBI lineage: Eukaryota > Metazoa > Chordata > Actinopteri > Salmoniformes > Salmonidae > Oncorhynchus > Oncorhynchus keta. The sequence continues at coordinate 18,561,402 of NC_068441.1, forward strand.
TAATTACAAGGAGAAAACATTTTTCCTTATTGATTCTCCTGCATTTTCCATGGTGCTGGGTATACCTTGGTTGGCCTGTCATGACCCCGCAAAAGAGGGCTCTCACGGGGTGGTCACGAGAGTGCTCAGGTAGGTGTTTAGGGGTTTCCGCTGGTGCGACTATGGTGGAAGGTCCAGACCAGGTCTCCACCTTGCGCATCCCCTCTGAATATGCCGATTTGGCTCTCGCCTTCTGTAAGAAGAAGGCGACTCAATTACCACCCCATCGACAGGGGGATTGTGCGATAAATCTCCTGGTAGAGGCAGCACTTCCCAGCAGTCATGTCACAAGAGGACACATATGTCTCCGAAACCCTGGAGCAGGGGTACATTCGGCCCTCCACTTCACTTGCCTCCTCAAGTTTTTTTTTTGTGAAGAAGAAGGATGGAGGTCTGCGCCCGTGTATTTACTTTTGAGGCATCAACCAGATCACGGTGAGGTACAGTTACCCCCGACCTCTCATAGCCAGTGCGATTGAGTCAATGCACGGGGCACGCTACTTCACAAAATTGGATCTCAGGAACGCTTACAACCTGGTGCGTATCCGGGAGGGGGGCGAGTGGAAGACGGCATTTAGTACCACCTCAGGGCACAAGTACCTCGTCATGCCGTACGGGTTGATGAATGCTCCTTCAGTCTTCCAGGCCTTTGTAGACAAGATTTTCCGGGACCTGCAAGGGCAGGGTGTAAGTGGTGTATATCGACAACATTCTGATATACTCCACTACACGCGCCGAGCATGTGTCCCTGGTGCGCAGGGAGCTTGGTCAACTGTTCGAGCATGACCTGTATGTCAAGTCTGAGAAATGCCTGTTTTTCCAACAGTCCGTCTCCTTCCAAGGGTACCGCATTTCCACTTCAGGGGTGGAGATGGAGAGTGACCGCATTACAGCCGTACGTAATTGGCCGACTCCCACCATTGTAAAGGAAGTGCAGCGGTTTCTAGGGTTCGCCATCTACTACCGGGGGTTAATCCGGGGATATGGTCAGGTAGCGGCTCACATTACCTCACTGCTGAAGGGGGGACCGGTGCGTTGGCAGTGGTCTGCTGACACAGACAGGGCTTTTGGTCAGCTGAGAGCTCTGCTCCTGTGCTGGCTCATCCAGGTCCCTATTTGGCGTTCATTGAGGTGGACGTGTCCGAGGCTGGGATAGGAGCCGTGCTCTCTCAGCGCTCGGTTACACCACCAAAGCTCCGCCCCTGTGCCTTCTTTTCAAAGAAGCTCAGCCCGGCGGCGCGAAACTATGACTTGGGGGACCGGGAGTTGTTGGCTGTCGTCAAGGCTTTGAAGGTGTGGAGACATTGGCTTGAGGGGGCTAAACACCCTTTTCTCATCTGGACTGACCACCACAATCTGGAGTACATCCGGGCGACGAGGAGACTGAATCCTTGCCAGGCAAGGTATGCCATGTTTTTTACCTGTTTTGTTTTCACCCTATCCTACAGACCAGGTTCCCAGAACGCGAAGGCAGACGCACTGTCCCGGATCTATTACCCAGAGGAGCGGCCCATGGATCCCGCTCCCATACCCCCGGCCTCTTGCCTGGTGGCACCAGTAGTGTGGGATCTGGACATGGATATCGAGCGGGCGTTACGTACAGAGCCCATTCCCCTCCAATGTCCAGCAGAGCGTCTGTATGTTCCGTCTGCTGTCCCCGACCGTTTGATCTATTGGGCCCATACGTCACCCTCCTCTGGTCATCTGGGCATCGGTCGGACAATGCGCTGTCTTAGTGTGAAGTACTGGTGGTCCACTTTAGCTAAGGACATGTCTCCTCCTGCTCGGAGGAGGGTTTATGGGTTTATCTCTCCTCCTGCTCGGTGTGCGCCCAATGCAAAGCCCCTAGGCACTTGCCCAGAGGGAAGTTAGAACCCTTACCCATTCCACAACGGCCGTGGTCGCACCTGTCGTGGATTTCCTAACGGATCTTCCTCCATCACAGGGTAACACCACGATCCTGGTCGCTGTGGAATGGTTTTCTAAGTCCTGTCGTCTCCTCCCTTTGCCCGGTCTCCCTACGGCCCTACAGACTGCGGTGGCCAGGTTTACACACGTCTCCTGGCACTACGGGGAGCCTGAGGACAGAGTATCTGATCGAGGTCCCCAATTCACGTCAAGGGTCTGGAGGGCGTTCATGGAGCGTCTGGGGGTCTTGGTCAGCCTTACCTCGGTTTTCATCCCGAGAGTAATGGGCAGGTGGAGAGAGTGAACCAGGATGTGGGTGGGTTTTTGCGGTCCTATTGCCAGGACCAGCCGGGGAAGTGGACGGCGTTCATGCCCTGGGCAGAGATGGCCCAGAACTCGCTCCACTAACCTCTTCCCCTTCCAGTGCGTACTGGGGTACCAGCCGGTCCTGGCGCCTTGGCATCAAAGCCAGATCGAGGCTCCTGCGGTGGATGACTGGTTTAGGCGCGCTGAGGAGACATGGGACACTGCTCATGTGCACCTTCAGCGGGCCGTGAGGCGCCAGAAAACCTGCGCAGATCGCCACCGCAGTGAGTTCCCAGTGTTCGCACCTGGGGACCGGGTCTGGCTCTCGACCCGAAACCTGCCCCTCTGCCTGCCCTACTGGAAGCTGGGCCCGCGGTTTGTGGGGCCATTCAAAGTCCTGAGTGGCTGGTCCACTCCAGGAGTCTGAGGTGCGGGAGGTTCCTCCACGCCCTCTGGACATCGAAGGGGCCCCGGAGTATGCAGTTCGATCCATACTGGATTCGAGGCTTGGGCGAGGGGCCTTCAGTACCTCGTGGAGTGGGAGGGGTATGGTCCGGAGGAGAGATGCTGGGTGCCGGTGGAGGACGTGTTAGACCCATCGATGCGCCTCACCCTCAGGGGCCGAGGCCGGTGTCGGAGCGCTGCTGGAGCCACGCGTCAGGGGGGGTACTGTCATGACTTCCACAGAGGTCGGTCCCTCTCCTTGTACGGGCGGCGTTCGGTGGTCGACGTCACCGGTCTTTTAGCCATCGCTGATCCATCTTTCATTTTCCGTTGGATTTGTCTTTATTTTCTACACACCTGGTTTTCATTATCCAATTACATGTTCATGTATTTAGCCCTCTGTTTCCCCCATGTTTGTTGTGCGTGATTATTTCTATGTTCAGTACGGTTCATGATGGCTTGTTTTTTCGACGGGTGGTGTTCACCAGTGCATAATATTTACCATTGGTTTTTGGTCAAGTGTATTTGTTTACCTTGTGCCTTTATCTTTTGAGTAAAGTACATTGCACACTCATTTTGCTCTACTGCTCCTGACTTCATGCACAAGCTACACTCACCTTCTGACAATTATAATTTTACGTGGAAAGGGGGGTGAGGAATATAATATTATGTCTACTCTGCTATATTATAGAGCAGTAAAACACAGTCATTTCCCATTGAGGGCAATCAAAGAGTACTTGCTGCAGCCCAGAATCTAAAAATACATCGTCTCAGGGATGATCTCACTACAAAGGTCCAAGGCTTTGTCTACACTTCAGACCTACATGCAAGTTATGCTATCAAAATGAAACGATTGCATTGAAAAGACAGGACTACCGTAGATGCACAAAAGTCGCATTGTGGTCTGATAGTGTTCAGATCTGTCTTTTCAATGTAATCTTCGTATTTCAATAGCAGAAGTTGCATGTAAACTCTGAAACATTGTCCCCCAGGGAGCTGCTATACAAATCATATCAAATTGTATTTGTCACATGCGCCAAATACAACAGGTAGACATTACATTGAAATGCTTACTCACAAGCCCTTAATCAACAATGCTTTGAGTCAAGAAACAAAATACAAATAAGTGTTTAGGAAAAAATAGATGAGTAAAAATGAATTAACAAATAATTAAACAGCAGCAGTAAAATAATAAGCAAGGATATATAATCAGTAGCAGAGAGAACAGTCTATGACTAGGGTGGCTGGAGTCTTTTTAGGGCCTCATTCTGACACTTCCTGATATAGAGGTCCTGGATGGCAGGAAGCTTGGCCCCAGTGATGTACTGGGCAGTACACACCACCCACTACCCGCCTCCGCCCTGCGGTCGGAGGCGGAGCAGTTGACATGCCAGGCAGTGATGCAACCAGTCTTGCTCTCAATGGTGCAGCTGTAGAACATTTTGAGGATCTGAGGACCTAGGCCAAATCTTTTCACTCCTGAGAAGGAATAGGCTTTGTCGTACCCTCTTCACGACTGTCTTGGTGTGTTTGGACCATGATAGTTTGTTGGTGATGTGGACACCAATGAACTTGAAGCTCTCAACCTGTTCCAATGCAGCACCGTCAATGAGAATGGGGGCGTGCTCGGTCATTCTTTTCCTGTAGTCCACAGTCATCTCCTTTGTCTTGATCACGTTGAGGGAGAGGTTGTTGTCCTGGCACCACACGACCATCGGCAAAATTGATGATGGTGTTGGAGGCATGCCTGGCCATGCAGTTATGAATTAACAGGGAGTATGAGGGGACTGAGCATGCACCCCTGAGGAGCCCCCGAAATGAGGATCAGCGTGGCAGATGTATTGTTCCCTACCCTTACCAGGATCCAGTTGCAGAGGGAGTTGTTTAATCCCAGGGTCCTCAGCTTAGTGATGAGCTTTGAGGGCACTATGGTGTTGAACGCTGAGCTGTAGTCGATGAATAGCATTCTCACATAGGTGTTCCTTTTGTCCTGGTGGGAAAGGGCAGTGTTGATTGCAATAGAGATCGCATCATCTGTGGATCTGTTGGGGCGGTATGCAAATTGGGGTGGGTCTAGGATTTATGGGATAACGGTGTTGATGTGAGCCATGCCCAGGCTTTCAAAGAACTTCATGGCTACAGAGTGCTCTGGGTCGGTGGTCATTTAGGCTGGTTACCTTAGTGTTCTTGGGCACAGGGACTATGGTGGTCTGCTTGAAAAATGTTGGCATTACAGACTCAGACGGGGAGAGGTTGAAAATGTCAGTGAGACACTTACCAGTTGGTCAGCGCATGCTCGGAGTACACATCCTAGTAATCCGTCTTACTCACATCGGCTACGGAGGGCGTGATCACACAGGCGTCCGGAACAGCTGGTGCTCTAATGCATGTTTCAGTTTTACTTGCCTCGAAGCGAGCATAGAAGTAATTCAGCTCATCTGGTAGGTTAGTGTCACTGGACAGCTCGTTGCTGTTTTTCCCTTTGTGGTCTGTAATAGTGTGCAAGCCCTGCCACATCCGAGGAGCATCGGAGCCGGTGTAGTATGATTAAATCTTAGTCCTGTATTGATGCTTTGGCTGTTTGATGGTTCGTCGGAGGGCATAGTGGGATTTATTATAAACTTCCAGATTAGAGTCCTGCTCCTTGAAAGTGGCAGCTCTACCCTTTAGCTCAGTGCAGATGTTGCCTGTAATCCATTGGCTTCTGGTTGGGATATGTACGTACTCTCACTGTAGGGACGACATCATCGATGCACTTATTGATGAAGCCAGTGACTGATGTGGTGTACTCCTCAATGCCATTGGAAGAATCCCGGAACATATTCCAGTCTGTGGTAGCAAAACAGTCCTGTAGATTAGCATTTGCTTCATCTGACCACTTTCTTATTGACCGAGACACTAGTGCTTCCTGCTTTAGTTTTGCTTGTAAGCAACAATCAGGATGGTCAGATTTGCCAGATGGAGGGCGATGGAGAGCTTTGCATACGTCTCTGTGTGTGGAGTAAAGGTGGTCTAGAGTTTTTTTCCCTCTGGTTGCACATTTAACATACTGATAGAAATTAGGTGAAAATGATTTGAAATTCCTTGCATTAAAGCTCCCGGCCACTAGGAGCGCCGCCTCTGGATGAGCGTTTTCCTGTTGCTTATGGCCGTATACAGCTCATTGAGTGTGGTCTTAGTGCCAGCATCAGTCTGCGGTGGTATATAGACAGCTACAAAAAATATACATGTAAACTCTCTTTGTAAATAGTGTGGTCTACAGCTTATCATGAGATACTCTACCTCAGGTGAGCAAAACCCTGAGACTTACTTAGATTTCCTGCACCAGCTGTTGTTTAAAAATATGCATAGGCTGCCACCCCTTGTCTTACTAAAGGCCACTGTTCTATCATGACGAAAAAGCTTCAAACCCGGCCAGGTGTATGAAGGATCAACAGATCCTACATATAACTATTTTGTTGCTGAGAATTTTCCTATACAGCAGGAAATGCATACCTTGTAGTGTATTGAAGGTTTAAAAGGCTTCTTAAGTTTGTAATTTCCACTTTAAAATGTATCAACCCCCACAAATAATGTCCATTAATTATAATCCACGTAATAATTAATATTTCCTGTAGAAAACTTGCTCAAATTAAGATCATACATCTGTATGATCATCATCATTGAATCTGCTCCATTATCCTGGCCTTGGAGCATCTGAGTGGGACATACGCTACATGGGATGGAAATAGACGGCCTTGGGAACACAGCAGACCACTTCCCTGTGACATTCACGGTGGAGAAAGGAGGAAAGTGGAGTGGTGAAGCTGGACCCTAGCTGGGGGATTCAAGTTGAGCACCACAGACAAGCCAACTAAAACCCGTTTAACACCCAGCAGAGTTAGACATAGGCAACAGCCTACAGCCACTTCCCTGGACAACATTAACACTCACTTTCACCCCTCTGTATTAGTTTTATGAACAACAGGTTCACATGTGGTTGGTGAAGTGGGCAATGGGGTATGGTGTTCTTATAATACAATACATTCTACAAAGACCTCATTTCAACATACAGTAGAGCTTAAAGTTGGAGGCATTGCATGGTTAACATATTCTAATTAGTACCAAGAACAACAAAGGGCTACAGGATGTTCTACATTAACAATGACAGCCATTGCTTATGTGCCTCAGAAGTGGGTCAACCCATGCCTGGTAGATTAGGTCGTGTGCACGTGTGTCAGTCAGTCCCTACTGATCTCACTCAACAGAGACTGTGATAAGGGTTTTCTCCGGTGCCTAACGACTTTGCCCAGTAGTCCTCTCCACATCCCAGCAAGCAGAGCAGAGCAGTGTTCAGAGTACAGAGCGCACAGCAGTGATCATTGGACTGAGCTCCCTCAGGTGACCCATACTCTGCTCACATGTTGTTCATGCTACGCTGCTTTAGAACTTTATTTTTCTTTCGTAACGACTCTGGCCCCTTCGGCCACATCTCTTTCAATCGGGACGTCTTTTTTTTCTCACCCTCAATCAAGTCAGACTGCCAAGTGAGGCTGCCAAAGCGGGGGAAAGAGATGTTGGGAGCTTTGGCACAGAGAGGCGTGTGCTTCCCAGTCGTAGTGCAAAGGCAGAACTGCAGAGAGAGGAAGGGAAAAAGGAGAGAAACAGAAGAAGAGAGAGGGAGAAAGAAAGAATGAGAGAAAGAAAGGGAAAGAGAGAGGAAGAGATAGAAAAAGAGAGGAGGGGGGGCTGCTGTTGAGTTAAGCCCCTAATCACAGGCTCTTCTGCATGAAAGACTTACCACCTTCTCTTTGGTTGAAGAGAAAACACATTCAGCTCGCCTCTCCCAGCCCCTTGTTCCCACATCCTCGACATCAACAACTAATGTGCACACAAAAACATTAATTTCAGAAACTCACCCACACAGTCACATACTGTCATGCAAGCACAAACACAAAAACAAAGCTGTCTCTTATCCCAAGGAAATATTTCGGTATCAGGCAATTTCATGGTCAGCTCATATTAATGACAGATATGCCCTTCTATTGGCATGCTCAGGTGCTTCATTTGTTAGTGTCAGAAATAGAGAATGTGGGCAAATCCTGAAGCAAAGTGGTACTTCTGGCTCCAAGTCCATGAATTGCCTTGGCTCACTCACTCAGCAGGTGTACCAGATATTAGTTGAAGAATCCAGAAGCTCCATGCGATCCTCTGGGAGTGTTCCAAAAACCACAGTAATTGAGAGGTATGTTTGTCTCCTCTAGACTCAACTTTTCCAGCTGCCGAGGACCTCCCTTGCTCCGTTGCCCACATAGTTTCCAGACAGACTATTGGGTTGTGTGTGGGATCTTAATCTAATGTCGGAACATTGATTTATGCTTGGGTGTCCCACGACCATTAAGGTAACTAACTGCCTGATCACTTTATAACATCCTCCTCTGGTGGTAATTTGGAATCCCCCACCCACCTTGCGATGCAAGCCCCATAACCGCATTATAGCTAAAAATGTAGTCTGAATATCATCTTCCAGCCACTGCAAATTGATTTTATAACTCTTTGACGGAGTCCTGAAACCCTTTTAGTCTGTCTCTCACCTGAGTTTGCCATTTGATCTATGAGAGGCTCCCAACTCTTCACAGGCTCTATCGATCGCCACTTTCTAGCCAGCTTTGCTGTGGAAGGTACAGTGTCATCTTGTAATTCTAAGACTCCATGGTTGTGTCTAGAGTTGGCAGTTAATAAAGTTTTGGAATTTTAATCATGACGTTTTGATCATAGAATTCCGAACACATCATGCATTTACATTTAAATGTATCCACATTGTTTCCAGATTCCCTTTTCCTACGCTATATGCAAATGCAAGTATGAATTCTGAAAATGTGGAATAGGCAAATATGTTAATAACATAACAACAACTTGATGGCAGTAGCTAACTACTGTAGCTACGTAGCCTGCTAACTTCTGTAACTAGCCAGAAAGCTAGCAAGCAAAGCGAAGTGCTGATGACGTCACCAACTGTACGCACTTGCGGTAGCCTTATTGTGTCCAGACTGAGGGAAAATCTGCACACAATGCTCCTCCATCTACAGTTGAAGTCGGAAGTTTACATACAACTTAGCCAAAAACATTTCAACTCAGCTCTTCACAATTCCTGACTTATAAAAATTCCCTGTCTTAGGTCAGTTAGGATCACCACTTTATTTTAAGAATGTGAAATGTCAGAATAATAGTAGAGAGAATTATTTATTTCAGCTTTTATTTCTTCATCACATTCCCAGTGGGTCAGAAGCTTACACACACTCAATTAGTATCTGATTGGCATTGCCTTTAAATTGTTTAACTTGGGTCAAACGTTTCAGGTAGCCTTCCACAAGCTTCCCACAATAAGTTGGGTGAATTTTGGCCTATTCCTCCTGACAGAGCTGGTGTAACTGAGTCAGGTTTGTAGGCCTCCTTGCTCGCACACACTTTTCAGGTCTGCCCACAAATGTTCTATAGGATTGACATCAGGGCTTTGTGATTGGCACTCCAATACCTTGAAGTTGTTGTCCTTAAGCAATTTTGCTACAACTTTGGAAGTATGCTTGGGGTCATTGTTAATTTGGAAGACCCATTTGGGACCAAGCTTTGTGTTGCTTCAATATATGCACGTAATTTTCCTCCCTCGTGATGTCATCTATTTTGTGAAAGGCACCAGTACCTCCCACAGCAAAGCACCCCCACAACATGATGCTGCCACCCCTGTGCTTCATGGTTGGAATGGTGTTCTTCGGCTTGCAAGCCTCCCCCTTTTTCCTCCAAACATAGCGATGGTCATTATGACCAAACAGTTCAATTTTCGTCAGACCAGAGGACATTTCTCCAAAAAGAACGATCTTTGTCCACATGTGCAATTGCAAACCGTAGTCTGGCTTTGTTATGGCGGTTTGGAGCAGTGGCTTCTTCCTTGCTGAGCGGCCTTTCAGCTTATGTCGATATAGGACTTGTTTTACTGTGGATATAGATACTTTTGTACCGGTTTCCTCCAGCATCTTCACAAGGTCATTTGCTGTTGTTCTGGGATTGATTTGCAGTTTTCGCCCCAAAGTACGTTCATTTCTAGGAGACAGAACTTCTTCCTGAGCGGTATGACGGCTGCACGGTCCCATGGTGTTTATACTTGCGTACCATTGTTTGTACAGATGAACGTGGTACCTTCAGGCATTTGGAAATTGCTCCCAAGGATGAACCAGACTGGAGGTCTACAATTTTTCTTCTGAGGTCTTGGCAGATTTCTTTTGATTTTCCAATGATGTCAAGCAAAGAGGCACTGAGTTTGAAGGTAGGACTTGAAATACATCCACACGTAGACCTCCAACTGACACAAATTATGTCAATTATCCTAAAGCCATGACATAATTTTCTGGAATTTTCCAAGCTGTTTAAAGGCACAGTCAACTTAGTGTATGTAAACTTCTGACCCAGTGAAACTGTGATACAGTGAATTAAAAGTGAAATAATCTGTCTGTAAACAATTGTTGAAAATGAGTTGTGTCATGCACAAAGTAGATCTCCTAACCGACCTGCCAACACAATACTTTGTTAACAGGAAATTTGTGGAGTGGTTGAAAAATGAGTAATCTTAATATTTTGATAGCCTAGGACCATTGTAGTGAATTCATCCTGAGACAGGGTATTTTTATTTCCTGGGCTAAAGCAAGTACTCTTTGATTGCCTTCAATGGGAAATTACTGCGCTTAACTGCATTGTAATATAGCTGAGTAGACATAATATTATGCTCCTCATTCACTGTTTGTTGCTGCGTCCTGATTATTGATTGCGTGGTGATGTCGATAGGGGGCAGCCATTCTGTTTAGCCCTACAGTGTGTCTGAGAAACAATTCTAAAAACTATCGAAGAACACACACTACTCTGTTTAACTAGAAGACTTGAGTCGTACAAAGAGGCGTTTTATCCTGGAACTCACCTTCCTGTCCGAGGATTTGGTGCTAAAGACAGGCACACGGCAGGCCAGTAAAGGCCAAAATGGTGACATGGTCTTCACTTCATCCTCTGCACAGAACCATCCTGGTGTGTTCTCCTCTCCTAGAAGAAAATACCATATGTTTTAATTCCACTCAATCATATTTCGTAATGGCATATGGCATAACTGTATTTGTACTTACTGCAGTTGAGCCTTCCAAGTGGACCCACTTCAAATAAGCACTCACAAGAAATATGAAATACTTGACTGAACAGTGGACACGGGTCTATTTTCTTGTTTCCAAAACAAAGTGTAACCCGATGAATTGGCTTCAGGTATGTAATATGAATAGGATAATTAGAATTGTGCGTGTGTGTAATCAGTCAGAGCCAGGGGAGATGGGACCAGGTACAGCCCACTCCCAGAAGCTCCATACTAGGCCAACACTGATTAAGGCACTGGTGATGATCCTTTGTTAAAGAGAAAATAACAGCAAGTATCTGCCCCAGCAGGAGAAAGGCAACCGCTGGTTAATAAAGAATTTGGCTGGCGCATGACATCTGAATACCTCGAAGCCACTACAACAGGTGCACCTGCTCGCCAGACACAACACAGATCTGCCAAAATACCTCCATTAAGTAATTTTGTAACTGTCAATTGCAACTAACTAAAAGGCAATTGTGTATGCAATCAAACAGCTTGTTTTAATTTACTCCCTGTGTCTTGTGCATAACTGCATACATCAATATGCAATAAGCCACAGAAATACAGAGTTGCTGTTTCCAAAGCAACATCACATCACAACATCACAGTGTATCCTAAACACCTAATTTGGTTTGAGATGTGCGACCAGTTAATTTGACAGCGGCGGTTGTTTTTGCTATTTGGCTGTTGCGGTGCAGGTAGGAATACAGGAGACTTAAGGGCCAATTAGTTGAGTTCTGTCTCCCCAACTCATAATATTTCAGATGGGTTTCCCTTAGAAGGACTGGTACACAAAAAGAGGGAGTCAATTTGCAGGTGATACGGTACCTCAAGATGTCGCACTGCTTTTAAACCCTTATTCTCACATTTCCAAAGATAAATATGTACTGGAGACACATACATTCACCACCTCTTAACTCTGCATAGCTTCATGTTTACAAGCCTCAGTACAGTACTGAATAACTATTCATGATGATACAAATGTATAAACTCATTGAGATTGATGACCTTCAAAATATGAATCCATTCAGTGATGTTTGGAGAGAGTGTAATGTCGGGTGAGTGAAATGAGTGAGGAGTCAGATGCAGAGAGCGAAATGAACGGGAAAATGCTTTAATGTCCTTCAAATCGTAACAGGTCCAAAACATGGGTGAATGCCCAAAACACTGGCGCTAAACCAACCCAAAACCTAGACACACACTGGACAGCGAAAAACCCAAAACCAAAACATCACCAAACGTAACAACCAACAAGCCCGCACAAACACCAGCGGGCAAAACGACCTTAAATAACACCCATCCCAAAACCCCAACAAGGAACAGGTGAAAACAATTAGACAAAAACAAACGAAAAGGAAAAAGGGATCGGTGGCAGCTAACAGACCGGCGACGACGACCGCCGAGCGCCACCTTCGGTGATATTCGTGACAGAGAGTGAGAGGACAGGGTCAAGGTCAAAGCCCCTTCTGTTGAGAGGCTTTCATATCTGATACTCATTTCATATGATAACTTATTCCATATTTCTCTGAACCAGTGTGAATAGGAATAATGAAACCGTGTGTGTCTTTAGAATGATAGAGTTGAGATGTCTTTTGACAACAATGCTGAGAAAAAAAAAGAGAAAAGTCCAGGCTTTCTTATGAGCCAGAAGAAAAAACATACTGTATTGCTAAAATCCACCAGTCTAAATCCCTGAGGGGTGGTATTTATCAAATCAGAGGAGCAGGCTCAGACAGATCATCAACTAATTAATCAATAATGATGAAGTTGGGCTATTTAGTGTTTGGGTTCCAATCATGTATAAAGTATTCATACCTGCAAGGTATTCCTAAATGATCTCCCTCTGAGATGATCTCTGAACCTTTCTCAGATAGAGCTCTTCCCAGGGAGGATCAGGGCTATGAGGGTCATTTATTAAAAGGCTGTAATTGAAGGCCGTTTGCCCGAAGCTGGTCCGCGTGGGTCAGAGGGTCCACTGATTTCCTTTGCACCTTTGTGCTCAGCACCTTTCTTCAGCTAATCATTCAATGAGCATAAACAACACTCCACTACTGTATGTTTGGCAACCAAGTGATTGTTGGTTCAGATAAGGTATTGGTCCTGCTGATTTTATTTGTTGTGGAGGGTGATATTAAATACCTGAGTACGTCCAAGACTGTGTTACCCATATTGATTTCCTTAAGTACTGTGTGCATGGAGGGAGGGAGGGAGGGAGGAGAAAAACAAAATACAGGCATTGTGAAAACACACCCTGCCATTCAGCTTTTCCTGTCTATTAATGATGACAAGTAAAGGTGCCTGTCCCTCGGAACAAACAGTAAACACACAACCAGTCTAATGTAGGCCTTAATGAGAGAAAGACAGACAGTCACTTCACACACACGCTCACAAGCACACATGGGCATGTGCATACACACACACGGACAAAGTCACTAATGAATCAGCGATAATACATTCTATTCACAAAAGACCCTCTATTCTTTTATTTATCCGTTATTTTACCAGGTAAGTTGACTGAGAACATGTTCTCATTTGCAGCAATGACCTGGGGAATAGTTACAGGGGAGAGGAGGGGGATGAATGAGCCAAATGTAAACTGGGGATTATTAGGTGACCGTGATGGTTTGAGGGCCAGATTGGGAATTTAGCCAGGACACCAGGATCTTTAATGACCTCAGAGTCAGGACACCCGTTTAACGTCCCATCCGAAAGACAGCACCCTACACAGGGCAGTGTCCCCAATCACTGCCCTGGGGCATTGGGATATATTTTTTTAGACCAGAGGAAAGAGTGCCTTTTACTGGCCCTCCAACACCACTTCCAGCAGCATCTGGTCTCCCATCCAGGAACTGACCAGGACCAACCCTGCTTAGCTTCAGAAGCAAGCCAACAGTGGTACGCAGGGTGGTATGCTGCTGGCATATGTCACTTACGCGAGGAGAGACGGACGAAGGTGCAGCGGATGTTGAGTTCCACATATTTTTTATAAAGTGAAACTTAAGCAAAACAAAACAATAAATCAAATAAACTAATAACGAAACGTGACTACGTGGTGCACTTGCACAAAACACAAAATAATATCCCACAAACACAAGTGGGAAAAATGCTACCTAAAAATGATCCCCAATTAGAGACAACGATTACCAGTTGCCTCTAATTGGGAATCATACAAATCACCAACATAGAAAATAAACTAGAACACCACATAGAAATAATAAACTAGAATACCCCCCAGTCACGCCCTGACCTACTACACCATAGAGAAACAAAGGCTCTCTATGCTCAAGGCGTGACACTCTAACCCTTTCAGATAGAGCAGAAAGCCAGAGCTCCACAGCCAAATATCTCTGTCCCTCCCTCCCTCTCTCCAACTGCCATTATTCTGCTTAATGTTGTGTTGTAAACTGAAGAATCATGGTGAAAGATAAACAAACAACGTGTCTCATCAGGTCTGAATGAAAGAGGGCGGAAAGAGAGAGGGGAGCTCGGCCTAGCCACAGTACAGCACTGGTCAGTACACCACTGCCAAATGTGGAAAAAAACTAGAAAATATCAGTTGTGACAGATTACACACCATGACATAAAATTGCTGTCAGGAGCTATGTTTGGATGTCAACCACTCAAAAATACAACCTTAGAACCAATTCACTAAGGATGAATACTCTGGAGGTAAAACAGTCATTACCTCCAGTCTTGAATGCAGCTGTGGGGCTGCTTCTCTATACCATCTTGTTGCCTCATATACAACTAAACAAAAAACAATCCTATAATATGACTTCTATTTCCTGGTTACTCAAACTGCCTAGCTACCCAAACTAACGTTTCTTCTCCACGATGAGTCTGGATATGCCTCTCACCTACGATTTCTAGAAAGTAAACACATTCTTGGTCCCAGAAACCGATGGGTTCGGCCAAAGCCAGCCTACATAATGACGTTATTTTTTATTTATTTTATTTTTATTTATTTCACCTTTATTTAACCAGGTAGGCTAGTTGAGAACAAGTTCTCATTTGCAACTGCGACCTGGCCAAGATAAAGCATAGCAGTGTGAACAGACAACACAGAGTTACACATGGAGTAAACAATTAGCAAGTCAATAACACAGTAGAAAAAAATGGGCAGTCTATATACAATGTGTGCAAAAGGCATGAGGAGGTAGGCGAATAATACAATTTTGCAGATTAACACTGGAGTGATAAATGATCAGATGGGCATGTACAGGTAGAGATATTGGTGTGCAAAAGAGCAGAAAAGTAAATAAATAAAAACAGTATAAAAACAGTATGGGAATGAGGTAGGTGAAAAAGGGTGAGCTATTTACCTATAGACTATGTACAGCTGCAGCGATCGGTTAGCTGCTCGGATAGCTGATGTTTGAAGTTGGAGAGGGAGATAAAAGTCTCCAACTTCAGCGATTTTTGCAATTCGTTCCAGTCACAGGCAGCAGAGTACTGGAACGAAAGGCGGCCAAATGAGGTGTTGGCTTTAGGGATGATCAGTGAGATACACCTGCTGGAGCGCGTGCTACGGATGGGTGTTGCCATCGTGACCAGTGAACTGAGATAAGGCGGAGCTTTACCTAGCATGGACTTGTAGATGACCTGGAGTAAGTGGGTCTGGCCACGAATATATGTAGTGAGGGCCAGCCGACTAGAGCATACAAGTCGCAGTGGTGGGTGGTATAAGGTGCTTTAGTGACAAAACGGATGGCACTGTGATAGACTGCATCCAGTTTGCTGAGTAGAGTGTTGGAAGCCATTTTGTAGATGACATCGCCGAAGTCGAGGATCGGTAGGATAGTCAGTTTTACTAGGGTAAGCTTGGCAGCGTGAGTGAAGGAGGCTTTGTTGCGGAATAGAAAGCCGACTCTGGATTTGATTTTTGATTGGAGATGTTTGATGTGAGTCTGGAAGGAGAGTTTGCAGTCTAGCCAGACACCTAGGTACTTATAGGTACTTATAGATGTTAGATGTACTTATAGATGTTATAGATGTTATCAACTTTGATACTTTGATTGGTTAGATGTGTTAGATGCAATCCAATCACTGATAAATGTTCTTTTTACAACGCCCCTCATTTTGAAGTCACACAAGAACTTAAAGGATGGTAGATTTAGACTGAATGTACAGTACCAGTCAAAAGTTTAGACACACCTACTCATTCAAGGGTTTTCTTAATTTTTACTATTTTATACATTGTAGAATAATAGTCAAGACATCAAAACGATTAAATAACACATGGAATCATGTAGTAACCAAAAAAGTGTTAGTATCATTGTATATTTTATATTTGAGATTCTTCAAAGTAGCCACCCTTTGCCTTGATAACAGCTTTGCACACTCTTGCATTCTCTCAACCAGTTTCATGATGTTGTCACCTGGAATGCATTTCAATTAACATGTGTGCCTTCTTAAAAGTTAATTTGTGGAATTCCTTTTTAATGCATTTGAGCCAATCAGTTGACCCAAGGTAGGGGTGGAAAACAGAAGATATTTGGTAAATTATTTGGTAAAAGTTAATTCTGCTGCAGAGGATAAGTTCATTAGAAATTGCAGCCCAAATAAATGCTTCACAGAGTTCAAGTAACAGACACATCTCAACATCAACTGTTCAGAGGAGACTGCGTGAATCAGGCCTTCATGGTTGAATTGCTGCAAATAAACCACTACTAAAGGACACCATTAAGAAGAAGAGACTTGCTTGGGCCAAGAAACACCCGCAAATCAAATTAAATATATTTGTCACATACACATGCTTAGCAGATGTTAATGTGAGTGTAGTGAAATGCTTGTGCTTCTAGTTCCGACAATGCAGTAATAACCAACGAGTAATCTAACCTAATAATTACAAAACTACTACCTTATACACACAAGTGTAAAGGGATAAATAATATGTACATAAAGATATATGAATGAGTGATGGTGCAGAACGGCATAGGCAAGATGCAGTAGATGTTATCGAGTACAGTATATACATATGAGATGAGTAATGTAGGGTATGTAAACAAGGTGGCATAGTTTAAAGTGGCTAGTTATACATGTATTACATAAAGATGCAGTAGATGATATAGGGTACAGTATATACATATACATATGAGATGAGTAATGTAGGGTATGTAAACATTATATCGAGTAGCATTGTTTAAAGTGGCTAGTGATATATTTTCCATCAATTTTCATCAATTCCCATTATTAAAGTGGCTGGAGTTTAGTCAGTGTGTTGGCAGCAGCCACTCAATGTTAGTGGTGGCTGTTTAACAGTCTAATGGCCTTGAGATAGAAGCTGTTTTTCAGTCTCTCGGTCCCTGCATTGATGCACCTGTACTGACCTCGCCTTCTGGATGATAGCAGGGTGAACAGGCAGTGGCTCGGGTGGTTGTTGTCCTTGATGATCTTTATGGCCTTCCTGTGACATCAGGTGGTGTATGTGTCCTGGAGGGCAGGTAGTTTGCCCCTGGTGATGCGTTGTGCAGACCTCACTACCCTCTGGAAAGCCTTACGTTTGTGGGCGGAGCAGTTGCCGTACCAGGCGGTGATACAGCCCGACAGAATGCTCTCGATTGCGCATCTGTAGAAGTTTGTGAGTGCTTTTGTTGACAAGCCGAATTTCTTCAGCCTCCTGAGGTTGAAGAGGCGATGGACATTAGACTGGTGGAAATCTGTCCTTTGGTCTGATGAGTCCAAATTTGAGATATTTGGTTCTAACCATCAATTCCGTCCAAGTTCTAATCCATTCAAGAATTGAATAGCGCCTCCCAGGTGGTGCAGTGGTCTAGGGCACTGCATCGCAGTGCTAGCTGTGCCACCAGAGACTCTGTGTCCGCGACGCACAATTGGCCTAGCGTTGTCCGGGTTAGGGAGGGTTTGGCAGGTAGGGATATCCTTGTCTCATCGCGCACTAGGGACTCCTGTGGCGGGCCGGGCGCAGTGCGCGCTAACCAGGTTGCCAGGTGCACAGTGTTTCCTCCAACACATTGGTGCTGCTGGCTTCTGGGTGGGATGCGCGCTGTGTTCAGAAGCAGTGCGGCTTGGTTGGGTTGTGTTTCGGATGACGCATGGCTTTCGACCTTCGTCTTTGTAGCGATGAGACAAGATACTAACTACTAACAATTGGATACCACGAAAAGGGGGTACAATATAAATAATAAATTGATGTGATTGATGTCAACATGGAAAGGTGCATTCAAGCCATTCCACATAGGGGTTTGGTTTCTTCGGTTGTGATGTTTTATTCAAATCAGGCTTGTGTTTCAAGCCTTTTGCCGATGATGATTTAATTTGCAGAGTGCAGCGGTCTATCAACCCTATGATACAAAGTTAAAGACTAATTAAATATACCAGCGCAATTGATATTTCCTAGGGATCAATGCAAGAGTGGGATTTGTTAATTAAATCCCTGATAATGTATTACTCATCATAAACATTTCCCACTGTTTGAGCACAGTGAGATGTTGAGATAATCTTTGCGGTCTGACAGATTAATTTCTGGGTGCAGAAATTCTAAAGCTGAGCAGCATACAGTGGAGCATGTGGCAAATGCTTTATTGTTTGTATTTGACTCATCATCACTAGGTATCATTCCATCTTTCTTATCCAATGCGGAATAATTACAACAAAAAACATATAGAAATTGATGCTGCTTGAGCAAGGCAAATAAACGTGCAGTTGCCATAACAACCATAATACATAACGTGAGCCCTGAAGGAGATACATTGAATGACACCACAGAGGCACAATACTACACTGTAAAGGGGACACTGCAGGGCAAAAGAGATCATAAGGACATGGCAAAATGCTCAACCATTTAAGGTTTAAGACTTGATGCTACTACAATCTGTCCCTATACATTTTAAATTGATGGAGCACTATAACCAAATATGAGTTAAATTGGTACAACATTCTCACTCACAGGTACAACAATATAACCTCAATATGCCTCAAAATATGTTAATGACTAGAAACAACAATATCATGCACCCACAATTGCAGTGGTTCTCACCGGTGTGCTTACTTGTGAGCGCTAGTGCCTGTCAGATAATACATTAAAGGGCACATGGTGTATTGTTGTTGTTGTTTCAAGTCCAGTGTGCTCAGGCTGTTGTTACATTTGTATGATTTGAGGGGCGCGTATCACAAGCATAGTCATTTTAATCATTTTACTTCTTCTATGAAAACCATTATCATAGGCAAGTCTGATTAGGCTTAGCCAGAGAGGTTGAATTTTTTATATTTGACCCTGGCTTAGCTACACAACAGCCTCTGCCAAAGCTGCAGCACCCCCTGAAAAATCGGAATAAAAAATCTTAATACATTTTATTTTTTTAAACCCAAAAGTGGTCCTTTTTCTTATTTTACCAAAGCTACATGTTTTTCTTTCTGTTTCATATTCACAGGACTCTCTTAAAGGGGTACACACAAATACACCATCATGATTAAAAAATGGTGAAAACTATGAAAATTCTTAAAAATAAACCATATTTTATCTTTAAAAAATTGTCACAGAAAAAATATGACTTGCAGTATGGATCAGATGAGATGGAGGTCATTACCAATAAAAAAAAATGGTAGATGTGCTGCAGAATTGTATATCCCATCAAGGGGTGCCATGGTTCAAAAAAGGTTGGGAACCAATGCACTAGTGGTCAAAAGGTTTTTGGCGCTCCAAAGATATGGTACGGTGTGGGGTGGAAATACAGTACCATTCGAAATACAGTAATTATTTCCCGCCCACAAAATGTTCACACAATGCACCATCATTTATAGTATGCCGCAGTAAAACATTTGGGTATTTTACTGTTGATAATACCCTAAGTTACAATATAAATGACAGTTTTCCATTAAATTGTACAGTACTTGAACTGACAGCATGGATCTGAAGGTCATCACTTCTACTTGAACCTACAGCATGGTACAGGAAGCACATGGCCCATCTCCTGTGTTCTGCTCCCCGGTGCTTCATCATAGTACTTGTTAGCAGTGGATTAAAGACATGCTCTGGAACTTTAACGACTAGTAAGTGTTTTTTAAACCTCACACTTTGGGCTGGATATGTCAATGTTTAGTTCTTACAGACATCAGCTATGAGCAGAATTTTATAAAATCTCAATTAGCCACGAAATCCCTAGTTTGGAAGCGACTGTTTACTGGAAGCTGTGCATCGCCATTTTCCCCCACCTGGGCCAGCCTAGCAATTCGAGTTCCATCCAATAAGGTTCAGTTCTTTGCTATTTGAGTGAGATGCACACTAGTGAGATGCACACTAGTGAGATGCACACACAGCAGAGTGAGAGAGAGAGCAATGACGTGGTGCACATATCTGCACATATGTGACATACAGTAGTAGTACATTATTTTGGGGAACACTTTTGGGTTGTGAGCACTACTTTCAGAACTACTGGCTAAAAAGTATACATAACTACTGGAGAATCTCTTTAAGAGGGAGTCTTAAAGTGTGTGCCACGACGGACAAGCCACACTTCACTCCTCAGGCATTGTCTATCAATCGGCTGCTGGGGAAGAGGAGAGTCTGACACACTTAGAGATAGCAAGGTAACCGCAGGCCACAGCCCCCTGCCTGCCCTCTGCTCCCTGTGGTGGGACTGATTGCTTGTCTCAATCATCCTTTCCACCCTCCCATCCCTTTCAACCTCTCTCTTCTTGCCTCTATCCACTCCTCCATCTTTCTTTCTCTGGCACCTCAACTCCTCTCACTTGTCTGATCTGCTTGAGTGGGCCGTCAAATCAGCAGTCCTATCCTTGCCTGGAAAGGCTGGAAGTCCATACATTGAAATAGTAATGAATTATTCTGCACAAAATCAACCTATTAATAATTATTAGGCTATGTGTCTGGCAATGTTATTGTAGGACCCTCTTGGAAACAGTAGTCCCAATTGAAGTGGAACAGGAGATACTGCGGAACACGTAGCTTTCCTGAGTTCTGAGTGTGCTGCAGCACCACTGTTGGGCAATTGTGAACATGTGGTCCCAAGGTGACACAATTCGAGAGCTTGGGACTATACGGTTATAATTGGCAAAATGTCATTATTGACACAGCCTTGTTCTGTTCAAGGTTCTCTACCTATGTAGTATTCTAAATACCCTAATTCATGTTATTAAGTACAAAAGAATACAAGACAAAAATTGCTGTCACCATTCAAACCAATAAGGGTTTGGAACTTTAAAGCCAATATCTCAGAATTATATTTTTGCAGATAGAACCTTATCAGCCCAAGCTCTCAAAGTTGTTTTTACTGGAGGCATCTGTTCTATATTGTCTGTGGTGTAAGGCCTTACTGCTGGACACATGCAAAGTAAAAACCTCTACATCAACAAACTTTTCATATCTGTCAGACATTCCTACTGTATATATAATGTATGTGCCCAAGACAAAGAGCTACGCTACAAGACAAATCATGCTATTAATGTGCTTCAAGTTGTACGTCAGGCAAACAATTATGTTCCTGTAGCTTAAGTGTAAGCAATGAGATGTGATTGATGTGTTTTGAAAGTACACTTTGGGGATAGCATTTGGCAAATTGGCACTAAGCGTATTCTGTGCGGTACAGTAAGGAGTGTACATGAAAGCATACCTGAGGGATATAAGTGTGTTATATAAATGGGGGGTTATAACATAAACACTGGTAGCTACAAGGCTGAGTCTGGCTCCAAAATGAGCTTTGTGATGTTTAATAGCTCACTAAATCATGCATTCGAGTGTTTGCTATTTGGGGCATCAGCCATTTGGAGACATTTTGGTGCAAGGCACCCCTCTCTGTCCATACAGGATACAGCTGAGTAGAGTTCAACTGCTGATTGAAATAGAAATGACCATGAAATGACAGGAGAGCCTAGTGACGGCAGGCCATCCGTGAAATTACATCAACAACTCCCTTATTGTAATTACATTTGGTTAAATGGGAAAGCAAAGTGGGGGTGTAATGCAATTAACATGTAATTGACATCCTGGCCGGGTTGATGCAAGTCCATTTTGTTCACACTGTAGCCTCAAAAATGTCTCAATGGATTTTCACCTACATTGCCTATCATAAGTAGCCCCTTGGATTTCTTCACATTTTCTGTTGTTACAAAGTGGGATTGAAATAGATTTAATTGTCTTTTTTTGTTGTCAACGATCTACCCCAAATGTTTTGTCATTTCAAAATGGATTTTTGTTATCCTAAATTGTATTAACACTAATAAAAAGTACCTTGATTAGATAAGTATTCGCCCCTTGAGCCAATACATGTTAGAAAGAGCTTTTGCAGCGATTACAGCTGTGTCTTCTTGGGTAAGTCTAAGAGCTTTGCACACCTGAGTAATGCAATATTTGCCCATTATTCTTTTCTAAATTCCTCAAGCTCTGTCAAGGTGTTGGGGATGATGGCTAGACAGCAATTTCCAAGTCTTGCCATATATTTTCAAGCCGATTTAAGTCAAATCTTTGTCACTCAGTCTTCTTGGTAAGCAACTCCAGTATAGATTTGGCTTTGTGTTATAGGTCTGGTGTAAAGAAAACTGAAGCAGGTTTTCCTCTAGGATTTTGCATGTGCTTAGCTCCATCCCGTTTATTTGAATCAGTCTTTGTCAGTCTTTATCGATGTCAAGCATACCCATACCATGATGCCGCCACCACACCATGCTTCAATTTCAGGTGGCAGTTACTCAGCGATGTGTTGGATTTTCTCCAAACATAAGGCCTAGCATTTAGGCCAAAAGGTGTATTCCTTTGCCATTACTTCTTTTCCCAGTATTACTTTAGTGCCTTGTTGCATACAGGATGCATGTTTTGGGAGATTTTTATTCTGTATATTCCTATCCTATTCTTTTCACTCATTATTGTGGAGTCACTACAATTTTGTTGATTCATTCTCAGTTTTTAACCGTTGAACTAGCTGTCTTAAAATCACCTCATGGTCAAATCCCTGAGCAGTTTCCTTCCTGTCCTGCATCTCAGTTCAGGACAACTGTGTCTTTGATGTGTCTGGGTGGTTCAATACATAATCCATAGAATAATTATTAAATTGGCATGCTTAAATAAATGTTAAATGTCTAATGTGTTATTGTTACCCATCTACCAATCACTGCCCTTCTTTGTGAGGCTATGGATGAGCTCCCTGGTCTTTGTAGTTGAATATGTGCTCGAAATTCAATACTTGACTGTGTGACCTTACAGATGTTGTGTATAAACAGGGCAATCATGTCAACCCCTATTATTTCACACAGTGTGAGTCCATGTTACTTATTATGTGATTTGTTAAGTCATATTTTACTCCTGGACTAATTTAGGCTTGCCTAAACAAAAGGGGGTGAAAACTTATGCAACAACTATATTTTAGTTATATAATTTTTAGTCATTTGTAAAGATTTGTAGGATTTTCTTTTCACTTTGACATTGTCATATTTTGTATAACGTGTAAGAACACAACATGGCCAAAGGTATGTAGACACCTGCTCATCTAACATCTCATTCTAAAATCATAGGCATTAATATGGAGTTGGTCCCCCCTTTGCTGAAATAACAGCCTCCACTCTTCTGGGAAGGCTTCCACTAGATGTTGGAACATTGTTGCGGGGACTTTCTTCCATTCAGCCACAAAAGCATGAGTGAGGTCGGCCACTGATGTTGGGTGATTAGGCCTGGCTCGCAGTTTGTGCACGGGGGCATTGTCATGCTGAAAGAGAAAAGGGCCTTCTCCAAACTGTTCTGGAAGCACAGAATCGCTTAGAATGTTATTGTATGCTGTTGCTTTAAGATTTCCGTTCACTGTAACGAAGGGGCCTAGCCCGAACAATGAAAAACAGCCCCAGAAAAGTATTCCTCCTCCACCAAAATGTACGCACTATGAATTGGGGCAGGTAGTGTTCTCCTGGAATCCGCCAAACCCAGATTTGTCCATCGGACTACCAGATGGTGAAGCGTGATTCATCACTCCAGAGAATGCGTTTCCACTGCTCCAGAGTCCAATGGCTCTGAGCTTTACACCACTCCAGCCAACGTTTGGCATTGTGCATGGTGTACGGCTGCACGGCCATGGAAACCCATTTCATGAAGCTCCCGATGAACAGTTCTAGTGCTGACGTTGTTTCCAGAGGCAGTTTAGAAGTCGTTAGTGGGTGTTGCAATCGAGGACAGGCGATTTGTACACGCTACGAGCTTCAGCACTCACCGGTCCAAATCTGTGAGCCTATGTGGCCTAACACTTCAAGCTGAGCCGTTGTGCTCCTAGACGATTCCACTTCACAATAACAGCTCTTACAGTTGAATAGGGCAGATCTAGCAGAGCAGAAATTTGACGAACTTGTTGGAAAGGTAGCATCCTATGATGGTGTCACGTTGAAAGTCACTGAGCTCTTCAGTACGTGACATTCTACAGCCAATTTTTGTATATGGCGATTGCATAGCTGTGTTTTTTAAATATTTTTTTTTACCTTTGCTTGACTAGGCAACTCAGTTAAGAACAAATACTTATTTACAATGACGGCTTAGGAACAGTGGATTAACTGCCTTTCTCAGTGGCAGAATGACAGATTTTTACCTTGTCAGCTTTGGGATTCGATCTAGCAACCTGGCCTAACGCTCTAACCATTAGGCTACCTGCCGCCCCTTTGTGCTAGATGTTACACACCTGTCAGCAACAGGTGAGGCTGAAATAGCCAAATTCACTCATTTGAAGAGGTGACCACATACTTTTGGACTTGTAGTGTATGTTAGGTCTAAATATATAGTCCTACAGTAATAAACCTATTATATACGTAACTACTGCAATACTGAGTATAAGGAATAAGGAAGCCAGAAAAATAAGTGGATATAGAGTGCATACAGGCAGGTAAAGTGATGGAGAGAATATTTTATGGCAGGTCATAATGTTTTATATTAAAAAACATTCCTAATATTGAACTTTTAATAGGCTTTTGGAAATGTTTGTCCCTCTCCCTGAGTGGCTAGCTGCTATCTGTGTTTTGGGGATCTTTCCACTTAAACCGCAACAACCACTTCGTTATTTGCTCATCACTATTAAAAGATTTCCAATAACTTGAGCTTGAGAAGCATCGTGAGATTGGCATTGGGGTGGTTTGTTGTTGTGCAACCAATCTATTCTGCAAAAACATTCGCTTCCCAAGTAATAACCGGATAATACAAACACTTGGCAAAAGTTGGGTAAGTGGAGGAAACAATTCAAATCAAAATACCAAACAAACCACATTTCCTAGCTTGTCTAACAAAACCATATTATTTGTACAGTAATGGGCTTGAGAATATATTACATAGACTAAAGCTTTCAGAACGATTCTAAAATGTATTTTGAGAGTAATTTGGCTTTGCATTTCGTCCATGTTAATGTAGCAGTGTTTAGAAACATATTCTATTCTTATTTACAATACAAAAGAGACTCCAAAAGGACACTATACATTTTTAACCATTTACAGTATTTCTATTGGGTACAAAATGATCTGAAACACAACCAAAACAAACAGCAAATGCATTCAACAAGTTTGTAGAGTGACAAGCATAATGTAGTCATTGTGTGCTAGTAATATGAGACCAAGTGCTTAGATTTTACTACTTTAATACACATAAGTGAATTTGTCCCAATACTTTTGGTTCCCTAAAATGGGAGGACTATGTACATAAAAATGCTGTAATTTTTAGACGGTTCACCCAATATGGATGAAAGTATCCTTATATTAAAGCTGACAGCACTTTACCCTCATAGTCATTGTATCATTTCATGTGTCACTGTCACAATACTTTTGAAGTTATCTGTATAAGCTATGATTGCTACTGTAGAAGCTATCTATGAGCTAAGTCATTTCAATAGATCACCTGTCCTAATCAGCACCGCTGTGTTGTGGATGCTGCTGTGCTGTGGTATACTCAACTGAAAGTATCCGCCCTGTCTGATGTTTTTGATGCCTTTCTGACAGTCAGACAACACCCCACGGGCTCTGCTGGAGAGCCTACAGACGTACTCCAGCACTGACATATTCAGCACACTACCTCGTGCCCCACTGTGAGACACAGAGCTGCAGCACCACGCAGAGATCCACTCTAGTGGTCTATTCACTGCCATTTCTGAGGACAGAGAAATATGCAGATGTCTACAGAAACTAACACTGTGGATAGATAGCCAAACAGACATGACTACTTTAGCCTATAACACATAACAGTAGACTTAGTCCTGGCCCTATCGATCCCTTTGCAAGTTGTCCCTGGGGCTGGGTATTCCTCACCACCACAACAGGATGATGTTCAATTGCATCTCTGGCTGCTCATCTGTAAAATGCATTTCATGTTGTGGTGTTTAATCTGGTTCCAGTAACTTCCTTTGAAACCTTTACAGATTTGTGTACAGGAGCTTACTGTGAAGCCAGCGGCCTCTGGGATTTAAGCAGCCCAAATACAGTGCCGGCCCAAGTAACACGCTATCAGGACGCTTAGAGAGCAATACCATAGACACAAAACCATGATTAGTGTATGTATGTGTGCATGTGTGTTTGGGTGAGTCAGGGGGAAGTGGTGGGGGGAGTGATGGAGGGAGATAGTTTCACCATGGCAAATCAGATTAATATCATGTACAGTAGTAGCCCTGGCTGGCTAGCCCCGTGTCAGTTGCTCAGTGCACGCTTTGATGAACCTCCCAATGAATGGCCTCCAGCATCACTGGGTGGATTCACTCCGGTTATAGAGCCAGGCTATAGGTAGTGGGGAGTGGGGAAGGGGAGACTGGAGGGGGAGGCAGTAGGAAAGAAAATCACAGTGCTGCTCCCTGCTGGAAAGGGACCAGTGCTGATGCAGTCTCAGACTGTGTGTTTACCTTCATGCTCAGCTCAATATGGCCTAGCCTCTGAGGCCAAGCACACATTACACAGAACACATTATCCCTGGGGGACGTCTTTGGTTAACGTGATTCAGTAACACATAACACCAGACATTCGCTGAGCCAATGACTGTAAAACAAACCAGAAAGTGCCTTAGCAGGAGCACAGCTGCCTTAACCACCTACTCTTTTGCAAGGATTTGTAAGTGAAATGTTATAACTACTACTCTATAAAGCCTAAACACCATAGAAATCAATTCACTGTGTGTATTTTGCAGCTTGTTTTATGTAACTGGTGTTTTGTTTCAGTAAGGGTAAGGAAGGGTCATGTAATGCAGTACTCACGCTGCGCAATCTGGGCCAGGTGCAGCCGGTTGACCCAGGAGATCTTGCTGAGGGGGCTGGTGGTGTTGAAAACCACCATGAAGCTGACGGGACGTCCCGACCTGGAGGGGAATGCACACACACAAGTTAAAACAACTGACTCATGCTCTGTGGGGACCTCATCGGGACCATTGTTCTACTGTTTACAGAAAGCAGCAGCTAAAAGCCCATCTGTGTTTTATGGTGTAACGTCGTTCTTCGTTTGTAGAAAGAGAGTCGGACCGAAATGCAGCGTGGTGGTTACTCATGACTTTAATGAAAAAAGTGACACATGAAATAACTATACAAATACAAAAACAACAAACGGAACGTGAAACCTAATTACAGCCTATCTGGTGAAACTACACAGAGACAGGAACAATCACCCACGAAACACAAAGCGAAACCCAGGCTACCTAAATACGGTTCCCAATCAGAGACAATGAGAATCACCTGACTCTGATTGAGAACCGCCGCAGGCAGCCAAGCCTATACAACACCCCTACTCAGCCGCAATCCCAAATACTACAAACCCCAATACGAAAATACAATAAACCCATGTCACACCCTGGCCTGAACAAATAATTAAAGAAAACACAAAATACTAAGACCAAGGCGTGACAGAACCCCCCCCCTAAGGTGCGGACTCCCGGACGCACCTCAAAACCATAGGGAGGGTCCGGGTCCATGGTGGCGGTTCCGGCTCGGGACGTGGACCCCACTCCATTAATGTCATAGTTCCTCCCCTTCGCGTCCTGGGATAATCCACCCTCGCCGCCGACCATGGCCTAATAGTCCTCACCCAAAACCCCACTGAACTGAGGGGCAGCTCGGGACTGAGGGGCAGCTCAGGACTGAGGGGCAGCTCAGTACTGAGGGGCAGCTCGAGACTGAGGGGCAGCCCGGAAATGAGGGGCAGCCCGGAACTGAGGGGCAGCCCGGGACTGAGGGGCAGCCCGGAACTGAGGGAATGCCCAGTACTGAGAGGAAGCCCAGTACTGAGAGGAAGCCCAGTACTGAGATGAAGCTCAGGCAGGTAGTAGGCTCCGGTAGATCCTGGCTGGCTGGCGGATCTGTAAGATTCTGGTTGACTAGCAGATCTGTAAGATTCTGGTTGACTGGCAGATCTGGTAGAATCTGGTTGACTGGCAGATCTAGAAGATCATGGCTGACCTGCAGATCTAGCTGCTCTATGCAGACTGGCAGATCTGGAAGAGACTGGTTGACTGGCAGATCTGGAAGAATCTGGTTGACTGGCAGATCTAGACGATCATGGCTGACTGGCGGATCTAGCTGCTCTATGCAGGCTGACAGCTCCTTGCAGACTGACAGCTCTGACTGCTCCATGCAGGCTGACAGCACCCTGCAGACTGGCAGCTCCTTGCAGACTGACAGCTCCTTGCAGACTGACAGCTCCTTGCAGGCTGACAGCACCCTGCAGACTGGCAGCTCCTTGCAGACTGACAGCTCTGACTGCTCCATGCAGGCTGACAGCACCCTGCAGACTGGCAGCTCCTTGCAGACTGACAGCTCCTTGCAGACTGACAGCTCCTTGCAGACTGACAGCTCTGGCTGCTTCATGCAGACTGACAGCTCTGACTGCTCCATGCAGGCTGACAGCACCCTGCAGACTGGCAGCTCCTTGCAGACTGACAGCTCCTTGCAGACTGACAGCTCCTTGCAGACTGGCAGCTCCTTGGAGACTGGCAGCTCTTTGCAGACTGACAGCTCTGGTTGCTTCATGCAGACTGACAGCACCTTGCAGACTGACAGCTCCCTGCAGACTGGCAGCTCAGGCTGCTCCGAACAGGCAGGAGGCTCTGGCAGCGCTGTAGAGGAGGAAGGCTCTGATAGCGCTGAACAGGCGGGAGACTCTGACAGCGCAGGAGGGAAGGAAGGCTCTGGCTGTGCTGAACAGGCGAGGCGCACTGAAGGCCTGGTGCGTGGTGCTGGAACTGGTGCTACAGGATCGAGGACACGCACAGGAAGCCTGGTGCGGGGAGCTGCTACCGGAGGACTGGTGTATGGAGGTGGCTCTGGATAGACCGGACCGTGCAGGCACACTGGAGCTCTTGAGCACCGAGCCTGCCCAACCTTACCTGGCTCGATGCCCACTCTAGCCCCGCCAATACGAAGGACTGGTATGAACCGCACCGGGCTATGCACCCGCACTGGAAACACTGTGCGCTCCATAGCATAACACGGTGTCTGCCCGGTCTCTCTAGCCCACCGGTAAGCACAGGGAGTTTGCGCAGGTCTCCTACCTGGCATAGCCATACTCCCTTTAAGCCTCCCCCCAATAATTTTTTTGGGCTGCTTTTCGGGCTTCCATCCGCGTCGCCGTGCTGCCTCCTCATACCAGTGCCTCTCCTCTTTAGCCGCCTCTAGTTCCTCCTTGGGGCGGCGATATTCACCAGGCTGAGCCCAGGGTCCTTTTCCATCCAGTTCTTCCTCCCATGTCCAAATCTCCAAGTGGTGCAGCCTCTCCCACTGCAGCTGCTCTTCACAATTAACAGGGAGAGTTGGCTCAGGTCTGACTCCTGACTCAGCCACTCTCCCTCTGAGCCCTCCCCCAATAAATATTTGGGGGTGACTTTCGGGTTTCGCTCTGTGCCGCGGTGTCTTTCTTTTCGACTCCATTCTCCTATAGCCCTCTTCGCACTGCTCCAGCGAATCCCAGGCGGGTTCCGGCACTCTCTCTGGGTCGGCCGCCCACCTGTCGATTTCTTCCCACGTCGTATACTCCAAGCCTCTGCTGTCCATAACGTCCTCCTTTCGCTGCTGCCTGTTAACACGCTGCTCAGTCCGAGTGTGGTGGGTGATTCTGTAACGTCGTTCTTCGTTTGTAGAAAGAGAGTCGGACCGAAATGCAGCGTGGTGGTTACTCATGACTTTAATGAAAAAATAATTAAAGAAAACACAAAATACTAAGACCAAGGCGTGACATATGGGTCATTCACTGCACCGGAAAAGAGCCATAAGTGTAGGAATAATGGTATCGCGCTCCATAGAGCAAATCAATGAATAAAGACAAATACCACATACAAATGCTCTGCAAAAGGCCTGTTCCTTCTCAGTGACACAGAGCAAGGAAAAAGTTCTAGGTGCTATTTCAGACTTTCAAACTGAAATTCAAAAAATGCAAGTTCTCTTTAGGTCTGCGCAGTGTCATATAAGATATAGGTCTATGGTCCTTAGGTTCCCAAAACCAGGACACCATTGCAGACTGGTCTGTTTCGTGGATGTATGTTTGGATATGCCATGGGATTGTGATATGGTTGCATTATGTGATTATGAAATTCTGGTCTGCTTTTTATTTGGAAGCTTAGTCGTATGTGACTATTCAATGATGTAGGCCTATCTATTTTACACATGTTACACATGTTGTAAACAAACCCCCCTTCTGGATTGATAAAGACATACTGTAGATATTCTACTGTACTATAAGAATGCAACCTCTCCTGTAGAGGTACTTCTGGGGACAGGATGACGAGGAGGAGAAGGAAAGGGGGGAGATGTCCAGACCTCTCCCTCAACATCAACAAAACAAAGAAACTGATTGTAGACTACAGGACACAGACAAGGGAGCATACCCCCGTCCTCATCGACGGGGCCGCAGTGTATAGGGTCAAAAGCTTAAAGTTTCTCGGTGTGCCCTTCATTGATGACCTGAAATGGTCTCACCAAACTGATACCCTGGTGAAGAACAGCACCTCTACAACCTGAAGAAATTAAGGACCTCAGTCACCCGAGCCACTGACTGTTCACTTGGCTACTGTCTGACAGACAGAGACAGTACAGGTGCATCAGTGCCAAGACCAAGAGACTAAACAACAGCTTCTATTGCCAAGCTATCAGACTGTTGAACAGCCATCACTAGCCATCTACCAGGTGATGCACACTGCTCACACACACACAAGCTATCACATACACACACACACTCGCTGTTGTCCCATGTTATAGAGACATTAAACCACTGAACATAGTGTATTCTCAACATAGCTCATTCTAATAGTTTAATTACACTGTTTATACACACCACACATTCATTTATATACTTGATTCTTTACATAGCTCAGTCTAATATATCTATTGCTGTACATTTCCTTCTTAGTAAATTGCGTGTAAATTCATCCGGTGTATATACTATACGTATAGATTGCATTTGGATTACTGTTACAGTGCTATCTGGGTAGTTAATTACATTTGTTCCGACGTTTCTTGATTTTTATTTAAACAAAAATATTATAACAATTTGTGTAGTACATTTTACTGCATGGTTAGGAACCAGAACATAAGCATTTCTCTGCACCTGCTATAACATCTGCTAAACCTTAGATGCGATCAATAAACTTTGATTTGATTTGAAGGAGTAAGAGTCCTGTAACCACAGAGCCGTAACAAACAGCACATTTCACCTCCCCCTGTTTCAATCAGGATGGTGGAAGTGATGTAAAGGTCAGATGATACGGCATGCGCCGTTGGACCCTGAAGGTAGAGACGCCCAGATCAGATAAGAGAAGGGATGAGAGGGAGCATGAACTGCTAACACACAAAGAAGAAGCCAGGGAGCTGGATTAACAGGCCAGAATCCCCACTCCGCCCCCCTGCTCCTCGCCTCTTGGCCCCCGACATGCCTCTTACACCCTGGGTAAAAGCTGACAGTTCTGGACCTGAATGTGGGAATAATGTGATTCTTGAACAGGGGGAGCTCAGTGTGGAACTTTTAAAGGTCATAGGCCTCCAGTAGTGGCTCAGCACTCTGAGATCAGCAGCTGTGATTGCGCTACCATGTTACCTCTCAACAATGGCACACAGTTTTACATTCACCAACTCCTCCTGCTGACACTCATCCTTGCAGTCTCTATGCAATACTTGTCTTAAATGTTAGTTTTTCCTCTGTTCTACATGAATAAACAAGGACACAGATACTACTTGCTTCAGGTTGAGTGATAAAAGATACAACAGCAGTACACATCCCCAGTGACTCGTATCTCTCTCTCTCTCGCTCTCTCAAATCTGCTTCTGTCATACCTGCCTGCTCAGACTGAGTGAGAGCGTGAGAAAAGACAAGGACAGAAAGATATAAGTAAGATCTCCAAATTATTTGACATGTTGAAAAAGTGGGGCTTTCACACAGAGATGTAATTCATACCCTTCACTGCTTAAATACAGAAGAAGCAATTTGCTCAGGAAAGAGAGAGATGAAGCAAGAGGGGAGGGAGAGGGGGAGAAAGATGAGAATGAAACTGGTCACTTCATCAGATTGCCAGGGAGGGTAATACTTGACGCTCACGCTGCTCCAAACATGCTAATCAGAACAGACTTGGAGTCTTCCCACCGCCTGATTGACAGGCGCAGATGTGCTGGTACACAGGCAGCACGGGGAAGTAGGCATGGGCATGATGGCGGAATAGAGTAGAGCAAGGACCCGGCCCACAGCCCAGACCCGGGCTGATGTATGGCTGCTGGTCACTGCTGAGGCACACATGTGACAGTAATGCACAAAGAGTGGACAGACACTGAGAGGTCCTGTGGGAGCATCAGTGTGCCTAGACCAGACCTGGCTGTATGGGGAAATTCACAACTTAGCTGCTCCTTGCGAGGAGAGTGAATGATGCACGTGCCATGCATGGATGGAGGGATGGAGGGAAGGAAGGTCCCTGCTCTGCGTGGAGGGATGGAGGAAAGGAAGGTCCCTGCTCTGCGTGGAGGGATGGAGGGAAGGGAGGTCCCTGCTCTGTGTGGAGGGATGGAGGGAAGGGAGTTCCCTGCTCTGCATGGAGGGGTGGAGGGAAGGGAGGTCCCTGCTCTGCATGGAGGGATGGAGGGAAGGGAGGTCCCTGCTCTGCGTGGAGGGATGGAGGGAATGGGGGCTGTGATGGGCTGCTTGCTTGGGAACTCTCCCAGGATGACAGGAGGGGACCGACTCAGTAAAGGGGGACCCTGCTGTGGACCCACTCTCCCTCCACCACTCTCACAGAGACAGAGCAAGACTGTATATCAACGTGTGTGCAAGATTGAGAATAGAGAGAAAACAAGAGAACAAAATAGAGAAAATAGAGAAAGGAGGCAGAGAGCGAGACACAGAGAGCAAGATGCCGAGAACAAGAGAGACACACAGAGAGAAAGAAAGAAAAAGAGAGAAAGAAAGAGAGAGGTGTGCCCAGTCTACGTTCTGTTCTCTCCTGCAATATGCCACCATTGCACCCTGGGTCGTGTCAGAATGGCTGAGGCGCCCACCGCGCCAACTGTCACCCCCCAACCCACACCAATCACCACCATACCCAAGCCCTAAGGCACTCTGCTGGCCCTGCCACCTCAACAGCCAGCCCTGCCGGCCAAGCAACCACCCAGCCTCCAGCAACAATTAGTCTGCTATCAGACCCTGCTCAGCTCTCTCTCTTTATTACTTTATCACATGCCTCTCTTCACAATATACTATAACCATCACTACACTCTACACTGGAGTCCAGGTCTGTATAGTACTCTACTTGCCCAAAGCATTTCCCTAACTTTACATTGTAAAAACCTGCTTCTCTGTGTGGCAGAATGAGGTCTGTTGGCTGCTACAAACAAATAATGTTACACTATCTGATACAACCCACAGAGATGGGGTACGGGGGTCTCCCTCCCTGGTCCATGCTGCTGCTCATGACATTATCAATGGGACCAAAAAAATGTGGTACTCCTCAGCGGGGATGCTGGGACTTTCTTGTATGCATGACATCTGGCTCCACCAAACATCGAGAAAGCAGCTTGGCCCTGCAGGCCCAGTGTGGAACCACAGAGAGGGGGGGATGGGTACCAATCTGCAGTGCTCTGCTGCTCAAGCTGTCACTTTAGGTTGGATGGGTACATTTAGGCCCTCACTGCTGTCACCCTGCCTTGCCCCGTTTATGTTGTGGAGGTGGATCAAGGTCTCTTTCCCTCCCTGCTCATAATACTCCCCTCCTCCCCCTCTCATCCTCCACACACTAGCAGCCACAGCACGACTCCCACTCTAATCTGTCTTCATTCTCTATCCTCCTCCTCTACTCTCAGCTGAGTCCATAGCCACTTGAGCACATTACGATAAGCACATTCAGACTCATCACAGTGTGAGAGAATTATAGAAGCTCCCATTATGGAGCCTTTAGATTTAGTATATCTAAAAATGACCAAATTAACTGTCAGTCAAAGACCACTTTCTGTGTGTCCTTGAGCTGAACTACAATGGCTTTTTAATTTTTTTTTTAATTCTGTCAGAACAAATGAAAAACACACAATATTGGCTATACCTGTAATATGAATCGAACTCCATGAAAATAACATGGCAAATGCTGTCATTCCATTTGCGTTCTCAAGGAAGTGAATATGTGAACGATCAGTTAATGACAAATTGCGGTGCATACCTCTAATTTGCCAGCCAGCTGTGGCAGAGATGGTGTCAGGCTTTTAACACTGGCTGAGCGTAATGCCAGGTAATGTGCTCAGTGAGGTTAAGCGAACGCAACGTCAGGCTCCTGCATCATCATAACGTTAGCGCCCAGGCACATTAAAATGTTTGTCACCGGCCATTCTCTTTTAGTGTTGAGTGTGATGGCCTGTTTTCCGAGTTATGGATGAGGCAATTTCTCCAACAACCCATTTTGTGGAGTCAAGATGGCAGTGTAAAACAAGCCCTTGCAGTTCAATTTGTCGTCTTTAAATCGTAAAATCACACAAGTGTGAAGATAATGGATGAATTCTTCACATTGGGTGGTACTACAGAATGACTTTAACACAAGGCCCAGTAATATTGATGTAATACTCACTTGTCTGGTCTCCCAGGCACCTGCAGGCGTAAGCGGCACTTGTTGGCACTCTGAAGTTGATCCTCCTTGATCCGAATGAGTCTCTGTAGAGCTAGACACCAGTCCTGGGCCACAGTCGTGTTCAGGTTCTATGATCCACAAACACACAAGAACATTCTGCTGTGACAAGAAAATATAGCTACAGTACATACTCCCATGTGCACGATATTCTTCTATCGACTCCTACATGATGCACTTCTGTGTACATTCACAAGCTAACATTCATATCTCATGCTTGCACACACACATTTATATTTATGGACAGTACTGACATAAACTCAGCAAAAAAATAAATGTCCCTTTTTCAGGACCCTGTCTTTCAAAGATAATTTGTAAAAATCCAAATAACTTCACAGATCCTCATTGTAAAGGGTTTAAACACTGTTTCTCGTGCTTGTTCAATGAACCATAAACAATTAATGAACATGCATCTGTGGAACGATCGTTAAGACACTAACAGCTTACAGACGGTAGCCAATTAAGGTCACAGTTATGAAAACTTAGGACACTAAAGAGGCCTTTCTACTGACTCTGAAAAACACCAAAAGAAAGATGTCCAGGGTCCCTGCTCATCTGCGTTAACATGCCTTAGGCATGCTGCAAGGAAACATGAGGACTGCAGATTTGGCCAGGGCAGTAAATTGCAATGTCCGTACTGTGAGACACCTAAGACAGCGCTACAGGGAGACAGGACGGATAGCTGATCCTCTTTGCAGTGGCAGACCACATGTAACACCACCTGCACAGGATCGATACATCCGAACATCAAACCTGCGGGACAGGTACAGATTGTAAATAACAACTGCCTGATTTACACCAGGAACGCACAATCCCTCCATCAGTGCTCAGACTGTCTGCAATAGGCTGAGAGAGGCTGGACTGAGGGCTTGTAGGTCTGTTGTAAGGCAGGTCCTCACCAGACATCACCAGCAACAACATCGCCTATGGGCACTAACCCACCGTCGCTGGACCAGACAGGACTGGCAAAAAGTGCTCTTCACTGACGAGTCACGATTTTGTATCACCAGAGGAGACGATTGGATTCGCGTTTATCATTGAAGGAATGAGCGTTACACCGAGGCATGTACTCTGGAGCGGGATTGATTTGGAGGTGGAAGGTCCGTCATGGTCTGGGGTGGTGTGTCACAGCCTCATCGGACTGAGCTTGTTGTCATTGCAGGCAATCTTAACGCTGTGCATTACAGGGAAGACAACCTCCTCTCTCATGTGGTACCCTTCCTGCAGGCTCATCCTGACATGACCCTCCAGCATGACAATGCCACCAGCCATACTGCTCATTCTGTGCGTCATTTCCTGCAAAACAGGAATGTCAGTGTTCTGCCATGGCCAGCGAAGAGCCCGGATCTCAATCCCATTGAGCACGTCTGGGACCTGTTGCATCGGAGAGTGAGGGCTAGGGCCATTCCCCCCAGAAATGTCCGGGAACTTGCAGGTGCCTTGGTGGAAGAGTGGGGTAACATCTCACAGCAAGAACTGGCAAATCTGGTGCAGTCCATGAGGAGATGCACTGCAGTACTTAATGCAGCTTAATGCAGAGGCCACACCAGATACTGACTGTTACTTTTGATTTTGACCCCCCTCCCCTTTGTTCAGGGACACATTATTCCATTTCTCTCAGTCACATATCTGTGGAACTTGTTCAGTTTATGTCTCAGTTGTTGAATCTTATGTTCATACAAATATTTAGACATGTTAAGTTTCATGAAAATAAACGGTATTGACAGTGAGAGGATGTTTCTTTTTTTGCTGAGTTTACTTACACTCTCTATTAAAAGAACCCACCACCCCTTCCTCATAAAACTGCTTTGATTTATAGACATTTTCATCAACCCACGGCAAAGCACTTTATACCATCAAATACGTCATACACATTACATCTCCTACACCACTTTTACAGTTAAGTCCCCCCAGTCATACTGTAAGAATCAAATCAATTTATGAAGTCAATGAGCCATGCAGAAGTATTTCCTATATTTGTTTGGTGGACATTTATATTATAACTGGGTGGAGTGTGAAAATCAATAATATGGAGTAAAGCCCATTTTACTCCACCTTAAAAAAATAGAGATCCAAAAGGCCACCTTTCCACTGAGAGGCTCTTTGGTGATTGCTGGAGTATACTGTGACTGTGTTATGTACAGTAGCTTTAATGTGATTGTGGCTACTGGTAGGTGTCCTGATTTGAACACAACAGAGCTCACTGCAGGAGAGAGAGGCACTACATTATTCAGGAGATAGCCCTCAAATCTGTCACATCTCTGATTCTCTGTTTTTTATATTTTTGGTATTTTATTAGGATCCCCCATGGCGATATCAAATGTATTTATGCTGTTATCAATTGGTGATTCCAGAAAGATCTGTAGCTTTTATATGATCACATTTTAATTGCATTTTAATTCTCCATTTTGAATTTCATTGTTCCTCTCTATCATCTTTGAATAACTATCATGCTTGTTGCTGTACAATGCCCTGCATTTAACAAAATAACACTGTTCATGCATTTTCAATATCCAATCAAAGCATTCTGTGTTCTCAGAGTTCAGACCTGCAGATAGTTGGGTTGTGGAAGAAAGAAATCACTTTACGAGTGCAAGCATTATTTTGACTTATCAGCTTTATGAAAAATGTGTCAAGCTGCAAATTAAATCTCTTTAAAGTAAAGACTATTGTTTTGCAGGTCAGGCTGCGGTTCACATTTTTAAAGAAGGTAATATGGATGTAGGCTTTTGTGAGTAACTCGGAGGCAGCATGGGCTATGAGGTGATGCAATAAATACTATAGTAGAAAAACATGTTGGGTTTGGGCTGTGTATACCAAGTATGTCTCCTATAGCATTCCAACACTAAGTAGTGAGGCAGCGTGTTATATAGTAAGTAGTAGGGTATGCTGGTGTTACATAGTAATTAGTGGGGTGGTGTCATATAGTAAGAAGTGGGGTGGGCTGGTGTTATATAGTAAGAAGTGGGGTGGGCTGGTGTTATATAGTAAGTAGTGGTGTGGGGTGGTGTTATGTAGTAACACCCCAGTAAATAGTGGAGTGCTATGCGGATGACACACAGCTGTACATTTCAATGAAACATGGTGAAGCCCCAAAATTGCCCTCGCTAGAAGCATGTGTTTCAGACATAAGGAAGTGGATGGCTGCAAACTTTCTACTATTAAACTCGGACAAAACAGAGATGCTTGTTCTAGGTCCCAAGAAACAAAGAGATCTTCTGTTGAATCTGACAATTAATCTTAATGGTTGTACAGTCGTCTCAAATAAAACTGTGAAGGACCTCGGCGTTACTCTGGACCCTGATCTCTCTTTTGAAGAACATATCAAGACCATTTCGAGGACAGCTTTTTTCCATCTACGTAATATTGCAAAAATCAGAAACTTTCTGTCAAAAAATGATGCAGAAAAATTAATCCATGCTTTTGTCACTTCTAGGTTAGACTACTGCAATGCTCTACTTTCCGGCTACCCGGATAAAGCACTAAATAAACTTCAGTTAGTGCTAAATACGGCTGCTAGAATCCTGACTAGAACCAAAAAATTGATCATATTACTCCAGTGCTAGCCTCTCTACACTGGCTTCCTGTCAAAGCAAGGGCTGATTTCAAGGTTTTACTGCTAACCTACAAAGCATTACATGGGCTTGCTCCTACCTATCTCTCTGATTTGGTCCTGCCGTACATACCTACACATACGCTACGGTCACAAGACGCAGGCCTCCTAATTCTCCCTAGAATTTATAAGCAAACAGCTGGAGGCAGGGCTTTCTCCTATAGAGCTCCATTTTTATGGAACGGTCTGCCTACCCATGTCAGAGACGCAAACTCGGTCTCAACCTTTAAGTCTTTACTGAAGACTTATCTCTTCAGTGGGTCATATGATTGAGTGTAGTCTGGCCCAGGAGTGGGAAGGTGAACAGAAAGGCTCTGGAGCAAGGAACCGCCCTTGCTGTCTCTGCCTGGCCAGTTCCCCTCTTTCCACTGGGATTCTCTGCCTCTAACCCTATTACAGGGGCTGAGTCACTGGCTTACTGGGGCTCTCTCATGCCGTCCCTGCAGGGGGTGCGTCACCTGAGTGGGTTGATTCACTGTTGTGGTCATCCTGTCTGGGTTGGCGCCCCCCTTGGGTTGTGCCGTGGCGGAGATCTTTGTGGGCTGTACTCAGCCTTGTCTCAGGATGGTAAGTTGGTGGTTGAAGATATCCCTCTAGTGGTGTGGGGGCTGTGCTTTGGCAAAGTGGGTGGGGTTATATCCTTCCTGTTTGGCCCTGTCCGGGGGTGTCCTCGGATGGGGCCACAGTGTCTCCTGACCCCTCCTGTCTCAGCCTCCAGTATTTATGCTGCAGTAGTTTGTGTCGGGGGGCTAGGGTCAGTTTGTATTATCTGGAGTACTTCTCCTGTCCTATTTATGTGTCTTGTGTGGATCTAAGTGTGTGTTCTCTAATTCTCTCCTTCTTTCTTTCTCTCTCTCGGAGGACCTGAGCCCTAGGACCATGCCCCAGGACTACCTGACATGATGGCTCCTTGCTGTCCCCAGTCCACCTGGCCATATCTGCTGCTCCAGTTTCAACTGACCTGAGCCCTAGGACCATGCCCCAGGACTACCTGACATGATGACTCCTTGCTGTCCCCAGTCCACCTGGCCATGCTGCTGCTCCAGTTTCAACTGTTCTGCCTTACTATTATTTGACCATGCTGGTCATTTATGAACATTTGAACATCTTGGCCATGTTCTGTTATAATCTCCACCCGGCACAGCCAGAAGAGGACTGGCCACCCCACATATGCTCTCTCTAATTCTCTCTTTGTTTCTCTCTCGGAGGACCTGAGCCCAAGGACCGTGCCCCAGGACGACCTGACATGATGACTCCTTGCTGTCCCCAGTCCACTTGACTGTGCTGCTGCTCCAGTTTCAACTGTTCTGCCTTGTTATTATTCGACCATGCTGGTCATTTATGAACATTTGAACATCTTGGCCATGTTCTGTTATAATCTCCACCCGGCACAGCCAGAAGAGGACTGGCCACCCCACATAGCCTGGTTCCTCTCTAGGTTTCTTCCTAGGTCTTGGCCTTTCTAGGGAGTTTTTCCTAGCCACCGTGCTTCTACACCTGCATTGCTTGCTGTTTTGGGTTTTAGGCTGGGTTTCTGTACAGCACTTTGAGATATCAGCTGATGTACGAAGGGCTATATAAATAAAATTTGATTGATTGATTGAGTGGGCTGGTGTTATATTGCAAGCAGTGGGGTGGGCCGGTGTTACATTGTAAGTAGTGGGGTGGTGTTATATAGTAAGTAGTGGGGTGGTGTTATATAGTAAATAGTGGGGTGGTGTTATATAGTAAGTAGTTGGGTGGGGTGGGCTGGTGTTATATAGTAAGTAGTGGGATGGTGTTACATAGTAAGTAGTGGGGTGGGCTGGTGTTATATAGTAAGTAGTGGGGTGGTGTTACATAGTAAGTAGTGGGGTGGGCTGGTGTTATATAGTAAGTAGTGGGGTGGTGTTATATAGTAAGTAGTGGGCTGGTGTTATATAGTAAGTATTGGGCTGGTGTTATATAGTAAGTAGTGGGGTGGAGTGGTGTTATATAGTAAGTAGTGGGGTGGTGTTATATAGTAAGTAGTGGGGTGGTGTTATATAGTAAGTAGTGGGGTGGGCTGGTGTTATGTTATATAGTAAGTAGTGGGCTGGTGTTGGTGTTATATAGTAAGTAGTGGTGTGGGGTGGTGTTATGTAGTAAGTAGTGTTATGGGGTTATAGTAAGTAGTGGGTGGAGTGGTGTTATATAGTAAGTAGTGGGCTGGTGTTATATAGTAAGTAGTGGTGGGCTGGTGTTATATAGTAAGTAGTGGGCTGGAGTGGTGTTATATAGTAAGTAGTGGGCTGGTGTTATATAGTAAGTAGTGGGGTGGTGTTATATAGTAAGTAGTATTGGTGTTATATAGTAAGTAGTGGGGTGGTAAGTAGGTGTTATATAGTAAGTGAGTGGGGTGGTGTTATATAGTAAGTAGTGGGTGGTGTTATATAGTAAGTAGTGGGCTGGTGTTATATAGTAAGTAGTGGGGTGGTGTTATATAGTAAGTAGTGGGCTGGTGTTATATAGTAAGTAGTGGGCTGGAGTGGTGTTATATAGTAAGTAGTGGGCTGGTGTTATATAGTAAGTAGTGGGGTGGTGTCATATAGTAAGTAGTGGGCTGGAGTGGTGTTATATAGTAAGTAGTGGGGTGGTGTTATATAGTAAATAGTGGGGTGGTGTTATATAGTAAGTAGTTGGGTGGGGTGGGCTGGTGTTATATAGTAAGTAGTGGGGTGGTGTTACATAGTAAGTAGTGGGGTGGGCTGGTGTTATATAGTAAGTACTGGGGTGGTGTTAAATTATGAGTAGTGGGGTGGAGTGGTGTCATATAGTAAGTAGTGGGGTGGGCTGGTGTTATATAGTAAGTCGTGGTGTGGGGTGGTGTTATATAGTAAGTAGTGGGGTGGTGTTATATAGTAAATAGTGGGGTGGTGTTATATAGTAAGTTGGGTGGGGTGGGCTGGTGTTATATAGTAAGTAGTGGGGTGGTGTTATATAG
This sequence comes from Oncorhynchus keta, assembly GCF_023373465.1. NCBI lineage: Eukaryota > Metazoa > Chordata > Actinopteri > Salmoniformes > Salmonidae > Oncorhynchus > Oncorhynchus keta. The sequence continues at coordinate 18,602,854 of NC_068441.1, forward strand.
TAAGTAGTGGGGTGGGCTGGTGTTATATAGTAAGTACTGGGGTGGTGTTAAATTATGAGTAGTGGGGTGGAGTGGTGTCATATAGTAAGTAGTGGGGTGGGCTGGTGTTATATAGTAAGTACTGGGGTGGTGTTATATAGTAAATAGTGGGGTGGTGTTATATAGTAAATAGTGGGGTGGTGTTATATAGTAAGTAGGGGTGGGTGGTGTCATATAGTAAGTAGTGGGGTGGGCTGGTGTTATATAGTAAGTCTGTGTTATATAGTGTAGTGGGGTGGTGTTATATAGTAAGTACTGGGGTGGTGTTATATAGTAAATAGTGGGGTGGTGTTATATTATGAGTAGTGGGGTGGAGTGGTGTCATATAGTAAGTAGTGGGGTGGGCTGGTGTTATATAGTAAGTACTGGGGTGGTGTTATATAGTAAATAGTGGGGTGGTGTTAAATTATGAGTAGTGGGGTGGAGTGGTGTCATATAGTAAGTAGTGGGGTGGGCTGGTGTTATATAGTAAGTCGTGGTGTGGGGTGGTGTTATGTAGTAAGTAGTGGTGTGGGGTTATATTGTAAGTAGTGGGTGGAGTGGTGTTATATAGTAAGTAGTGGGCTGGTGTTATATAGTAAGTAGTAGGGTGGTGTTATATAGTAAGTAGTGGGGTGGTGTTATATTGTAAGTGTTGGGCTGGTGTGATATAGTAAGTATTGGGGTAGTGTTAAATTGTAAGTAGTGGGGTGGAGTGGTGTCATATAGTAAGTATTGGGCTGGTGTTATATAGTAAGTAGTGGGGTGGTGTTATATAGTAAGTGATGGGCTGGTGTTATATAGTATGTGGTGGTGTTATATAGTAAGTGTGGGCTGGTGTTATATAGTAAGTAGTTGGGGTGGTGTTATATAGTAAGTATTGGGGTGGTGTTATATAGTAAGTGATGGGCTGGTGTTATATAGTAAGTAGTGGGAGTGGAGTGGTGTCATATAGTAAGTAGTGGGCTGGTGTTATATAGTAAGTAGTGGGATGGAGTGGTGTCATATAGTAAGTATTGGGCTGGTGTTATATAGTAAGTAGTGGGATGGAGTGGTGTCATATAGTAAGTATTGGGCTGGTGTTATATAGTAAGTAGTGGGATGGGGTGGTGTTATATAGTAAGTAGTGGGCTGGTGTTATATAGTAAGTATTGGGCTGGTGTTATATAGTAAGTGATGGGCTGGTGTTATATAGTAAGTAGTGGGGTGGTGTTATATAGTAAGTAGTGGGGTGGTGTTATATAGTAAGTAGTGGGCTGGTGTTATATAGTAAGTAGTGGGGTGGTGTTATATAGTAAGTAGTGGGATGGAGTGGTGTCATATAGTAAGTGATGGGCTGGTGTTATATAGTAAGTAGTGGGGTGGTGTTATATAGTAAGTAGTGGGGTGGTGTTATATAGTAAGTAGTGGGATGGAGTGGTGTCATATAGTAAGTGATGGGCTGGTGTTATATAGTAAGTAGTGGGGTGGTGTTATATAGTAAGTAGTGGGGTGGTGTTATATAGTAAGTAGTGGGGTGGTGTTATATAGTAAGTAGTGGGGTGGTGTTATATAGTAAGTAGTGGGGTGGTGTTATATAGTAAGTGATGGGCTGGTGTTATATAGTAAGTAGTGGGGTGGTGTTATATAGTAAGTAGTGGGGTGGTGTTATATAGTAAGTAGTGGGGTGGTGTTATATAGTAAGTAGTGGGGTGGTGTTATATAGTAAGTAGTGGGGTGGTGTTATATAGTAAGTAGTGGGGTGGTGTTATATAGTAAGTAGTGGGGTGGTGTTATATAGTAAGTAGTGGGATGGAGTGGTGTCATATAGTAAGTGATGGGCTGGTGTTATATAGTAAGTAGTGGTGTGTTATATAGTAAGTATTGGGCTGGTGTTATATAGTAAGTAGTGGGGTGGTGTTATATAGTAAGTAGTGGGGTGGTGTTATATAGTAAGTAGTGGGGTGGTGTTATATAGTAAATAGTGGGGTGGTGTTATATAGTAAGTGATGGGCTGGTGTTATATAGTAAGTAGTGGGGTGGTGTTATATAGTAAGTAGTGGGGTGGTGTTATATAGTAAGTAGTGGGGTGGTGTTATATAGTAAGTAGTGGGGTGGTGTTATATAGTAAGTAGTGGGGTGGTGTTATATAGTAAGTAGTGGGGTGGTGTTATATAGTAAGTAGTGGGGTGGTGTTATATAGTAAGTAGTGGGGTGGTGTTATATAGTAAGTAGTGGGGTGGTGTTATATAGTAAGTAGTGGGGTGGTGTTATATAGTAAGTAGTGGGGTGGTGTTATATAGTAAGTAGTGGGGTGGTGTTATATAGTAAGTGGTGGGCTGGTGTTATATAGTAAGTAGTGGGCTGGTGTTATATAGTAAGTAGTGGGCTGGTGTTATATAGTAAGTATTGGGCTGGTGTTATATAGTAAGTAGTGGGGTGGAGTGGTGTCATATAGTAAGTAGTGGGCTGGTGTTATATAGTAAGTAGTGGGGTGGTGTTATATAGTAAGTATTGGGCTGGTGTCATATAGTAAGTAGTGGGCTGGTGTTATATAGTAAGTAGTGTAATATAGTAAGTATTGGGCTGGTGTTATATAGTAAGTAGTGGGCTGGTGTTATATAGTAAGTAGTGGGGTGGAGTGGTGTCATATAGTAAGTGATGGGCTGGTGTTATATAGTAAGTGTGGGCTGGTGTTATATAGTAAGTAGTGGGCTGGTGTCATATAGTAAGTAGTGGGCTGGTGTTATATAGTAAGTAGTGGGCTGGTGTTATATAGTAAGTAGTTGGGCTGGTGTTATATAGTAAGTATTGGGCTGGTGTTATATAGTAAGTGATGGGCTGGTGTTATATAGTAAGTAGTGGGCTGGTGTTATATAGTAAGTAGTGGGATGGGCTGGTGTTATATAGTAAGTATTGGGCTGGTGTTATATAGTAAGTAGTGGGGTGGAGTGGTGTTATATAGTAAGTAGTGGGCTGGTGTTATATAGTAAGTAGTGGGCTGGTGTTATATAGTAAGTGATGGGCTGGTGTTATATAGTAAGTAGTGGGGTGGAGTGGTGTCATATAGTAAGTAGTGGGCTGGTGTTATATAGTAAGTATTGGGGTGGTGTTATATAGTAAGTATTGGGGTGGTGTTATATAGTAAGTATTGGGCTGGTGTTATATAGTAAGTAGTGGGGTGGTGTTATATAGTAAGTATTGGGCTGGTGTTATATAGTAAGTAGTGGGATGGAGTGGTGTCATATAGTAAGTATTGGGCTGGTGTTATATAGTAAAGTGGGATGGAGTGGTGTTATATAGTAAGTAGTGGGCTGGTGTTATATAGTAAGTAGATGGGCTGGTGTTATATAGTAAGTGATGGGCTGGTGTTATATAGTAAGTAGTGGGCTGGTGTTATATAGTAAGTATTGGGGTGGGTGGTGTTATATAGTAAGTAGATGGGCTGGTGTTATATAGTAAGTAGTGGGCTGGTGTTATATAGTAAGTAGTGGGCTGGTGTTATATAGTAAGTGATGGGCTGGTGTTATATAGTAAGTAGTGGGCTGGTGTTATATAGTAAGTAGTGGGCTGGTGTTATATAGTAAGTATTGGGCTGGTGTTATATAGTAAGTAGTGGGCTGGTGTTATATAGTAAGTAGTGGGCTGGTGTTATATAGTAAGTATGGGGTGGTTATATAGTAAGTAGTGGGCTGGTGTTATATAGTAAGTAGTGGGGTGGTGTTTTATAGTAAGTAGTGGGCTGGAGTGGTGTTATATAGTAAGTATTGGGCTGGTGTTATATAGTAAGTAGTGGGCTGGTGTTATATAGTAAGTAGTGGGCTGGTGTTATATAGTAAGTATTGGGCTGGTGTTATATAGTAAGTAGTGGGCTGGTGTTATATAGTAAGTAGTGGGCTGGTGTTATATAGTAAGTGATGGGCTGGTGTTATATAGTAAGTAGTGGGGTGGAGTGGTGTCATATAGTAAGTAGTGGGCTGGTGTTATATAGTAAGTATTGGGGTGGTGTTATATAGTAAGTAGTGGGATGGAGTGGTGTCATATAGTAAGTGATGGGCTGGTGTTATATAGTAAGTAGTGGGCTGGTGTTATATAGTAAGTAGTGGGGTGGTGTTATATAGTAAGTAGTGGGCTGGTGTTATATAGTAAGTAGTGGGATGGAGTGGTGTCATATAGTAAGTATTGGGCTGGTGTTATATAGTAAGTAGTGGGGTGGAGTGGTGTTATATAGTAAGTAGTGGGCTGGTGTTATATAGTAAGTGATGGGCTGGTGTTATATAGTAAGTAGTGGGGTGGAGTGGTGTCATATAGTAAGTAGTGGGCTGGTGTTATATAGTAAGTAGTGGGGTGGTGTTATATAGTAAGTAGTGGGCTGGTGTTATATAGTAAGTAGTGGGCTGGTGTTATATAGTAAGTAGGGCTGGTGTTATATAGTAAGTAGTGGGCTGGTGTTATATAGTAAGTAGTGGGCTGGTGTTATATGGTAAGTTATATAGTAAGTAGTGGGGGATGGAGTGTTATATAGTAAGTAGTGGGGTGGGCTGGTGTTATATAGTAAGTAGTGGGGTGGTGTTATATAGTAAGTGATGGGCTGGTGTTATATAGTAAGTAGTGGGGTGGTGTTATATAGTAAGTAGTGGGGGCTGGTGTTATATAGTAAGTAGTGGGGTGGTGTTATATAGTAAGTAGTGGGGTGGAGTGGTGTTATATAGTAAGTAGTGGGCTGGTGTTATATAGTAAGTAGTGGGCTGGTGTTATATAGTAAGTAGTGGGCTGGTGTTATATAGTAAGTAGTGGGGTGGTGTTATATAGTAAGTAGTGGGCTGGTGTTATATAGTAAGTAGTGGGGTGGAGTGGTGTTATATAGTAAGTAGTGGGCTGGTGTTATATAGTAAGTATTGGGCTGGTGTTATATAGTAAGTAGTGGGCTGGTGTTATATAGTAAGTAGTGGGCTGGTGTTATATAGTAAGTAGTGGGGTGGTGTTATATAGTAAGTAGTGGGCTGGTGTTATATAGTAAGTAGTGGGGTGGGGTGGTGTCATATAGTAAGTAGTGGGCTGGTGTTATATAGTAAGTAGTGGGATGGAGTGGTGTCATATAGTAAGTGATGGGCTGGTGTTATATAGTAAGTAGTGGGGTGGTGTTATATAGTAAGTAGTGGGGTGGTGTTATATAGTAAATAGTGGGGTAGTGTTATATAGTAAGTAGTGGGATGGAGTGGTGTCATATAGTAAGTATTGGGCTGGTGTTATATAGTAAGTAGTGGGCTGGTGTTATATAGTAAGTATTGGGGTGGAGTGGTGTCATATAGTAAGTAGTGGGCTGGTGTTATATAGTAAGTAGTGGGGTGGTGTTATATAGTAAGTAGTGGGGTGGTGTTATATAGTAAGTAGTGGGGTGGAGTGGTGTCATATAGTAAGTAGTGGGCTGGTGTTATATAGTAAGTAGTGGGCTGGTGTTATATAGTAAGTAGTGGGCTGGTGTTATATAGTAAGTAGTGGGGTGGTGTTATATAGTAAGTAGTGGGCTGGTGTTATATAGTAAGTAGTGGGGTGGAGTGGTGTCATATAGTAAGTAGTGGGCTGGTGTTATATAGTAAGTATTGGGGTGGTGTTATATAGTAAGTAGTGGGGTGGTGTTATATAGTAAGTAGTGGGCTGGTGTTATATAGTAAGTAGTGGGGTGGTGTTATATAGTAAGTAGTGGGGTGGTGTTATATAGTAAGTAGTGGGGTGGTGTGTATATAGTAAGTAGTGGGCTGGTGTTATATAGTAAGTAGTGGGCTGGTGTTATATAGTAAGTAGTGGGCTGGTGTTATATAGTAAGTAGTGGGGTGGTGTTATATAGTAAGTAGTGGGCTGGAGTGGTGTTATATAGTAAGTAGTGGGGTGGTGTTATATAGTAAGTAGTGGGGTGGTGTTATATAGTAAGTAGTGGGCTGGTGTTATATAGTAAGTAGTGGGCTGGTGTTATATAGTAAGTAGTGGGCTGGTGTTATATAGTAAGTGTGGGCTGGTGTTATATAGTAAGTAGTGGGGCTGGTGTTATATAGTAAGTAGTGGGCTGGTGTTATATAGTAAGTAGTGGGGTGGTGTTATATAGTAAGTAGTGGGCTGGTGTTATATAGTAAGTAGTGGGGTGGTGTTATATAGTAAGTAGTGGGCTGGTGTTATATAGTAAGTAGTGGGGTGGTGTTATATAGTAAGTAGTGGGCTGGTGTTATATAGTAAGTAGTGGGCTGGTGTTATATAGTAAGTAGTGGGGTGGTGTTATATAGTATAGTGGGCTGGTGTTATATAGTAAGTAGTGGGCTGGTGTTATATAGTAAGTATTGGGCTGGTGTTATATAGTAAGTGGGTGGGGTGGTGTTATATAGTAAGTAGTGGGCTGGTGTTATATAGTAAGTATTGGGCTATATAGTAAGTAGTGGGGTGGTGTTATATAGTAAGTAGTGGGCTGGTGTTATATAGTAAGTATTGGTGGTGTTATATAGTAAGTATTGGTCTGGTGTTATATAGTAAGTAGTGGGGTGGTGTTATATAGTAAGTAGTGGGCTGGTGTTATATAGTAAGTATTGGGCTGGTGTTATATAGTAAGTAGTGGGGTGGGGTGGTGTTCTATAGTAAATAGTGGAGTGTTGTTGTGTTATTCAGTAAGTAGTGGGGTGATGGTATATAGTAAGTAGTGGCGTGGTGTTACATAGTTAGTGGTGGGATTTGCTTGTGTAATATAGTAAGTTGTGGGGTGGTGTTATATAGTAAGTAGTGGGCTGGTGTTATATATTAAGTAGTGGGGCGGGGTGATGTTATATAGTAAGTAGTGGGCTGGTGTTATATAGTAAGTAGTGGGGTTGAGTGGTGTTATATAGTAAGAAGTGGGGTGGGCTGGTGTTATATAGTAAGTAGTGGGGTTGAGTGGTGTTATATAGTAAGAAGTGGGGTGGGCTGGTGTTATATAGTAAGTAGTAGGGTGGGCTGGTGTTATATAGTAAGTAGTGGGGTGGGGTGGTGTTATGTAGTAAGTAGTGGTGTGGGGTTATATAGTAAGTAGTGGGGTGGGCTGGTGTTATATAGTAAGTAGTGGGGTGGGGTGGTGTTATGTAGTAAGTAGTGGTGTGGGGTTATATAGTAAGTAGTGGGGTGGTGGGGTTATATAGTAAGTAGTGGGGTGGGCTGGTGTTATATAGTAAGTAGTGGTGTGGGGTGATGTTATGTAGTAAGTAGTGGTGTGGGGTTATATTGTAAGTAGTGGGTGGGCTGGTGTTATATAGTAAGTAGTGGGGTGGTGTTATATAGTAAATAGTGGGGTGGAGTGGGGTGGTGTTCTATAGTAAGTAGTTGGCTGGGGTGGTGTTTTATAGTAAGTAGTGGGGTGGTGTTATATAGTAAGTAGTGGGGTGGGGTGGGGTGGTGTTCTATAGTAAGTAGTTGGCTGGGGTGGTGTTATACAGTAAGTAGTGGGGTGATGTTATATAGTAAGTAGTGGGGTGGTGTTACATAGTTAGTAGTGGGGTGGGCTTGTGTTAAATATTAAGTATTGGGTCGGGGTGGTGTATATAGTAAGAATTGGGGTGGGCTAGTGTTACATAGTAAGTAGTGGGGTTGAGTGGTGTTATATAGTAAGTAGTGGGGTGGGCTGGTGTTATATAGTAAGTAGCGGGCTGGTGTTATATAGTAATTAGTGGAGTGGGCTGGTGTTATTTTGTAAGCAGTGGGGTGGGCTGGTGTTACATAGTAAGTAGTGGGGTTGGATGGTGTTACATAGTAAGTAGTGGGGAGGGCTGGTGTTATATAGTAAGTAGTGGGGTGGTGTTATATAGTAAGTAGTGGGCTGGTGTTATACAGTAAGTAGTGGGCTGGTGTTATATAGTAAGTGATGGGCTGGTGTTATATAGTAAGTAGTGGGCTGGTGTTATATAGTAAGTAGTGGGCTGGTGTTATATAGTAAGTAGTGGGCTGGTGTTATATAGTAAGTGATGGGCTGGTGTTATATAGTAAGTAGTGGGCTGGTGTTATATAGTAAGTAGTGGGCTGGTGTTATATAGTAAGTAGTGGGGTGGTGTTATATAGTAAGTAGTGGGCTGGTGTTATATAGTAAGTAGTGGGGTGGAGTGGTGTTATATAGTAAGTAGTGGGGTGGTGTTATATAGTAAGTAGTGGGCTGGTGTTATATAGTAAGTAGTGGGGTGGTGTTATATAGTAAGTAGTGGGCTGGTGTTATATAGTAAGTAGTGGGCTGGTGTTATATAGTAAGTAGTGGGCTGGTGTTATATAGTAAGTAGTGGGCTGGTGTTATATAGTAAGTAGTGGGCTGGTGTTATATAGTAAGTAGTGGGCTGGTGTTATATAGTAAGTAGTGGGCTGGTGTTATATAGTAAGTAGTGGGCTGGTGTTATATAGTAAGTAGTGGGGTGGTGTTATATAGTAAGTAGTGGGCTGGTGTTATATAGTAAGTAGTGGGCTGGTGTTATATAGTAAGTAGTGGGCTGGTGTTATATAGTAAGTAGTGGGCTGGTGTTATATAGTAAGTGATGGGCTGGTGTTATATAGTAAGTAGTGGGCTGGTGTTATATAGTAAGTAGTGGGCTGGTGTTATATAGTAAGTAGTGGGGTGGTGTTATATAGTAAGTAGTGGGCTGGTGTTATATAGTAAGTATTGGGCTGGTGTTATATAGTAAGTAGTGGGGTGGGGTGGTGTTATATAGTAAGTAGTGGGCTGGTGTTATATAGTAAGTAGTGGGGTGGTGTTATATAGTAAGTAGTGGGCTGGTGTTATATAGTAAGTAGTGGGGTGGGGTGGTGTTCTATAGTAAGTAGTGGAGTGTTGTTGTGTTATTCAGTAAGTAGTGGGGTGATGGTATATAGTAAGTAGTGGGGTGGGCTGGTGTTATATAGTAAGTAGTGGGGTGGTGTTATATAGTAAGTAGTGGGGTGGGCTGGTGTTATATAGTAAGTAGTGGGGTGGGGTGGTGTTATGTAGTAAGTAGTGGTGTGGGGTTATATAGTAAGTAGTGGGGTTGAGTGGGGTTATATAGTAAGTAGTGGGGTGGGCTGGTGTTATATAGTAAGTAGTGGGGTGGGGTGGTGTTATGTAGTAAGTAGTGGTGTGGGGTTATATAGTAAGTAGTGGGGTGGGGTGGTGTTATATAGTAAGTAGTGGGGTGGGGTGGTGTTATATAGTAAGTAGTGGTGTGGGGTTATATAGTAAGTAGTGGGCTGGTGTTATATAGTAAGTAGTGGGGTGGGGTGGTGTTATGTAGTAAGTAGTGGTGTGGGGTTATATAGTAAGTAGTGGGGTTGAGTGGGGTTATATAGTAAGTAGTGGGGTGGGCTGGTGTTATATAGTAAGTAGTGGTGTGGGGTGATGTTATGTAGTAAGTAGTGGGCTGGTGTTATATAGTAAGTAGTGGGGTGGGGTGGTGTTCTATAGTAAGTAGTGGAGTGTTGTTGTGTTATTCAGTAAGTAGTGGGGTGATGGTATATAGTAAGTAGTGGCATGGTGTTACATAGTTAGTGGTGGGATTGGCTTGTGTAATATAGTAAGTTGTGGGGTGGTGTTATATAGTAAGTAGTGGGCTGGTGTTATATAGTAAGTAGTGGGGCGGGGTGATGTTATATAGTAAGTAGTGGGCTGGTGTTACATAGTAAGTAGTGGAGTTGAGTGGTGTTATATAGTAAGAAGTGGGGTGGGCTGGTGTTATATAGTAAGTAGTGGGCTGGGGTGGTGTTATATAGTAAGTAGTGGGGTGGGGTGGTGTTATGTAGTAAGTAGTGGTGTGGGGTTATATAGTAAGTAGTGGGGTGGGCTGGTGTTATATAGTAAGTAGTGGGGTGGGGTGGTGTTATGTAGTAAGTAGTGGTGTGGGGTTATATAGTAAGTAGTGGGGTTGAGTGGGGTTATATAGTAAGTAGTGGGGTGGGCTGGTGTTATATAGTAAGTAGTGGTGTGGGGTGATGTTATGTAGTAAGTAGTGGTGTGGGGTTATATTGTAAGTAGTGGGTGGAGTGGTGTTATATAGTAAGTAGTGGGATGGTGTTATATAGTAAATAGTGGGGTAGTGTTAAATTGTAAGTAGTGGGGTGGAGTGGTGTCATATAGTAAGTAGTGGGCTGGTGTTATATAGTAAGTAGTGGGGTGGTGTTATATAGTAAATAGTGGGGTGGAGTGGGGTGGTGTTCTATAGTAAGTAGTTGGCTGGGGTGGTGTTTTATAGTAAGTAGTGGGGTGGTGTTATATAGTAAGTAGTGGGGTGGGGTGGGGTGGTGTTCTATAGTAAGTAGTTGGCTGGGGTGGTGTTATACAGTAAGTAGTGGGGTGATGTTATATAGTAAGTAGTGGGGTGGTGTTACATAGTTAGTAGTGGGGTGGGCTTGTGTTATATATTAAGTATTGGGTCGGGGTGGTGTATATAGTCAGAATTGGGGTGGGCTAGTGTTACATAGTAAGTAGCGGGCTGGTGTTATATAGTAATTAGTGGAGTGGGCTGGTGTTATATTGTAAGCAGTGGGGTGGGCTGGTGTTACATAGTAAGTAGTGGGGTTGGATGGTGTTACATAGTAAGTAGTGGGGAGGGCTGGTGTTATATAGTAAGTAGTGGGGTGGTGTTATATAGTAAATAGTGGGGTGGTGTTATATAGTAAGTAGTGGGTTGGGGTGGGCTGGTGTTATATAGTAAGTAGTGGGGTGGGCTGGTGTTATATAGTAAGTAGTGGGGTGGGCTGGTGTTATATAGTAAGTAGCGGGGTGGGGTGGTGTTATGTAGTAAGTAGTGGTGTGGGGTTATATAGTAAGTAGTGGGGTGGGCTGGTGTTATATAGTAAGTTGTGGGTTGGGGTGGTGTTATGTAGTAAGTAGTGGTGTGGGGTTATATTGTAAGTAGTGTGGTGGGCTGGTGTTATATAGTAAGTGATGGGCTGGTGTTATATAGTAAGTATTGGGGTGGTGTGGTGTTATATAGTAAGTATTGGGGTGGTGTTATATAGTAAGTAGTGGGGTGGGCTGGTGTTATATAGTAAGTATTGGGGTGGTGTTATATAGTAAATAGTGGGGTGGAGTGGTGTTATATAGTAAGTATTGGGGTGGTGTTATATAGTAAGTAGTGGGGTGGAGTGGTGTTATATAGTAAGTATTGGGGTGGTGTGGTGTTATATAGTAAGTAGTGGGGTGGGCTGGTGTTATATAGTAAGTATTGGGGTGGTGTTATATAGTAAGTATTGGGGTGGTGTTATATAGTAAGTATTGGGGTGGTGTTATATAGTAAGTATTGGGGTGGTGTTATATAGTAAATAGTGGGGTGGTGCTATATAGTAAGTAGTGGGCTGGTGTTATATAGTAAATAGTGGGGTGGTGTTATATAGTAAGTAGTGGGCTGGTGTTATATAGTATGTAGTGGGGTGGTGTTATATAGTAAATAGTGGGGTGGAGTGGTGTCATATAGTAAGTAGTGGGCTGGTGTTATATAGTAAGTAGTGGGCTGGTGTTATATAGTAAGTATTGGGGTGGTGTTATATAGTAAGTATTGGGGTGGTGTTATATAGTAAGTATTGGGGTGGTGTTATATAGTAAGTATTGGGGTGGTGTTATATAGTAAATAGTGGGGTGGTGCTATATAGTAAGTAGTGGGCTGGTGTTATATAGTAAATAGTGGGCTGGTGTTATATAGTAAGTAGTGGGCTGGTGTTATATAGTATGTAGTGGGGTGGTGTTATATAGTAAGTAGTGGGGTGGAGTGGTGTTATATAGTAAGTGATGGGCTGGTGTTATATAGTAAGTAGTGGGGTGGTGTGGTGTTATATAGTAAGTATTGGGGTGGTGTTATATAGTAAGTAGTGGGGTGGTGTGGTGTTATATAGTAAGTATTGGGGTGGTGTTATATAGTAAATAGTGGGGTGGAGTTATATAGTAAGTAGTGGGCTGGTGTTATATAGTAAGTATTGGGGTGGTGTTATATAGTAAGTAGTGGGGTGGAGTGGTGTTATATAGTAAGTGATGGGCTGGTGTTATATAGTAAGTGTTGGTGTGGTGTGGTGTTATATAGTAAGTATTGGGGTGGTGTTATATAGTAAGTAAGAACAGGGCTCCGGGCAGCCGAGCGGAAATGGAGGAAAACTCGCCTCCCTGCGGACCTGGCATCCTTTCACTCCCTCCTCTCTACATTTTCCTCCTCTGTCTCTGCTGCTAAAGCCACTTTCTACCATTCTAAATTCCAAGCATCTGCCTCTAACCCTAGGAAGCTCTTTGCCACCTTCTCCTCCCTCCTGAATCCTCCTCCCCCCTCCTCCCTCTCTGCAGATGACTTCGTCAACCATTTTGAAAAAGAAGGTGACGACATCCGATCCTGTTAAGTCAAAGACACCGTGGTTCTGCTCACACTACCCTACCCTATGCTCTGACCTCTTTCTCCCCTCTCTCTCCAGATGAAATCTCGCGTCTTGTGACGGCCGGTTCTACAACCTGCCCGTTGACCCTATCCCCTCCTGGTCTTCTCCAGACCATTTCCGGAGACCTTCTCCCCTTACCTCACCTCGCTCATCAACTCATCCCTGACCGCTGGGTCCCTTCCGTCTTCAAGAGAGCGAGAGTTGCACCCCTTCTGAAAAAACCTACACTCGATCCTCCGATGTCAACAACTACAGACCAGTATCCCTTCTCTCTTTTTCTCTCCAAAACTCTTGAGCGTGCCGTCCTTGGCCAGCTCTACCGCTATCTCTCTCAGAATGACCTTCTTGATCCAAATCAGTCAGGTTTCAAGACTAGTCATTCAACTGAGACTGTTCTTCTCTGTATCACGGAGGCGCTCCGCACTGCTAAAGCTAACTCTCTCTCCTCTGCTCTCATCCTTCTAGACCTATGGGGTGGTGTTATACTGTGAACCATCAGATCCTCCTCTCCACCCTCTCCGAGTTGGGCATCTCCGGCGCGGCCCACGCTGGTGTTGCGTCCTACCTGACAGGTCGCTCCTACCAGGTGGCGTGGCGAGAATCTGTCTCCTCACCACGCGCTCTCACCACTGGTGTCCCCCAGGTCTGTTCTATATCGCTATACACCAAGTCACTTGGCTCTGTCATAACCTCACATGGTCTCTCCTATCATTGCTATGTAGACGACACACAATTAATCTTCTCCTTTCCCCCTTCTGATGACCAGGTGGCGAATCGCATCTCTGCATGTCTGGCAGACATATCAGTGTGGATGACGGATCACCACCTCAAGCTGAACCTCAGCAAGACGGAGCTCCTTTCCTCCCGGGAAGGACTGCCCGTTCCATGATCTCGCCATCACGGTTGACAACTCCATTGTGTCCTCCTCCCAGAGCGCTAAGAACCTTGGCGTGATCCTGGACAACACCCTGTTTCTCAACTAACATCAAGGCGGTGTCCCGTTCCTGTAGGTTCATGCTCTACAACATCCGCAGAGTACGACCCTGCCTCACACAGGAAGCGGCGCAGGTCCTAATCCAGGCACTTGTCATCTCCCGTCTTGATTACTGCAACTCGCTGTTGGCTGGGCTCCTGCCTGTGCCATTAAACCCCTACAACTCATCCAGAACGCCGCAGCCCGTCTGGTGTTCAACCTTCCCAAGTTCTCTCACGTCACCCCGCTCCTCTGCTCTCTCCACTGGCTTCCAGTTGAAGCTCGCATCCGCTACAAGACCATGGTGCTTGCCTACGGTAGTAGTGAGGGGAACGGCACCTCAGTACCTCCAGGCTCTGATCAGGCCCTACACCCAAACAAGGGCACTGCGTTCATCCACCTCTGGCCTGCTCGCCTCCCTACCACTGAGGAAGTACAGTTCCCGCTCAGCCCAGTCAAAACTGTTCGCTGCTCTGGCCCCCAATGGTGGAACAAACTCCCTCACGACGCCAGGACAGTAGTCAATCACCACCTTCCGGAGACACCTGAAACCCCACCTCTTCAAGGAATACCTAGGATAGGGTATAATCCTTCTCCCCCTAAAAAGATTTTGATGCACTATTGTAAAGTGGCTGTTCCACTGGATGTCACAAGGTGTATGCACCAATCTGTAACTCGCTCTGAATAAGAGCGTCTGCTAAATGACTTAAATGTCAAATGTAAATGTAAGTAGTGGGGTGGGCTGGTGTTATATAGTAAGTATTGGGGTGGTGTTATATAGTAAGTATTGGGGTGGTGTTATATAGTAAGTATTGGGGTGGTGTTATATAGTAAATAGTGGGGTGGTGCTATATAGTAAGTAGTGGGCTGGTGTTATATAGTAAATAGTGGGGTGGTGTTATATAGTAAGTAGTGGGATGGATTGGTGTTATATAGTAAGTAGTGGGGTGGTGTTATATAGTAAGTAGTGGGGTGGTAAGTGTGTATATAGTAAGTAGTGGGCTGGTGTTATATAGTAAGTATGGGGTGGTGTTATATAGTAAGTAGTGGGGTGGTGTTATATAGTAAGTAGTGGGATGGATTGGTGTTATATAGTAAGTAGTGGGATGGTGTTATATAGTAAGTGATGGGCTGGTGTTATATAGTAAGTAGTGGGGTGGGTGGTGTTATATAGTAAGTATTGGGGGATTGGTGTTATATAGTAAGTGATGGGCTGGTGTTATATAGTAAGTAGTGGGGTGGGCTGGTGTTATATAGTAAGTAGTGGGGTGGTGTTATATAGTAAATAGTGTTATATAGGGTGGTGTTATATAGTAAGTAGTGGGGTGGTGTTATATAGTAAGTAGTGGGGTGGAGTGTTATATAGTAAGTAGTGGGATATAGGATGGGCTGGTGTTATATAGTAAGTAGTGGGATGGATTGGTGTTATATAGTAAGTATTGGGGTGGTGTTATATAGTAAGTAGTGGGGTGGTGTTATATAGTAAGTACTGGGATGGATTGGTGTTATATAGTAAGTACTGGGATGGATTGGTGTTATATAGTAAGTAGTGGGGTGGTGTTATATAGTAAGTAGTGGGGTGGTGTTATATAGTAAGTACTGGGATGGTGTTATATAGTAAGTAGTGGGGTGGTGTTATATAGTAAGTAGTGGGGTGGTGTTACATAGTAAGTAGTGGGCTGGGGTGTACCTGGTATGTCCCCTGTAGTGTTCCCACCAGTAGTGTGACCTCCTCCACCACAGACAGGTCGTGCTGCAGGTCCTTGAGTTCCTGGTAAAGCCGTGGAGGACCCAGGATCACTTTCCCTGTCGTCAACACACAACACAGCCTGTCACACATCAACAGGTTACACACAACACAGCCTGTCACACTACAGTGCACACATCAACAGGTTACACACAACACAGCCTGTCACACTACAGTGCACACATCAACAGGTTACACCAGTTAACATGTCACACACATCAATGCTTGTCTCCTAAAGACATTATGAAACATCTCAAGGTCAAACAACAATCCCCAAATGGAACTGCATTTTGAGACTTTCCTGGACTACAATACCTAGTGGAAGTGATAAAGAAAACTTGTTGAAACTCTGGTTCCACTAGAAAGGAGTTCAATGTGTGAAGGATCGATCAGCACCGTTATTTGTTGAACAGTCTGAATGAAGTCGGGAGTCTGAATGTATAACTAAAAAGCAGATAGAGAGAGGCCATTTGGAGCTATATGATGCCCTTTTCCCAAACAAAAGGAATGCAGGTGTCTCATTAGAAGTGAGATTCACCAATCGATTTTGAAGCACACTCTTTAAAGTCTACCTCTCTAACCTCAGGGAATCAATAGCTCTACCTCTCACTGCCAGCCTCCCTAATGCCCTGGTCCACATCTCTACACAAGGCTCCAGGAGCACAACACAATTCAATGTTGCAGCAAGATGTAGCTGTAGCGTTGTCCTGTGCTGTCATCACAACCACATAATCAAGTAGCAGTCCGGCTTGGCACAAGACAGGTAACTGAAGCATGGCCCTTTGTGGGAATCTAGTGGCTGTGTGAAGCCAGGGGGTGGCTGTGTGGATGTATCGACAAATAGTCAGAGAGTGGAGAGAGGCAGTTATTGTTCTCCTAAGAGAGCCTTTGTAACCTTTAAGCCTTTAGTGCAGAGGAGGCTGGGCTCATTGGAGGACGGGCTCATTGTAATGGATGGAATGGAATAAATGGAACGGTATCAAACGCAACTATATGGAAACTACGTTGAACTCCACTCCATTTATTCCATTCCAGCCATTACAATGAGCCCATCCTCCTGTAACTACTCCCACCAGCCTTCACTGATTTAATGGGATCTCTCACACAGACGGGCACAGACATCTGACATCTGTGAGACACGATCAATAACAGACACATCTGAATATAAAGAGGTGTGCCTGCCGTGAGTCTCTGTAAACAATGGCTTCCCTGTAGCTGTGGGGCTTTGGGATTCGCTGGCACACAGGTCCGCTGTGTCCCCGCCTGCCTAGAGTTGGCCCCAGCCCCAGAGGTGAATGTGCTGAGTTGTAATCCAGCGTAATCCCGTTGGTGTGGCGGGATTGGTTTTCACACTCAGACACGGTCATTCACACTGGCACGAAGCAGCAAGGCAGGGCTGAGCCCACAGGGGCCCCTGCCCTTCCTCCCAGAGGCAGCCGCTTCATGTAACAACAGCCAGCAGGAATCTTCATCCTCAGCATATAGTCCAGCTGGTGCTGCATCCAGCTCTGGGAACTAACCTGAGGGAATTTACAGCAGCCACTGCTTCCAAATCCCCAATATATCAAATCTGTATCAAAGCCATAGACTAATCCCCATCCAAACCTGGACACCAGCTCACTGCATGTAGATGAAGCATAGATTCAGTGTAGCATTGCAGTCTCGTGTCAGTATCAGTATAAAAAAAATAACTCTGTAATGGTGGCAGGGAGAAGGTAAGCCTGTGTGTGGGTACATGGGGATGGCACAAGACCAGACAGTTGGGATACAAAACAGTTGCCCACCTGTGTCTCTGCACAATGGAGGGACAGAGAGAGAGAGAGAGAGAGAGAGAGAGAGAGAGAGAGAGAGAGAGAGAGAGAGATCCATGTAGTTCCCAGAAGGCCAGCCTTCTCCATCAATAAGGAAGGCCATCAGGGCCTGCAGGAGATGAAAAATGAGCCCATTTCTCGCCAAGCTGTGGGATTTAGGCCGGACCCCCCACAGGGGACGGGGAACTATAAATAGATGTGGCAGTGGCAGGCTGGGGAACAATAGATGCACAGAGGAAGATGCACAGCAGATGCACAGAGGAAGATACCTGGAAAGGCATGATTTAGGGGATGGCTTGCATTGGGCCCATGCTAAATTCTAAAATGAACCATCCTGATAATCAAAAGTCAGGATAGAGAGATATAGAGAGAGATATAGAGAGAGAGATAGAGAGCGAAAGAGTTAGCAAAAAGCGAGCGAAAGAGAGAGAATCTGAAGTCAAATGTCTACTGATGATCTGGTACTTCTGTCCCCAACCAAGGAGGGCCTACAGCAGCACCTAGATCTTCTGCACGGATTCTGTCAGACCTGGGCCCTGACAGTAAATCTCAGTAAGACAAAAATAATGGTGTTCCAAAAAAGATCCAGTTGCCAGGACCACAAATAAAAATTCCATCTAGACACCGTTGCCCTAGAGCACACAAAAACCTATACATACCTCAGCCTAAACATCAGCACCACAGGTAACTTCCACAAAGCTGTGAACGATCTAAGAGACAATGCAAGAAGAGCCTTCTAAAGGAGCATAACATTTGACATACCAATTAAGATCTGAGTAGAAATACTTGAATCAGTTATAGAACACATTGCCCTTTATGGTTGTGAGGTCTGGCGTCTGCTCACCAACCAATAATTCACAAGATGGGACAAACACCAAATAATTCATGCAGAGCAGAATAAGCCCGATTCCCACTAATTATCAAAATCCAGAAAAGAGCTGTTAAATTCTACAACCACCTAAAAGGAAGCGATTCCCAAACCTTCCATAACAAAGCAATCACCTACAGAGAAATGACCCCGGAGAAGAGTCCTCCTAAGCAAGCTGGTCCTGGGGCTCTTTTCACAAACACAAACAGACCTCACAGAGCCCCAGGACAGCAACACAATTAGACCCTACCAATGTATGACCATATTAGAAACACACATTTCTCTCAGATTACACAGACCCACAAAGAATTAGAAAATCAAATCCAATTATGATAAACTCCCATATCTACTGGGTGAAATACCACAGTGTGCAATCACAGCAGCAAGATTTGTGATCTGTTGCTACAAGAAAAGGGCAACCACTGAAGAACAAACACTGCATTTTAAATACAACCAGTACTTATGTTTATTTATTTTACTTTTTTTACTTTAACTATTTGCACATCGTACTGTTCACTTTTTATTGTTTATTTCACTTTTATTTATCCATTTCACTTGCTTTGGCAATGTAAACATATGTTTCCCATGCCAATAAAGCCCCTTGAATTGAAATTGAATTGAGAAAGAGAGCGAGAGACAGAGAGAGAGAGAGAAGAGAGCGAGAGAAGGAGGTGATGGACCCTTTAATGTCAACTTAAATCATCCCACAGTGTTGCAGTAAACTTTTAAGACTTTAAGGCTTAATCTTCAGAGAATCTAAACCTAATCTTGGCATCCATGTTAAACTGTTGCTGTTCACTGAGCGTGACATGGTCAGACGCTGCTGTAAAAGGCGCCATTAATATTTAAAGGCCGTTCCATTACATCATGATAAGGCTTTGTATCTCCTTCCCATAGCACATTTATCAGGGATCTCTCCACCAATCTGTACGCACAACAGAGTTTTGTGAGGGGTGAAAAAAGACCTGTTTCACCATTAGATTCCTATCTAGTGCTGCTGCTTCTCTAATTGGAGTTTGAGAGGAAGGGAGTAATCTCTGCAGATTGATGACACCACTCCAGATATGTTTGTGGTCTATCAGAGAGTGAAATGAGACTGTGGAGGGTGCAGCTCTGTTTTCCCACTGTATCTCTCGCAGATAAAAACAGCCCAGGCAAATGGAACCAAGTGACCATCATCGCTATTCTTTTCACAAACACATCCTCAATCAGAGTGACAGCGCTGCGTCACCAGAATTCACTGGGATAGTTCACAGTAGCAAACAGATTAGAGGGCTGTGCTGAGTCAGACCATGCGGCTGAGACTAGGAGTCTGGCCAAATGATGAGATTAGCTGGACTACAGGGATAGAGAGGCGATGGATGGATGACTTAGTAGGTTTACCAACCTGGGGGACAGGCAATGCCAGGGTGCTTGGCACCGCCGTGTTGGAACAGGGTCTCCTGGGAGGCCTCCTGACCCACCTCCACTACCTGGACCTGCAGCAGGGGGGCACTCCACTTCACGGTGTACTTAGGACCAACAGGGACTAGGCTGCTGATATCAAGGGGCCCCCTGGTGGTTGAAAAGAGAAAAAAACAAGCAAACAAGTCAACGTTTCTCCCAGCATCCCTCTCTTCCTAACAGCAGCACTAATCCCAAACCACCAACAGGAGGAGAACTGAGGTATAGCTCCTTATATTGTCAAATAAAGAGCTGAGGAGCTGAATTAGAATCCGTCTGATCAGCTGTGTTCACGGCAGAAAGCGTGACCCCCGGCTATGAGCAGAATTAATTTCATATTCATATATTCCTGTAATCACGCATACAATCAACGTTGTGATCGCTTTGTCAAGATTCTAGAGGGCAGGCAAAGTCAACTTCGGGGGAATCAAATTGAACGAAACATGGGGTGATAACTACTTTGAAGGCTGAACAAGAGAGCTTTGAGGTATGAACGTCTCAAACAGGAGCTTTGTAAATGGAGGAAAATATTTGCTGTTTACCTTTAGCTCTGAGACGATGTGAACACTGGTGCTGTCATAGAGGATAAATTGTAGAGGGACCAAGAAATATTTTATGTCAGCGATCTAGGACTCCTGTTGCTCTAGTTAAGCTGCCTGCAGTTTGTTTAAAGCTGATAAAGCTCCTGTTCCTCCAGATAATGCTAGAGAACGCCTATTAGCTATTACTCTTTGCTATGCAGTTTGCCTAAATATATCCCTGTAAAGCTTTGTAGGCTGAGCCTTGTGGTGCTGATGCTGTGGAGCTGGGAAGGTGTTTGTGTATTCAGACTGTAGAGCTGTTTAGCAGAACTCACTCTACTCTACAGAGACACCACTTACTTGACGTTGATGTTGGCACAGATGAGGATATCGTTGAAGAGGAAGACTTTGCGCTCCTTAGACTTCAGGACCTGGCCTTGCTCCCCATACACCGTCTCAATCAGTGTCTTACAAAGCACCAGCGACCCCTGGTCTGAGTTCAGTTGCTAAAGGGGCAGAGCAATCAGGACACTGTCTCAAAAGGCACATCACAAATGGCAATTTCTCCAGGGTTTCAGTTCAATTGCTAAGGAGTACAGCAGGCAGACTAAAGACTGGTTAAGTGAGTGTCTCGTTGGGGATCAGTGTCAGATCAAAGGAGATTTGTCCAGTCAGGACACACAGAACACAATCACATGCTAAGACACACACACAGTGGCGACCTGTCAGTCAGGGCAGGTGTTTTGAGCCCCACCTGTTTTTTTTTTTGTGTGTGCCTGTTTTGCATGTTATTTTGGCATTAATACGTGTCACATATCAGTATACAAACATTGTAAAAAAAAAAAAAAAAAAGAATGTATAAATGATTGACTTAAAATTAATAATAAAGCAGAATACAAACACTCTCTTTTTTGCTTTCTTGAGTAAGGGAGCTCTAAAATGCAGGTGTTTCAGCCTAGCTCAGTGCTTTCTGTGGTGGAGGGGCAGCCAGCAGAAAATATGGAGCGTAGGGGTTGGTAATGTTCTCTGGTTGCACCGTGATTGGCTCAGTGTTCTGTCACACATGGGGACACTACGTCATTCCAAAATTTAAAGGTAGAGCTCCAAAATTCTAGCCATTTGGGTGCTGCCATAGAGTTACGTTAGCAATGCCCATCCAAGAAGGCTCAGTCATTGGTCACAGATACAATTACATCAAATCACGGTATATCTACAGTAGCTTTGGACTGATCATGTCAACATCATACTTTCAAAATCTTAGCTAGCAGTCATCATCATGAATCAAGTCGACAATCTATCGGCAAATCCTTTTCAATCCTTGTCATATGAAGATAAAACAATTCAGAGAAATTATAGATAAAACGAATCGGTGCTCAATGGACATAAACATTAAACAACAAGTTGGAAATCCCAAATTCAACAATGAGTGGTTTGGAAAGAATCAGTGGTTAACTGCAAGCAAGCAATCACTAGCCTGCTATTCAGTGGAGTGGGTGTGTGGTCCCATGTCTGGGTTTAAGGGTCTCTTTTCCTAGCTTAAACGGATAAACAATCCAGCATGACTTCTGCCAAAATCAAAACAACTGGAAACTCGTAACTGGGAAATCTGAAAAAAAACGAGGTCCGACTGGGAAAATAGGTTTTGAACGATCATCTAACTCGGAATTGCAAGTTGGGAACTCGGGTCTTTCTAGAGCTCCGACCTGAAGATCACTGACTTCATGACTGTTTTTTTGTATTCAGAACTTCACCAGCACCATAAATCCAGAGAATGGCAGACTTTGATGACAAAATTTGCCCTCGAAGGACCGCCGCGCCACCTTCCTGTTCAAGTGAGCAAGGCACAACAAGGTGAGTCAAAAAATGTATTGTATGCTGCTGCCATATCAGTGCTGGTTTTTTTAAAGGCAGTAAATGAGGCTGAATGAACTGTTTCGCTGCCAGACAAGGCTCCTCTGATAGCCAGGTGTAGCAGTGGTAAGGTGTTGGGACTGCTTGTTGGGACACTGCTGTTGGGACAGCTTTATGTAGGCCCGAACAGTTTGTTGGCACCATTATAGAGCAATTCATGTATTGTTTTGCGTTGTTTTTTTTGCCCCACCAAGATTTACATGCTAAAATCGCCACTATATACACACATACACAGACACATGGAAATATCCAAAGAAATGTATTTGTATACTGCAGTATGTGAGAACACACAATACATACTTTTCCTAAGGTACATATGGCAAGGGTAATCTAATAGAAAGCATTACTTGGTTCAGTCATTTTTTATGTCCAGCTGAATCAATACAGTCAGTTTTATGTATTCTAAAACAATCTTCTGAAAAAAAAGAGTCATTACAACTACAGTAAAACAAAAGACTGAGTACAAATATGCAGCTCAGATAACGTCCCATTCTGATGTTTCTGTTTGTTCGATAGAAATACAATTTTTATGAATAATAATAATAATAATCTGTGTTTTGTCCATTTTTCAATGCACAGTGCTCTGCATCCCATCACATCTCACAAAATGGATTGTGATATCTGTGGAGAATCAGTAGCTGTGCTTGGCTTTTGTTCAGATGGCTTGGGAAATGAGTCATTAGTCAAACAGTAGCCTGTCTTCTATGATCACAGAACTACAGCACCCTCCAGAGGCAGAGAGACGTAAATCATGGAAGGGCCCTCTGAAAAGTCCAAAGTGTCAACAGTGTGTGTGCATGTGTGACTGTTTTGTGTGTGTGTCTGAGATATAGAGTGAAACGGAAACCTCAGCCTGTTCCCACTCACAGTGTTATCTCCCATATTCCACTGACTTAGATACTTAGTATATTACTTAGTGACAAATAATTAATATTTCATTGGATGGTTATGGGATAATGGAAGAGAACTGCTTCCTATTGAAATTCTGCAGTCTCACCGCAGTAAATTGAATTCTGTGTAGAGCTGACGAGATTGGCCGAATCAGCTCATCTCAGGACTCTGGAAAATTCACCACCATGGACCAATAGAAAGAAAGAGAGAGGGAGGCACAGGGGGAGGGATAGGGAGAAAGGGAGATGATGGCCTCCAGGTGGGGACAAGAAAGGGAGGAAGAGGGAGAAAGTGAGCAAGAGAAAGAGAGGGAGGGGGAAGAAAAGAATAGCAGAAGGAAAGGAGGGGGGGAATGATAGGGAGAAGGACAAGGAGAAATGGGGAGATATAGCTTCCAATTAAATGTCTCATTTACCCCTTAATTCCGCTTATTCAAAAATGCATTTGTTCAGATTTGCAGCGTCTGGACTGTAATTCCAGTGTGGTAATGGAGAAGAAACGCCCCTGCCGTGGTGTTTAGACACTGTTCAGGGGCCATAATGGACATAATATCTGGGCAATGATTTTTCTGAATAAAAATACTTTCCTAGACTAATGTTTGGGAATGTAATGTAAGTGATGGCTATGTGTGCTAATGCATAGGTGGTTGGCTCATGCTGATAACACAGAGGAGGTAGAGGAAGGGCTCTGGGGTTGAGCCACACGGTAAGCAGGTTGATTACTCTGTGTGCGTGCGTATGTATGTGTCAGTGTCTATGTGTCGGTTTGTGTGTGTCGGTGTGCGCTTGTGTCGGGGGCTGCGTGTGCGTGTATGTGCTTGCGTACATGTGTATTGCAGTGTTTCTGTCACCTTGCTGAGCGAGCGGTCGCTGACACTGCGTGCTAGCTGCTGAGTCTCAGCTATTTGGTCGGACACACGCTTCTGTGCATTCAGCTTCTCAGCCAACATTTCTAGTTCAGTCAGAGCCAGCTGCAGAGGCAGCCAGTCTACGTGACCCTTAGGTGTGTTCTTCAGCATGTCCTGACAGAGAAACAGTGAAGAGAGAAACAAAAGTGAAGAGATGTTGGTTTGTGTGTAAGCGTGTGTGTGCATTGTTTTCTGTGTTTTTACGGCCCAGAGCCTTATAAGCACATTGTTCTCATTTTCATATTTCTTTAAAAGAAATCCAAGTATTTATTGAGTTTCATCCCAGATCTATGTGTGTGTCTGGCTTACCTGCAACTGTGTGTGCTTGTAGACCTGCATAAATAAGGCCTTATATTCTGTGTGTGAGTCCCAAAAGAGTTTCAGTGCTTTGAGTTTTGTTCCCTGTGTAATATATGATTTAACACAGACACTCCCTCTCCAGGGTGCTGAGTTTAAGGCAAGAGGAAAATGCCTCATTTACATTCATAACTTATCTTTTGAAGTCATGGATAATCAACCCCTACTTATGGATAGAATGAGGTACTGCAGTTCCAGTACGCAAAATCGTTCCACACACAATGTTGAGACAGGAAAAGTAAAGGAAGACAAAGAAGCCTACTGCATGAAAAGCTTATATGGTTAGACTAGATAGGTAGAACCATGCATGGTGTTATACCATATCTCATGTATTTAGCAGTTTTCAATGGCTCAATGTATCATCGCATGTGTCAATCTCTTGATCAGGTCCATAAAACACTGTGTGGTGTTAATCTCAGATTGTTTACCTGTTCGTTTTCTCATGTGACATTATATTGTCAATGTTAGCAGTGAAGGTGCTGGTAAAGACACATACCTGCAGTAATAGGATGAACTGGGGAAAGCGTTGGATGGGCTTCACCATGAGGCCGTACAGGGTGATCCGGTCAACACTGGACGCCTGTTTCATCTACACAACACAGGATAAGACACTTTAGATAAACAGCATACCATAGTAAAGTCAGGAGATAAGCAAAAACACAGAGAGAAAGACCCCTCTAGGCACCTCTTATTCAGAGGACAAGATATGGAGAGTGCATGAGTGTGGGAGTAGGAGAGAGTTTAGGCTAGTACGGTGTGGAGAAACAGAATCTGGTGGATGTGCTGGTCATTAGAGATTTGGGAAGTGGATGTGTTCACATGCCACATCTATTTCCGATTGGCACAAGCACTGTTCATGAAACAAACTGTTCACACCCCACATGTTGGTGGAGAGAAAATGTTGCAGTTTTAAGGCTTATTTCCTGCAAAAGTGTACACATTTTGTCATGGGGTGCAGAATTGTTTTTGCAGTTTTAAAGGGACCTTTCTTGCAATTCTATACATTTTGCAATGTCTAATGTGTATTCATGTGAAATTTGAGCAACTTGAACATTACTACAAAATGTTGAAATTGCATCTTGTCTATTCTACTATTACAACTTTTGAGTTCCTTAAATATACTGTATGTTTTATACTTTTTTTGTGTGGGGGCGGGGAGAGTTGCTAATTGGTGCAATGTAAATATTCTCTATGATTAGTGCAGTGTATTGCAACAAGTAATCACAACCAGGCCAGCATGAAAATATTTGAATAAAGCAACTACACTTTTATGTAGTTGCTGTCCGCAACCCGCGGAAATCTAATTAGCATAATAAAACAATCCCATAAAAATCCCTCTTTGGAAAGAGGCTCTACAGCCTCCACAAGTATCATGAGACTGGTCTGAAGTCAGTACAGCCGATCTGCCAACTTCTGTCTGTAGCATCTGAACCGGATGTGACCCCTCACACTAATTTGACCCCTCTGTGCAAAAGTGACACTCTGATGAACATTTACATGCTCAGGCGTCACAAGGCTCGTCGGAAGGTCCGTCGGTACCAGTTGAAAACATGTATGGAAGTATATATGGAGTTTGTTTAATGCCAAAAATATGGGGTTAAATACATGTTCAAAAAATATATATATATTTATTATATCTCTCAGATAAAGGAGAGACAATTCAGAACAAACTTCCTTTTGATATGTTTTTGAAACTATCTGTTGTTCCATGTAGTGAATCTATTATTCAATGTGTTTGTATCGGCTAATAGCAGTAAGGACTATCTGTTATTCAATGTGTTTCTATGGGCTAATAGCAGTAAGGACTATCTGTTATTCAATGTGTTTGTATGGGCTAATAGCAGTAAGGACTATCTGTTATTCAATGTGTTTCTATGGGCTAATAGCAGTAAGGACTATCTGTTATTCAATGTGTTTCTATGGGCTAATAGCAGTAAGGACTATCTGTTATTCAATGTGTTTGTATGGGCTAATAGCAGTAAGGCCAGAAATAATTGTTCATCAAATAATTGTTCATTTTCACTTCAAGGGGTCTTAAAATTCAAAATCAAATAGCTAAATGATCCTTGGTATGACCTTCTTAAAACAATTCCGTATAGCTTAGTAGACCCCCCCCTCCTGGTTTATACAGGGCTCAGACTCTGATGGGTTAACCAAGTATTAAGACACCAGTATAATTGTTGTATGAGGGCCAAATGAAATAGTAGAAGGAGTTGGACAGTGACCGTGGGTTTAGAGTGTATTGAAAGAACAATAGAGAAAAAAACATGGCCGGTTCAACTTTGTGACTCACCTTTAAGAATTCCAGGAAGGCTGGTTTGGACATGCCTTTTTTATGAGGGCCATGGCATTGGTGAAGTTATTGACATAGTCGCTGTAAACATCTAGCACCATCGACTTAGAAAACTGTAAAAACATAGAAAGGTGGGGTTATGGGAAAGGCAAGAGAAACAATCCTTGCATTTCACATCAGGAATCTGTTGGATTTCTCATGGAACAAGTTCATTCAGGAACTAGTCATGCTTGGTCATTTATTTGTTAAAGCATCTGACAACATTAAGTCCCTTGAAAGTCAGTAGCTCCGCAGCTCATCTAACAATCATATTCATGGAATGGAAGGGAAGAAAAGGGTAGAGAATTGCCATTTAAGTGTGGTATGTAAGACCCTGACCTGTTTACCATCCAGGAGACCAACAAACACCCTTCACAATCCACAATCGTGCTGCGGCGGCACACAGTCATTCGCTCTCATTTGATTAAACACAAAGCAGGCTGCTGACGGCAGCAGTAGCTGGAGAAGCAGTAGCTGGGAAATTAGCCAGTCTCACAGAAATGAACCCTCTCCTTCATCTTCTCTGCAAGCCAGCCACAAACAACACACAGATAGTATGAGACCAACGAATAGCATAAAACATTAACAGCTGGGTAACAAATCCAATGGCAGGTGAAAAAGACAAATGAATGAGGAGTGTTTAGTCCCAACCCCCAGCCTACAATAAACAAGACCAGAAGGAAGGCAGAATCTTTCTTAGGTAAATAATCAACAACCCTTATGGATGACCACGTTGCAGAGGGTCACAGCAGCACACTCATACATTAGTCCAATTGTCCTGTGCCAATGCTATAAGCACACATATTCAGAGTGTATTTGCTGCAGAAGAGATATTCATCTCAGCTGTAATGGTCTCCATGTTTGAAGTTAGTGATGTTTGCTCAATTTTAAGTGCAGCTCATTATAACTGTGTCTGTGGAAATTGTCTTCTAATGCCCTATGGGAAAACTGACACACTCTCTCACGCACACACACATACACACACACACACACGCACACACACACACACGCACACGCACAAACGCATGCACGCACGCACACACCCACACACACACGCACAACACACAACACACACACACTAACCGAGGCCACAAATAGGTCCCCAATCTTCTCACTGCTGTCCCACTCAGCCACACGTGACGCCAGTGCGATCTGGAACATGGAGTGACACTGAGTGATCTCCCGTAGGCGGTAAAATACAGGCTGGATCTTCCGTGGGCTCAGGATGCGTGGGTTCGCCTCCAGCAAGGGACTCTGGTACTCCTGGAGAAATAGTATACCCAGGTTAACTTGGATTAGGTGTGCTTTACGGTGGAGAACGACATAAAACACACAAGTAGGCCCTGATCATAAAAAGCATGACATCAATAGCAACATCTCTCAACAGATACAACAGCACCATCACGTGTGCCTTGGACCCTTAATGAAAGGTACATTGATGGAATTGTCAGTTAGTAACAATCTTATAAGTAATTGCAATTAGTCAAGATGCTGTAGAGTATCAAACTAGTCAACTATGTAAAACGTGTGACTGCAGTGTCTTTGAAGATGAGAGTCATGGCTAATGTAGCCTGTACAATCAGAAACTGACAGATGCAGTCAGCAGAAAATTAAAGTGAAAGCAATGAAAGTCAATGTTTGGAAACAACAATAGATGACAGACTAGTGCTGCTATTGTTGTTTTACGAGCCTCCCCTGCCCAACCACAAATCCTCCACAGCAAATGAATTATCGACAAGTGGAATATGGACATGGGGAATAACACAGGCAATTTCTGATATTACAGGACTGAAGTCGCAGTTCTTAATGCCTAATAGTTGCGCTCTTGGCTTTTTTAAAATCTTTCCTTCATCAGTGAGTTTGGACTTCAATGGTACCCAAAACCACAAAAAAGGCTAAACAACCCAAATGATCAAACATGCCACAACAAAGGTAATACATCATATGTTCACAGAAAATATTTTCCAGAGCATAACCATCTCATTGATCACACCTGATCCCATTTCAGCAGGTGTGTCACTCTTCATCTGATAGGAGAGATAACGAATGATTCTCTCTCTGCCACAGAAAAAGAAAGACAACAGAAAAAAGAGTGAAACCCATTGTCACGCCTTGGTCTTAGTATTTTGTGTTTTCTTTAATTATTTGTTCAGGCCAGGGTGTGACATTTAACATTTAACATTTAAGTCATTTAGCAGTGACATGGGGTTATTGTATTGTCGTATTGGGGTATTTGTAGGCATTGGGATTGTGGTTGATTAGGGGTGTGTCTAGTATAGTCTTGGCTGCCTGAGGCGGTTCTCAATCAGAGTCAGGTGATTCTTGTTGTCTCTGATGGGGAACCGTATTTAGGTAGCCTGGGTTTCACTTTGTATTTCGTGGGTGATTGTTCCTGTCTCTGTGTAGTGTTCACCAGATAGGCTGTAATAGGTTTCACGTTCCATTTGTTGTTTTTGTATTTATTAGTTATTTCATGTATCGTTCCGTTTTTCTTCATTAAAGACATGAGCAACCACCACGCTGCATTTCGGTCCGACTCTCTTTCGACAAACGAAGAACGCCGTTACACCCATGCTGTGATTCTGTGAAAACCTGACAGAGAGAGAATCTCTTTATTAGCATCAGCGGGGCACCACAGATGTCAAAGAAATCTATTTAATCATGATTATTTATGCGTGACAAGCCTGGTTATTTGATAAATATCTCCGGTTTTCCTTTCAGCCTCATTCTTAAATGCTGAAAAGATTAACGTATTACATCTGTCCGAGTAAGGGTAGGGTGGAGTGGAGGGGTGGTGCAGGGGAAAAAGGACTTACCTCAAGGATTCTCCTGAGGGATTCAAGATAACTGCGCTCACTCTGAATGATGGAGCCCAGGATGTGACGTCTGACCACCTGAGGACAGAAGAAGCCAATCAGGAAACATAAAGGTCGAAGATCAAAGGTCACACACAGAAAATGGCATGATGGGAGTTGATTGTATGCCATACTGTGTGTGACAGGTTGTTTGATAGTACTATGCATGTGTGTGATTGTAATTTGGTAAGAGAGTTTGGGTGGAGTAGCCTTGTATGCATGAGGCCTGGATTTACCTTGAGGTTTCCCTTGAAATGAGTAGCGCTATACTTAACTGTAGCAGACATATTCCTCCCAAACGTACTACCGAGTCAGTGTTGGCAATAGAAAAATAATGTTTGCATCATTGCATGCATATAACATTACCTTAGAGATTCACAGAATCTTCTGACAGACACACACACACAGAGACAAACAAACATATGTTATACACACATACAGACCTGCTGGCTGCTCAGTCCCTCAGGCATAGGGCTCAGCTGTGCAGGAGGATGTTTCACATCTGACACAGCCACATCCAGGTACCCTGCGTCATCCTCCACATCCTCTGCACAGGGGTACAACACACACACACACATACACACATACACACACACACACACACACACACACACACACACACACACACACACACACACACACACACACACACACACACACACACACACACACACACACACACACACACACACACACACACACACACACACACACACACACACACACACACAGAGGCACATTTAAAGCTTTCATATCTCAAGTGGAGTCACACTCTAATGTATTACCTCTAAAACATGAAGAGATTAGCACTCTGCAAGAAAAACTCAGGAGGGAAAAATACATTTTAAACAATGCTGTATCTCAGTAGAAGTAAAGAGGCGAACAGACAGTACGTCTTCAAAAACATGTTCAAACACTCGGACTTCTCAGCTTGAGTACGAATGTGTTCAAAAAGCACTTCAAAAATTCCCAACTTCCCTGTAACCATACAGACACAGATACTCAAACTGCTTTTCACCAGCCAGCACCATTCCAGTTAATGATTTTGGAACAATAATAGTGTCTCAGTATCAGAAATATAAAATGCTGCACAGATTACCCTTGATCAACAGCCAAAAATAGAACCACTGGCCTGTTTGGTTGTTTGAAGATTTGTTTGAGTCGTGGCTCTGTTATCTGTGGCTTCTAGAGCTGCGCAATACTCCATTAATGGGTGGTAATCTGGTTCCATTGTGCAACGAGGCTTCCTGGGGTGCAGCCTCTGTCACGTGAGATTTTCTGCCCATTGCTCTCCTACACATCAAAACCTTCAGTTGGCCACAACATCTGTCTTTGATGGGAGCGAGCCAGTTCGACATATCCCGGCTGTTTTGTTTGAACTATCTTACATTGTTTAGATCATTTTTCCATGAGTCTTTTTCTATTTTAAAGCTGGGATTGGAAAAGCAATGGGAAGCTTTCTCCTCTATCTGCCTTAACATTACTGTTGGCCCGGCTAGCATCAAACAATTTCTTCACCGCAGCTTAATTCAAAAGAGGCGAATGAAATGTATGTGAACTCCGATCTTCCACAGAAACTCTCACTTCTCTACAAATTCATACATATCGCTGTAAGAGGGAGACTTTCATCTGACGCAGTCATTTGGCAAACAGTCGGTTTGAATAACTTTTTCTCCGATTACCTGAGTGGTCCTTCTTGTGCAGGAAGGAGACTTTCCGCATAAAGGCTATTCTGGTCTTATCCAGTCCATCCTTGGTCCCACTCCTGGCGGCCTTCATTAGCTGATGAACCTGGTTCAAAAGGACAAAGAGACCAGATGAGAGAGAGAGAGAGAGAGAGAGAGAGAGAGAGAGAGAGAGAGAGAGAGAGAGAGAGAGAGAGAGAGAGAGAGAGAGAGAGAGAGAGAGAGAGCACTAGATACATCCAGCCAGTAATGCAGACATCTGCGCATCTCCGTTGGTCTCTAATCAGGAAGTCTATGAGGAGATCATAGTGAGATTATGGTATCAGACTGGGCTGTAGTTGTGGGGGGGGGGGTAGTGGAGTCGTGCTCAGTATGGCTACATTCATCTAACCACAAACCCCACTCTGAGCATCGCTGAAGCCCTGCAGAGTCATGTAAAGCCTGCGGACCCAGAATACACACATGGTGACAGTATTTAAAAAATATGTCACTATTTTTAAATGATAGAAACTAGGTTATCAACTGGGAGCAACTGGCAAAGTGTTTGATGCAAATGTGTTTTACTTATTCATGTGTCCCCAAAACTGATACTAAACTAGAAGGAAAGAGACAAATCTCTCATGAGAGTGACAGTCTGGAGGAGAGCACAGAAACACAAGGGGGATGGGAAAGAAAGTTAATCATGCGAATATCTAATCAGTTAAAATGCACATCATACTACAGAATACATATTTTGGCTTTGGTCATTTTAATCCTTGCATAGCCTCCTGGATGCTGTAGTTTTTATATCTAGGCTGAGATACCTTGGTGTCATGTTGTGTTCTCCTACTGCCAATGATATACCTTGGTGTTGTAGTTGTTTTTGCCACCCAGCCTCATGACTATTTCACGTTTGGTCCTGGCACAACGCTCCCTCAGCCAACGCAGGTAAGGAGAGTACTGCTACAGTACGGGGAAAGGTGTCAAAGCAGTGGGATGTGAGGCATGTCAGGGCAGGTCGCATTAAACCACACAACAGGGCACAGTGATGAAGGAAGTAAGATGAGACGGCGGAAAATGGAGGGGAAATGATCAAGGCAAAACAAGCAAGGCAACAACAGGATTAATCACAAGTATGGAGAGCGGAAATGTAGAGCACTGCGCTGGTCATAGGGTAATGTCAGCCGAGACTAATAGCACTGATCTTGGTGAAGGGAGTGTTTTGCAGGAGGGGAGGTGTGAGGCACACTCCTACTGTGATATTTATTACAGTAATGCCTCCATCGTTACTGCCCAAACATAACAAACAATTGTTCTGAGGATATAATTTCATACGATATTAGGATATTATTCAATTAAGTGGTATCAGCGTCTACAATACAAAAAATATGAGAAAATATTTTCCACATCTATGTACCAATAGCACCAGCTCAGGCAAATATTCCCTACAGACATACATGCAACAGGGATGAGACTGGACCAAGTCTGACCAAATAGAATAGAGCACAACGTCAATGAGTAAATACTGCCCCCATGTGGAGGAGAGAGAAGCTACAGTCACCTACTGTATGGTTATAACCATAGATGTTATATATAACTGTTATAACATACAGCACCTAGACAGTGTCATGGCATTGGTGCCTTTCAAGTGACAAGGGAGCTTGTTTATTCTCAGGCCACAAAGCGAGATACAACCCACACAGACAGGGTTGATACATTTTTCATGTTCTTTGTATTTTCCCCACCAGTTTCTCACATGAATAAAAAAGCATGCGTGGGGAGCAGTAACATTGGGTGAAATATTCTCTTTGAGTCATGTCTTGTGCATTTAAGACAAACGAACAAAAGCAAACAGATAGACAGAGAGACAGACAAACAGACAGGCATAGATATACAAATGGAATACCATCTCTCCTACCTTGCTGAGGGTTGGTAGCTTGCTCTCGGTATCAGACTGCTCTTCGTAGCTCTCAAAATCACTGGAGCTCCAATCATTGCCTGCACCTTGTGGCCTTTCTTCTCTGTGCACATCCTCATAGAGCATGTCCCCTGACACACACACACACACAGACAGAGATGTGCTGACATCAACACAGCACAAATACTGACAGGGCATTTTTAGACAGCAGACCCTCAAGCTTGATCAAGCACAAGTCAATTTTTTTTAAAGGAACGAAAATACAGTTTAACCAAAGCCTGATGTCCATTGATCTGATGGTGCAGTACCAGACAAGGCACAATAAAAGCAATCAGTGGCCCCAGCCCTGGCCCATACCCCAGAACTCACCTTCGTCAGGAGAGAGTGGTCCCTCACAGGGCACGTCATCATAGATCACCTCTAGGATCCCTGTCTGGGGCTCTGCATCAGCCTCAGCCTCAGCATCAGTCACATCTTCTGGGGAAGACAGTAAAGACCACTCACATCCACAACCCCTAATCATAGAGCCAAGAGGAGGGCCTCGCACTGGTAATCTGGCAAAGCAACCAAACTTCAAGAGTATTGCACACTGCATTTTGCCCCCATACATGCATTTGATTATGCCATAATTTCTGTTACCATATATTTTGTAAATGTATATTTATGCAATCGTATTTGCATCAGTTTTGATTCATCTCAAACATCAAATAGCTATTATTTTATTAGCAGTGACTTAGAAGGGAGATGGGCCTTGTGCGTTGCTGTTATGTGTGCTAGGTGTGCACTCTTAGAAAAAAGGGTTCCAAAAGAGTTCTTCGGCTGTCCCCACAGGAGAACTCTATTTAGTTCAAGGTAGAACCCTTTTGGATTCCATGTAGAACCGTCTGTAGAATGGATTATACATGGACCAAAAAGGTTCTACCTGCAACTAAAAAGTGTTCTTCAAAGTGTTATCCTATGGGGACAGCCGAAGAAGCTTTTAAGGTTTTACGAGTGTGGGATTGTGCTGTGGAATTGTGGCAGCATGATCCACCTGGTTTGTAATGGATCGAACCTATCTATCTCCACAGTCCGCAGAATTAGTCATTAACTGCTTTGAGAGTGTTTCAGTCTAATTTAGTTTAGGGGATTTATTGATTCGCTTTTAAATTGTGATTTGTCTGGAACGGTTCTTTATAAGCCCCAAACAATCCCTGGATTCAATGAATCTGATGAGAGATGTAGATTCTGACATGGATTAGCCGACATTGCTTTAAGGATCTAAATAACCTGGGACACAATCCAAGAGAGAGACACAGTGGTATTCTACTACAATAGTGACTAACTGAGCAACAGTCTCTGTGAAGAATGTGTACTGAATGAAAAGGGAATAACTGTATCTTGGCCACCAACCTGACTATCTGTAGATCTGGAAAGTAACTGACTCAGTCCTCTGGGAACTCTCAATGTTTCAAACAGCCTGGGTGTGTTTCTTCAAGCTCCCCCAGCAATCCCAGAAGGTGACAACTCAGGCAGGTTTTACCTTGGTTTGCTGAATAACTTTTTAGCACAGTATAACGTTGCTTTCTTCAGTTCGTCATTGATGAATGTGTTCAAAGTCAAATTTTTTAAATCATAGAATTAGGGTAGTCTTGGGATTAAGACCCAAGATTTAGGGGAGTGTCTGGTGGCCATTTTACTAATTGTTCAGCAGTCTTATGGCTTGGGGGTAGAAGCTGTTAAGGAGTCTTTTAGTCCTAGAGGGATAGTGCTATTGGTTGTTGGCTATTAACAGGAAATAGTTCATTAATCCCATAAAAACGCCAGTACTTAAGACATTGAAAACACAACCACTCATGCCAATTATGTCACAATAATAACACAGTAGCGAATCAGAAAATTGAGGTCCACTACAATTTTGACATACTGTCCATGCATGATAAAAAACACCAAAATTATCATTATAAACAATATTGACAAAAACAGTAAAGGACATATGTGAAAGAGAGCTAATGAGAAAGGTGAAATAATGGCGAAAGGCGTGGATTAGTCAGGCTCCATACAGTCTTTGAGTGGACCACCTTCAAAAAGCCTAATGTCAGCATTGCTGACTGAGTCAAAATCCAAGAGCAATTTCCCTTGGTGGAAATAGACTAATAGTCCACTATTGATTCTCATCCCTGAATTAATTTAATTCATGTCTATGTGTAAATCAAATGATAGGAGGTAGAGACTATCTATTAGCTGTTGCCCTCCATGAAGGTTACAGCAGATTACAGGCCAATACAGTTTTTACTGTAAAACAATGTCAACAAATATGCTATGCTACCAACAACAAGCCTTGTGGTGAAGGTTATGAAGGCTATACTGTAATTGATGTGAGCTTGCTCATGTCTGTCTATATCATGTTTCATGTATCTCTGTACTATGCTGTTGTGTACCTTCAGAGTGTTCCCTCAGACTTGAGCTCTCCTTGGGTATCTCCACACTATGGTCCTCCCAGTCAGTCTGCTTCTCCACAGGTAACGCCTCTCCAGGACCAGAACCTCCCTGGGCCTGCTCTCCCACGGAGGGTGTTCCGGCACTGGGCTCAACCAGCTCAACGGGGCCAGAGACCCTGGAACATACCAGACAGAGTAGTGAAAGCAGTTATGACCACTCTAGGCTGGGTGCTGTGTGGCTCATTACAAATTTAGTGCAGTGTGGATGAGGAGGAGGAGGAGGAGGAGAGGTGGAGTAGCCGGGGGCCAAGCACTGCCATCCCAGCATTCTAACACTCCCATTAAACCTGGCACAGCACATATGTTCCTCGTGCAGCTCAATTCTGCTAGGTTGGTCAGTCCTATTCACTGTGGTGTGATGATTCTGCTGACCGCTGTTGTGAGGGGTTGAGAGTCCTCTGGTCCAGGTGAACTCATTTGAGACCATGAATATGATAATGTGACCTTACCTCCAGTTTGTTATATTAACTGTGAGCTATGAAAGTTGCCCCTAAACTAAACCCCTTGATCACCTGCCATATCTAAAGCCTGAACACAATAATGATTAGCTTTAAATAAAAACTGGCCTGTAATTTTGCCTTTGACACAACTCCTAATAATACTGATCTTGTCGGTATTCTGTAAAGAACTACCACTTGCTTATGTTTTCAAGCTACCAGTCAGATTTACAGCAGTCCTCCCACATTATACAGCTAGGTCTGGGATGAAGGAGAAACCAATCTCATTAGATGCATCCCTCCCACCATCCCTGTCGGCTATGCTAACAGCCAGTAAATCAATCAGTCAGCAAGATATTGTACCTCTCCCCTGTTCCAGACATGCCTGATAGACCGCAGTAGTTACATAACTACGCAGATAAGTTGAGAAGGAAATATTTTGCAGCCAAATAGCTTGCGAGCAGCCTGTTGGCCAGTTGGCAAGACAACGATAAAGGTGTTAGCTAATGCTTGTTTGAGTAATGTTCAAACTTAAAATCCCCTCCCTAGTAATGTTCTCAAATAAAAGTTGCAAATCTTCACTTTCATTGGCTCTGCAAAGACACCAGACAGAATCCGTTAGAAAGCAGCTCACATGCATTTCCCATAACTATGGTTTCAAAGGGGGATTTAACAAGACATGTTGTGAGAACAATAATATTATTTCAATGTTGGAGGAGTATATATTTTATGGTTCATCTTTGTAGGCCTACGCCCTTCACTTGTCTATATAAGTCCCTGTGAGTCATGGGCCTGTAGGAGAGAACAGAGGAGCAGGGCAGGGAACGTTTTTCAATGCAAATAGAATAGCCTGAGGCAAAGCACAGCATGAGCACTGAGCAGCCTGAATGCAAAGCCTTTACTGTCTGAGATCTGTTTCAACTCCCTCCAGCTACAGTACTGTCAGGGAACATTCTTTATATGGCTTTCCTCCAGTCTCTCTGGGGAACAGTGCTGACCATGCTGATGATGGGCTAGATATACAGGACCAGTCAAAAGTTTGGACACACCTATTCAATGTTTTGTCTTTATTTTTAATATGTTCTACACCGTAGAAGACATCAAAACTACGAAATAACACAAATGGAATCATGAAGTAACCAAAAAAGTGTTTTTAAAAAATCTAAATATATTTTTGATTTTAGATTCTTCAAAGTATCCACACTTTGTCTTGATGACAGCTTTGCACACTCTTAGCATTCCCTCAACCAGCTTCACCTGGAATGCTTTTCCAACTGTCTTGAAGGAGTTCCCACATATGCTGAGCACTTATTGGCTGCTTTTCCTTCACTCTGTGGTCCAACTCATCCCAAACCATCTCAATTGGGTTGAGGTCGGGTGATTTTCGAGGCCAGGTCATCTGATGCAGCACTCCATCACTCTTCTTCTTTGTCAAATAGCCTTTACACAGTCTGGAGGTGTGTTGGGTCATTGTCCTGTTGAAAAATAAATTATAGTCCCACTAAGCCATTGGATGGCGTATTGCTGCAGAATGCTGTGGAAGCCATGCTGGCTAATTGCGCCTTGAATTTTAAATAAATAACTGACATTGTCACCAACAAAGCACCCACACACCATAACACCTCCTGGTGGGAACTACACATGTGGAGATAATCTGTTCACCTATGCAGTTGGAACCAAAAATCTCAAATTTGGACTCATCAGACCAAAGGACAGATTTCCACTGGTCTAATGTCCACTGTTCATGTTATTTGGCCAAAGCAAGTCTCTTCTTTTTTTGGTGTCCTTTAGTAGTGGTTTCTTTGCAGCAATCCGACCATGAAGGCCTGATTCACACAGTCTCCTCTGAACAGTCTAATGAACTCATCCTCTGCAGCAGAGGTAAGTCTGGGTCTTCCTTTCCTGTGGCGGTCCTCATGAGAGCCAGTTTCATCATAGCGCTTGATGGTTTTTGCGACTGCACTTGAAGAAACGTTCAAAGTTCTTGAAATATTCCGCATTGACTGACCTTCATGTCTTAAAGTGATGATGGACTGTGATTCTCTTTGCTAATTTGAGATGTTCTTGCCATAATAAGGACTTGGTCTTTTACCAAATAGGGCTATCTTCTGTATACCAACCCTACCTTGGCTCAAACGCATTAAGAAGGAAAGAAATGTAACAAATTCACTTTTAACAAGGCATACCTGTTAATTGAAATGCATTCCAGGTGTCTACCTCATGAAGCTGGTTGAGAGAATGCCAATAGTGTGCAAAGCTGTCATCAAGGCAAAGGCTGGGTACTTTGAAGAATCTCAAATATAAATATATTTTGATTTGTTTAACACTTTTTTTTTACTACATGATTCCACATGTGTTATTTCATAGTGTTGTTGTTTTCACTATTATTCACTATGAAGAAAAACCCTTGAATGAGTAGGTGTGTACAAACTTTGACTGGTACTGTAGCTTCATTGTTATCAATTTCCTCCCTCTATCGAGTCTATCCTAAACACACACCACCTATTATATCAACTGCATCTTCCATCTGCTGTGTGCACCGATCAGTCATAAAGCATTGTACACAGGTCTGCATACAGTATCTCTACTGTGACATTGTTTACTTTAACAGCTTGCAGATCTACCACTCAGTAGAGGAAGAGGGGAACTCTGTTAAAGAAAAAGGAGTGTTGTAAAGTGGGGTTGCTTCGCTGGGGTGTTAAATGTGTTTACCTTTAAGCTTAGAGCGCAAATGAACATAAGGCAGAGCCATATAAATGTCAGGTGTCAAGTTGTCATGGTGACCTTTGTCTTGGACTTTTCATCTTAAGGGTCTCACTTAGGTATCTGTTAAAGGTCCTAGAATCACACATACCTAGACACACACACAATACCACTGCGTTCCTGGGTTGAGGCTAAGTAGATAGGTAGACATTTTATGCATGTTCTGCAACAATGTTTCTATCACAAAGTATTCTTTGTGATGCAAGTTTTACCAAATTTGTTAAATGTGCAACCAGACGGAAAAAAACTCTAGACCCACTTTACACACAGAGTTGCGTAAAAAGCTTGCCCTCCATTTGGCAAATCTGACCACAATTCTATCCTCCTGATTTCTGCTTACAAGCTAGAATTAAAGCAGGAAGTACCAGTGACTCGGTCAGAATAAGCATATGCTAAGCTACAGGACTATTTTGCTAGCACATACTGGAATATGTTCTGGGATTCTTCTGATGGCATTGAGGAGTACACCACATCAGTCACTGGCTTCATCAATAAGTGCATTGATGACGTCGTCCCTCACAGTGACCGTATGTATATACCCCAACCAGAAACCATGGATTACAGGAAACATCCGCACTGAGCTAAAGGGTAGAGCTGCCGCATTCAAGGAGCGAGACTCTAACTCGGAAGCTTTAAGAAATCCCGCTATGCCCTCCGACTAACCATCAAACAGGCAAAACATCAATACAGGACAAAGATCGAATCGCATTACACCGGCTCCAACGCTCGTCGGATGTGGCAGGGCTTGCAAACTATTACAGACTACAAAAGGAAAAACAGCTGAGAGCTGCCCAGTGACACAAGCCTACCAGACGAGCTAAATGACCAACTTGCAAGTGTCTTCACTGACATTTTCAACCTCTCCCTGTCTGAGTCTGTAATACTAACATGTTTGAAGCAGACCACCATAGTCCCTGTGCCCAAGAACACTAAGGTGACCTGCCTAAATGACTACTGACACGTAGCGCTCACGTCTGTAGCCATGAAGTGCTTTCAAAGGCTGGTCATGGCTCACATCAACACCATTACCCCATAAACCCTAGACCCACTCCAATTTGCATACCGCCCAAACAGATCCACAGATGATGCAATCTCTACTGCACTTCACACTATCCTTTCCCACCTGGACAAAAGGAACACCTATGTGAAAATGCTATTCATTGACTACAGCTAAGTATTCAACACCAGAGGGCCCTCAAAGCTCATCACTAAGCTAAGGACCCTGGGACTTTACACCTCCTTTTGCAACTGGATCGTGGACTTACAGACGGGACACCACCAGGTGGTAAGGGTAGGTAACAACACATCCACCACACTGATCCTCAACATGGGGGCCCCTCAAGGCTGCATGCTCAGTCCCCTCCTGTACTCCCTGTTCACTCATGACTGCACAGCCAGGCATGACTGTAAGACCATCATTAAGTTTGCCGATGACACAACAATGGTAGGCCTGATCACTGACAACGACAAGACAGCCTATAGGGAGGAAGTCAGAGACCTGGCCGTGTGGTGCCAGGACAAACACCTCTCCCTCAATGTGATCAACACAAAGGAGATGATTGTGGACTACAGGAAAAGGAGCACCGAGCACGCCCCCATTCTCTCAATGGGGCTGTGGTGGAGAAGGTTGAGAACTTCAAGTTCCTTGGTGTCCACATCACCAACAAACTAACATGGTCCAAGCACACCAAGACAGTCGGGAAGAGGACACGACAAAACCTATTCCCCTTCAGGAGACTGAAAAGATTTGGCATGGGTCCTCAGATTCTCAAAAGATTCTGCACCATCGAGAGCATCCTTACTTGTTGCATCACTGACTGGTATGGCAACTGCTTGGCCTCTGACCGAAAGGCACTACAGCGGGGCCAAGCTTCCTGCCATCCAGGACCTCTTTACCAGGCGGTGTCAGAGGAAGGCTCTAAAAATTGTCAAAAACTCCAGCCACCCTAGTCATAGACTGTTCTCTCTGCTACCGCACGGCAAGCGGTACCAGAGTACAAAGTCTAGGTCCAAAAGACTTCTAAACAGCTTCTACCCCCAACCCATAAGACTCCTGAACATCTAATCAAATGGCTACACAAACTAGTTGCATTGCCCCCTTTTACACTGCTGCTATTCTCTGTTATTATCTATGCATAGTCACTTTAATAACTCAACCTACATGTACATATTATCTCAATGACCTCTACTAACCGGTGCCCCCGCACATTGACTCTGCACCGGTACCCCTGTATATAGCTTAGCTATTGTTAGTTTACTGCTGCTCTTTAATTATTTGTTACTTTTATTTCTTATTCTTTTTGGGGGTATTTTTTAAAACTGCATAGTTGGTTAAGGGCTTGTAAGTAAGCATTTCACTGTAACATTTAAACCTGTTGTTTTCAACGAGTGTGATTAATAAATTTTTATTTGATTCCATTTGAAATACAGTGGGGCAAAAAAGTATTTAGTCAGCCACCAATTAAGTTCTCCCACTTAAAAAGATGAGAGAGGCCTGTAATTTTCATCAAGGGTACACTTCAACTATGACAGACAAAATGAGAAAGAAATCCAGAAAATCACATTGTAGGATTTTTAATGGATTTATTTGCAAATTATGGTGGAAAAAAAGTATTTGGTCAATAACAAAAGTTTATCTCAATACTTATATACCCTTTGGCCATAGTGGAGTTTGGAGTGTGACTGTTTGAGGTTGTGGACAGGTGTCTTTTATACTGATAACAAGTTCAAACAGGTGCCATTAATACAGGTAACGAGTGGAGGACAGAGGAGCCTCTTAAAGAAGAAGTTACAGGTCTGTGAGAGCCAGAAATCTTGCTTGTTTGTAGGTGACCAAATTGTTATTTTCCACCATAATTTGCAAATAAATTCATTAAAAAATCCTCCAATGTAATTTTCTGGATTTCTTTTCTGATTTTTTTCTGTCATAGTTGAAGTGTACCTATGATGAAAATTACAAGTGGGAGAATTTGCACAATTGGTGGCTGACTAAATACTTTTTTGCCCCACTGTATATCTGAAACTTAGCTGAAACAGACACACAGTATAAAATGCTCTGACACAAATCTTACACCTTGATGGCGGGAAAATCTATTGATATCTCCACTAGGAAAGGGAGAATGTTGACCCACAGTGGAACAGTGTACTCAGCAGAAATCCTCCCGGAGAGAAACTGCAGAGACTTAACAGTTCCTTCTCTCACAATCCAACCCTATTCAAACACAGACACAGACATACTTTATCACAGTCACTCAGATACCCCCTGCTTTCTTATCACAGGAAAGCACACAGGAATGGCCAGCCCTGGCTCTCCTATCAGCACAGGTTTCCCAACACACTTCCTAGCACACCATCATGCTGTTACCTAACCAGGACCAGTAGACCCCGCCAAGGTAGGGGATCACAAATGAAGAGGGTGATACAGTGCACTGGTGGATAACATGTTTCTATTGTACATTCTAATGAAGCCCCTAACTCATATATAACTTTTATACTGCAAACTGCTGTGACATGTGCTCCCTCTCCAGCGTTTAGGTCACCAGGCTGCTCGTTATGGCGCGCAACCTGTCACCATCTTTACGTGCACCTGAGCGTCGTCAGACTCACCTGGACTCCATCACCCTGATTGCCTTCCCTATATATGTCACTACCTTTGGTTCCTTCCCCAGGCGTTATTGTTTCTGTTTCATGTCTGTGCTTTGTTCGAGGTTCTTGT
Source organism: Oncorhynchus keta (assembly GCF_023373465.1). Lineage (NCBI taxonomy): Eukaryota > Metazoa > Chordata > Actinopteri > Salmoniformes > Salmonidae > Oncorhynchus > Oncorhynchus keta. Next base: position 18,644,825 of record NC_068441.1, read on the forward strand.
TTTGCATTATGTTCTGTTTATTTTATTAAAACACTCACTCCCTGATCTTGCTTCCCAACTCTCAGCGCACATCGTTACAACTGCTATAACCTGCAGACTATAGACTACTTGTTTAGGCTACTGATTCAGTCACAGATGGGCTGTCTCCTTTGAATTCCTTCTTTGAAGTCCAACCTTTCAACTTTGACACACACTTTCTCTATGAAAATAGAGTTGTATCTGATTTTGTGTTATGCAACTATATTGATAACCTAATGAAGACAGATGTTTCCTCTTCCAAGACCAAACCACACGGTTACTAAGGATGTAATACCGATTCCCACATACTCTGATAGCATATAAAAAGCAGGGAGTCTCTTACCGCCTGCGTGGGTCGCTAACTGGAACATCTGTGGGGACATTAGAGCCAAGAAAATAATGTTAAAGAAATGCTAACGTCATGTCACTTTTTACTGTAACTTGTGCAATGTGTACCATATGGGAAGAACAGTTAGTTTTGCTCATATTGAAACCTACTTAGATGAATTCCAGATGTTTTATCTAAATGTACCTTGTTTTATGAATAGGAAGGTCATTCCTGTGTCTCAAAGACAATTGCTGATGAAAAGCCCATCAGAATCTTAATATTAGCTGTATATAGGCACTGTGTGTACAGCAGCTTTTGTGAAAGATATCCCTGCACAAACTATTATCTAATTTATATAGAGACAATGTAAACCCTCTCATTTGCCTGCAGGGCTGAGTCCCAGCTTGATACCGACTCCTCCACCAGCCGCTAGTTATGTAACAGGCTTTCACTGTAGAGCATCATCAACCCCAGAATTCCCCAGCGGGGCAGAGGAACGCTCCACAACCCACTTAGAGGATTACTGTACTACATGTAGGCTTTGTGAGAAGCCGTTTAATTAAGCACTAGTCACTCCATTTTGTCCAGCAGAAGTTTCCGTAGATTAAAATCTTCCGCTTTAGCTGGGAGTGTAATTAACAGAGCTTTTTTGGCAGCATGACTGAGTCAGGTAGTCAATATTATACTGATAACAAACAAACACTGCTCTTTATCCAATTAAAACAAGGTTTAACCTGGCTCTCTTTATGCCTGTTTGTCAGAAGCTATTATGAAATCACTTCATGAACTGACAGCACCTTATGAGACCATTGGAGAAGAGTCACTCACAATGTGATGTAATAGAAAGAACACTTCACCTGGAGAGGCTGTGGAGTATTGTCCCTGGGAGGGAGTGTCCTCCTGACCAGCAGGGGGCATTGCATTGAGGTGCTGTTGTGAGTGTGCAGTGGGTGTTAGTGTGTTGTCCAGTGGTGGGTTTGTAGCCTCCTTAAATGACTGGTTTGATTTTTGACTGGCTTTTACAGAGTCTGAGACAGGGTCTTTACAATCCACTGGCTCTTTCTCTTCATCAGCACTGTCGACAAACCCTTGCTCTTCATCTTCCTCCTCCCCTTCCTCCCTCTGTTGTGGCTGAGGCATCACAGAGGACATAAGCTCTGGAACAGAGAACAGAGACAAAGGGAGAGTGAAAATGTTGAAGAAGAAAAAACATAAATAATATTCCTTCACAAAATTAGCTACAATTTAGAAACTGATTTGAATTTTTTTATATACAATGTCAAATGTGTAAATGCACAAACAACAAAGGGTATAATAGTTGTAAGTACTAATAAAGTGTACTAACCAACCTCTGTAATTACTAGTCATTTCCATCTAAAAGGACCCATGAAGTTTTGAGGGAGCGTGAAATAAGCATGTTGACTGCAGGAATGTCCACCAGAGCTTTTGCCAGATAATTTAATCTTAATTTCTCTACCATAAGCCACCTCCAACGTAATTTTAGAGAACTTGGCAGTAGGTCCAACCGGCCTTACAACTGCAGACCACGTGTAGCAACGCCAGCCCAGGACCTCCACATCCAGCTTCTTCACCTGCAGTATCGTCTGAGACCAGCAATCAGTAATCTGATGAAACTGAGATAATAAAGCGCTTTGGTTGTGAAAAATGTATTCTGATTAGCTGAGCCAGCTCCCCAGTGGGTGGGCCTAATTGGAAATGGTATTTCAGAAAAATCGGTAATGGAATTTCTTCAATTGAATTGGCAACAATGGGAAATCATAGTAGTTACAAACCACAGTTGAATTCACAAGTCTGGACAGCACAGTGCATATTTATACATTTGTGTACCTGTTCACGATACATCACCATGACATTTACATCCATAATTATCCATTTGTGTGTTTTACAAATCAGGGACCAATGATGATATTCCATTGCCGCAATTCCGTTACCGGGTGTAAATCTACTTCACTTACTGTAGTTCAAAAACAGTTAATGTGTCATGTGATAAATGACACCCCATTCTTTCTGCAGACATAGCTGAATCTTAATTGGGAGGCGATATATGACATAGTTTTTGAAAAATGTGTACATATAAAAACAGAAACTCTGCTACCAAACTTTTTATGTGTTTTTGGAAAATGTTCAGTGTAAAATGTTAAAAGTAGTCCTTCTGTATAGAGTTGTATGGTTTGTTAAACTATGAAATCAATGGGGGTTTTTGGCACTACATTTTAAGAGAAAAGTGAGTGTCAGCGCAATTACGTTATCGTGGAATTTCCCTGCCATGAAAAGACAGGTTTCAGGACACTTCATGTAAAGTTGAACCTCATTTTCAAATAGTTGATCAAGCATTTTGGTAAGGCCTATTTACTTTGTGATCTTTTTTTATTGACTGATATAGTTGTTTCAACTTTACACAGTCGAAGAAGACTCTGTAATCTGTAGTTTGTGTATGGGTGCTGGGAACTATCAGGATGAAACTGAAAAATGGAGTCATGTTAGAATGGGCTCCGCTTCTTCCTACTACACAAATTGTTTTATTCCAATCTAAATTCCAGAGAAAACAATGGTGTGCAACATTAGGCTCATGCTGTTTACATTTAAATTAATTGTAATAGAAAATAACATTTAGACAACTGCAAAATATTTTTGGGGAAAACAGTCTATTCCCAGATTCACATGCAAAACCACAGGTAACTGCTAAAATAAAGGAAACATCAACATAAAGTGTCTTAACGTTAATACCGACTGGGGTCATTTTGACCCCCGAGGCATGCTTTTGACCATAGCCCAAAGGTGGTTTATTCAATTATTTAAATGTTTCATTACTTGTTTTAAAATCAACTCCCCCCCAACAAATATACAGTAAATACTGGTTTAGTGTTTTTGTTTCAATTTGGACTCAAAAATCAAGATTATCTAATTCCGCATATAGTAATTATGCCTATTATAGTATATAATTTGATAAATATGACTTTTATTTGAATCTCTGGAGACATAATTACAAGTTATCAATACCACCAGAGGGTGGAAGGGACCTGTATTAGAGATTTTGACCAGATACACAGATCATTTCCCAAAATATAGCACCCCATGTACTCGGCTAAGATTGTACAAAAATTCAAAAACAAAAATTACCTGACATATAAGCGTAGTTGCAGTCAAAATAGTGCATAAAAGTATGTCAGTGGTATAAATACTTGCTAGAACTGTAATACAGAAACCAGCTACCCTCTGAATGTACACATATTGGTATGCACACTCTGAAAAATAGTTATCCTACAGGAAACACCAGAATTCCTATATATCCTCCAATATTCTATGTATGTAATTTGTTAATGGTAGTTGGGTTGCTATAACATTTGGTTTGAAGTGATTTTGAGAACTTGGGCATGTTTTTTGAAGCATTCTGCCATAGGCCCTAGCACTTCCATTGTTCAAATCAAAATCAAAATCCACAGGTGTAGACCTTACATTGAAATGCTGACTTACAAGCCCTTAACCAACAATGCAATTTTAAGAAAATACAAAAAAAAGTAGGAGATAAGAAAAACAAATAATTAAAGAGCAGCAGTAAATAGCAATAGCGTGGCTAGGGGGGTAGAAGCTGTTTAGAAGCCTCTTGGACCTAGACTTGGTGCTCTGGGACCGCTTGCCATGCGGTAGCAGAGAGAACAGTCTATGACTAGGGTGGCAAGAGTCTTTGACAACTTTTAGGGCCTTCCCCTGACACCACCTGGTATAGAGGTCCTGGGTGGCACCAGGAAACCAAGATCCCAGCCCCCGAGCGGAATGAAGGCCACCCGGGAGGTTGCAAGGGGTTCCACACCCAGTGCACTCTGGTGTTCGAGCTACAGTCCTCCTCGTTCCACACCGATCGGGCCATGATCGCCTACATAATCTCTCTACTCTCGGGCATTGCCTTGGCGTTGGCAACAGCAGTGTGGGAACAGTAGCCACCCTCCTGCAGCTCCATATTAGCCTTCACTGCTAACGGGTTTTTGACCACCCAGTCGGCGGATGAGAAGCAGCCAGCCAACTGTTCAACATCCGCCAAGGGGCCAGACCAGTGGCTGACTTCGCCACCGAGAGTGGGTGGAATACAGAGGCACTGGTCACCGCTTTCCACCAGGGGTTGTCTAACTCCATCAAGGATGAGCTGGCCTCTCAAGAACTGGGAGAGGACCTTGAGTCCCTGATAACGCTGGTAATCAGGATCAACATCCACCTCCGAGAACAATTAAATTAAATTAACAATTAAATGATTATTTATTGCAAAAAACACAAGGAAGGGGTAACATTAAAGTATTAGAACATAAAGGACAAACAATACAGCATCAAGACACTATCAAACATGTATCAGTCTTTCCGCAACAGAGCCATCCTTATGTGTGAGGGTGCGTGTGCATGATAGTGATATAAAATATATGTCACAGTTTCATTTCTCGTGATCACAATCATGTCCCTCAACCATTTGAGACCCCTCCCACAGTCCCCCCGGAAGAAAAAATATATATACAAGTAATTCCATTCCCCACCCCTAAGAACCCCCCAATGCACCAACAACCAAAATAATGAACTAAAGAGCAAACAACAATGCCATTTTTTTTTATAATACATTTAAAACAAAGGACATCAAGGACAACTGAAATCATAACAGCAATGCCAACTGTATATGTTTGTGTGCATGTCTGGCACTATTACATGTATGTGTGTGTTCTTGTATGTGTTTATTTGAATGAGAGTATGTGTACAAACACCTGCACGGCATCAGCCTCAGGCAAACCGGCATTAGTTGTAAAAACACTGCCACTTTGTGTCATTCAAATATACGTTTATTATGTTTTATTTAGATTTTTTTTCCCCCTTTATCTTTTCACCAACATTCTCTCTCTCACACAGCAACTCCACTCCCACTTATCTCCAACTCCACATACCAACCCTCAGTTTATACCAATATACATGGTCTATTGATTCGGTATCCTCACAACAAAATCTGCAGAGCTTCGGTGATTTTATGCCCCAAATATTCAACATTTTGTTGGTGGCAAGAATTCAGCGCTTTTTTGAAACGATCCCGGTTTCCTGAGCACCCCAAGCCCCCTGAACCCATCATTGAGGAGCCCATGCAGCTGGAACTCACACGTCTGAGCCCACAGGAGCATGACAGGCCCATGCGCAAAAGCTGCTGCCACTACTGTGGAAATGCCAGGGCTCGCCAGGACAAGGGGAGAACCTAACAAGCTGTGCAATTACCCCCCGGCTACCTAGTCTGTCACTACCCGCAGCCTCCACTGGGACAACCGTCAACACCAGATTCAAGTCTTCGTGGACTCTCGGTCCACAGATAATTTCATTGATCAAGACTTCGTCAGAGAATTACAAATCCCCTGCGTGAAATGTCCTATCCCTCTGCAGTTTCAAGCCTTTGGTGGAGTTTCAAGCCCATTGGCTCCAGCCAGGTGGAATATCAGACCAAGCCCATTCTACTGCAGGTTGGGGTGAATCACTCAGAGTCGTAGTTTTCTTTTGATCACGGCTCCCGAAAACCCCCTTATCCTAGGGTACCCCTGGCTAGCACTACATAACCCACTACTCTCCTGGTCCACGGGACCCCTACTAGACTGGGGAAAGAACTGCCAGACTAAATGTCGAAGACCCCCACCTGGAGCCTCGCCACGTCCCCCTGCATCCATTGAAGACCAAGACTTCTCCGCTCTCCCTCCCGAATACTTCAACCTCCGCGAGGCCTTCACCCTCCCTCATCATCATCCTTATGACTGCGCCATAGAACTCCTACCAGGCTCCACCCCTCCCCGGGGCTGTCTTTATTCTCTTTCGATCGCTGAAGCTGCAGTCATGGACAATTACATCCAGGAGTTGCTGAAGTCAGGTTTCATACACCACTCAACATCCCCAGCTGGTACAAGTTTCTTCTTCGTGAGAAAGAAGGATGGAGGTCTGTGTCCCTGCATTGACTACCGAGGGCTGAACAGGATCCCGATTAAGAACCGTTACCCCCTACCCCTGATATCCGCTGTCTTGGAGCTGGCCCAGGGGGCCCAATTCCTCACTAAACTGGACCTCCGCAACACTGACAATCTGGTGAGAATCAGGGAGGGAGATGAATGGAAAACTGCCATTAACACCCCTAGTGGCCACTGAGTATTTAGTCATGCCATTCGAATTATCGAGCTCACCGGCAGTCTTCCAAGCATTGGCCAATGACACTCTTAGGGATATGTTGAATCAGTTCATCTTTGTTTACCTCAACAACATCCTGATCTTTATATCTGTAGCAGAGCACCACTCCTGAGTCCTGAACTTCTGGTGAAGTCTCATAGTACAGCTTGTGCTTTACATTTTGATTATTGCTAACTGTTTCCTCTGCAGGAACTTTCCTGGCCCTGATAGGACTGTTTGCACAGCCCTCTGGCGAATGACAGCAAAGAGTAGAGAGGGGTGGACACGATCATCTGTGTCTGGCGCTGGCCCACATGGAGATCATTGCACAATTCCTTTTCAGTCCAAATCTTCCCCTGAATACAAAGTCTGACTCAAGAATGTCAATTACAGTTTTACAAGCCTCATCAACGCAAGCAGTCTCCTGACAATTCTGAGGAAATCAGGTCAGTTTTAGGGGAGTGAGGTACTATAATGTTGTTGGCATGGTGATGGCTTGGAATTACACAGGGATACTTTTTCTGATCTTAATTTGAAATATATTACACATGACAAGTGGCAAAGTCGGCCAGTTTTGAGACTCACAGACTCTGTCCTTTAGGGGTAATACTAAGCATATCCACACGGTCGGTGCAATTCTAGTCATGTGTGGCCCCAGCCCACCATGGACTCTACCCCGTTCACTGTACCACAACCCAGGTTTCTCCAGCCGGCCCACTTACTGCTCTAATAAACAATGAGCCTTTTGTAGTAGGAAAAACCTCTGTTCACCTTCAGAAAGCATTGTTTCTGTGTTGATAACTGAACTGCTGGGCTAGCTGGGAGTTAGATCACAGGTCAGAGGGTCACGGACATGCTGTGCTGTATGTGATGTGTCAGAGCCTGGCTCTGCTCAGTATAATGGTGTATCTGTGGGATAAAATCAATGATAACCACTGTCCTCTTGAGGTTCAATACTTTAGCTGTCTACCGCGATGTATTATGGAAAAATCACCAGGGTTTTTCCAAAGGAAGGAAAGCAGGACTGGTAAAATAATCTTTCATAATAAGTTCTGCTTTGGTATTGCCATGTCTTACAGCTAATATGTTACAGAAAAACGTATGAGCTCATGCCACTTTTTGCATAAAAAACGTACTTGCCATTGCCAGCAGAACATACACTGAGTGTACAAAACATTAGGAACACCTTTCTAAAATTAAGTGGTACCCTATCCCCCTCAGAACAGCCTCAATTCATCGGGGCATGGACTCTACAAAGTGTTGAAAGCGTTCCACAGGGATGCTGGCCCATGTTGAAGCCAATGCTTCCCACAGTTATGTGAAGTTGGCTAAATGATTCCAATAACCAACTCAATATCAAGCATTGATTATTTGAATCAGCTGTATAGTGTAGAGGTCGACCGATTAATCAGAATGGACGATTAATTAGGGCCAATTTCAAGTTTTCATAACAATCGGTAATCAGTATTTTTGGACACCGATTTGGCTGATTTAAAAATAAAAAAATGTTAACACCTTTATTTAACTAGGCAAGTCAGTTAAGAACACATTCTTATTTTCAATGATGACCTAGGAACGGTGGGCTAACTGCCTTGTTCAGGGGGAGAACGACAGATTTTTACCTTGTTGCTAGCTAGCATTAAACTTATCTAATAAAAAACAATCAATCAATCATAATCACTAGTTAACTACACATGGTTGATGATATTACTAGTTTATCTAGCGTGTCCTGCGTTGCATATAATAGATGCGGTGTGCATTTGCGAAAAAGGACTGTCGTTGCTCCAACGTGTACCTAACCATAAACATCAATGCCTTTCTTAAAATCAATACACAAGTATATATTTTTAAACCTGCATATTTAGTTAATATTGCCTGCTAACATAAATGTATTTTAACTAGGTAAATTGTGTCACTTGTCTTGCAACAGAGTCAGAGTATATGCAGCAGTTTGGGCCGCCTGGCTCGTTGAACTGTGTGAAGACTATTTCTTCCTAACAAAGACAGCCAACTTCACCAAACGGGGGATTATTTAACAAAAGCGCATTAGCGAAAAAAGCACAATCGTTGCACGACTGTACCTAACCATAAACATCAATGCCTTTCTTAAAATCAATACACAGAAGTATATATTTTTAAACCTGCATATTTAGCTAAAAGAAATCCAGGTTAGCAGGCAATATTAACCAGGTGAAATTGTGTCACTTCACGTTCATTGCACGCAGAGTCAGGATATATACAACAGTTTGGGCCGACTTGCTAGTTGCAAACTAATTTGCCAGAATTTTAAGTAATTATGACATAGCATTGAAGGTTGTGCAATGGAACAGGAATATTTACACTTATGGATGCCACCCATTAGATAAAATACGGAACGGTTCCGTATTTCACTGAAAGAATAAACGTTTTGTTTTCGAAACTATAGTTTCCGGATTCGACCATATTAATGACCAAAGGCTCGTATTTCTGTGTGTTATTATTTTATAATTAAGTCTATGATTTGATATTTGATAGAGCAGTCTGACTGAGCGGTGGTAGGCAGCAGCAGGCTCGTAAGCATTCATTCAAACAGCACTTTCGTGCGTTTGCCAGCAGCTCTTCGCAATGCTTCAAGCATTGAGCTGTTTATGACTTCAAGCCTATCAACTCCCGAGATTAGGCTGGTGTAACCGATGTGAAATGGCTAGCTAGTTAGCGGGGTGCGCGCTAATAGCGTTTGACTCAGTGATGTCACTCGCTCTGAGACTTGGAGTAGTTGTTCCGCAAGGGCCCCGGCTTTTGTGAAGCGATGGGTACACAACTCAAACACCTTAGGAAGGAAAGAAATTCCACAAAACTTTTAAGAAGGCACACCTGTTAATTGAAATGCATTCCAGGTGACTACCTCATGAAGCTGGTTGACAGAATGCCAAGAGTGTAAAAATGTCATCAAGGCAATGGGTGGCTATTTTAAGAATATCAAATATAACATATGTTTTGATTTGTTTAACACTTTTTTTGGTTACTACATGATTCCATTTTATTTCATAGTTTTGATGCCTTCACTATTATTCTACAATGTAGAAAATAGTAGAAAGAAAGAAAAACCCTTGAATGAGTAGGTGTTCTAAAACATTTGACCATTAGTCTATATATATGGCAAGGTAAGCAAGCCCGGATAAGATTAACAAATTTGCAACGAGGGAAAGACAGGAGAACTATCTATACAAAACTTGAAATTGTATTTCCGGGCACTAGCATTTCGTCCCATCCTAAATTGGTTTCACATAATTATTCTGCCCCCTGGCCAAGTACAGAGAGAAATATGGTGTCTCCTATTTTCCTGGAAGAGATTGTCTTCAATGATATATTCCTTAAACAATATAAACTATGCTTTTGTCCTGTTATTGCTCACACAATTTCTATTTGGCACAGAATATAAGAACAATGAAACTGGGAATTAGAATGGCATGCCCATACTACAATATTTCACAATAATGCCTTTACCAGGTAACTCCTTTTTTTCTATTAGGTCAGCTATGCTGGCCTATGGAGTCCCTTGGGAAACCCATCTACCCAACCATACAATGATGGGATTTATAAATAAATTATTTTGGCTCTCAAAAGGACTGATCTCTATAATATAAAAACAACCTTTGGAAAGCTTCTATTCTAAACTAGCCATTGAAAATGTATGTTCCACAGATCTAAGTGAATCTGAACAACCCTTTTACTGGAACAGAATTAGAAAAAATGTGATCTTGGCATCCCGTAATCCGAACCATCAATTTATGCATTTTAAGTTTGTTCACAGACCGTATTTAAAGTTTTAAAATGAAATTGTCCCCAACTCTCAACTGTTCACTGTGTCCCCTAAATCAGGTAGGCACATTCCTTCATATGATGTGGGAGTGCCCTGTCGTTAAATGCTTCTGGGACAAAGTTATACAATTCATTTCGAAAGTACATGAAGGTAAATATTCAATGCGTTTGCATCTACTATGTTACTGTCATGGAATTGATCGCTTCTCCCAGCTATAAGCACTGGACTCTTGGATGAAGTCAGGTCTCTGCTCTGAAAAAGTGTTGGATATATTTAACATTTCAATCTGTTTTGGGAGTGACCACAGTTCCTACACAAGGGACGGCCTGCACCTGAACAGGAGAGGAGCTTGGATGCTGAGTGCTAACATTGAAAGACTACTAAAGTGATGGGTTATCAGTCCTTGCCCGGAGCAGGTAACCCTTGTGGAGTCTTCTATTAATCCACGTCCTCATTCGAGCCATAGACCAAATGGCACAGTTCTAAGAAATCTTTTTTTCTATACCATTTCAGGCCAACCGCATGGCTATTTCATATAAGGGTTATCTACTGATCATTAGCATGTTTGTGTTAGATACTCTGTCTGATATGTCATCCCGCAGTTGTGGATTTGGGCTGATTCATGTAAATGTCAGAAGTTTGATTTAGAAAATGGATCATATCGTAATTCTGTCCTCTCAAACACGGACAATTAGATCATTACTGAGACTTGGTTAAAAAAAAGTCTGTGCCAGACTCCGATGTGTCTCTGAATGGATATAATATGGATATAATGTTTATAGATTTGACAGAGCTGGCAGGGGTGGGGGTGTTTCCATATTCATAAAGAACAACTTGAATGTTGCTGTGTGTATTACCATCTCTGTCCCAAAGCAATTTGAATGCCTGGTCTTAAATGTGGGCCTTTGTAATAATGCCAAACTAATGTTATTGGGAGTTTATCGCCTTTCCTCTGCCTCCTTATGTGCTCTCAGCAAATTGTCTGACCTGCTGTCTAACTATGCTAAATCCAAATGATTCATAGTGGGTGATCTTAATCTGCATTTGTTGATGCCAGTGTCTGATGGGCTAAAATATATTTAAATTGAACTCTGTTGCACATAAACATGCGTCGTACAAAAGGCTAAGGATAATCGAATCCTTGATTGACGCATTAATTGACTGAGAAATTACAGGAAAGAAATGTAGCTTGTGCTAAGGCTAGACTGAATGGTTGTACGTCTGATTGTCCTTCAGACACTTGAGAAACAGATGGTTAGAAAAGCAACATCAACATATTTCTTGAATTGTGTATCAGAGTGGTGGTAATCCAGCTAACTTCTGGAAAGTAGTCAAATCTTTGAAACGAAACTCCACCCCCTCCACCCCCTCGTTGCCCCAACAGGCTTTGTTTGACAGCCTCTGGTCCCATTTTAGACCAAATGAAAATGTGTACTGCTTTTAATAACCATTTTGCTTCAGCTGGCCACCTGTTTGAAAGAATAGTCTCTGAAACAGGGAGTCTTTTAGTCACCTCAGAACAGATTGTGGAGAATGATGCTCTAACAGACTCACATACTTTATTTTAATTTCAACGATTTGATGTCTACGATGTATTAAAACAAATGAAATGTTATTGGCCACATACACATAGTTAGCAGATGCTATTGCGGGTGTAGTGAAATGTGTTATGTTCCTAGCTCCAACACTGTAGTAATATCTAACAATACAAAACAATACATGCAAATCTAAAAAGTTAAAGAATGGAATTAAGAAATATATAAATATTAGGACGTGCAATGTCAGAGTCTGGAATATTCTGTAAATATACAGTATGTACAGTATGTATATGATGGTATGTATAGACCTTATAGACAGTATATGGATAGAATATGTAGTATATTAAGTGCCTTGCTAAAGATCGATGTAAAAAAATCCACAGGGGCTGAGTCACTTGACCCATTCTTACTACAGCTCTCTGCCACAGTCATTGTTTAACCTTTAACCTGTATATTTTACTTGACAATTGCTACTGGTTTTATCCCTAAGATTTGGAAAGCATCACATGTACTCCCCTTACATAAAGGTGGAGATCCTTCTGACTTAGATAATTTACCGCCCCATCTCCAAGTTATCTTCCCTAACCAGGGTACAAGAATCCCTGACCAACTCCCAGCTAAGAACTTGTTTAACTTCTCACTCCATTCTCAGTCTGGTTTTAGATCTGGACATAGCACTGTTTCAGCCACTCTGCTTATGTTTGATGATGTGTTAAATTACAAAAACAAAAAATAACATTGTGCTGCCCTATTTATAGACCTTTCCAAGTCATTCGACACCGTTGACCATTCTCTAACCATTAAAAACCTTGAGGCGTTACTACAGACCTGGGTTTGATCCCAGGCTGTGTTGTAGCGGGCTGCGACCCGGGAGACCCATGAGACAGCACACAATTGGCCCAGCGTCGTCTGGGTTAGGGGAGAGTTTGGCCAGCTGGGATGTCCTTGTCCCATCGAGCTCTGGTGACTCCTTGAGACAGGCCGGGCGCATGGATGCTGACTTTGGTCGCCAGCTGTACTGTGTTTCCTCCAACACATTGGTGTGGCTGGCTTCCGGGTTAAGTGATCAAGAAGCAGTGCGGCTTGGCAGGGTTGTGTTTCGGAGGATGCATGGCTCTCGACCTTCGCCTCTCCCGAGTCCGTAAGGGAGTTGCAGCTATAAGACAAGACTGTAACAACCAATTGGATATCACAAAATTGGGGAGAAAAATGGGTAAAAAAAAAAGTACAAAAGAAAACTAACAACTAAAAAGTTCTAAAATGGGCCTGGACAATAAGTATTGCAAATGGTTTAAGAGCTACAGTATCTGACAGACAGGACACAATGTGTGCTTTCTGATGGTGTCAAGTCTAGTTTTCTCAATATTTTGAAAGTTGTACCGCAGAGGTCGGTATTGGGACCTGTTCTCTTTACTATTTACAGTATGTAAATAATATTGGTTTATTTATTCAATCCTGTAATATTCATCTGTATGCAGACGATATGGTTATGTATGTCATTGCACAGACTGTTGACCAAGCTATGATTTAGTTGCATTACAGAAAGCCCTTGTTGATTTAAAAATGGTTCTAAATATATATTGTTCTCTAATTGTTAGAGGAATTAAATTCCTATATGTTTATTAACTAATTCAATTAATACACTCAGCCCATTTCTAAAGATTTGTAAGATACTTATTTGCATAAAATGGGCAGAGACCAGTCTCAAAATCAAGTAATAGCGTTTATACACACTATATTCAGTACTAGGATTAAAATAAAATTCATACATCTATACAGTAACATAATAGTATTCTGATTAGTCCAGCCTGATTGAAATGTATACATAATTGAGTCATTATTGATAAAAATCCCATAACCCTAATTCACTGAAAAATGTCTCAGATGGGCTATATATTCACTCATTGGGTGGCTCTCTCAACGAGCGGGATCCCGCTTATAAATACCTGGGCGTTTGGATTGATAAAGATCTGACGTTTAAAAAACATACTGATGAGCTAGATAAAAAGCTACGATTCAATATGGACATCTTCATTAGAAATAGATCTTGCCTCTCTGTGAACAGCAGGAAGCAGATTGTGCAGTCAACTTTCCTGCCGGGGAGTTGGACGGACATGTTGGGCTGGGGAGAATGTGGGCTCCCGAGTGACACAGCAGTCTATGGAGAGTGCATCTCATTGCAAGAGGCATCACTACAGTACCTGGTTTGAATACAGGCTGCATCACCTCCAGCCATGATTGGGAGTCCCATAGGGTGGCGCACAATTGGCCTAGCGTCGTCCGGGTTTGGCCAGGGTAGGCCATCATTGTAAATAAGAATTTGTTCTTAACTGATTTGCCTAGTTAAATAAAATAAGTAAATAGGGGAGATAGGCCCACCACTTTTCGTTTCTATTTTCTTTACATACCTATTGCATTATTATTATTATGATCATTTCTCTGTATGTAATTATTTTTTTGTTGTTGTGGCAGCCTAGGGTATAAACTTTGTAAATGTACATGAATATTGTACCTGTAAGCAAAAAGATAATACAAGCAAAAAAAGAACAGCTTTTCTCCAGTTCCTTCATTCTCTTTATTGATGTTTCAGAGCAACTTGACTTACGTGACTTAGTCCTTTCAGCTCCTCAGTGGAGCATCTCCAGCTAACTCTGTTCTGGAACGGTTTTTTATTTTTTATAATTCCAGGTGGTTCCTGCCTTCTTCATCTCCTTCTCATGTGTCTCTTATGGTCCTTCTGTAGCTCAGTTGGTAGAGCATGGCGCTTGTAACGCCAGGGTAGTGGGTTCGATTCCCGGGACCACCCATGCGTAGAATGTATGCACACATGACTGTAATTCGCTTTGGATAAAAGCGTCTGCTAAATGGCATATATTATATTATTATTATTATTACTGTTCCATGCATTTTTTGGGGCGGCCAACCTTCCATTTGCCCTGTGGGTTCCACTCAGAGCAACAGGAAATCTACTTAAAAATTAAGCTTCACAGTTCACACATACATGCATACTCAAGCTGAGAATTAGCTTATTTTCTCAGATGTGCATTAATCAAAGCAACATTGAGGTATGTCTATTGTTGTTGAGAGGATTTATTAAAATACATTGAACAAATACACAAAGTACAAAGTAAAAGATTACAATTAACTTTTTTTCATTGATTTGCAATTTAGCACAAACATCTGTACCATTATAATAACACTGCTTGAATTCAATAGCTCTCTCAAAGCTAGCTACGCAGAGCAACCATCTCTTTCTTTACCAAAGTGAACCTTCATACAAAACATTTCACATGCTGTGCATTCTCCGCAACAAAGGTGCCTTTACCACGGTCTTTTGGTAGCTTTTTGAAGCCTTGTTTATAAGCATGTACATGTACCGTAAATATATTTATAATATTAGACTGAAGCCTTCTTACATACACATTACATTCATACTGACTTCAGTTTGATTGCATTGAATTTAAACAATTTGATTTCAGTCACTTCCGCACTCCGTAAGGAAACAGACGTGGATTTGATTGAACACATTCTGTGTGCACATTGCAGTTCTATGGCAACTACCCTGCAACATTCATTTTCTCTCACGCATACTATGAACACTGAACAAAAATATAAATGCAACATGTAAAATGTTGGTCCCATGTTTCATGAGCAGAAATAAAAGATCCCAAAAATGTTCCATACCATAAGCTTATTTCTCTCTAATTTTGTGCACAATTGTTTTTACATCCCTATTAGGAAGCATGTCTCCTTTGCCAATATAATCCATCCACCTGACAGGGGTGGCATATCAAGAAGCTGATTAAACAGCACGCTCATTACACAAGTGCACCTTGTGCTGGGGACAATAAAAGGCCACTTTAAAATGTGCAGTTTTGTCACACAACACAATGTCACAGATGTCTCAAGTTTTGAGGAAGCGTGCAATTGACATGCTGACTGCAGGAATGTCCACCAGAGCTGTTGCCAGAGAATTGAATGTTCATTTCTCTACCATTAGCTGCCACCTACGTCGTTTTAGAGAATTTGGCAGTACGTCCAACCGGCCTCACAACCGCAAACCACGTCCAGTACAGGGGGGGAGAAACCCTTTTGTGGGGAAAAACTCATTCTGATTGGCTGGGCCTGGCTCCCCAATGGGTGGGCCTGGTCATGTGATTGGCTGGGCCTGGCTGCCAACCAGGCTCACTCATGGCTACAACCCTGCCCAGTCATGTGAAATCCATAGACTAGGGCCTAATTAATTCATTTCAATTGACTGATTTCCTTATATGAATTGTAACTCAGTAAAATATTTTAAATTGTTGCATGTTGAGTTTATATTTTTTTCAGTATAGTTAGGTACATGATCGATAAGAGTATGAGAGAGACAAAACACTGGAAATCTTAGTATTTACATAGCATTGCTATTTGCTTCTGTCCAGTGACACAATTCCAATGTATGACAAGGTGTGGGTCTTGTCCAAACCATCCAAAGCAACACTTTAGTTCACACAGGGACCCTCACATGACTTACAAATGGAGTAACAGGCTGAACAGAAACACTGGGACTTCACTCTCCATGGACAGAACATCACTGATAAACACGCACTCAATTGAGTGCAAAATAATAGCTTACGAACTGATATGTGCCCTATTTGTTGAAATTCCTATCTAAACTTCAGGTGAAGTGCTTTGTCTGAGAAGACAGTGGCCCAATCCCAAATGGAGCCTTAAGACCTACAGTACGCCCTATTCCCTTGGGAGATCTTAAGAGGATTTGATGTAAGCAATATGGTTATAGCTCCACCTTGCCCTATGATACACTATGTGGACGTCTTGCCATGTTGCTTATACCATTAAAATCCTCTCAGACCTCCACAGGTGCATAGGGAGTAGGGCTTAGCGGTCCATTTGGGATCAACACCTGAAACAATATGTAGTTACACATTCCAGCCAACAGAGGGCATGACAGAGCACCTCAGGAGATTCATATAAAAAGCCGACAGAGCAGAGCTACAATCAGACCCTTTATACAGGAATCTCTTCAGTTCAGGATGGTCCATTCACAATTTCTTTCTCAAAACCTCCACATACTATAAGTGCTATAGCCCTGTCATTAAAAACAATACAAATAGGTAATGCCTCTACTCTTTGAGAGAAAAATAAGAGCAAACATTGAAATGAGAAAATTGAATACACACATTCTTGAAAAATCTGAACAAATGAAGTCTCATTAAACACATAAAACAGTAGTTTCACTTTGGACAATCACATTAGCAGACAGATGGAGTAAACAGTATTGTCAAGTGAATCCATGCTGTCGCTCTGATACAGTTTAGTCCTCACAACACGCAATGCAATAAACAGTTCTCTTCCAAGGAACCCATATATAAAAAGAAACATAAAAATACGTTTAGATACTTTTTCTGCAATGCTCTCCAACCATGTTCCTTGATGGCTAATATCTATGAAGATTCTAATCTATAGATGATGAATTCCAACATGATAATTCCACCACTGCCCTCACTTCTTAATGAAAACATTTTCACCAAAGTCTAAGATTATCAGCATACAATCTGGGACGTTAGCCATCCAGGACACGGAGTGAGCAGCCGTCTTTTAGTGGCACTAAAGCAGTAAATACTGAAATAACACTTTACCTTAACATGAAGAACACACAATAAAGCACTTTTCATGGAAAACATGAAACCGAGGCCAAAAGGTGACGGACGCAGTCATAAGCACTTTTTTGATTTATCATTTCTCAAAATGGAACAGGGAGGGAGGAGCTGTATGTGTAGCAGGCAACAGCCAATAATCACATTCAAATGTTAAAGAAATACATGTACCATACCATTGGCAGAAATAGGCTAGTCTTGAGTCTCTTCTGAAATGTACAAATGGTTACAAACTGTACCACAGTTAGATATGTTCTGTAACTTCTATGTGATCGTCACTTTTTGCACTAATCCAGCCTGTTACATTGTTATGCATGTATGCATTAAATTCACAATGATTATGCAAGGCAAAATAAACAGCACTCTCTTGAACTATGTACATTACAAGGGGGAACCCTTAGTATATTAGTAGCTAGCTCTGTAACTAGGATCCCTTTCTCCAGAGACGGGAGATGGCAGTCTTTATGGGTTGAGGCATAGTGCAGCTATCCTTCCTTAAAGTCACTCTTATTCTTACAAGTTCCAACTCAAGGCTCTGCCCCGAAACTATAAAAACAAACACATGTACTACAATTGACCAGAGAATTGGCTGCTGTATGAGCACCCACTTATCATCTCTATAATTCTAGGAGGGGAGACTTATGCCTTCGTGGTTTTCCTTCTATTTGTATGTAGCTAAAGCACAAAGCTCCAGCTAGGCCAATTAGGCCAATGATGAACGCAGGAGGAAAAGACTCAGAACGAAGGAGCAGAGCCAGGCCTAAATGGAATAAATAGACACAGATAAGTCTCATTACAGCAGCCTTGGCAGCTCCACTGGCTCATCTTCATGTGAACTTTGACTTTCCCAGCTCTCCCTGTAGCCAAGACAGGGCAGTTCCAGTCCTCCTACAAGATCACCACGGTCGTGTTCCTCTGCCCAGCCGTTGCTGACACATGGCAGATCTTACAACCCCTGGATAGGTATTTTATGTATAGCCATGTGGTGCCCGATGGCACAGTCGATGGCGTAGCACCCAACCATTTGTTGATGCATGCAACATCTGAGCAGGGGAACATGCTTCCACATGTCAGGTAGCAGAGGTCGGGGCGTATGAGGTCGTTTGACTCTCACATCCTAATAGACAGTTCCTCTGCTTGACTCACCAACCTAAGTCATAAAAGCAAATAGCTACTGCAAAGTATGTTGAAGAATCCTTGAAAGATAGAAGTGCAATTGATACGATAGACAGATACATCAGTGTAATGTTCTTAGTGTTATCCTATCATCCATAGACATAGAGGTTAGTTAGGAGTTCTCTGGCGGGTTGATTCTGTAATCATTGATACAGTAGTTGACATCCCTTGGCTTGGCTGACTCCAGATCAGTTTTGGAGTAGATTACCTAATCTTCAATACAGATAACATCACTGGGCTTGCCTGACTTAAGGTCAGGGGTAGTGACATCCCTCAGGTGGTCGCAGGACTTCTTGTCCAAGTGGCTGGATGGAGGAGGGGGGCCGTTGGACACTGGAAAGGGGGGAATGATTGGGGAGGGGGGAGGGATACCAAACAGGGATATCAAACAAAGAGTGCTCAGCAAAAGAGATGACCCAAATAAAATATTTGAAGCTATGTATTCCCTAACATATTATTAGAAAGAGAAGCAGAGCAGTAGTTAATCTTACAGTGCTCCCTCTTTTTCAGTTATCATACATTCTGTCCTCGACTGTTCAGCTGAAACATCTTGTATTACAGTTAAAGTCGTGCAGAGACAGGCCACTTACCACTGACATAGGGTCCCAGGGGCATCTGGCTATAGTTGACCATGGCTTCACCTGCAGGCCCCCGGAAACTGCCCCCAAAGCCAGTGCTGTACATCTGGGAACAGGCAAATGAGCCCTGGCCGAACGGCTGGAGGTAGAGTAAACATTTTACACATCCTGTCAATGATGGAATCAACCAAACCTACCTATCACCACAACAGAGCCAATGACAGTACAGTACCTGTTGGGGCGGAGGTTCGTTGCCGCGGCTGGTGAGGCGGCTGAGGATGCTCCTCTCAGACATCTGCAGACGCGAAGACACTGGGGGGATACGGGACAACATGTTGGGAAGCCGCGTCACATCCGCCTTCATGTCACTTAACAGCTCCTCCAGCTGGTTCAGTACTGGAACGCACACACACATACACACAGAACAAACACACACACACACAAACACACACACACAGAACAAACACACACACACACACACACACACACACACACACACACAACAAACACACACACACACACACACACACACACAAACACACACACACAGAACAAACACATACACACAAACACCGTCAATAACGAGAATGCACTAACGTATTCAATCTTATCTACAGTTCATGCAATGCTTAATTATTATTCACCCAGATCTTGAGTTTGTAGACAGTGTTTTAGTCCTGCTGCTGTGTACACACTGGGAGATGACAGACCTTTGTGCAGCACAGCGTTGGCTGGCTTGTTTCCAGCCAGAGACTCCTTGGACAGGTGCTGGTGAGACTCAGCCAGACACTCCACCTCAGCAAAGCGAGTGTTTAGGGCCATAGCCGGGTGGCTGGGGTCCTGGGTCATGTTCAGGTACGCTGCCCTCCTCAACTGCTCCTCTATCACCAGAGCCTGCTCCAACAGCTAAAAGGAAGGGAGAGAGAGAGAAAGAGAGAGAGAGGGTGGTGAGAGAGATGTGGAGATTGAATGTTGCCTTCAGTTGTCTTGTCCACTTTTCAAATTCAAGGTGTTCACAAATGTGTTCGTATGACAGCAATAAGCATTTCACCTTAAAGCGACGAGCCAGGAACTTGTTCTTCATCTCCAGGTAATTTCCCTTGTGCATCTCAGTCTTGAAGGGCTCATTGTGGATGGCATAGCGTGGGTCGTTCTGAATGTCCTGCCAACGGGCATAGCCATGTCTGAGGTTCCCCCGTAAAGGAAAACAAACATGATAAAAGGGCTTCACATCACAAACAGAGAGACCTGCACACTGTGAATTCCAAACAGCTGTGTTAGATGCAGAGGAAGGATACGTTACGATGCCAGCCAGTAGCCAGTAGTCGTGGCGACGGTGCCAGATGTCATACATCTTCCCAGATGACACGGCAGCCCGCTCCTCGTTCTGCCACAGGGTGTGCAGCTCTGAGATATAGTAACACATCAGATCATACATCTACACTATATATACAGAAGTATGTGGACACCCATTCAAATTAGTGGATTTGGCTATTTCAGCCACACCCATTGCTGACAGGTGTATTAAATCGAGCGCACCGCTATGCAATCTCCATAGACAAACATTGGCAGTATAAAGGCCTTACTGAAGAGCTCAGTGACTTTCAACGTGGCACCGTCATAGGACGCCACCTTTCCAACAAGTCAGTTCGTAAAACTTCTACCCTGCTAGAGCTGAATGAATGATGAATCATGCTTTACCATCTGGCAGTCCGAATGACGAATCTGGGTTTGGCGAATTCCTACCTTCCCTAACGCATATTGCCAACTGCAAAGTTTGGTGGAGGTGGAATAATGGTCTGGGGCTGTTTTTCATGGTTTGGACTTAGGCCCCTTAGTTCCAGTGAAGGGAAATCTTAATGCTACAGCATACAATGACATTTTAGATGATTCTGTGCATCTAACTTGTGGCAACAGTTTGGGGAAGGACGTTTCAGCATAACAATGCCCCCATGCACAAAGCGATGCCATACAGAAATGGTTTGTCGAGATCGGTGTGGAAGATCTTGACTGGCCTGCAGAGAGCCCTGAACTCAACCCCATCAAACATCTTTGGGATGAATTTCAAAGCCTACTGCGAGCCAGGGCTAATCGCCCAACATCAGTGCCCGACTTCACTAATGCTTTTGTGGCTGAATTGAAGCAAGTCTGGAGTGCTGTATTTCCCATTCACATGCTCAAACTCCTGGACCTGGATACAGACACAACAGTGAGTTAACAATCTAACAACAGAAGAAACTGGATTTCTCCACCATTCTAGACTTGTTGCATTTTATTGAATGCATGCTATCTAAAACCAGATGCTAGAGGCAGGGAACCAGCCTTACTCAATCTAAACATAGGCTACAAGACA
Organism: Oncorhynchus keta; assembly: GCF_023373465.1. Taxonomy (NCBI): domain Eukaryota; kingdom Metazoa; phylum Chordata; class Actinopteri; order Salmoniformes; family Salmonidae; genus Oncorhynchus; species Oncorhynchus keta. The sequence goes on from NC_068441.1 coordinate 18,666,464, forward strand.
TTTCTCAACCCTGTTAGGATGTTCCATTATCTAGTGGAAAGCCTTCCGAGAAGAGTGGAGGCTGTTATAGCAGCAAAGGGTGGACCAACTCCATATTAATGCCCACAATTTTGGAATGAGATGTTTGACAAGTAGGTGTCCAAATACTTTTGGTCATGTAGTGTATGTAATGTTCCTACACCTTAGCTGTTTCTCCCGCTCATCCCTCACCTGTGAAGCCTCCGTCGGCAATGTTGAACATGAACCTCATCTTGAAACCATTCTTCTCCAGTAACTCCCTCCTGACCTCCTCCATCTCCTCCTGTGCTTCTTTTTCTCCATTCAGCCGTCCCTCGGGCACGAGCAAGTCCTCGCTCTTGGCCTCGTCTGAAACAACTAAGGAAATCGAACAACTAGCTTACATTTTTGAGGTCCTCTTTCTGCAAAAAGTGTCACTCAAAGAGTGACAAGGTTTTAATGTTTTTCGCTGTTCCGCAAATACCTGGATTCAGTTCCTTCTCCTCAGGTTTGGCTGGAGCAGGATCACAGTCTCCTTTTTCTAAGGACTTCTCTGTCTCTCGACAGGGCTCCGCTAGAGGATCATTGACAAACAGATTGCCACATCAGAACAGAGACATGTTACAACTGATTTTTATGAAGTGGGACAAACCAAAGCCATTACACCAACCATTTACACTTCATTTGATTATAACCATGTAATGCACCACTCACCTTTTGGTGAGCTTTGATTGGACAACAGCTCTGTCTGTATGGATGGAGGCTCTTTAGGATTGATGGATGGCTCTATCAGTGCGGAGGGTATGTCTGTCATTTCACTGCACTCCTCTGAGGAGACTGGTTTGTCCTCTGTGCTGCCTTTCTCTGTCTCATCACTGTCAGGAGCGATGTCCGTCTTCTCTACCTGGGATGATGACTCTGTACTAACATGAGTCTGGAGAGACAACCATCACAGATGGAGAGGGAGACAGAGTAAAACAAAAAGGAGACTGTTTACTTTAAAAGGTGACAGTTAGAAAGTGGCATGTGTTTTGTATTATAATAATAATCAAATGAGATTTATGGGGAGATGTATGAAGACAGTAAAGGATAGAGGGATGAGAAGGATAAGAGCGGGGAATAAAGAGACATTTCTGAAGAAGCGTGAACTCTGACCTCCAGTTCTGGCAGCTTCTTGCATTCCTGTTCTGTGGGCTCCTTGTCTTCAGCAGGCCCTGAGATCGAGTCCATCTTCTCTGTAGAAACAGCAAAACAATCACCAAACAGTGTCTCACATTTCCTGTCTATTGAATCTAATGAACTAAGCGGAGTTCTGAAACACACACACACATACCACACACACTGGACAGGGTGAGGATGTGACTCTGACCTGGTGGGACAGGACTTCCAGGAGGCTGGGGTGTGGCAGCAGGGCTAGCAGGGACGGGGGTGTTGGGGTCAGAGGACAGACTCTCAGTCAGTTTCTTCAGCTCCAGTCCAATAGGGATCAGGTCTGGAGTGCTGTATTTCCCATTCACATGCTCAAACTCCTGGACCTGGATACAGACACAACAGTGAGTTAACAATCTAACAACAGAAGAAACTGGATTTCTCCACCATTCTAGACTTGTTGCATTTTATTGAATGCATGCTATCTAAAACCAGATGCTAGAGGCAGGGAACCAGCCTTACTCAATCTAAACATAGGCTACAAGACATTTCTCAACCCTGTTAGGAGGCTAACTTACTGCTTTCTGCTGGGTTTTATTCATGTAACTATGGAGTCATTGGATGACTGGTTGATAGGTACCTTTTTCCTGACCAGTGACATAACCCCAATCCTGGTGAGGACATGCTGACGGGACAGCCCTTCTCGTGGAACCCCATCTGCAAAGGTCTCCGCCCCGTCTGCCCCGGGCTCACAAAGATGTCTCATGAACAGGGACACGTAGGCCCTAAGAGAGACAGGGTCACATTCATACAGCTAATCAATTTCCGATCATAGTAACAAAGATACTTGAATTGGGGCCTCCCGAGTGGCACAGTGGTCTAAGACACTGCATCGCAGTGCTAGCTGTGTCACTAGAGATTCTGGGTTCGAGTCCAGGCTCTGTCGCAGCTGGCCGCGCCCGGGAGACCAATGGGCTGGCGCACAATTGGGACAGCATCGTCCTGGTTAGGGGAGGGTTTGGCCGGCAGGGTTGTCCTTGTCCCATCGCAGACTAGCGACTCCTGTGGCGGGCATAGTGCACGCTGACACGGTCCCAAGATGTACGGTGTTTCCTCAAACACATTGGTGCGGCTGGGTTCCAGGTTAAGTGGGCATTGTGTCTCGGAGGACGCGCGGCTCTCGGCCTTCGCCTCTCCCGAGCCCGTATGGGAGTTGCAGCAATGAGACAAGACTGTAACTACCAATTGGATACCACGAAATTGGGGAGAAAAAAAGGAAGAAAAAAAGTAACTAACTAGAAAAAGATATATATATATTTTTTTTAATACTTGAACTAACATTGTCTTGCATTTCGTATGGGAGTGAACAGTAGACTGCAGCAGAACCCCAGTTAAAATACAGTACAGGAGGAGCTTTAAATACCTGAACTCTTTCTCACTTTTCCCTCTCAGGTCTCTGACCAGCCAGTGAGAGTTGAAGGCGTCCTGAGGAGGCATGCCCCAGCGCATGATAGCGTTGAGGAAGGCCTTCCGCTGACGGGCGTTGAACCCCAGCACCTGGCACAGGGCATTATACCCATTGGTCAAATCAATGTGCATACACATGTTGTCTACTACATTAAAACCAGAGTGCTTTCTTCCTTACCTCGATGTTGCCCCCTACGCGTGCCAGCAGGGGTGGCAGAGGTTTGTCCCTGTCACTCTTCAGCTGCCTGCGAGAATGCCTGCGCCCACCTACAGAGAAACACCCCCCCCACCACCATCAGCCAGGTGCCTCAGCAACATCTTATCAATGATAGGTTCCAGGCCCATCTACACAGGACAGAGCAGGCACTGAGAGTTAGTTATCTATAACGTAGTGATTACGCAGGTCTCATTGACACCCACCTTCCGGCCTCTCCTCGAAATCTTCGTCCTCGTCCTCGGACCCCACGGAGTACTCGGAATGATTGTCTGAAAGATCATCCTGCCACTCTGAGCCACAGATCAGATCAGAGAGAAACAGCACAGTGCATTCACTTGTGTAGGGGCCTACTGGGGGAGGAGGGGAGGGGGGCTAGCACCGCAGACCGCAACAGTGGGCATGCACACTGACACTACTCCACTACACCACTGGGGGGCAGGCATTCTTTCAAAAACTACTACTGACTAGCAGCAGAGCCTCTGTCTGTTCTGTCCTCCCAGCCACTACACTGGTGGACTGTGTACTTCATCAACATGTCTCTGAGTGTGCATTTGCTTTAGATGGGTTTAAATGTTTCCCTTTCAGTCTCAAATGCCTGTTGTTGAGCTATGGGGGGTAGTGTTATAAAAGGAACTCTACACAACTTGCATACTGTAACGCTATAAGCAATATAAAGCAATCAAGCTTCAAATGTGCTACTATTTTCAAGCAAGCTGCTATAGTTATGGACACACAGCCAAAGAAAGGTATAGTGTGCCACTCGTGTTACCAGAGGTATAACTAGAGCAGTGGGCTTCAAAGTTGGGGTCGCGGGGGAACTGCAGTGGGGTCGACAAATTAATAAATGAAAAAGTACATATTACATATTATTGTACGGGACCCATATGCAAAACTTTTTGAGAAAGATCATTTGAAAAATACCATTTTATTGAGTAAATGTATTTATTGGTTTCTTTTCAAGATGAAAATGTGATGAATTGAAGGTTATTTGTTGATGTAAGAATATAAATTTACCGATTGTAAGGTTGTGTCATTAGATTTGGGGTGGGGTCACGCAAAATTCTTGGGAAAAAAATGGGGTCCCCAGAAATTTTGGCCAAAACAAATGGGGTTCCCACTGAAAAAGTTTGAATACCACTGTTCTAGAGTGATGCTAAGTTCACTCAAATGTTTTCTAAAAGGAGGGGGACCAATAAGCATAGCATTACTGTTACAGTAAAGGGATACTTCAGGATTTTGGCAATGCAGCCCTTTTTCTACTTCCCCAGAGTCAGATGAACTCATGGATCCATTTTTTATACTCTGCATCCAGTATGAAGTAAGTTAGAGGTAGTTTCATGAGCCAATGCTAACTAGCATTAACACAATAACTAAAAGTCTATGGTATCTACTAACATGCTAGCAGTTAATACGTCCAGTCATTGAGTTAGCAATTGCACTAACGCTAGAGACATGACAATGGTATCCACGAGTTCATCTGACTCTGGGGAAGTAGATAAAGGACTTCATTGCCAAAATCCTGAAGTATCCCTTTAAAGAAGAAGAGAATAGCAGGCCAGAGTGTACAGTACAGTATGAGGCAAACCTTGGTCCTCCTGAGACGTGTCGTTGTAGTTGACCTGCTTGCGGATGCGTTTGCCTTTGCCCAGGTTGCGGGCCAGGTCCTCCTGCTGCTGCTCATAGTGGTGCCTCAGCAGCTTCTCCCAGTAGTCTGGATCCACATTCTCCTCCTGCTTAATGATCTCCCGCTGGGGCTCCTCCTGGACACACACGCATGCACACAACGTAAGAATACTGAACAAGGATACTCCAGGGTAAACTAAATGGTTAGCTACTACTGAATAAACACTGGTAATCAATGAGAATACAATGAAGAGACTGCTAAAATACTCACACATACACACTTGAGAATATATAATAGAGCCAATCCTAGACATAGCAACACCCATGCTGACTGAGTGTGTTAGTGTGTGTCCTCACCTCTGCGTCCTCGTCTTTGACAACATACTGGGCCACCTTGAAGGAGCTGAGGTATTCGTTCATGTTCTGGATCTCAGTGTCCTCCGTGGCATTCTGGCTACGGTCCAGCAGCTTGGAGATGGCATTGTCATCATAGTGAATGACACTGCCCTCATCTCCATCCTTTATGTCCCCTGGAGTATCACAATATATCAGAGGGATACAGGCTGGTTTACTTTACATTCATGTCAAATCTAGAGACAATATTAGAAGAATGCAAATTGGTTTAATGTTCAGTTCAAAACGACTATATGTTCCTAGCAAAACAGGTCTGACTTTTCAAACAGAAATGCTAAACCCATGGGGTAAATTGTATATTGATCCCATACAATAATCCCTACTCAGTTATTTATTTGTCGACCCCACTGCAGTTCCTCCGCGACCCCAACTTTGAAGCCCACTGCTCTAGTTATACCTCTGGTAACACGAGTGGCACACTATACCTTTCTTTGGCTGTGTGTTCATAACTATAGCAGCTTGCTTGAAAATAGAGGCACGTTTAGAAGCTTGATTGCTTTATATTGTGACACAGTGTAGTCAGTGTGCGTACCATTATTCTTACAGAGTTTTTGATGCGAACCCATGGCCCGTGCAGCTGCCTCCATCTCGTCCTTGAAGAGCTCCTCGGTGCCGAACTTGAGGATGTCGTCCAGCTCCTGTTTGGACATGGAACCGGTCTTGGAGCCCAGGCCAGGCCTCACCACCAGGTGGGTCAGCATCATCTTCCTCTTGGCCACCTGGGTGATGCGCTCCTCCACGCTAGCTCGCGTCACAAAGCGATAGATCATCACCTTCTTATTCTGACCTATACGGTGGGCCCTGCTGAATGCCTGCAGCAGAGAGATGGAGGGAGGGAAAGCGAGAGCAGCAGAGACAGTTACAGAGTTAGAAATAAAGAAACATAACAGGGAGTCAAGGAGGAAGACAAATAGAACGAGATAACACTGTGAGGGTTATAATGCATTCAGAAGACAGTATACTGTATGTACAGTATGCCTGTGTTAGTCGGTACCATGTCCCACAGTACCTGGATATCGTTGTGAGGGTTCCAGTCTGAGTCGTAGATGATGACGGTGTCTGCCGTGGCCAGGTTGATGCCCAAGCCTCCAGCTCGGGTGGAGAGGAGGAAGCAGAACTGCTGAGCACCCGGTGCTGCAGTAAGAATCAAGGCACATAGTCAATGGGTGAGTACGCGAGTGTGAGTGCTGTTTGTGCTGCTCCCTGCTGGAGAAAGACAGAACAGCAGCGTAACTCACCGTTGAAGCGGTCGATAGCCTCCTGTCGTAGTCCCCCTGTGATGCCTCCATCAATGCGTTCGTATTTGTAGCCCTCGTATTCCAGAAAGTCCTCAAGCAGATCCAGCATCTTAGTCATCTGGGAGAAGATGAGAACTCTGTGTCCTTCATCTTTGAGTTTCTTCAGCATCTTCTGGAGCAGGGTGAGTTTGCCTGAGGACTTGACCAGCTGGTTCCCATCATAAGAGCCATTGGGTAACACTGGTGCCTCCTGCGTATACACAATGAGCAAATAACCCAACAAGAGGCCACAGCCCCTCACACACAGACAGTCAACTCTCACTGATAAACAAACATACCTGCATGTTGGCAGCCTATCAACTTCTACAATACACACCAGTGGAGGCTGCTGAGGGGAGGACGGTTCATAATAATGGCTGGAATGGAGTCAATGGAATGGTATCAACCACATGGAAACCAATGTGTTTGATACCATTCCATTCACTCCATTCCAGCCATTATTATGAACCGTCCTCCCCTCAGCAGCCTCCAATGATACACACATTTAGAAATACAATTCCTCCGAAACATCAGTCCCTCCCCGCACATCAGTCCCTCCCCGCAGGCCTTAGTATGGTCTACCCCCTCTGCCCTGTCTCCTCCCCTCCCCTCCCTCCTCCCTCCCTCTACCCGGAGGGATCCCATCTCTCCTCCCTCCCTCACCACGGCTGCCACGGGGAACAGATAGGGGTGGTTGCAGCACTTCTTCAGGTCCATCATGATGTTGAGCAGGGACACCTGGTTGCCCCCGCCCTTGGAGTTGAGCGCCTCAAAGTTCCGCGTCAGGATAAACTTGTAGTACTTCCTGTGGGTCAGAGGTCAAACATGAAAGGCGGGATTAGGCCTGGGGGAACCACTTTGAAGGGGTTTCATACAACAATGGGGAGGTTCAACAGAAAAGTACTAGAAGAGGACTAACTAACTTCTGCATGGGGCTGAGCTCCACTCGTACGATGAGCTCTGTCTTGGAAGGCATGTTCTTGAAGACATCAGCCTTCAGTCTCCTCAACATGTGTGGGCCCAGCAGGTCATGCAGCTTCTTGATCTGGTCCTCCTTGGAGATGTCTGCAAACTCCTCCAGGAACCCCTCCAGGTTACTGCACACAGAGCGAGCACAGACACAGCAAAACCGTTTATAGACACCATTTAAAGACGGCACAAATCCCCATTTGTTCCAGTCGATGTTAAGAGGAGCAACTGACGCTTAAGTGTCCGCCATGGCTTTAGGCTGTACTGTAAGCCTTAGTATGCAGGGATTTGAAAGGAGAACACTGTGGTAACAATTGAATCTCCCTCAGCATTAGGTCTTTACTCTCTGCTACTGCAGCAGGTAAGAGGACCAAGAGGCAGGCTGCCAGGCTAATGGATGGCCACAGGAGGAAGTACAGCACAGCTCTTACTTGAATCTCTCTGGGGTGAGGAAATTGAGCAGGTGAAACAGCTCCTCCAGGTTGTTCTGCAGAGGAGTGCCAGTCAGTAGCAGCTTATAGTAGATCTTATACCCATTGAGAATTCTGAAAAACTGTGGAACAGTGACAGCGACATTAGACACTCAACCAAGCCACAAATAGAGTTGAGTCATAATGCTATACAAGGTTGATGATGTTGGAAGAGAGGAGATAGATAAGATACTGATCATAGATTGTAAAGAAATCAGAATTTGGACCTTAAGAAACACTATTAGCCAATTTACCATTCACCAGTGACAAAAACAACAACAATTACATCCATTTGTTGAATGCATTGGTTTACTTTGAGGTGGGTTACCTTTGACTGGTTGTTCTTCAGTCTGTGGGCCTCGTCCACCACTAGACAGGCCCAGTTAATGGAGCCCAGAATGGTCTGATCGATGGTGATTAGCTCATATGACGTCAGCAACACATGGAACTTGATGGCCGTGTCTTTCTGTCAAGACCAAAACAGAGAGTCTATATATGACCACCACTCTCCTTTGGCCTGTAAATGACATGCTTGTCGATGTTTACTGAGATTCAATACATTTTTATTTTATGGGGATACCTTCATACGGAAGACCTTGCGGCCTGTTTTGACCGCACTGTCCTCGAAGGTGAACTCGTTCTCCCGGATGACCGCCCGGCTTTCTTTGTCCCCAGTGTAGGTCACCACGTAGAAGTCTGGGGCCCACATCTCAAACTCCCTCTCCCAGTTGATGATGGTGGACAGGGGGGCACTGACCAGGTATGGCCCTTTGGAGTGACCCTGAGAGGGGAGGACATGTTTCAGCCGTGTTTCAGTCATGACTAAGGACACTGTTTGATGATATACACAACAGATATTGCATTACTTTCATCACTACTGATTCTATTGTGTATTGTATTTACTTAATAATGTCATGGAACATTTCATAAACAAATAGACCCCTGTTCTGTATGAGCCTGTCCTCCTCACCCACCTCCTTGTAGAGTGAGTAGAGGAACACGATGGTCTGGACAGTCTTGCCCAGGCCCATCTCGTCTGCCAGGATAGTGTCTGTGCCCTGTGCCCAAGAGAACCGCAGCCAGTTCAACCCCTCCAGCTGGTACGGGTGTAGGGTTCCCCCAGTGGCATTGATGTACCACGGTTGATGTTCAAACTTGATGGTAGGCTAGAGACAGAGAGAGAATAACCAAAGGTGTATCAGCTTATTGTTAAGCCAATAGTACAGTATGTTTTAGTCCCTAGTAATGATTCCCACTCACATCTATGATTGGAGCGTTAGGAGGGATTTCTCTCTCCCTCCTCTTCTCCTCCTCTTTGCCCTTCTTTCCCTTTCTCACCACTAAAGGGCGCTGGTCGTCACCAATCATCTGCTCCCTGTCAAATCACAGGAGACGTCAACAAACAGTCTATTCAGGTTGTGAAATCGTGTGAAATATGTTTGTCTGTATGTGCATGCGTAAGAGAGAGAGAAAGAGAGATACAGTGAAAGAGAGAGAGACTTATGTTAGTGTAATGTTTACTGTTCATTTTTGTTGTTTATTTCACTTTTGTATATTATCTACTTCACTTGCTTTGGAAATGTTAACATATGTTTCCCATGCCAATAAAGCCCCTTGAATTGAACTGAGAGAGAGAGAGAAAAGTGTGAGTTCTGAGCTGACCTGTGGTCCCAGTAGGAGTGTTTGGCGTTGTGATACTCAGGGACGTCAAAGTCATCTACCTCCCAGGTGCACTGGTCATAGGGCAGGTCTCTCCACTTGATCAGGTAGTGCACATCCCCATCCTTATCATAACTGTAGAGAACGCAAGGAACAATGACAATCACAACTCTGGGAGCTTCAGAATACAAAAGGAAAGGTTGCAATTACATATTTCAAACCTGGGACAAAAATGTATGGTTGAGATTCCTGTCTCTAGTTTATTCCACTGTATATCAAGTGCTGAGCGTGAGTCTGGGGAAGAGAATGTCCCGACAGGGAGAGGAAGGTGTGTGTGTCTGGGGTGGGCACCTGTGGTTGAGGATCCTGTGGATGACCATCCACTCTGGCTTGATGCCGTAGCGGTAGAATCTCTCCTCCATGGCAGCGTACTCTGGGTCTTTACTCTTCCTCTTCTCGTTGTTCAGCTCCTCCTCCCCAGAGCCGTAGTCGTACGGAGGGGGCTCGTCCATGTCGTTCTTCCTCTGGTAGTTACGGTACATCACCGCGTGGTACAGCTCCAACTGCACACACCACAGACAAGACCATGGCTTAACCAACGATGCTGCAGAAAATTCTTGTCGTATTTGTGACAATATGCTGTAGCAAATGTAGAGTCTTGTAACTTCTGCAAGCTAGATTTTTAAAGTGAGAGTAAGCCAGTATATTTGACCATGGCTGACTTTCAAACACTGGCAAACCTCTCAGCAGCAGTCAAACAGACAAATGTGTGTCTCACCTGCAGTTCACTGACCCAGGAGCAGTGCCAGTAGGAGAGACCAGCCCACTTGACAAACAGCTCCCTCTCCGGGTGGCCTTTCAGGGGGGGTTTTACCAGCGGGTCCACAGTCTCTCCATCGGGGCCAGGGGGCACTTCAGTTGGTAAGGGGGGGTCCCCCCAAATCCAGTGGAGAATTCTCTGTACCTTCCCCTTTGGAGGTGGGCACTAGAGGGGAAAAGAGAGTTGTGTGAGACAGCATGGTATTATCTCTCTGTTCTCTCTTGGGAGCCTGCACAGAGAATGACATTTTCATTTTGTTTCCAGCAGTCTATTTTAATAATGGAGAGCCAAGTGCATTCTCACAAATAACATGGTTCATCAACTGGATCATCACACTGACTGGTGGGAGAACTTGTCACTCACCATGCAGCGTGGGCACAGCCACTCCCCATTGGGTATCTCAGGCAGTGGAGGGTTGAGGCAGTGGATATGGTAGGAGGAGGGGCAGGTGTCACAGCACAGCAGCTCCCCTCCGTCTTTACACACTCTGCAGAACTCCAGGTGGTCGTCCTCTTCCTCAACCGCAACCTCCTCTTCCTCATCGTCATCATCTTTGGCCTCCCACTGGATGCCCTCCTTCTCCTGAATGCACAGATGAGGGATAGTGATCATGTATATTTTTCAACAATTTGATAGGGATGATGTACTTCTGTTGTGTTTAGTGATAGTCCAGGTTAAGGTGTACTACTCACACAGTGGGGGCAGCTCCACTTGCCTTCGGGAGCTTTCTCCAGCTCAGGGTCCAGACACACCAGGTGATAGGCTTTGGGACAGGTGTCACACAGGATGATCTCCCCTCCCTGCTGGCACACCTCACAGTAGTCCTGGTGGTCTGTCTCATAGCCATCCCCATCCTCTCCTGAACACAAGACAGGAAACACAGATAAAAGTTAATGTAGTCTGTGTCTTCACACACACAGCAGTAACAGTCATTAGGTTATGAGGGTTATGAAAAGGTAGGAAGATATACAGTATAAACTAGTGGAACTGGTTAGTGTAGATAACAGACATCGCATACTTTTCCTTTTTTTCCGACCCTTCCGGGCTTTCTTCTTGGCATTCCCTGAGGTATCAGAGCGCACCGAGGCACTATGGATGCTGACATCATCAAAGTCCGACTCCTCCAGCCCAAAGTCCTCCTCACTCTGCCAACAGACACGAGTCATTCACAACCACACAGTCAATCAGCAATGAGAGCCAATAATGTTCACACACAAGTTTGGACATAAAACCCCAAAATGTGTTGGCTGTTTAACTAAGACAATAAGCACACACACTGTACCTCATCCATACCTGAGTGTGGGAAGAACAATCTACTGTATCTTCTCAAGTCATAGTTATGTGACTGAAGGTAAGAAATAAGACGTGCCGCACCAAACCTTACCGAGGATGCTTTCTTCTTTGATTTGGTCTTCCTCCCTTTACTTTTCTTCTTTACCTCCTTTACAGTCTTTGTTTTCCGTCGAACCCCAGGCCCTATAGGACAACAACATCCAGCACAGGCCAGAGAGGTATTGAGGGTACTTTATTAGTACATTTCAATACATACTGATATACAGATTATTTAATGACAGCCCTTACCCTTTCCCTCTTTGGTTTTGGCTTTTCTGATTTGCCCAGGCTGAGAGCTTGACAGTGTAGTGATCTCTTTGACAGAGGTGGGTGAGGCAACGGTGACCGTTTCCACGGCAGCAGCCACCGCAGCAGCCACAGCAGTTGCAGAGGTGCCTTTGAAGGGGTTGTTAGCGCTGAACTCTCGCCACTTGGCCCCTAACACTGTCATCATCTTTGACATGGGGATCTTAGGGTTCTTCTTGGCAATAAGTGGCCTGAGGAAAGTCAGGGAAAGAGAAAGAACACTGTAATCTTACTATCTTGTTATTTTCTTAGTTAATTATATACTGTAACAATCACCAGAACTAGTGGTGACCCATCTGTGTGACGTCCCCTCTGTGTTGTGTGAGTACTTTGATTGTGATTTGTCAACCAATGTCTTGTGGTTCGGCACATTGGTCTCTCTGAGATACTCGGTCAATGCATTCAGACTCTGAGCTTCCAGGCTGTCACACACAGCCACAACATCTCTCTCTCTCTCTCTCTCTAACAAACAGTCCAGTGTTCACCACACTGCTCCAGTATCTCTATACAGTTTATATCAAACTACAACTAAGCTACACAGCCATGACAGCCATCCATAGACAAGAAAGGCAGTAAATGATGATCCTACATGTATAGTACCTGAGGAACTGGCTGAAGGCCTTGTAGTTGGTGAGGGTTGTATAGTCCTCCTCTGTGAAGCCATACTGCACATCCTCCAGACCCCACTCCTGCATCAGCTGACTGGACGACTTGGGCTCCTGGGGCACAACAACACTGAAGTAAGAGTTCAGTCTATAAATCCACAAAGGCCCCAAATAATATCAAATACATATCAAACTAGACAGAGATGTTTTAACAAGGCACTTTTACTGTACCTTATTATTTTCATCATCTTCGTCATCATCATCATCATCATCATCGTCATCCTCCTCCTCCTCTTCTCTCTTCTTCCGTTTGGGTTTCTTCTCTTTCTTATCCTTAGGTTTCTTCTTCTTCTTTGTTGTAGGGGCGTAGGTGCTGCTCTCGCTCTCTGAGCCAATCTCTGGACCCTGCAGTGGACGGTCATCCTCCCGCTCGGGGATCTGCTCCTTCAAGTCACTGCCACCACCTCCTACTCCCCCACCTCCTCCTCCCTGTCACACACACAGATACAACATTGTTTATCGTCTCAACACTATCATTACTTTCACTTATAATTTCACCCTCTCTGCCTGTCAATCATTCAGGAGACATTTGATGCACAGACAATGAGTCAGCAAATAACACTAACATACAGAGTCTGTACTTCAAGAGGAAAGATAGTCCCCCATACCATCTGGATAATGATGACCATTTGTAACCGTTTCAGGAAGCTAGTCATATGTCAGTCTGTACTTCAAGAGGAAAGATAGTCCCCCATACCATCTGGATAATGATGACCATTTGTAACCGTTTCAGGAAGCTAGGCATATGTCAGTCTGTACTTCAAGAGGAAAGATAGTCCCCATACCATCTGGATAATGATGACCATTTGTAACCGTTTCAGGAAGCTAGGCATATGTCAGTCTGTACTTCAAGAGGAAAGATAGTCCCCATACCATCTGGATAATGATGACCATTTGTAACCGTTTCAGGAAGCTAGGCATATGTCAGTCTGTACTTCAAGAGGAAAGATAGTCCCCCATACCATCTGGATAATGATGACCATTTGTAACCGTTTCAGGAAGCTAGGCATATGTCAGTCTGTACTTCAAGAGGAAAGATAGTCCCCCATACCATCTGGATAATGATGACCATTTGTAACCGTTTCAGGAAGCTAGGCATATGTCAGTCTGTACTTCAAGAGGAAAGATAGTCCCCCATACCATCTGGATAATGATGACCATTTGTAACCGTTTCAGGAAGCTAAGCATATGTCAGTCTGTACTTCAAGAGGAAAGATAGTCCCCCATACCATCTGGATAATGATGACCATTTGTAACCGTTTCAGGAAGCTAGGCATATGTCAGTCTGTACTTCAAGAGGAAAGATAGTCCCCCATACCATCTGGATAATGATGACCATTTGTAACCGTTTCAGGAAGCTAGGCATATGTCGCACATCACTACTTCACAGGAGAGGCATTTGAACGTAAACATTTATTTTTTATCAGAATGCTTTTTTGGCAGGAATGCCTTCTGGAACATGTGAACTTTCATGTGCCTTTATAACAAAGGTGTATGCCATCTGTAAATATTAATGAAACGGTTCAATTACAAGCCTAGTTGGTATAGCCATGGAAAAAGCCAGGAACCTAGTGGGAACTAGCCACAATTGGCTGAGATAATGGATAGGCTGGACATGCCGGGAGATGAGTTCGAATTGGTCTGCCACGTAGCCCACGTCTGCCTATAACATGAGCTTCTCAGTGTGGGGCGGCAGGTAGCCTATTAGTTAGAGCATTGGACTAGTAACCGAAAGGTTGTAAGATTAAAAATATGTCGTTCTGAACACGGCAGTAAACCCACTGTTCCTAGGCCATCATTGAAATTAAGAATTTGTTCTTAACTGACTTGCCTACTGTGGATTTTTTGAAAAATATAATGTTGGCCATGGAGAAATGCAAAAGTGTTGCTACTGCTCTCAACAACAATGATCCCCTGAATTTAGCAGGCGCTATTGACAAAGATCCGTGGGGAAATGTTGTGATGGACTGCTTTATGCACAGGGTCAGTGAAAACCAGAGTGACTTGACACAATGGGCCAAACAAGCTGTAGCTCCAAAACAAAACGGAAACGACACAGCTCTTACTTAGTTAAAGTGGTTCCAGTCTTCCGTGAAGCAGACTGGAACCATGTATACGGGTAAGAGTCTAGCAAAATATTAAGATATTATAAGTTTCTAATTTGGTCAGAAAGTCGTTTTCATTGCAAGTTAAAGCATACTGTTCATTAGCTAGCGAACGTCAGCTTTCTGGTTCACTTGCTAACGTTACGTGTATGATCTGTGTAGTAATATTATCTGTATCTCAGAAAGCTATTTGCATTGCTATATATAGCCTAATGTTAGCTAGCTACAGTAGCTAACATTGAAGTTAGTTGGTTAGCTTTAGCTACCTGGATATTCACACAACAGCATTTCATGCATGGTGGCTAGCTATGATAATTCATGTGTACGGTAAGGGTTGGGATTATAGTTCATTGTTTAGCTAGCTAACTAGCTACATGCCAAAACAAAAGACTTCACTTCGCCAGATGATTACATGATCCATCAAGTTAGCCAGGTGTGTCTGGGGGTGATTATGGCCATCTATTGTATTTCATGAACATGCATACATGTCTAGACAATAAGGACCCATCCACTTAGCTAGATGTGGCTGGGGGTAGGTATAGCATTTTGTTCGCATGACCCATTATTTACACACGTGTTTACCAGAGACAGTAAAGTGAAGAAAAACATGACCTGCACCAAAGTTAGATTGGGATATAGGCCTAGAACTAGATAAATTGTATTTTTACTAGAGGTCGACCGATTAATCGGCAAGGCAAATAAATTAAGGCTGATTTCAAGTTTTCATAACTATCGGTAATCTGCCTTTTTGGACGCCGATTATGGCCAATTATATTGCAATCCACGAGGAAACTGCATGGCAGGCTGACCACCTGTTACACGAGTGTAGAATCAAAAGAACCTGTTGGATGCAAGGAGTCAAGGTAAATTGTTCGCAAGCATTAAATTTATCTTATAAAAAAACAATCAATCTTAACATAATCACTAGTTAACTACACATGGTTGATGATATTACTAGGTTAACTAGCTTGTCCTGCGTTGCATATAATCAATGCGGTGCCTGTTAATTTATCATCGAATCACAGCCTACTTCAACTTCGCCAAATGGGTGATGATGTAACACAAGCGCTTTCGCGTAAAAAGCACAATCGTTGCACAAATGTACCAAACCATAAATATCAATGCCTTTCTTAAAATCAATACACAGAAGTATATATTTTAAACCTGCATATTTAGTTAAAATAAATTAATGTTAGCAGGCAATATTAACTAGGGAAATTGTGTAAATTGTCTTGCGTTCAGTGCAAGCAGAGTCAGGGTATATGCAACAGTTTGGGCCGCCTGGCTCGTTGCGGAACTGTGTGACCATAATTAATTTGCCAGAATTTTACATAATTATGACATAACATTGAAGGCTGTGCAATGTAACAGCAATATTTAGACTTAGGGTTGCCACCCGTTCGATAAAATACAGAACGGTTCCGTATTTCACTGAAGGAATAAATGTTTTGTTTTCTAAATTATAGTTTCCGGATTTGACAATATTAATGACCAAAGGATTGTATTTCTGTGTTTATTATATTATAATTAAGTCTATGATTTGATATTTGATAGAGCGCAGTCTGACTGAGCGGTGGTAGGCAGCAGCAGGCTCGTAAGCATTCATTCAAACAGCACTTTACTGCGTTTGCCAGCAGCTCTTAGCAATGCTTGAAGCACAGCACAGCGCTGTTTATGACTTCAAGCCTATCAACTCCCGAGATTAGGCTGGCAATACTAAAGTGCCTATAAGAACATCCAATAGTCAAAGGTATATGAAATACAAATGGTATAGAGAGAAATAGTCGACGCGTCATAATTCCTATAATAACTACAACCTAAAACTTCTTATCTGGGAATATTGAAGAACTGGGAATATTGAACCACCAGCTTTCATATGTTGTCAGGAACTTAAACGTTAGCTTTCTTACATGGCACATATTGCACTTTTACTTTCTTCTCCAACACTGTGTTTTTGCATTATTTAAACCAAATTGAACATGTTTCATTATTTATTGGAGACTAAATAGATGTTATTTATGTATAATATTTAGTTAAAATAAAAGTGTTCATTGTTCATTCAGTATTGTTGCAATTGTCATTATTACAAATATATATATATAAAAATCAGCCAATTGATCGGTATCTGCTTTTTTTGGTCGTCCAATCATCTGTATCGGTATCGGCGTTGAAAAATCATAATCGGTCAACCCCAAATTTTTACCTTGAGTTTTGCCTTATTTTAGGCTACTACTTTCCACTGTAGTCTTGAAATCTTTGGTTGTTTACTACAATACCTTAGTATGTTTATCACATTGCCCCATATGTAAATCTGTAAAGAGATGGGTGGGGCTAATGCTTAAGAGAGTGTGAATGATGCTGAATTGGTGTAGGTAGACAAAGAAGAGCTCTCCAGTAGGGCCATTTTCTAAAAAGTGTGGTTACAAATGTATCAACTTTCAAAGCAGAATTACTTTCCCAGTGTTCCTCAACTGCAGTGTATTATACACCATTTTGTAGCTGAGTCTCTACTTTTATCCAATGTAAGAAACACCATTTCAAATGTTGCTATATAAGACGGAATCGAGGTGGTCAGTAACATTTCATCAATTGAATATCTTATTGAATGATCAGAGGTTTGTTCACCTCTAAACTGGCTGCTGCTTACACAGAGAACTGCAACAACACAGCATCATAGACATCACATCTCCCCCTCCCAGCCACAGTCAATAAGACTAGGGCAGGTATTGTCTCCATGGCCTCGCTATGGCAACATCTGGAAGGCTACACAAATTAACGTTTATAGATAAAGTGTATGAGTGAGCACTGGCATTGGCTTGTGTGTGTGTGTGTGTGTGTGTGTGTGTGTGTGTGTGTGTGTGTGTGTGTGTGTGTGTGTGTGTGTGTGTGTGTGTGTGTGTGTGTGTGTGTGTGTGCATGAAAGCTGTGTGCAGCTTGTTGCCTGTTGCACAGTAGGCCTGTGTGGATCCATAGAGAGACTCGCAGGCGTCTCGCTCTGTGGCGCAGGGGAAAGGCTCACGTTGCCGCAGCGCCCGCCAACCCCACCGCCAGCCCGTCTGTGTTGCCATGGCGACCAACCCGTGCAGAGTCTGGAGCTCTCTCTCTCTCTTACCCTCTCTCTCTCTTACCCTCACTCTATAGCAGCAGCAGCCAATGAAACAGTGCCATCCAATCAGACACGTTTGCATAACGAGCTTGTTATGCAGAGGCCTGTGGTTGCAGAGCCTGTGTTCCAGCGCCTGTCTAGACAAATCTCATTTATGCATACAGAGAAGGAGAGAGAATGAGTTTGGAGGGAGGTCCAAATGAAAAAGGGTGGAGGGGTGGTGGAAGTAGTAGAAGCAGAGAAGCAGAACCTCCGTTAATCTAGAGAGAGAAACTGCAGAGAAGTGACTTAACCCAACCACTGACGGCACACACAGGGTTCAATGGTACACAAACACATCACAGGATACATAAGACCAGCGTGGAAAGAAAGAGGAGGACTCTCCTGGGAGATCATGAAAAATAAATAAAGTCCTAAAGCATAACCAAATGGTTTATTCCTATATATAACGACTTCCCTTTGGTTCAACTTCATTTCTGTTCAGCATCTAGTTTTAGTACTAAATTAAATTAGTACATACTAATTGTATAATGTGCAACCATTATTTAAGAAATGAATGTCAGATTGAATACACAAACTTCACATCCTAATGATACCATAAACACCCAACTGCGTACAATTGTACAGTGCAACAGGGGGACACACTGCTGTCTATCAACTCGCAGTCCCCCTAAAGGGATTTCTCTCCTTAAAACTGATCTAGCCAGTCATCAGTGCTAACAGCTCTCCTGTGGTGTGTGCTTGGGCCCTGCTAGAGGGAGTCTGAGCTCTGCTTGTTTTCTCAGCTCTGAGACTGACCTGGGGGAGAGAGGCCCACTGACAGGGCTGTAACCTCCATTGATCCGTGGCCTATGTCTGACAGTAGACTTTGGGGAGAGATTGTAAGTGAATAACAGCTAGTTGTGGTTTCCCTTAACAGAGAGTGCTGCCTGATAAACACGTACAGTGTATTGTCTAGCAGAGCTTGTGAACTGAGCATGGAAAGAGAGCGGTATGGAGAGAAAGAGAGAGTGTGTGAGAAAGAGGAAAGAGACAGGGAGACCCCTCATTAGCACAGCGGGGTCCAATGCTCAGTGTTTATCGTGGCCAGCCAAAGGGCCGGTGACAGACTGGCCACCAGAGCTCCTCACAGTGCAGCTGGCAGCCCTGGACAGGGACATCCCTGCTCTGTCACCGCCACAGTTCAGAACACTGATCAACCGCGAACACAAGCAGGGGACACACAAATGAGAAACAGGCACCGCAAAGCCAACACAAACTGTATAAAGAGCAAGGCCCTCAAATGGCAGAGGGATGTTTTACACCAAACACTTTACTCCGGCTCACTGTTACTGTGTTGCACCAAACATTTTCCCCTGACTTCACTATGATGTCTTTCAAGGCACACTTGTGGTTAACCTCAAATAGCCAAGAATCTAAGGAGCAGTCGTGGAAACAAATAAAATGCAGGAGTGGTTTGTTGTCTGTTTTGATATATGGTGGTGGTGTGGTATGTGGAGAGCCTCAGCTCAGTGCTGCTGTTTAAAGCTTGTTTTCTGAATGCCAGGAACTAATGCCTGGTAGAGTTCTGCTGTCAGAATAGCTCTGTCACAATGTTGTTGTTGGAACCTACTGGCACACGCTCTAGCACTCCTGACCGACCGCCCATTTTGACTGCCACAGGGACAGGCGCTTCTCCTGATCCACAATCTACACTAGCACTCAAAGCCCACAGCTTACACTGGCACTCACGCTGGCACTGGTGCCAAGTGCCCCTAAGCCAAAGATACTACTGTTTCTCCTTGAAATTAGAGAATAGTCCAAGAAACCAAATATTGTACCCCAGTAAAGAAATCGGAGTTCAATCCCAGCCAATATAAATGGCTGCTCAAGGACTACAGTATACGGCACAAAATCTACTGTAGCTTTTTAGAGGTTCTGTGTTATTCTGCATGACATGATTGTAATCTGATAAGAGTTTACCTCCTTTTTCCTCTTCTTGACTTTGGGCATCTTGCCCTCCTTCATCTTTTTGGGTTTCTTCTTCTTCTGTTGTTTGAGGGAGTCGTTGTCAGTGAAAAAGCTGTCCAGAGGTGTGAGCGGGACAGTGTTACGTTGACCATCCTCATCCTCATCTAGACACACACAAACACAAACATGGCCTTCAGAACCACATGATACACGTATTCACAACTTTGACTCTTATTGTAACACATACAGATTTCATGGGGCTTCTGTTAGTCATCACTTTACCATCCTCCCCCTTTTACCTTATATCCTGTTGGCCAGGCACGGCTCAAACCTTAACCTAGTGGGCTGCTACTTCTCTGTCAATTGTATTGTATCAATATTGTTGTATACATATAAGCATGCTGACAACAGTGTATAACGGTGCTCCAGACTTCAATGCTGCCATAGTGGGTCACAGAGGAGTAAGAGAGACAGCAGGGCCAGGGAGACTGCCTTAGACAGTAGACAGTACATCACTATAAAGAGACACTCCCACGGTGCCTCCTCACACACAAACACAGACTGGAGGGCATGAAATATGCAGCACATGTATCAGAGTCAATCAGCCAGCCAACACTAGACTAGCCCTGCAGCCGACCACTCCCAGAGGGACACTGAGTAGGGAGGAGGGGTTCCCCGTCTCCATAGCACAAACATTGGCTTGCAATCCACTTATCCTCCATTTAGCCAGGCTAGTCAAGAGGGGCCACACAGACACTAGGTGCTTCCAAGGTTCATTATCAATGAGAGACCCATAGAAATGTCTATCTATACATTCCCATTCACCACTGGATAAGCTGGATGCATCTTCCCACGTGTGTCCGGCAAACGGTACCGAAGCATTTACTCTCAGACCAACAGGCTCCAAGACAGCTTCTACCCCCAGAACTGCTAAATAGTCAAACTTCTCAATAGTCAATAATAGTACCCAAACTATCTGCGCTGACTCTATCTTGCTCTGACCCTACGCAAAGCAAAATATACACACACCATATACAGTGCATTCAGGCCCCTTGACTTTTTCCACATTTTGTTATGTTACAGTCTTATTCTAAAATGGATTAAATAAATGTTTTCCTCATCAATCTACACCCCATAATGACAAAGTGAAAACAGGTTTTTAGAATTTTTGGCAAATGTATTAAAAATTAAAAACAGACAGTTTATTTATGTTAGTATTCAGACCCTTTGCTATGAGACTCAAAATTTGAGCTCAGTTGCATCCTGTTTCCATTGATCATCCTTAAGATATTTCGACAACTTAATCGGAGTCCACCTGTGGTAAATCCAAATGATTGGACATGATTTGGAAAGGAACACATCTGTATATATAAGGTCCCAAAGTTGGCAGTACATGTCAGAGCAAAAACCAAGCCACGATGTCAAAGGAATTGTCCATAGAGCTCCGAGACAGGATTGTGTCGTGGCACAGATCGGTGGAAGGGTACAAAAACATTTCTGCTGAATTGAATGTCCCAAGAACACAGTGGCTCCATCATTCTTAAATGGAAGAAGTTTGGAACCACCAAGACTCTTCCTAGAGCTGGCCGCCTGGCAAATTGGGCAATCGGGGGAGAAGGGCCTTGGTCAGGGACGTGACCAAGTACCATATGGTCACTCTGACAGAGCTCCTCTGTAGAGATAGAGGAATCTTCCAGAAGGACAACCATCTCCAATCAGGCCTTTATGGTAGAGTGGCGAAACGGAAGCCACTCCTCAGTAGAAGGCATATGACAGCCAGCTTGGACTTTGCCAAAAGGCACCTAAAGGACATTCAAACCATGAGAAACAAAATTCTCTGGTTTGATGAAACCAAGATTGAACTCTTTGGCTTGAATGCCAAGTGTCATGTCTGGAGGAAACCTGGCACCATCCCGAGGTTGAAGACTGGTGGTGGCAGCATCTTGCTGTGGGGATGTATTTCAGCGGCAGGGACTTGGACACTAGTCAGGATCGAAGGAAAGGTGAACAGAGCAAAGTACACAGAGATCCTTGATGTAAACCTGTTCCAGAGCGCTCACGACCTCAGACTAGGGCGAAGGTTCACCTTCCAACAGCACAATGACCCAAAGTACACAGCCAAGACAATGCAGGAGTGGCTTCAGGACAATTCTCTGAATGTCCTTGAGTGGCCCAGCCAGAGGCCAGACCTGAACCCAACCGAACATCTCTGGAGAGACCTGAAAATACCTCCCAACCTGGGAGAAACTCTCCAAAAACAGGTGTGCCAGGCTTGTAGTGTCATACCCAAGAAGAATCAAGACTGCAATCGCTGCCAAAGGTGCTTCAACAAAGTACTGAGTAAATGGTCTGAATACTTATGTAAATGTGATATTTCAGTTTATATATACAGTGGGGCAAAAAAGTATTTAGTCAGCCACCAATTGTGCATGTTCTCCCACTTAAAAAGATGAGAGAGGCCTGTAATTTTCATCATAGGTATACTTCAACTATGACAGACAAAATGAGAAGAAAAAAAAACAGAAAATCACATTGTAGGAATTTTAATGAATTTATTTGCAAATTATGGTGGAAAATAAGTATTTGGTCAATAACAGAAGTTTATCTCAATACTTTGTTATATAACCTTTGTTGGCAATGATAGAGGTCAAACGTTTTCTGTAAGTCTTCACAAGGTTTTCACACACTGTTGCTGGTATTTTGGCCCATTCCTCCATGCAGATCTCCTCTAGAGCAGTGATGTTTTGGGGCTGTTGCTGGGTAAACGGACTTTCAACTCCCTCCAAAGATTTTCTATGGGGTTGAGATCTGGAGACTGGCTAGGCCACTCCAGGACCTTGAAATGCTTCTTACGAAGCCACTCCTTCGTTGCCCGGGTGGTGTGTTTGGGATCATTGTCATGCTGAAAGACCCAGCCACGTTTCATCTTCAATGCCCTTGCTGATGGAAGGAGGTTTTCACTCAAATTCTCACAATATATGGCCCCATTCATTCTTTCCTTTACACGGATCAGTCGTCCTGGTCACTTTGCAGAAAAATAGCCCCAAAGCATGATGTTTCCACCTCCAGGTGGATGGTGTTCTTTGGATGCAACTCAGCATTCTTTGTCTTCCAAACACAACGAGTTGAGTTTTTATCAAAAAGTTCTATTTTGGTTTCATCTGACCATATGACATTCTCCCAATCTTCTTCTGGATCATCCAAATGCTCTCTAGCAAACTTCAGATGGGCCTGGACATATACTGGCTTAAGCACGGGGACACGTCTGGCACTGCAGGATTTGAGTCCCTGGCGGCGTAGTGTGTTACTGATGGTAGGGCTTTGTTACTTTTGGTCCCAGCTCTCTGTGGGTCATTCACTAGGTCCCCCCGTGTGTTTCTGGGATTTGTGCTCACCGTTCTTGTGATAATTTTGACCCCACGGGTGAGATCTTGCGTAGAGCCCCAGATCGAGGGAGATTATCAGTGGTCTTGTATGTCTTCCATTTCCTAATAATTGCTCCCACAGTTGATTTCTTCAAACCAAGCTGCTTACCTATTGCAGATTCAGTCTTCCCAGCCTGGTGCAGGTCTACAATTTTGTTTCTGGTGTCCTTTGACAGCTCTTTGGTCTTGGCCATAGTGGAGTTTGGAGTGTGACTGTTTGAGGTTGTGGACAGGTGTCTTTTATACTGATAACAAGTTCAAACAGGTGCCATTAATACAGGTAACGAGTGGAGGACAGAGGAGCCTCTTAAAGAGGAGAAAACAGGTCTGTGAGAGCCAGAAATCTTGCTTGTTTGTAGGTGACCAAATACTTATTTTCCACCATAATTTGCAAATAAATTCATTAAAAATCCTACAATGTGATTTTCTGGATTTTTTTTTCTCATTTTGTCTGTCATAGTTGAAGTATTTCACTCTATATTTCATTATCTTTCCTGATGGCTAGTCACTTTACTGTACAATATTTGGTTTCTTGGACTATTCTCTAATTTCAAGGAGAAACAGTAGTGGCTTAGGGGCACTTGGCACCAGTACCAGCGTGAGTGCCTTTATGTACATATCTACCTCAAATAGCTCATACCTCTGCACAATGATCTGGTACTTGTACTCCCTGTATATAGTTCCATTCTCATGTATTTATTGGTATTATTCTTGTGTTACTATTTTATTTGGATTATTATTTTGGGAAGGGCTCGTAAGCAAGTGTTTCATGGTAAAACGCCAGTTATATTTGGTGCATGTGACAACACCAGTCAAAAGTTTGGACACACCTACTCATTCCAGGGTTTTTCTTTATTTTTACTATTTTCTATGTTGTAGAATAATAGTGAAGACATCAAAACTATGAAATAACACATATGGAATCATCCGCCTGGTACGGCAACTGCTCCGCCCTCAACCGTAAGGCTCTCCAGAGGGTAGTGAGGACTGCACAACGCATCACCGGGGGCAAACTACCTGCCCTCCAGGACACCTACACCACCCGTTGTTACAGGAAGGCCATAAAGATCATCAAGGACATCAACCACCCGAACCACTGCCTGTTCACCCCGCTATCATCCAGAAGGCGAGGTCAGTACAGGTGCATCAAAGCTGGGACCGAGAGACTGAAAAACAGCTTCTATCTCAAGGCCATCAGACTGTTAAACAGCCACCACTAACAGTGAGTGGCTGCTGCCAACACACTGTCATTGACACTGACCCAACTCCAGCCATTTTAATAATGGGAATTGATGGGAATTATGTAAATATATCACTAGCCACTTTAAACAATGCTACCTTATATAATGTTACTTACCCTACATTATTCATCTCATATGCATATGTATATACTGTACTCTACATCATCGACTGCATCCTTATGTAACACATGTATCACTAGCCACTTTAACTATGCCACTTTGTTTACTTTGTCTACACACTCATCTCATATGTATATACTGTACTCGATACCATCTACTGTATGCTGCTCTGTACCATCACTCATTCATATATCCTTATGTACATGTTCCTTATCCCCTTACACTGTGTATAAGACAGTAGTTTTGGAATTGTTAGTTAGATTACTTGTTGGTTATCACTGCATTGTCGGAACTAGAAGCACAAGCATTTCGCTACACTCGCATTTAACATCTGCTAACCATGTGTATGTGACAAATAAAATTTGATTTGATTTGATTTGGGATTTGATGTAGTAACCAAAAAAG
The DNA here is from genome assembly GCF_023373465.1 of Oncorhynchus keta. Taxonomy (NCBI): domain Eukaryota; kingdom Metazoa; phylum Chordata; class Actinopteri; order Salmoniformes; family Salmonidae; genus Oncorhynchus; species Oncorhynchus keta. The sequence continues at coordinate 18,691,181 of NC_068441.1, forward strand.
TGTTAAACAAATCAAAATATATTTGAGATTCTTCAAATTAACGACCCTTTGCCTTTATGACAGCTTTGCACACTCTTGGCATTCTCTCAACCAGCTTGGGAAGTCAACTGGAATGCATTTAAATTAACAGGTGTGCCTTGTTAAAAGTTAATTTGTGGAATTTCTTTCCTTCTTGATGCATTTGAGCCAGTTGTATTTACAAGATAGGGGTGGTATAGAGAAAATAGCCCTATTTGGTAAAAGACCAAGTCCATATTATGGCAAGAACAGCTCAAATAAGCAAAGAGAAATGACAGTCCGTCATTACTTTAAGACATGAAGATCAAATAACTTTGAAAGTGTATTCCAGTGCAGTCGCAAAAACCATCAAGCGCTATGATGAAACTGGCTCTCATGAGGACCATCACAGGAAATAAATAGGATTTATTTAGAATTCAAAGCACACTTAACCAGCATGGCTACCGCAGCATTCTGCAGCGATACGCCATCCCATCTGGTTTGCGCTTAGTGGGACTATCGTTTGTTTTTCAGCACACCTCCAGGCTGTGATGCAGGAGAGGCAAGGAGAGTGATGCAGTGCTGCATCAGATGACCTGGCCTCCGCAATCACCCAACCTCAACCCAATTGAGATGGTGTGGGATGAGTTGGACCGCAGAGTGAAAGAAAATCAGCCAACAAGTGCTCAGCATATGTGGGAACTCCTTCAAGACTGTTGGAAAGCATTCCTCATGAAGCTGGTTGAGAGAATGCCAAGAGTGCACAACAGTGTTGAGTGGCCTCAAATAAGGATGCAGAGAATTACCCCATACCTATTGTAAAATATGGTGGTGGATCTTTGATGTTATGGGGGCTGGTTTGCGTCACTGGTCCTCGAGCCCTTGTTAAAGTCAATGGTATCATGAACTTTACCCAATACCAGGACAATTTATCCAAAAACCCGGGTGCCTCTGCCAGTAGGCTAAAACTTGGCCGCAAATGGATCTTCCATCTCAGTCTCCGGACTTGAACCCCATTGAAAACCTGTGGTTTGAATTAAAGATGACAGTCCATAATCACAAACAAAGGATATCAAGGATCTGGAATGTTTCTGTATGGAGGAATGGTCTAAGATCCCTACCCAATGTGTTCTTCAACTCATAAAACATTTTAGAAAAAGGCTCAGTGCTGTTATCCTCGCAAAGTGAGGTATTGAAATGTATTGAAAACAGGGGTGTCAATAATTTTAACTATCTTTTGAGAGAGAAAAAATTAAGTGTTAAATCAAATCTTTTTGCAGCCTGCCAGGCATGTCATCATTACGACAACTCAGCTAATGCTACAGCTCTTTCAAATGCACTCATGATAAAATTGGCTGAGATGACAAGAAATGCAGTTGTTTATTTAAGACCTACAGGAAGGTTGAGAGCGAAAATCTGCTGTTTCCATCTCAAGACATCTAATTCTCCTCCTTGCTGATATGTGAAACCCGCCATTATTTACCACCAAGTTTACCAGAAATGGCCACTACCATCAATGCAATTGAGAAAAACACATTATGTCTGCACATGTAAAAATGTATTTAAGGCACCACATCTAAGTGTGTGATCCCAGAGAGAAGCCTCTGGCGTTCTGGCAGCTATTGTTCTAATGCTCTGTGATGTCTTCCAGAGGTGGCTGCTTCATACCGGGTGATGAGGGGGATCACTGTGGCATGTGGCAAAGGACAGCTGGCACCAGGACCCGTTTGAACTAGACTGCAGCCTCACTTGGCACACTGTGCCCACATTGAAGCGTGGACGTCGGGCAGGCAGCACCGCTCTGACCTTCTTGCAAGGTCTTGGCCACCGGACCGCTCCATTAGAAGGGAGATTCATGACCCTCTCATTCCTGAGAAGTCCAGCATTTACAGGAACACACATTAGGCCACTCTCTCTGACAGGCTCCTTATGGAAATACCCAGTTAATGGTGCACTGACCGCAAATGTGAAGAGAGTGACTTCAGGCTTCTCCCATCATTGAGAGGGTGTTTATAGCTCACTCTACTTATGTCTTAGGACACACAAAGGCACCCTCACACGCATTTACTCCAAAGCTTGGAGTAAAAAAACAGCTTTGATCTCAAGGCCATCAGATTGTAAAACAGCCACCACTAGCACAGAGAGGCGGCTGCCTACCTACAGACTTGATATCATTGGCCACTTTAATAAATGGAACACTAGTCACCTTAATAATGCCACTTCAAGAATGTTTACATATCTTACATTACTCATCTCATATGTACAGTGAGAGAAAAAAAAAGTATTTGATCCCCTACTGATTTTGTACATTTGCCCACTGACAAATTATCAGTCTATACTTTTGATGGTAGGTTTATTTGAACAGTGAGAGACACAATAACAACAACAAAATCCAGAAAAACGCATGTCAAAAATGTTATAAATTGATTTTCATTTTAATGAGGGAAATAAGTATTTGACCCCCTCTCAATCAGAAAGATTTCTGGCTCCCAGGTGTCTTTTATACAGGTAACGACGTGAGATTAGGAGCACACTCTTAAAGGGAGTGCTCCTAATCTCAGTTTGTTTCCTGTATAAAAGACACCTGTCCACAGAAGCAATCAATCAATCAGATTCCAAACTCTCCACCATGGCCAAGACCAAAGAGCTCTCCAAGGATGTCAGGGACTCGATTGTAGATCTACACAAGGCTGGAATGGGCTACAAGACCAGGTGACAACAGTTGGTGCGACTATTCGCAAATGGAAGAAACACAAGAGAACTGTCAATCTCCCTCGGCCTTGGGCTCCATGCAAGATCTGACCTTGTGGAGTTGCAATGATCATGAGACCGGTGAGCAATCAGCCCAGAACTACACGGGAGGATCTTGTCAATGATCTCAAGGCAGCTGGGACCATAGTCACCAAGAAAACAATTGGTAACACACTACGCCGTGAAGGACTGAAATCCTGCAGCGCCCGCAAGGTCCCCCTGCTCAAGAAAGCACCTATACATGCCCGTCTGAAGTTTGCCAATGAACATCTGAATGATTCAGAGGACAACTGGGTGAAAGTGTTGTGGTCAGATGAGACCAAAATGCAGCTCTTTGGCATCAATTCAACTCACCGTGTTTGGAGGAGGAGGAATGCTGCCTATGACCCAAAGAACACCATCCACCCCGTCAAACATGGAGGTGGAAACATTATGCTTTGGGGGTGGTTTTCTGCTAAGGGGACAGGACAACTTCACTGCATCAAAGGGACGATGGACGGGCCATGTACCGTCAAATCTTGGGTTAGAACCTCCTTCCCTCAGCCAGGGCATTGAAAATGGGTCGTGGATGGGTACTCCAGCATGACAATGACCCAAAACACACGGCCAAGTCAACAAAGGAGTGGCTCAATAAGAAGCAAATTAAGGTCCTGGAGTGGCCTAGCCAGTCTCCAGACCTTAATCCCATAGAAAATCTGTGGAGGGAGCTGAAGGTTTGAGTTGTCAAACGTCAGCCTCGAAACCTTAACGACTTGGAGAAGATCTGCAAAGAGGAGTGGGACAAAATCCCTCCTGAGATGTGTGCAAACCTGGTGGCCAACTACAAGAAACGTCTGACCTCTGTGATTGCCAAAAAGGATTTTGCCACCAAGTACTAAGTCATGTTTTGCTGAGGGGTCAAATACTTATTTTCCTCATTAAAATGCAAATAAATTTATAACATTTCTGACATGTGGTTTTCTGGTTTTTGTTTTTGTTATGCTGTCTCTCACTGCTCAAATAAACCTACCATTAAAATTATAGACTGATCATTTCTTTGTCAGTGGGCAAGTGTACAAAATCAGCAGGGGATCAAATACTTTTTTCCCTCACTGTATATAATGTATACTGTATCCCTTTCTATCTATTGCATCTTAGCCGCTCTGTCACTGCTCAGCCGTATATTTTATACGTATATATTCTCATCCCATTCCTTTACTAGATTTTGTGTATTAAGTTTTGTTGAGGAATTGTTAGATATTACCCGTTAGATACTGCTGCACTGTCGAATCTAGAAGCATAAGCATTTCGCTACACTAGCAATAACATCTGCTAACCATGTGTATGTGAGCAATAACATTTGATTTGATTTGATGTTGGTCTTTCTAGTAGCGGAAATGCTGTTATAGTGTAGCATTCTGAATTGTGGACTGTATGACTTCATGATAGAATCAGAGTAGTAGTCATTGACTGTGAGCTCACTTTCCTGCTCCTGGGTCTTGGGAGTTAGTGGTAATAAATGGCGGCAGTGCAGTCTCGATCTAAGGGTACAGAGTGATGGTGTATGAGTGAGATAGCTGTACTGTGGGTCAGTTTCGGGAAAGTCAGCAGAAGCCTGGTGGTGGCAGGGTATAATCTGGCAGCTGATGTAACATTACAGCTCCTTTGTGATTTGCTATTCTTTTTCATGCACCATAAATATTATGAGATCACAGTATATTATTATGACAGTGTAATTAGAACATACATGTGCAGTTGAACAAAAATGCAGTGGTAACAAGTGTGACAGAGTAAACACATAAAACACATTTACTTGGGTAAGCATTACACACACGCACACACACAGATGGTCAAAAATGGTGTCAGCTTTCACATTGGAGTCTCCAGAAATAGCCCCCACCAATCAGGGATGAATTTAGTAGGCACACAAAAGCCCATGCTAATCTTTCAATTTCATTGAAGGACGAAACAATTTCAAAAGGAAACAAGACAAAGAGAAATGTCAGAGGCAGTAGCAAAAGGTAAAACTGAGACAGGGGGACAGCGCTAGTGACATGACCAAGAACAGGACAATGGGAAGGACAACAATGAGTTTGAGGCAGTGAGTGGTGGAGTGTATGGCTGTGACAGCAAACAGTAGAAGCTACTGTACTGTGGGTCCTCAGCTCTCCCTCCATGGCTTGTGGAGGGCCCTTGCCAATCCTGAAGTTCATTAGACTGCTGTCAAGCTTGGCTGGGTCTATATGAAGAACATTCTCATCAAAGCATCAGGCACATGCATGGTTAGGAAGATGCTATATGCACAATTATAGAACAGAACTGATTGATACACTCAGAGAAAATAAATCTAAAACATATGAAGAACCAACTGGAACATAATAGGAGCAAGATTTATTTATTAACACATTCCATAGCTATTTGTATGCAATTTTACCTCCCTTTTTAACCACTAGTTGTTGCTTATTGGGGATATGCATTGCTTTATCCCTCAGGTTGCAGCTGTCAGACTGCATGTACTGAAATCACAGAGCTCTCCCCCCCTTCTAAAGATCCAGTTCTTTACTAAATTGTACCAACACAAAAAAAGTTACTTTGTGAGTCGGTTTGCTCCATAACACCCATGACTACATTCATTAACCTTTTCTGTATGTTCCAAAGTCAGAAATGTTGTTGGAAACTTTTTTAAATAAATGCAACATAATAATGTACATGTATTAATTCCATAGGCTACTATCAGAAAGAAGCTCAGACACAGGCATTTTGGTATTAATGACAGGCTAAATGCAAACCCCCAACTATCCACAGTGCATAAAACTCTTACACGCAAACAACATGAAATTCAAGCAAAATACTTAACATACAAAACAATACATTACAAAGGTGGGCCTAACGCGATGTCATTTTTGCACCATGATAAACTGGTGCCATAACCAGCCAACCATTTCACACTAATAGGCTAATGCAAATGCTATGAGGGCAGGAGGGCATATTGGTCTGCCCTGGCTGCTAATCCAGGAGTAAATCATCTGGGGCCTGGCACTAGCTGGATGAGAAAACTATGAATGTTTTATTCTATTTACTGAACTGACATGGTAGTATAAAAAGGCAGGCTCCTGACTTGCTGTAGGGCACTTCATCAACTCACCCCTGGCTCAGCAACTGGCTCCCCAGAGATGTATGACCTGGTTGACAGTCATGGATGGAGAGATTTATGAACCAGGCTCAGGGGCCACATAGACACCCTCTTTAACTAGCAGTGTAAATAAGAGGCATGTCCTGTTGCAGATGACCACATGAGTTGATGGGTTTACAGATTTCATCCACCATGCTCTCACCATTCTAACTTTGGAGGATTCACGTGGTCTTGAGTGCATTAACATGTGCAGGCCTATTAGTTTTGTTTCACAGTCATATTCTGTGAAAAACTGACACAGCAGTAGTCCTGCATGGCTCAGTTGGCAGAGCATGGTGCTTGCAAAACCAGGGTTGTGGGTTTGAGTCCCACAGTGAACCAGTATGAAAAGGTATAAAACTGGATTAATTCACTACTGTAAATCGCTCTGGATGAGGGTATCTGCTAAATAACTCAAATGTGCAGTAACAAAGACACCATTGTGGAAAATGGCATGTGCAATTAACTAGCATGATGGATGTGTGGAGAGTATCAACCCATTGTGCTGGTTGACAGCCACAATCAGTTTGATTTCACTTGACTTATCAACAGGACAGTTGCCCTAACCAGTGTTTTCCTGGTACACGTGGGTTCAGTCACAGCCTAGCACATTTGTGGCCACTACCGAATCAATTGGACAAGAGCTTCAAAACAATTGGGACACAGCTGTTCAATTTTGATGATGGTGCATCACCAGGGAGAGTTGGACAGTCTATGGACATTCATTTCGTAATAACGTATACCTTTTATTTAGTTGTCGCACAACATGTGAGGTGAAACTTCTGACCTCAAATGGAAACACACAAATATATTATATTGTTGCCTAACAGCAAAGTAAAAGGGCGCACCCTCAAAACAGCACAAATAAAATGGTGTGCATGTGCCTAATTCTAATAAGAAAAATGTAGGATATATGCTGATCGCAATCAAAGTCAAATGGAGATCGGTGGCCTAACATCTGAGCTTTTAATCAAAATAAATCTCGAGAATGCACGGATTGTAGGCTGTCCCCCTTTTCTCGGACCGGCTCATTTCAGTACCACAGATGGTGGCTTTTCATTCGTCTATCTATATCATATTTGAAGATGACACATTGGCGACAAGTGCGGACATGTGCCCCTGAGGAAAACAACGGGTTGTGCAAAAATTGAAACGCTTACTGCACCCCACCCCTCTTGTCTCCTATAACGTACAGTACGACAAGCCCTTTTCCCGCATTCAACTAGGCGTAGCAGCGCAAAATATCTGACGGGCAGAAACTCCCCCCACCTTACTTCACTCGCTCACCTGGTATTTCGTCTTCAAAATCCATGTCCTCTTGTCCCTCGTCTTCATTGCTTAACGACCCAGGCATCTTTATCGCATACCAAAAAACCTCTTGCCTGAGAATTAACTGAAAGTTAACCCTCAAAACGCCACTGTTCACCTCGTATTGCCTCCCCGAAAATAATTATTTGGGTCTTGTGTAAATAAAATGTATGTCTGTATATTTTCAAGAATGATGACTTCCCTCTTTTTGTAGGAAAACATGTATTTCCTTTTACACTCTTCTCTATCCAAGTCCTCCAGTCTGAAAATAAGAAAGAGACAAAACTGGAACACACATGCCCAGATTGTGACGTCTGGTCTGTTGCCATGACAATCCATCCCATAATTTTCACCACAACTAGTTAAGTCATGCTCCCCTAGTTACCACTTTTACTAGTCGTATGCAGTGCTGCAAGTAGCAATGTCAATGTGTGCATCTCTCCCCGTCTGTCTCTTTGCCCGTTTTCCCAAGCAAGCCTGTAGAAATTGAGGTTACACCAGGATATGGGGGAAAAACTTCACTCAATCCCCTCCTGAGCCCCCACTTCGCATTTCGTCTGAAATGGATTTGATGCAGTGTAATGTATCCAGTTGTAAGACCATCTAAGTCCAACTTGGTTTGAATAATCGACAAATGTGCGTATTTTAATGAAACGTGGGCTATTATGACAATGGCAAGAATCATAAAGCCAAGTTAATATATCTATTGGCATTATTAAACTTGAGGCAATGTGGGTAATTCGTCTTTAAACTTTAAAATATAGGTTGCAAATAGCTCGCTGACACAAGGGCAACGATAATATGTTTGTGTGTATTGCATGCGGCGCATGTTGAACAGTCAATGTTCCAAAGTAATATTCTACAGAGAATGTATTCGTTCCTGAAATTATTGCAACCTACACTAAACTTGTTTGAATTGGCAATTTCAAATATATTATACATTTTGTTTGAGCAATTATTTAGTCAAGGTATACATGCATTCAACAAACTTACTTGCTTTTTCACCTACACAAAATTGCAAGTACGCAGCCAGTGCTGTGTTGATTGCTTAGAACAGTTGTCAAGGTTACGCTGCAACCTGAACTCAGGGGTAGACATAACATAGTCAATTTTAATCCGGAAACCACAATTATTATGAAATATTACGTTTTGTATTGGTATTTATTAACTTGTGGATGTCCATCATCCACCTTCGTATGATATGTTAATTTATTTTATTTTTGAGGGGGTGGATCAGCTTTAATATTGAGGATAGATTGTTGCTTCCATCAATGTAATTGTATGCATAATTTCCAATCCCTCATATATGTTTTTGGTAAATATATCTATATCTATATATAGATATATATATATGTGTATGTATGTGTATATATATATACACATACATTCACATACCCACATTTATATATATATTTAAATAGGAAACAGGTACAAAAGTATCTATATCCACAGTAAAAACGAAAACTATATCGACATAAGCTGAAAGGCCGCTCAGCAAGGAAGAAGCCAATGCTCCACAACCGCCATAAAAAAGACAGACTACGATTTGTAACTGCACATGGGGACAAAGATCGTTCTTTTTGGAGAAATGTCCTCTGGTCCTATGAAACAAAAATAGAACTGTTTGGCCATAATGACCATCGCTATGTTTGGAGGAGAAAGGGGGAGGCTTGCAAGCTGAAGAACACCATTCCAACCGGGAAGCACGGGAGTGGCAGCATCATGTTGTGGGGGTGCTTTGCTGCGGGAGGGACTGGTGCACTTCACAAAATAGATGGCTGTAAAAAATTATGTGGATATATTGAAGCAACATCTCAAGACATCAGTCAGGAAGTTAAAGCTTGGTCGCAAATGGGTCTTCAAAATGGACAATGATCCCAAGCATACTTCCAAAGTTGTGGCAAAATGGCTTAAGGACAACAAAGTCAAGGTATTGGAGTGGCCATCACAAAGCCCTGACCTCAAACCTATAGAACGTTTGTGGGCAGAACTGAAAAGGTGTGTGAGAGCAAGGAGGCCTACAAACCTGACTCAGTTACACCAGCTCTGTCAGGAGGAGTGGGTCAAAATTCACCCAACTTATTGTGGGAAGCTTGTGGAAGGCTACCTGAAATGTTTGACCCAAGTTAAACAATTTAAAGGCAATGCTACCAAATACTAATCGAGTGTATGTAAACTTCTGACCTACTGGGAATGTGATGAAAGAAATAAAAGCTGAAAGAAATCATTCTCTCTACTATTATTCTGACATTTCAGATTCTTAAAATAAAGTGGTGATCCTAACTGACCTAAGACGGAATTTTTAAAAGGATTAAAAGTCAGGAATTGTGAAAAACTGAGTTTAAATGTATTTGGCTAAGGTGTATATAAACCTTTGACTTCAACTGTATATAAACATATATATATATATATATACAGTGATATACAGTGGGGCAAAAAAAGTATTTAGTCAGCCACCAATTGTGCAAGTTCTGCCACTTAAAAAGATGAGAGGCCTGTAATTTCAATCATAGGTACACTTCAAATATGACAGACAAAATGAGAGAGAAAAAATCCAGAAAATGACATTGTAGGATTTTTAATGAATTTATTTGCAAATGATGGTGGAAAATAAGTATTTGGTCAATAACAAAAGTTTATTTACACCTGTCTATTCCATTTGCACAACAGCATGTGAAATTTATTGTCAATCAGTGTTGCTTCCTAAGTGGACAGTTTGATTTCACAGAAGTGTGATTGACTTGGAGTTACATTGTGTTGTTTAAGTGTTCCCTTTATTTTTTTGAGTAGTGTATATACACACACATATATACATATTTATATATATTTATATATATATATATATATACACACATACACTTTTTATTCCCGCAAACTCTACCCCCCTCCCCCAATTGGATTAAACTAATAAACAATAACACTTTGGCTTCTACTTCCAGTTTATACATACTATACACAATTTACAGACACAATCCATTTTACAATAGTTATATTTTCTTTGTTTTTAGTACAGGCCTTCCTCTATTTCTGATGTCCATCCAGTTTGATTTCTCCTTTGTATGATATGTTACCAATTACAATCCGTCTCTTACTGAGTAAACACCTTCATAATATTGAGTTCACTCCAACGCTTCCCACAGTTGGTATGATACTTTACCTCACGTATAGTATGTATTAGTTTGTGGATGTCCATCAACCATTTTGTGTGATATGTTACAAATTACAACTCATATGTTACGAATTGCAATTCAAACAATATGTTAAGAATTCGCATACATGTACAATATGAAACTAATTACGTAGGATTTGTTAGGAATTCCAATTTGTTGTGGATAATGCTATCATTAGCTAGCTGGCTAATGTTAGCAAGACTAGGGGTTAGGGTTAAGTTTAGGAGTTAGGTTAAAGGGTTTAAGGTTAGATTTAGCTAAAATGCCAAGTAGTTGCAAAGTAGCTAACAAGTAGTACATCGTTGAAAAGTTGCTAAAATGCTAGTTGTCTTGGTGAGATTTGAACATGCAACCTTTGGTTGCTAGGCATTTGTTTTATATGCCCGCTCACCTATCCACCCCAGACTAACCACCCTCCTTTAGTTTTTGTCTTAAGTAACCGTCTGTTTTATTTAACCACACCAAATGTAACATATTATACTAATTCCAGTGTCTTGGATTTACTTTTACTATGTTATGTCTAGTCTATGAGACCAGGCTGGAATAGCACACACAATCCATGTCTCAATGGTCTCAAGGATTTCAAAAAAATATATCCTTCTTTAAGCTGTCTTCTTCCCTTCATCTCGATTGAAGAGGATTTAACAGGTGACATCAATAGGGGATCAAAACTCTTACCGGGATTCACCTGGTCAGTCTGTCATTGAAAGAGCAGGTGTCCTTAATGTTTTTTATAGTTAGTGTACGTTACGAATTGCTATTCCTACTGAAAGAGAGCTACTGACACCGACCCCAGATAGAGGAGAATAAAGCAGCCAAAGAGTGAACACACACAGGGAACTTTATTCACATACAGGAGACGATGAATATGGGGATGCATATGAGAATGTACATGGGGATGGTTCTGTAGGAAAGGTAATGGTTCTGTAATGGACCGAAACCGAGGTAATGAATACACACATACTGAATGAATATACCAGGGCACAAATCAAGATACAGAATAGAGCAGTAATAAATGTCAAAGGACTGTATAGATTGTATATGCTATCTGCAGAGTATTATACAACACAGTAAACACAGAGGGGCAACATAAAATACACAATAGTAGTAACCAACTATGAAGAACAATATACAAATATCACACTTTGGGCACCCATCCCATCTCACAAGTTCAGAGATATGAATGAGTCCAGTTGTTGATGGGCAGAGACAGAGATGTTGCTCTCTGCCACTGCTTTAGGGAGACTGGAGGTATTGTGTGACCTGTATAGTCAACCTAGTAAACTACCTAGCAACCTATCAGGGCACAGGCCACAAAGGTCAGAAAGAGTTTGAGAGGCAGGTTTATGGTACCCCATAGTGCAGCTAAGGGGTTGTGAGGTGCTGATAAGTCACCAGCAGGGAATTTCTAACAGCCACCCCTAAATATGAGCAGCATATTTACGCCACCCCATCAGAGGCAGGCAAGAAGCAGCCAGGGGACAGAGTGCTGAGGTTGTCCATATTGATGGCACTTCAGAGTAGGGCCAGCCCACTGCAGCAAGTCAGGTGCTGGGGGGGCTCCCCCACAGAGGCGGGCCAGGAGTGCCCCCATGTCCAGGGAGGAGAGCAGGCCCAGCGGCAGCGACTCCCCAACTGAGGCAGGCCCCAGCAGCGGAGAGCAACCGCGGTGGTGTTCCCCCACAGGGGCTTGCTGTTCCCCAGTAGAGGAGATAAGGCCTGGCTGCGACGGTTCCCAAACTAAGGCAGGCAAGTCCCCCAGTGCAGGACCCAGGGAAGGTCCCAGAGCAAGGCCCAGATCAGAAGGCAGTGCTGGTGAGTCCAGATGGTGGATCAGGTCGGACCCCAGGAGCAGGAATATGTAGTGCCTCTGAGACAGGACACTGGGGAGTCAAAGTCTGGGTAGTCGCCCGCGATTAGGTCTGGTGTGTCCCACACAGTCACGTTGGGGGTTGAGTCCAGCAGCAGCAGGACCAGGATTGGAGATCGGTCATGTGGTGCATGCTGGGCAGGGGCATCCCGGACAGAGGCATCCGGGACACCCCAAATGGGACCCAGGGCTGTGGATGGGTCAGGTGAAGCAGTACTGTCAGTAGCTGGTGATAGTGGTGTGGCTTGGTCTTCCCATGGGCCCAGGTCAGGGCTGGACCGCTCATCAGAGGTAGCAGCAGACAGGTCCAGTGCTGCTGGAGGGTCCCCTAGTTCAGGAACAGGCTGAGAGTCAGAGGCAGGCATGATCTGGTGGTGGTGAGGAATTGGGTCCTGTAAGCAACATAGGCTGCCTACCCCGTGGCAATTCTGCTGGAGTCGCATAGACTGCCCGAGCCAGGGAGAGGGCTCCCCCAGAATCCACCGCAGTGGAGGGGGGATCGGGAATGACATCTGTAATAGACTCAAGCAGGCAACTCCAGAGGAATGTGATTGACCACATGAAACAAAGGAATATTGCAATATTTATTGTTTAGAGGCGCTGCATTTGAAAGCAGATTCGAAAAGTCATTGCAACCATAGAGATCCTATTAAATTACTTGAGGGGCTGTCATAAAACTTCAAAGTTCCAAAATTGGGTGAAAATGGCAGCCAGGGAGAAATCCAAACCAGTCTAATTGGAATGAAGGGCAGAGGCATCATCCAGATTTTCCTGGATTATGTAAAAGTACCAGTAATGTGTATCAGCAATTGTGTAACACAATTGTCAATCTAAAATATTTTCATATAATTATAAATACAGTTTATACCGGTTTTATACACATGTTCTGTATAAATAGCCTCTATAAGATATGTAAACAGACCATACATGTCTAAATTGTTTTCTTGGAAAGCTGTGTGCTATTATTTTATTATTTTTTATTTAACCTTTATTTAACCAGGTAGGCCAGTTGAGAACAAGTTCTCATTTACAACTGCGACCTGGCCAAGATAAAGCAAAGCAGAGCGACAAAAACAACACAGACTTACACATGGGATAAAGAAACATACAGTAAATAACACAATAGAAAAATCTATATACGGTGTGTGCAAATGTAGTAAGATTAGGGAGGTAAGGCAATAAATAGGCCATAGTGGCAAAATAATTACAATTCAGCATTAACACTGGAGTGATAGATGTGCAAATGATGTAAAGTAGAGATACTGGGGTGCAAAAGAGCAAAAAATAAATTACAATATGGGGATGAGGTAGTTGGGCTATTGACAGATGGGCAGTGTACAGGTGCAATGATCGGTAAGCAGCTCTGACAGCTGATGCTTAAATTTAGTGAGGGAGATATAAGTCTCCAGCTTCAGTGATTTTTGCAATTCGTTCCAGTCATTGGCAGCAGAGAACTGAAAGGAAAGGAGGCTAGAGGAGTTGGCTTTGGTGATGAGCAGTGAAATATACCTGCTGGAGCGCGTGGTACGGGTGGGTGTTGCAATGGTGTGAGGTGTGAGCAGTGAGCTGAGATAATGCGGGGCTTTACATAGCAAAGACTTATAGATGACCTGGAGCCAGTGGGTTTGGCAACGAATGAAGCGAGGGCCAGCCAACGAGAGCATACAGGTTGCAGAGTGTTGGAGGCTATTTTGTAAATGACATCGCCAAAGTCAAGGATCGGTAGGAGAGTCAGTTTTACGAGGGTATGTTTAGCAGTATGTGAAGGAGGCTTTGTTGCGAAATAGGAAGCCGATTCTAGATTTAATTTTGGATTGGAGATGTTTAATGTGAGTCTGGAATGAGAGTTTACGGTCTAACCAGACACCTAAGTATTTGTAGTCCACATATTCTAAGTCAGAACCGCCCAGAGTAGTGATGCTAGTCGGGTGGGCAGGTGCAGGCAGCGATCGGTTAAAGAGCATGCATTTAGTTTTACAATAATTTAAGAGCAGTTGGAGGCCACGGAAGGAGTGTTGCATGGCATTGAAGCTCGTCTGGAGTTTAGTTAACACAGTGTCCAAAGAGGGGCCAGAAGTATACAGAATGGTGTCATCTGCGTAGAGGTGGATCAGAGAATCACCAGCAGCAAGAGCAACATCATTGATATATGCAGAGAAAAGAGTCGGCCTGAGAATTGAACCCTGTGGCACCCCAATAGACTCTGCCAGAGGTCCGGACAACAGGCCCTCCGATTTGACACACTAAACTCTATCTGATAAGTAGTTGGAGAACCAGACGAGGCAGTCATTTGATAAACCAAGGCTATTGAGTCAACCGATAAGAAGCATTGGCCAGGTCGATGTAGACGGCTGCACAGTACTCTTTTATCAATGCCGGTTATATTGTTTAGGACCTTGATCGTTTAGGACCTTATAAGACACCATATCACTTGTTGCATTTACAGTGCCTTCAGGAAGTATTCATGCCCCTTGACTTTTTCCACATTTTGTTGTCTTACAGCCCGAATTTAAAATTGTATTAAATTGATTTTTTCACACAATACCACATAATGTCAGTGGAATTGTTTTTCAAAATGTTAACAAATGAATAAAAAATAAAACACTGAAATGTCACGGGTGAATAAGTATTAGAGGAATAAAAATGTGCTTAAGTCTCATACGTTGCATGAATTCACTGTGTGTAACAATTATTTTTTTAATGACTACCTCATCACTGTGCCCCACACATACAATTATCTTTAAGGTCCCTCAGATGAGAACTTCATTTCAAACACAGATTTAACCACAAGGGAGGTTTTCCAATGCCTTGCAAAGGGCACAAAAAAAGCAAACATTGAATATCCCTTTTAGCAGAATGAAGTTATAACACTTTGGATGGTATATCAATATACCTAACCACTACCAAGACACAGGTGTCCTTCACCATGAGTCCAATCGTGACTAAAATAGTTTAATGGCTCTGACAGAAAACTTAGGATGGATCAATCACATTGTAGTTACCCCACAATTACTAACCTATATATAATTGACAGTGAAAAATAAGCCTGTATAAAAGGAGCTTCAAGTTCCTCATCCACACACACACAGTAGTGAGGAAGCAATTACATGACTCTTCCCCCTCAGGTTGTAAAGATTTGACATGGGCCAAGAGTGGTGAGGACGTCCCAGTACATCTCTGGGGCCCGAGTTCCCTGCCATCCAAGACCTCTATATCAGGCGGCGTGAAATGAAGGGCCGGGAAATCCTTAAGACTCCAGCCAGACTGTGCTCTCCACTTCATCACAGCAAGCGGTACCAAGTTGCAAGTCTGACACCAACAGACTACTGAACAGCTTCTATCCACAAGCCATGACTGCTCAAAATGGCTACAGACCATTTTATTTTTTCACCGTTTCTACAAACACTCAAAAGAGCCCTACACTCCATTTGCTCACACATAATATGCACATATTTATACTGACTAAAACACACACCCAATCACATAAGCTGATGGTACTGTTTAGCATATCCTGTTGCCTAACCACCTTACCCATATATACCTCTATCACTCCAGTCTCCCTACACATTGTAAATATGGTACCAGAAGTGTATATAGTATGATTGCTTACTTTATGGGTGTTCTTCTACATCTTGTTATTTTTAGTACTACATTGTTATTGATTACTGCATTGTTGGCTTTAGATTTGGCAAGAAAGGCATTTCACTGTACTTGTGCACATGACATTAACTTGTAAGCACAGAACTCATCCTCACATTATGAAGAATACAGGTTTTCAAGTCTAACCAGCTCATTGCAAAAGTAGTTACAATGACTTCCAAACATTATGCAGATTTAGTCCAAAATCAGCAAATAAAATCCATGGGAGAAGCTTTTGTTCTTTAGACATTTTATTGACAAAAGAAAGCATGGATTTAGTCTTCGTCCTCCTCCTCTTCCTCATCCTGGTTGATCTGGAAGTATCGCAGTTCATAACTCTCCTTGGTGTTGGCCACCACACGCAGCCAGTCCCTCAGATTGTTCTTCTTCAGGTACTTCTTGGTCAGGTATTTCAAGTACCTGGCACATAGAAGGGCAGTGTCAGCAATTTAAAACACCATTGAAAATGACATTACATTTTGAGTACTTCTCAGGCTAGGCCTGGGGTTTATTCTGGATGGTGCAACATAACAGAACGTTCAGAGAGAACAGACAATATAACTTGCAGAACCTCAAATCATCAGCTCCATATTTAACCATTCGATCTGCAATGTGCCCCCCCAAATGCACTCTCTGGGTTCAATTTAGAGCAGGTCTTGGCACCCCCATAACAAATCAGGGATCCCACCTAAGAATTTAACATTTCTATGTGAGACTCCCCCAACAACTGTTAGAGATAGACGTCAGGCACCCCAAGACACTTCAGTCATCTACAAGAGTCAATGTATAACTTAAACCCTGACCCCCCCCCCCCTTACATAAAGCCTAGATGTACTAAATCACCACGCATTAATGCTAGTCAAATGGCATTCACATCTTAAATCAACTGTGTAAACCTGACCAACAAACTGAACCTGTTGAAAATACTGAACCTATCCGTATCAGCAGAAAAGGATCAGGGATACATCCAGGGACCTATGTGGAGGAGGGTACGGATGTTAAAAGGATTGTTTTAAAAAGAGCCCAGTCTGCTTCCCTGCCTGTACTGCAACATCTATATTAGAATCCCGTAAAGCCAAATTCACACGGGGAGACGTCCATCAACGGCGTGAAATGTGTGTGCGAGAGTTGTGTTAATTCAGACCACGTAGTATAACCAGCATAATTGTCATGAAAAGCCATAATAAACACTTGTATCATCTTAAAATTGTAGTAGCCTAAAAGGCACTAAGTAGACCAACTATACATTTATTTTCTGTAAATGTATCCTGTTATTTTAACAGCATTGTGCCACGTAGACTCAAGAACAATAGACTGGCGTCATTGTTTGACAAGCTATACGCGCGGGATGTCGTTGATGCTCGCAGCCCGTCTGTTTTATCTCATTTAGTCCTGTGCATTCCATTTCAAACACTCCTTCTCGTGCATAAAAAAAATGCAATACATTTTTTTTTTTTTTTTAAACACTGCTTGCGTGTGTTTCATGGCCACAAAATTACGACGGGATTTTGTCCTACAATTGTGCCAATTTTCTTCATTTTAGGCTCACAAGAAGTGCCGTCCAGAGACCTACCAATGGCCACTTCATATTCAGATGTGTTTTGTATTTTTCCCCCCCCCCTTTTTCTTCTTCTCCCTGACCCATTATTCCCAACATGCCCTCCAATCTGACCCTCAAACCCTTACAACATAAAGGTTCATAATGAATAAATTAAGCACTAGGCCCACACTGGAGGGGGAAATTTGATTTAAAACAGTGCATTTCAGAAAAAGCAAGAGCCACGATCCCACGGGAAATACACATTTTATTTATTTATATATGAGTACTAACTCTGGTGGCCCTGGTGACTGGGGAGCTGGCTCTGGTGACTGGGGAGCTGGCTCTGGTGACTGGGGAGCTGGCTCTGGTGACTGGGGAGCTGGCTCTGGTGACTGGGGAGCTGGCTCTGGTGACTGGGGAGCTGGCTCTGGTGACTGGGGAGCTGGCTCTGGTGACTGGGGAGCTGGCTCTGGTGACTGGGGAGCTGGCTCTGGTGACTGGGGAGCTGGCTCTGGTGACTGGGGAGCTGGCTCTGGTGAATGGGGAGCTAGCTGAACAGTGCCTGTCTACTCCTGCGGCACATTCTGGGGGTTATTTATTTAATATATATACACACACACACATAAGTTAAACTATAAAATGGCATGTCCAGAGACTGAAAAGCTCAAATAAAACATTGGGGGGGGAAGATATTGCACTGAATCAAATTATTAATTGGTAATTATTTACTGCCCGTAAGGGCGGGGTGTCGCTAGTGTTCCATATTTCCTGCCATGTAGGCCCAAATATAGCTTCAGAAGGTGCTTAAGAATCCATGAATGTCTAAGAGGGTACATGGTGACTTGGAAACAACCATGTTACTTGGAGACCTCGATCAGATCACAGCATCTCATCCCCTTGTGGAAATAAAGCTGACTGAAGTCAAAAATAAACATTGTGCGTTCTCTTAACCTTTTCTACTCATATTCATCTGCCTGTCTAATGATAGTATTTTATGTGAAACACTAAATCACTTTAAAGCACTCCTTCAAACAATTAATTAGACTTGGGATAATCTCCAGACTGTCCATCAGGTAAGACAACAGAAAGTCAATCAAAGCCCAACATCGAATGCAAAACCACTACCTCTTGCTGCCTTCGTAAATGCAATACCACAACACAACTGAAAGCAAAGGACAGTTCCACCTTCCTAATAAAAACAGGTGAAAATGCAATACATAACTGTGGACACAAACCAAGTACCACCATCAGACAACACAACATAAAATGGAAGATGATGTTGCTCGCCACATCACAAGGACAATTCACTAAATTAAGATTTCATTCACATACCTTTTGGAGAATGGCACCTCAGAATTCACAGAGATTTTGCTCTTGCTCCTTTCAATGGACACCACGCCACCACCCAGGTTCCCAGCTTTACCGTTGACCTTGATGCGCTCCTGCAGGAACTGTTCCTGTAGAAGACGAGGCCAAAGGTGGATTTTAGGACAAATATGGAACCATCCCAACTGAATACTACCTGTAATGAATGCTACATACTGCTGCAAATATTCTGTCAATATGAGAACCATAAGTTTAATATAATTTACATTTTAAACATTTTCATTTTGCCGACTCTAGTAGCAATTTACCGTTTGTGAATTTTAATATAGGTAGTTATGTACGATAACCACATAGTTATAGTAGCCTAGTCTAGAACCAGGCTTCCCTAATCAGAAAGCCTCCTGAATTCAATGTCAGAAAGTAGCTACAATGGGGTGGAAACCCCATGTAAATCATTAACGCCTCAAATGTTAAACCAATCAAATCC
This sequence comes from Oncorhynchus keta, assembly GCF_023373465.1. Lineage (NCBI taxonomy): Eukaryota > Metazoa > Chordata > Actinopteri > Salmoniformes > Salmonidae > Oncorhynchus > Oncorhynchus keta. Next base: position 18,710,420 of record NC_068441.1, read on the forward strand.
CTTGCTTGCGCAGATCTCTAAAAAGGTGCCCACTAGATTAGTGCCATAGGTGCATGAGGATGGCCAGGAGTACAAAAGTATTGAGTACAAAACAGAATTACGTTTTTCTCCAGGTTTTCTTCCATTTTCTGCAACATTGCAAACTAGCATGCGCAACCACTCTGCAAAATGTGTCCTACACGGTCGGAAAACAGTGACAAACATTACGCGCAGCACCCCTTCTACAGGCATGTGGGGGTATGGGTCTTGAAATGTAACATCCGCTGAAAGCTGGCAGACCATTCGAGCAGTTGACTTAGACCTCCAAAGGAGGCATGACAACGTCACTTGGGAGATATGGCTACACGAGACTAAGGTCACAGTCACTGGACATGCATCATTTTGCAAAGAAGACCTTGCTTTTTTATTGTGAGCTCATTTACTTGTGGTTTCCAGTTATTTCATTTTCATCTGATGAAAATTAAGCTATTTTATGCCAAATGTGTTTTCCGTGAAGGACAACTATACTTGCATGTCCCTGATCACTCAATCGAAGCAAAAAACAACAACAAACACTTGACTTTCAATATAAAAACACGACCTCTGGACTCTGATGATCCTGCTCCCGCTTTCTCCTGATGTGCTATTTACAAACACGTGACTGGCTCAAATTTGCTGGGGAACTAAGCTTCACAATGTAAAATAATATAACAGGTGAAATAACGCAATCTGCAGCCCGTCCTGATGTGGCTATTTACAAACACCACCTCTGGCCTGACCACTGGCTCAAAAAACTTTGCTGGGGGTGGAACAAACTAAGCTTCAGCAAATGTAAACCCCATAATACCTAACAGGTGAAATAAAAAAAAAGATTTAGATGCAAGTGGCTGTTCCACTGGATGTCATAAGGTGTATGCACCAATTTATCTCCTAAATGACTTAAATGTAAATGTAAAATGTAATGCTTTATCTCCTAACGCATTGCACAAGTTGACGGCAGGTATTTAGTTAAATAGCTGAAAATATTAAAACGTATATCGAAAAGCTCAAGTTTCAATGGTACTGAATAACTATCCCGTATATACAGTATACTGCCCAAGCCTAGAAAACATAGCTTAACCATTTTCGAGAAACTTTCCTCCCCACTGAAGGCAAATCTATAATACCTTATCAGTCGGTAAGGGTTATAAAATGTTAAAACTATGGTAAAACAAACATTTTAATTAAAATGTTACGAAGTTCACTCACTCCATAATAGGTCCCAGATGGAAGCTCCCCTTTATGGAGATAAGAGTGTATTCAGGAAGTGGGATATAAATATAAATGTATTTTCACACATCTTATAACCCGTACTGACTGGTAAGGCATCCCGGATTATAATTTTGTCTTCGGTGGTTGGAAAAGTTGATCAGAAATAGGTCAACCAGAGGGCTGGTAAATATGCTTTCGGGGATATGGGACGTAGTCTTCAGCGACGGTTGCCCATGTGTACAGGTCTCCTGGAACTAAGAGGCTAATTTGTGACAGGCAATGGGTACACTGCAGCTCATGACTGGAACGAGCTGCAAAAAAACTCACTGGACCGTTTTACCTCCAAGACTCAATCATGGACACTCTTACTGACAGTTGTGACTGCTTCACGTGATGTATTGATATCTCTACCTTCGTGCCCTTTGTGCAGTTGTCTGTGCCTAATAATGTTTGTACCATGTTTTGTGCTTCTACCATGTTGCTACCATGCTGTGTTGTTGCTGTGATGCTTATGTCTCTCTTTATGTAGCGTTGTCTCTTGTCGTGATGTGTGTTTTGTCCAATATTATTACTTTTAATCCCAGCACCCGTCCCCACAGGAGGCCCTTTGCCTTCTGGTAGGCCATAATTTTAAATAAGAATTTGTTCTTATCTGACTTGCCTAATTAAATAAAGGTTAAATAAAAAAAATTGTACCATGTCTAGTAATAAAGTATGACATTTAATAGGATATTGCATGTTATTTTCTCTAACATAGGCTACTTACAAAGTTGGCAGCATCCATGATGCCATCCTCCACTGGGTGAGTGCAGTCCAGGGTGAATTTCAGGGCCTGCTTCTTCTTCTTGCCACCCGTCTTGGTCTTTTTGACGACCTGCTTCTTCTGTCAGGACATTGCAGAGGGTCTAACGTTATTAACTTCAACATGAAAAATACTGAATGGGACACCATACTGTGTCATTTTAGTATTTAACGTGCTAGATTGTTTTGAAATTAGCTAACTTGATTGATTTGTTATCAAACTGGTCCGGAAATGTTTGGGCGTGACGTGTGTAAACTAACGATGGGACTAGACTTTAGCATATCAATTTGGTAACACATTTGATTAAACATATTTTAAAACGGTCACGAATGTGACTATAATTAGCACGCTAACTTCTAGCTAGTGTATTTCCCGCTGGCTAGCCACCCATCGTTCACGGTTACTACTAGCATTTGCCAACTTGCTAGCTGTGTTAGCTACTATAGCTAAATTGCTACAACGTGGTTCAATGGGTGCAGGCCCAACTGGTAAACAAAGCAATCGATTGGTGCTACAATTCTTCTTTGGAAACACAGTTCAATGTGGATTTATTACGTGAACATTAACTACAATAAACGACAGACAAAAAGTGATATACTTAGCTATACAACCCATTTCAACGTGAGTACTCACAATCGGAGCCATGTTGGCCGGCGATTCTTGTCCAGAAAGGAAGAGGCAGGGTTTGCTAAATCCTATATCCGGTCTACATAAATACATGAAAGACATGAATCTGTGATAGATTAATCCAGGAGATATTCTATGCCCAGTTTGAGGTATAAGTATTTTGGCAAAAACAGATTAATAATTGTTCTACACTTCGGCTACAGACCATTTTAAGGGTAGTCCAATTCAACAATTATTATTAACAATTAGTATAACTTCAACAGGCACTTGTAGGCTACAGGTATCCTCTAAATCCTGTTGTTGCCCAAAAGAAAATAGCTTCTCTCTACAATTGAGTCAAAAAGCCTGCCCTCATTTCAATATTTCTGCAGCATAGGTGTTGGTGGTGATACCCATTCAATCCCTGATTCCTGGTTAACTAAGGGGAGAATATTCTATATTGGGGGGATTTTTCCCCTGCTGACATGGCAACAATATCTGATTTCCCTTTTGTCATCTGTGACAGTATGGTTGCACCGTTGGCCCATCCCCAGTCCCCCACTCTGTGAGCAGAATGGCTGCTGGCTAGGGGAGCAGTCAGCTGCCTGGCGTCAGGGCTCAACCAGGCCACTCCAGAAGAGTTTCTGCATTGCTGTCATTCCTGCTGGGGGTAGTTGATAGTACCACTGAAAGGTAAGACAGTAGCGCTCCGTGCTGTCCATATGTAGGAACAGACTCCATCCACTACACTTTTACAGTGAGCTCTTGTGTTGGGGATGCCTTGTGTTTGGTTGGACATATAGAGCAGTAGGCTACAATAGAAGTACTAATATGACAAAACAATAGAACTTTCATGTCACATCATGTGTGTTTTTTCATCACAGCACTGAGGACTCCTACCATGGCTGGCAAGGTAAGTGAAAGAGGGAAGTTATCTCTAACCTAACTGTTCCAACTAAATTAGACTGAAGGTATGGGAGTATTATGTACTGCATTAGCCTGGGTACCAGTGGGGTAATGCTAATGTTAAAAGTTCCACTTCTTGTACTCCGAGTCATTGGCATTGACAGGGGGTACAAGGAGTGGAATGTTAGCAGTAAGTGACTGGTACCCAGGCTAGTCCTACATCAGATTATTCCATTTGAAAAATTATCTATATGATCTCAAACCTTATATATGAAGTCAAACATGTTGTCCTACTTACATCGTGGCTGATTTTAAATGTCAGTTTAGTTAAAAAAAGAAAGAAAAAGAGGCTAATCCTAAGGGATTCACTGTCACTACACTCTCTCTGTAGATGGCAGGGGGTGTCCTCTCTCCTTTGGATAATCTGTGTGGAGTGGACTGTTCCAATGTCCATCCCCTGTTTTGTCACCTGTGCCATGAGCAGTACCAGCACCCATGCCTCTTAGACTGTTACCACATCTTCTGTGCGCGCTGCCTACAAGGCAGAGCCAATGAAAGTCGTCTCAACTACCCCCTCTGCGGGTAAGGGACTGAACTTAATTTACTGAAAGAAGCTTTCTGAACACACAAGCTGTGCATTTGATTTGACACTATTGTTAGTCCAAGACTAACTAAATGCCCCCAACCACATTTGTATCTTTGTGGTGACCTATAGTTACTTGTTTAAACATTGGGTTTGAGCATAAGGCATTGCATCTCAGTCTTGGCTATGAAATAGGAGGAATCCCCTTAAGAATCTGTGTAGCTCTCCAGTTCTACAGGGCGCTTAGAGCATACATACTGCACAGCCAACTCTGATCTACACATGAATGGAGAACATGACAGGGACTCGCCTATCCTTACAATCAATACCAGCCTTAGTGGATTAAAGCCAAGCAGTATGCTAAGGACTATGGCGCAGAGTGACCTGGTCTAGCCCGACCAGGGCAGGATGGTTTGAGCGGCTGGGACAGCTGCAGGGTCAGCCCTGGCTCTGAGTTAGCACCATGTTAAGGCCACAATGCAGTCACACTACAATAAAACCTACACAGGCATCTTGGCAATGGAGCCGGGAGCTCAGGGCAATTAAATGTGACCTCACAGTGCCCAATCCATGTTATCCCCTACTGGAGAATGAGTCATGGCCAACAGTATTACCTAAAGGCCCTCTGGATTAGATTAGCTCTCACTGATCAAAGAGCACACGGCTATGTGGAACAAAACTTCTCCAGGAAAAAGATTATACTGGAAATAAAACTGATCTTAGATTGGGCCTTTTCTATCACTAAAGAGAGTTTTCAGCATATGAACTTATCACTTATCTTTGATTATCTTCAAACCCCAAAACACAAGCAGATACAAAGAAAAGTGGTGGCAACCCCATTTAGATCACTGGATCAAGTAGTGATGAGCAACACATTGGGGATGATGTTACAGCCAAACTGATACACTGCTTTGTACAGATACCCCAATGTACACACTGGTTGAATCAATGTTGCTTCCAAGTAATTTCAATGAAATTACATTGAAACAATGTGGAGTAGATGTTGAATTGTCATCTGTGCACAGTGGGACAGTATGTAGCTGACATGATCAGTCATTTCAGTCCATTTCCTGAATACATCCTGAGGTTCCCTGATCAACTCCCCAACGTGATGCCAAACAAACAGTAGATTGCTGAAATCATTTCTGTCCAAATCGTTCCTCTGACATTGGGTAATTTTGAAACATGTTGGATTTTATTTGTAGGGGAGAATGGGGATGACCGCAGGTCATCAGACTGTAAAATAATCCTACAACTAGCTGTAAGATTATCGCTTCTGCGGGTTCTGATAGTATCAAAGCCTACAGCTAAATCTGTCCCTGTAGATCTCTAGTGGTCCAGAGGGGCTTTGTTGCCCTGCCTGCCCGAGCCCACAACTGCTATGGTTGCTGCTTTGTTCTGCAGTTGCATTGTCCCCCCAGAACCCAAGGTCTCCTTGTGTGTTCTGTGATTACATATCTGGGATGAAACCAAACACTGGATCCCATCCGATCATGCAAGATGATAAGTTAAATAAAACATAGTTGGTACGAGTACGACTGCTATGGGATGGTTTCCCTATTTAAAATTGGCTCCCTGTGGCTCTCGACCAGGCATAATTTATACCAGAGTTCCTCTCATTCCAGGTATTGAAGAGCTTGCAGGAGTGAGCAGATGGATCTATGGAGGGACCATTGTGTAGTAGGCTACGAGAGTGAAGTGTGTTCCGAGGGGAGATAACCCAGTGGGCACACTCTCTCCCTGCAGGTCCCCCTGGCCCTGTGGCCTGTGCATGGGCAATACAGAAGTGCTGTTTGTTGCTATTTTCATCAGTACTACCAACCATCAGCGGTGGGGAAACTATCCAATTGTCATACTTGAGTAAAAGTAAAGATACCTTAATAGTAAATTACCTAAGTAAAAGTGAGTCACACAGTAAAATGCTACTTGAGTAAAAGTCTAGAAGTATTTGGTTTTAAATATACCTAAGTATCAAAAGTAAATGTAATTGCTAAAAATATACTTAAGTAGAAATCATTTCATATTCCTTATATTAAGCAAACCAAATGGCTACTTTCCCTATTTTTATTTAATTTACGGATAGCGAGGGGCACGCTCCAACTCTCTGACATCATTTACAAACAAAGCATGTGTTTAGTGAGTCCGCCAGATCAGAGGCAGTAGGATTCTCTTCCCTCCTCGCCAATGTTTATCTAGTTTGCATAGCAACAGGGTCTATTGTGTGCTACTAATAGGAGTGTAGCAAATTCCCGAGATTACATGGTTCTTGAGTGAGTGGATGGCAGTGGTGTAAAGTACTTAAGTAAAATGACTTTTTTTGGGCATCTGTACTTTACTATTAATATTTTTGATAACTTTACTTCACTACATTCTTAAAGAAAATTATGTAGTTTTTACTCCATACATTTTCCCTCACACCCAAAAGTACTCATTACATTTTTAATGCTTAGCTGGACAGGAAAATGATCTAATTCACACACCTATCAAGAGAACATCCCTGGTCACCTGTGTAATACTGCTTCTCTTGATAGGTATGTGAATTAGATCATTTTCCTGTCCAGCTAAGCATTAAATATGTAATGAGTACTTTTGGGTGTGAGGGAAAATGTATGGAGTAAAAAGTACATAATTTTCTTTAAGAATGTAGTGAAGTAAAAGTTGTCAAAAATATTAATAGTAAAGTAAAGTACAGATGCCCCAAAAAGTCATTTTACTTAAGTACTTTACACCACTGCCATCCACTCACTCAAGAACCATGTAATCTCGGGAATTTGCTACACTGCTATTAGTAGCACACAATAGACCCTGTTGCTATGCAAACTAGATACACATTGGCGAGGAGGGAAGAGAATCCTACTGCCTCTGATCTGGTAGAACCAGGTCAATGTTAGAGGTTGCATACTTAAACTCTAAAATGAATTATTGTTTGACATGTTTATGACATGCCATGTGTTTTACCTGTAGTAAAAAACTACTGCCACGTACTGAATTCAGAATATGTTAGCAAAGCTTCTGCGATTAGATATGTTGCACCATCTGCTGGAGAGCCTTGGGAATGCAACTCACTACTCTTTTATGATCAGTGTAGCGAGAAATACAAATTTGAATGAAGCACTGCATGAAACATTTTTACTGTGCTTTTGTTGCTGGATCCATCTGTGTCACAGATACCCATCAGTTGTAAAAGGAATGAATGCACTCCCACCAGAGGACCGTCTGCTGAAGTTCCTAGTTGATAATTCTACCGATGACTGTGAAGAGACAGTCCAGTGTGCCAACTGTGACCAGCAGAGCAACAAACAGGTACCTCAAAACAGAAATAACTCTAACAAACCATGCTATAGATCTTAATAGAGAGCATTTATTATCATGGATCATATTGTGTGTGTGTGTGTGTGTGTGTGTGTGTGTGTGTGTGTGTGTGTGTGTGTGTGTGTGTGTGTGTGTGTGTGTGTGTGTGTGTGTGTGTGTGTGTGTGTGTGTGTGTGTGTGTGTGTGTGTTTTATAGGACACAGGGCCAATGTTCTACTGTAACACGTGTAGCCAGCCCCTGTGTGGAGCTTGCAGGGATTCCACACACAAGGCCAAGATGTTCTCCCACCATGAGATTGTGTTCCTGGCCAAACGCACCAAAGTGTGCCACCGGATGTGCTGTGAGTACCACCTGTATTATGTTCACACTACAACAAGAGCTCAGCGGCTTCTAGCTATAATTACATTGTTATCTAATAATAACCTATGGTAACACTTTACGTTAAGTTTCCCCTATTACTGCGTAACTAACACAGTAATAACTGTTAACAACATAGATTTGACTAAGCTAACCAGGAGAAATTAAGAGACATGATAACATTAGGTATAACCCTTTTAGTTGCATTGCACAATGTAACAATCTTTGAGAAAGAACGGTGTACTTGCACTTTACATTAAGTTGCTTGCTCCTGGGTATGTACATTGTAAATACATGCATATCCCTTGTAACAACAATGTAATTACAGAGTTGGTTGTTAAAGATTGTTACTTTGTAAAAAGGTTCATCCTAATGTTCTCCTGTCTCCTAATTTATCCTGGTTAGTCTATTGTCTGCAAAGGTTATTACATTGTAATTGCATAGTAACTATAAAGATTATACCCTACTGGGATACACTTTACATTCAGTTGCTTGCTCCTGGGTAGGTACATGATAACTACAAGTATATCCTATGTAACTACAATGTTCTTGCATTACACTTGATTCAGTATAGCCTTTGTGCCAGGTCATAACATAGTAATAAACTCATTGAAAATGGCCAGTAGTTAATGTGCCTTTTTACAATTGTTGTTACCAGGTCCTAGCCTATTTATCAACCCTGGTATTGCATGTGGATTCAATGGTAGTGGAACCTTGTAGTTACATGTACCAAGATCAGATTTTGGTTTGAGTTATTAACATGGTAATTCACAGGTGACTTTCAAATGTGTAATTACAAAACATTAGTTATATAGTGGAACACGAGAATGTGTAATGATAACATCATTAGTTACATGTAGAATAACCTTCATCAAGTGAAGTGTTGCCTAATCTATTGACACAATTGTCAACATGTTCATGGGATGATTATCTTATTGTAAGGAAACAGTGATGTGATGGTCTAACATAATGTTTGTCTCCACAGCTCTCCACGATGAGCCCTACATCATGTTCTCCACAGAGAAGAAGTCGATGCTCTGCATCAAGTGTTTCAGAGACATGCAAGTGTGAGTGAAGCTCCTACTACAGCGACGCCACAGATTCAGACAGGAACACTGTGAGTAAAGCTAATTTATGTTTCTGCTAAATTCCACAGAGAGAGCCGGATACACTGCATCGATATTGAGACAGCATACATACAAGGCTGTGAGATACTAGACCAGGCAGTGCTGGTAGGTGAATTGTGACTTTTGTTCTCTAGATACATTGTGTGTTATCCCAGCTAGAAAAACAAAGAGAGTTGCACACTCTATCTATAAACGCCAGGTATGTATTGGGTAAACAACCAATGTTTCGGCATCACTGTGCCTTCTTCAGGGTGATGTCATGAACGCTTGAACCAGGTTATGTAGACAAAACAGTGCAATTAGTGCAACCAATTACAATAGTGAGGGGTGTGTCATAATTGTCAGGTTAATTCAAATTAATTTTGTGAAACTGTTAAAAGACAATAGTTTACAGCATATTGAATATATTTGGCTATTGTTATCATAGCATAAGATTATCATCACAATACATGATTGTTTCATTGAATTTCACATATACAGTGGGGCAAAAAAGTATTTAGTCAGCCACTAATTGTGCAAGTTCTCCCACTTAAAAAGATGAGAGAGGCCTGTAATTTCCATCATAGGTACACTTCAACTATCACAGACAAAATGAGGGGGGAAAAATCCAGAAAATCACATTGTAGGATTTTTAATACATTTATTTGCAAATGATGGTAGAAAATACGTATTTGGACACCGACAAACAAGCAAGATTTCTGGCTCTCACAGACCTGTAACTTCTTCTTTAAGAGGCTCATCTGTCCTCCACTTGTTACCTGTATTAATGGCACCTGTTTGAACTTGTTATCAGTATAAAAGACACCTGTCCACAACCTCAAACAGTCACATTCCAAACTCCACTATGGCCAAGACCAAAGAGCTGTCAAAGGACACCAGAAACAAAATTGTAGACCGCACCAGGCTGGGAAGACTGAATCTGCAATAGGTAAGCAGCTTGGTTTGAAGAAATCAACTGTGGGAGCAAATATTAGGAAATGGAAGACATACAAGACCACTGATAATCTCCCTCGATCTGGGGCTCCACGCAAGATCTGACCCCGTGGGGTCAAAATGATCACAAGAACGGTGAGCAAAAATCCCAGAACCACACGGGGGGACCTAGTGAATGACCTGCAGAAAGCTGGGACCAAAGTAACAAAGCCTACCATCAGTAACACACTATGCCGCCAGGGACTCAAATCCTGCAGTGCCAGACGTGTCCCCCTGCTTAAGCTAGTACATGTCCAGGCCCGTCTGAAGTTTGCTAGAGAGCATTTGGATGATCCAGAAGAAGATTGGGAGAATGTCATATGGTCAGATGAAACCAAAATATAACTTTTTGGTAAAAACTCAACTCGTCGTGTTTGGAGGACAAAGAATGCTGAGTTGCATCCAAAGAACACCATACCTACTGTGAAGCATGGGGGTGGAAGCATGCTTTGGGGCTGTTTTTCTGCAAAGGGACCAGGACGACTGTTCCATGTAAAGGAAAGAATGAATGGGGCAATGTATCGTGAGATTTTGAGTGAAAACCTCCTTCCATCAGCAAGGGCATTGAAGATGAAATGTGGCTGGGTCTTTCAGCATGACAATGATCCCAAACACACCGCCCGGGCAACAAAGGAGTGGCTTCATAAGAAGCATTTCAAGGTCCTGGAGTGGCCTAGCCAGTCTCCAGATCTCAACCCCATAGAAAATCTTTGGAAGGAGTTGAAAGTCCGTGTTGCCCAGCAACAGCCCCAAAACATCACTGCTCTAGAAGAGATCTGCATAGAGGAATAAGCTAAAATACTAGCAACAGTGTGTGAAAACCTTGTGAAGACTTACAGAAAACGTTTGACCTCTATCATTGCCAACAAAGGGTATATAACAAAGTATTGAGATAAACTTTGGTTATTGACCAAATACTTATTTTCCACCATAATTTGCAAATAAATTCATTAAAAATCCTACAATGTGATTTTATGGATTCTTTTTTCTAATTTTGTCTGTCATAGTTGAAGTGTACCTATGATGAAAATTACAGGCCTCTCTCATCTTTTTAAATGGGAGAACTTGCACAATTGGTGGCTGACTAAATACTTTTTTGCCCCACTGTATATTTAATTGTTTCCAATTTCATTAAATTTTTGTTACAAGTAATATTTGCATAATAAGCATCATCAACAGGGGGAACATATTGGATGTATGTGGATACGCTGTATAAATAATATATTCATTTATAAGACTTGTTCATAGAAAATTGTTAATTAGAAGGGCCTGAGATCCAGTTGTGTAAAGTACTTAACTAAAAATACTTCAAAATACTACTTAAGTAGGTTTTGGGGGTATCTGTACTGCTTTTCTATTTATTTTTTGGACAACATTTACTTTTACTCACTACATTCCTAAAGAAAAGGATGTACTTTTTCTTCTATATATTTTCCCTCACATGCAAAAGTACTTGTTAAATGTTGAACGCTTAACAGGACAGGAAAATTGTCCAATTCACACGTTGTTATCCCTACTGCCTCTGATCTGGCGGACTCACTAAACACAAATGCATAATTTGTAAATTATGTCTGAGTGTTGGGAGTGTGCCCCTGGCTATCTGTACAATTTAAAAACAAGAAAATGTCATCTGCTTTACTTAATATAAGACATTTATATTACTATAGTAGTTGTAGGTTTTTATGCAGTTCCCAAGACCAGTCTGTGAGTTACTTTGACCACTGGAAAAATAGTTATTTTGTAAATACTGCAATGAGGGTTGGATTGAATTGAGCCCCTAATCCTTCATTTGCAAGGTGATGATTGCACTTTTCTTCCCAACACAATACCGCAATAAATGTCAGCCCCCATAGGGTATTCAAATGTACACCGCAAGTGGCAATAGATGTCAAGAACTCGGCGTTGTGCCACTGTGAGCTAACTGTCCAGAGCCGTATTTGTATGCAATGCACATAATTGTATTTTCAGAGCGTGCCAGTGGACTTCTGGTAAATATGCTTTAGTGATAAAGTGTTGGGATCAGGTACAACTAGGTTTACCCACCCCCAAAAATGAATATTTATAAGCAATTTCCCCCACCCACAACTTCTCACCAGAATGCATTTTTTATTTTATTTAAAGGTATTGGGCAAAGGCTGAAATTAGGGGTGAGAGTTACATTCTGAGAACGTGAAGATAATGTTTCATAAAAACAGTCTTAAGTGTGTTCATGTGTGTTGGCCGCAGTCATTAATTGACCACACCTGATCTTAATGAGTGCTTGTTTCCTTTGAAATGGGGTCTATTTGGATAGACTGAAACGAACAGCTGTGTTAAAAAATACAGTATGCTAGCACCATTCTGGTGGCACTTTGGACTAATTCAATGGATAGAGAATAGAAGATTATATGTTCGAAGTTCATTGATCCCATGTCAAAATAAAATGTGTTTGCATGATTAATGCCAAAGGAAATTATATTCCATATGTTCAAACAAGTTAACTGAAAGTAAGTTAGCAATGTTATCGAATGTCTTATTGAAACATTCAATGAAAGTTTTAAGAAAGTTATTGAAATTGAAAAAAAAAACTTGAAATTGAACCTATAATTTCCGTTCTCAGTGTCAATAAAACCTCTCATGAAAACCTTCAAGGAACCAGAGTAAAATGTTCTCACAACCTCCCTGCACCCTAAAAATAAATGTTACTAGAACATGCAAAATTGTAACTGCTACAGTATGTCAGGAATCATATTGCTTTGTTCCCATAACCAATGTAAAACCAAAAAGATACATTCCCACAACTTCCAAGGACAAATGTGCGCTAGCTGGGATTACATTGATATGTCACAGTCACTACCTCTGAAAATCAGTTTTGCAAGGGAGAAATTGAGCCATTTTTTACATTCAGCATCAGAATTATTTCTCACAAAGATACACTACATGACCAAAAGAATGTGGACACCTGCTCGTCGAACATCTCATTCCAAAATCATGGGCAGTAATATGGAGTTGGTCCACCCTTTGCTGCTATAACAGCCTCCACTCTTCTGGGAAGGCTTCCACTAAATGTTGGAACATTGCTGCGGGGACTTGCTTCCATTCAGCCACAAGAGAATTAGTGAGGTCGGGCACGGATGTTGGACACTGATGTTGGGCGATTAGGCCTGGCTCACAGTCTACCTTACATTCACCCCAAAGGTGTTTGATGCGATTGAGTTCAGGGCTCTGTGCAGGCCAGTCAAGTTCTTCCACATCAACTTCGACAAACCATCTCTGTATGGACCTCGCTTTGTGCATAGGGGCATTGTCATGCTGAAACAGGAAAGGGCCTTCCCCAAACTTTTGCCGCAAAGTTGGAAGCAGTGAATAGTCTAGAATGCCATTGTATGCTGTAGGGTTAAGATTTCCCTTCACTGGAACTCAGGCGCCTAGCCCAAACCATGAAAAACAGTCCCAGACCATTATTATTTCTCCACCAAACTTTACAGTTGGCACTGTGCATTAGGGCAGGTAGCATTTCTCCTGGCATCCGCCAAACCGAGATTCCTCCGTTTGACTGCCAGATGGTGAAGTGTGATTCATCACTCCAGAGAATGAGTTTCCATTGCTCCAGAGTACAATGGCGGCGAGCTTCACAACACTCCAGCTGACGCTTGGCATTGTGCTTAATGATCTTACTCTTGTGTGCGGCTGCTTGGCCATGGAAACCCATTTCATTATGCTCCCGACTAACAGTTCTCCTGCTGACGTTGCTTCAGAGGCAGATTGAAACTCGGTAGTGAGTGTTGCAACCGAGGACAGATGATTTTTCGGTGGCCCCTTTCTGTGAGCTAGTGTGGCTTACCAATTTGCATTGTAGCCGTTGTTGCTCTTAGACATTTCCATTTCACAAAAACAGCACTTACAGTTGACAGGGGCAACTCTAGCAGGGCAGAAATCTGACGAACTGATTTGTTGGAAAGGCGGCATCCTATGACGATGGCCACGTTGGTATTTTATTAGGATTAGTATTTTTAGTATTTTATTAGGATCCCCATTAGCTGTTGCAAAAGCAGCAGCTACTCTTCCTGGGGTCCACACAAAACATGAAACATAATACAGAATGACATAATACAGAACATCATTAGATAACAAAAGCTCAAGGACAGAACTACATAAATTTTTAAAAAGGCACACGTAGCCTACATATCAATACATACACACAAACTATCCAGGTCAACTAGGGGAGAGGCGTTGTGCTGCGATGTGTTGCTTTATCTGTTTTTTGAAACCAAGTTTGCTGTTTATTTGAGCAATATGAGATGGAAGAAAGTTTCATGCAATAAGGGCTCTATATAATACTGTACGTTTTCTTGAATTATTTCTGGATTTGGGGACTATGAAAAGACCCCTGGTGGCATGTCTGGTGGGATAAGTGTGTGTGTCAGAGCTGTGTGTAAGTTGACTACGCAAACAATTTGGGATTTCCAACACATTAATATTTCTTTTAAAAAGAAGAAGTGATGCAGGCAGTCTCTCCTCAACTCTTAGCCAAGAGAGACTGGCATGCATAGTATTTATATCAGCCCTCTGATTACAATTAAGAGCAAAATGTGCCGCTCTGTTCTGGGCCAGCTGCAGCTTAACTAGGTCTTTCCTTGCCGCACTGAACCACACGACTGGACAATAATCAAGATTAGACTAAACTAGAGCCTGCAGAACTTGCTTTTTGGAGTGTGATATCAAAAAAGCAGAGCATCTCTTTATTACCATCTTTGCAACCATTGAATTTATATGTTTTGACCGTGACAGTTTACAATGTAAGGTAACGCCAAGTAATTTAGTCTCCTCAACTTGTTTAACAGCCACACCATTCATTACCAGATTCAGCTGAGGTCAAGCACTTAAGGAATGATTTGTTCCAAATAAAATGTTCTTAGTTTTAGAGATATTCAGGACCAGTTTATTACTGGCCACCCATTCCAAAACAGACTGCAACACTTTGTTAAGGGTTTCAGTGTCTTCATTAGTGGTGGTTGCTGATGCGTATATGGTTGAATCATCAGCATATATGGACAAACATGCTTTGTTTAATGCCAGTGGCAGGTCATTGGTAAAAATAGAAAAGAGTAGAGGGCCTAGAGAGCTGCCCTGCGGTACACCACACTTTACTTGTTTTACATTATAATAATAATAATAATATAATATATGCCATTTAGCAGACGCTTTTATCCAAAGCGACTTACAGTCATGTGTGCATGCATACATTCTACGTATGGGTGGTCCCGGGGATTGAACCCACTACCCTGGCGTTACAAGCGCCATGCTCTACCAACTGAGCTACAGAAGGAGAAGCTTCCATTAAAGAAAACCCTTTGAGTTATATTAGATAGACAGCTCTGAATCCACAATATGGCAGCGGTTGAAAGCCATAACACTTAAGTTTTTTCAACAACAGGTTCAAATCAAATCAAATCAAAATCAAATCAAGGTTATGGTCAATGATATCAAAGGCTGCACTGAAATCTAACAGTACAGCTCCCATAATCTTCTTATTATCAATTCCTTTAACCAATCATCAGTAATTTGTGTCAGTGCAGTACATGTTGAGTGCCCTTCTCTATAAGCATGCTGAAAGTCTGTTGTTAATTTGTTTACAGAAAAATATCATTGTATTTGGTCAAACACAATTTTTTCCAACAGTTTGCTAAGAGCTGGCAGCAAGCTTATAGGTTTGCTGTTAGAACCAGTAAAGGCCTCTTTACCACTGTTGGGTAGTGGAATTACTTTGGCTTCCCTCCAGGCCTGAAGACAAAGACTTAACTTAATGCTCAGATTAAAAATATGACAGATAGGAGTGGCTATAGAGTCAGCCACCATCCTCAGTAGCTTTCCATCTAAATTGTCAATGCCAGGAGGTTTGTCATTGTTGATCGTTAACAATAATTTTTCCACCTCTCCCACACTAACTTTACAAAATTCATACATGCACTGCTTTTCTTTCATTAATAGTTTTTTTTATGCATGAATATAATTGCTCACTGTTTGTCGTGGTCATTTCCTGCCTAAGTTTGCCCACTTTGCCAATGAAATAATCCTTAAAAAATTTGCAACCAAACAGTTTTTCAATTCCTCATCAATCCATGGAGCCTTAACAGTTCTAACAGTCAGTTTCTTAACAGGTGCATGTTTATCAATAATTGGAAGAAGCAATTTCATAATTTCATCAAGTGCCGCGTCTGGATGCTCCTCAAAGGGGGGTCAAAAGTAACAGTCTGTGTCTGGTGCGGCCACCAGCTGCATTAAGTACTGCAGTGCATCTCCTCCTCATGGACTGCACCAGATTTGCTTGCCAGTTCTTGCTGTGAGATGTTACCCCACTCTTCCACCAAGGCACCTGCAAGTTCCCGGACATTTCTGGGGGGAATGGCCCTAGCCCTCTAGTCCCAGACGTGCTCAATGGGATTGAGATCTGGGCTCTTTGCTGGCCATGGCAGAACACTGACATTCCTGTCTTGTAGGAAATCACGCACAGAACAAGCAGAATGGCTGGTGGCATTGTCATGCTGGAGGGTCATGTCAGGATGAGCTTGCAGGAAGGGTACCACATGAGGGAAAAGGATGTCTTCCCTTTAATGCACAGCGTTGAGATTGCCTGCAATGACAACAAGCTCAGTCCGATGATGCTGTGACACATCGCTCCAGAACATGACGGACCCCCCACCTCCAAATCGATCCCGCTCCAGAGTACAGGCCTCGGTGTAATACTCAAATGCAAATCTGACCATCAACCCTGGTGAGACAAAACTGCGACTCGTCAGTGAAGAGCATTTTTTGCCAGTCCTGTCTGTTCCAGCAACGGTGGGTTTGTGCCCATAGGTGACGTCGTTGCCGGTGATGTCTGGTGAGGACCTGCCTTACAACAGGCCTACAAGCCTCAGTCCAGCCTCTCTCAGCCTATTGCGGACAGTCTGAGCACTGATGGAGGGATTGTGCATTCCTGGTGTAACTTGGGCAGTTGTTGTTGCCCTGCAGTACCTGTCCCTTAGGTGTGATGTTGGGATGTACCGATCCTGTGCAGGTGTTGTTACACGTGGTCTGTCACTGCGAGGGCGATCAGCTGTCCATCCTGTCTCCCTGTCTCGCTGTCTTAGGCGTTTCACAGTATGGACATTGGAATTTATTGCCCTGGCCACATCTGCAGTCCTCATGCCTCCTTGCAGCATGCCTAAGGCACGTTCACACAGATGAGCAGGGTCCCTAGACATCTTTCAATTGGTGTTTTTCAGAGTTGGTAGAAAGGCTTCTTTATAGTGACCTAAGTTTTCATAACTGTGACCTTAATTGCCTACCATCTGTAAACTGTTGTGTCTTAACGACCATTCCACAGGTGCATGTTCATTAATTGTTTATGCTTCATTCAACAAGCATTGGAAACAGTGTTTAAACCCTTTACAATGAAGATCTGTGAAGGTATTGGATTTTTATGAATTAGCTTTGAAAGACAGGGTTCTGAAAAAGGGATGTTTCTTTTTTGCTGAGTTTATATTAGCCCACACAGCTACAGCATGCCAAGTTTAGGACCTCATATTGAAGCTTTTAGAGAACCCAAGCCCCCAACTGATGTATACAACAATCTTTAAATTATCTACTTTGGTTTAGATACAAGCATCATGAAACCTCATTTGACATAGTGAAAATACATTTTTTGGGGACCTAAGTTTGCTTACCACTTTTTCAATGTGGTTTCTTCCTTCACAGACTACATGAAATGATGATCTCTTCCTAAATATTTGGTCAAATTATACATTTTGTGTATGGTCACATAAACAAGGGTGGCTCAACATACCCCACTCTCCCCTAACGCACTCACAACTCCGTGGCCTAGTATGAATCTCCCTCTGCAACTCTGTTTCCATGCTGTATTTTACTTGACATAATATAGGATGCTTATGTTGTCGATTTTGAAAAGGTACCGAGTTTGAGATAAAGCATATGATCATGTGTGTGGTTTAGCTACAGGTGAGTGAGAATATATACCATGATCATGTGTGAGCCTTGCTTTCTCTGTAGGCAGTGAAGGAGCTGCAGACATCGGCCCGTGAGGCTATTATCATGCTGAGGGCCATGATAGGGGCGGTGGGCTCCAATATGGAGGAAGAGGAGAATGCAATCTGCAACATCTTCACCAGTATGCAGGTAAGGACTCTTTTCATGACTCTACAGGACTCTTTTCAGGTCACCTGAAAAAAAAAGATTATGTTGTTATTGAGATTTGAATGTATTAAATAAGCATTGTGAAGTTTAACTATCTAAGTGCAACACAATAATATGATTCCACATTTGAATATGTGATATGCCCTTTACATGGAATATATAACTTTGAAGATGCTATGATGGTGCCTCACCACTGGGTGACTCTCTTGCTCTTTTTGTTAAAAGATTGCAAGGGTCTTCAGCTCTCAACAAAAACTCCACGAATGGACCAAACCCATACTGGTATAATTACAAGACAATGTGTACCACAAAATTACATTTTAGAGGAAATTAATCAGAAGTTAAATCCTCAGACAGTTATTTTGAAAAATGGAGGGTGGCAAACAAGGCCAACAGTCTTTTTCACAGTAGACCGACTACTAGCAGACGTTTTCATATCCATTTTCCTTGTGGTTAACTTGTTCTCTGCTCTCATCTGACAGGAAAGACTGGCTGAGAGGAAGACAATTCTGTTGCGAGCGGCTCAAAGGTACTGCATTACTTTGCTATGAAACTGTTACTTTGATAACATAAAAACTATGGATAGGCAATCTGATTGGCATCTGATTGAACTTAGCGATTTTCCCTAGGTCTCAATGTGCTTTACATTGTACAGTTTGTACATAGTTAGCAAATCTCATTTACCAATACGAATGTATTGCAGCGATTATATGTTACACCCTGGTGTAGGCTAGTTTCTATTTGACCCCATGAGATAGACTTCACAGTAAACCATTCAAACAAGAATGACTGGGCAAACAGAGTAAGGACTGCTTCAACACAACTACTCATCGTTCCATGTCCACAGCTGCAGTTCATGGTTACATTTAATCAATGAAAATGTGTAGATAACCTCTGGTATTGATATTTACTCTCTGGTAGCAGTCCATCACAACCAGTGGAGCAGGAAGCTAGATCCTGGGGGCCACTGGACTGCAACATTACTGCCTCTGAAGTCTGTATAGGAGAGAGTGTATCAGGTTGCATTGTGTAGAGATCTTCATTGAGATTTTTGGGCCCCGTGTCCACCATCTTTCTCGGCTCGCTGCCTGGAAGCGGCCCAGTGACTGTCTGGATTCCCAGAAGGGAGTTAAAAGCTATTTATGGCAGGCTGTGTGTTTCCGTCTCAGTGTCTGTCGGTGTGTATGTGTTTGTTACGGAGAGCAGAACATAGATAAGGACCTGGATACATGAAGTATGGGTTTCTGTATTGCATAACCCTCTGCATCGAGTGGATAGACGTGTAGTGGAATTGTTGTGTGTGTTTGTAGCCAACATGAAGAAAAGGAGAAGGCGCTAAAGGAGCAGCTCTCACACCTTGCTGCCCTCCTGCCAACCCTGCAGGTTAGATCATCATATCTCTATATCCCCAGGCCTGTAATTAACAGTGTAGGCCAATAACTAGTTGTTACCTAGTTGATACCCATAAATACATTTGACAGTGGTATAGTTTTGCCATTATTACCTGGACAGTTTATTATTCACAAGCCCTCCAGTGTGGTTGACCTCTGACCCTCTCTGATGCCCTCTCCAAGGTTCACCTGGTCACCTGCTCAGCCTTTCTCAGCTCAGCCAACAAGTTTGAGTTTCTGGACATGGGATATGTGAGTACTGGCACTTTATATTCTGAAGAGAATCAAAGATAGAATGGGTAAATTAACCAGAGGTTTGCATCAAACATGGTGGCTCTCTCCTCCACAGCAACTAATGGAAAGGCTGAGGAGGATTGTGAAGCTCCCTCATCAACTGCGACCAGTGCAAAGCAGCAAAGTGAGTGTGGCTTGTCTACTCTGTTCTTACAAAACAATGACTTCAATCCACACTGCCCTTACAAAAAATATTGCTGTTTTGAATCTGCAGTAAAAGTGCAGTAACGGCAGTCGACTGTGGTATTTTGGATGCAGCAATTGCAGAATAACTGCAGTTATACTGCACACTGACTGAAATCTTTTTTTGTAAGGGTGTCATGTACAATTTGCATTTAATACTATACACACAGTAAATGTGTTGTCTCTTCCTTCAAAGAAAGGTGCTAGCCAATCTCTGACCCAGATCATCTCTCTCTCCCTCAGATTAACACAGGCTACAGGGTTGAGTTTGCTCGCTGTCTGGAGCCCCTCCTGCTGCTGGGACAGCGCCGCCCAGCCTCCATTACCGGAGCAACTAGTGTTGCAGCCCTGTGAGTCTGCTTGGCCTTTAACTCTTGTGCAAAATATTCTTCCCTAATCTCTGTCTTTCAGTGTACAAGTGGGGCTTTTTAATGAGACCAAATCTCTGGACCAAATGTTTGCACATATAAAATATGAGATGATCTCCTTGAAACATGAGATATAATATAAACAATTCTTGGAAGCACAACTGGCAGATGGTGATAACCACAGAGAGAGGGAAAGAGACTCCATTATGAGCCCCACTATGTCACCTATCCTGTCTGCCTGTAAGCTCTGGGCACAGACATGCTTAGGCTACGTAACTCACCTTTTTGGTGGCGGTCTTCCTGTTATAGCGGGCGCTAGTCCCGTCCTTTCCGTGCCAGAAATACGGGTGATAACAGTGGGCTGGGCCAGAGTGACCAGCGCAAAGCCAGGGTTCCAGGAAACAGCTTTTTCCAGCAAGGCTCTGTGTCTGTCTGGATATCACAACACAGTCTGGATCCCAAGCAAACCTTGACACACATGACAGTATGTCTCTCAATACACACACATACTGGGGTGTCAATGTATTTGGCTGTATAAGATACAGTGAGGATGACTGGACCCAAATTCAAGGACTGAGCTTACACTGAGCTTAGCTGTTACCAGAGTTTTAACAGAATCAAAATGTCCCCTTCCAGAGCCTTGGTTCCTAGTTGGTGTAAGCTATAGTTGTAGGTATTTGACACAGACATAGAGATTCATTTGTTTTCAAAATGGACACATTTGTTCATTCAGATGCAGACTCTGTCCCTGTCCATGTAGACACAAGGGACGCATGCTCCCTGACCAATTTTCCACATCAATCACTCCCAACTGTTCACAGGTCTGTAACTCCCCCTTTTCCCAAACCCCCAACATACTGACAGTCCTCCCTCCCAACCAGTGCCCCTTCCATGTAGGATACGGAGTGGGTGGGGACGGCACTGAGCAGGCTGGCACTATTTTTATCAGAATTTCACAGAACTCTCCAGGATTCATCTGGTAGCTAGGCACACAGGAGTGGCGGGGCCAATTTGTTCCATGCCACTGATGTCACTGCTTTTGCCAATGTCTTAAATTGGTATCAGTGGTGGGGGCAGCAAGTGGATGCTCAGAGGACTAAATGCGTATGGCAGGGTGAGAAAGAGACACTCACAGCAAACAATTAGAGACTCACTCTCGGGATAGTTCTACTGCTGTATCAGGGCATGTGCCAAGCAAGAAATCAGGACTGAAAGCATTCCAGGGCCCAGGTAAGCTGCATGTCTTCCCCAGTTGTGTGCCGATAAACTTTTCCGTAATTATAGAATATCTGTCTTTACCAACTGGCTAATGATATTTCCACCTGTTATATATTCCAGAGTATATTCCGTGTTTCATTGGTATGATACATAGCCCTCCCTCATTTGTGGACAATTGTAAACTATGACAAATATTTGGTTAAAATTGTAAGATTAAGTGTTAGGAAAGTCTGTTAAAGTGGTCTACAGTATTACATGAATCTATTACTCCAGTGGTAGTGGTGTTGGTAAGGAGTGAGGGAAAGGCAATTCAGGGCCCGCTGTCTGTCTGTCCTGGTTGTCTGTCTGTCCTGGCTGTCTGTCTGTCCTGGTTGTCTCTTTGTCTTAAAGCTCACTGGAGACGGGGAGAATTTTATGTTTCCTGTTCAGCCGGGTCTCAAAAGCGACTCAAGTACAGTCTACAATATTTATAATTTCCATTTGTTGCAAATACAGTACATGAAGCAATGGTTCTATTGTTCAAAATGTTATAGCAAAGTGATTTTCTGAACTGGAACTCGGGCAAGCAAATGTTTTACATTGTTAGTTGTAAACATGGTCTTCAGAATGCCATTATCGGAATAGCCTGTGTTGAGTTATGGTTTTGAGGTGCACGCTTCAACTATGAATCACTCTCTCTGGAACATTAGCAGTGAGAACACCTGAATATAATATTGAACATGAGGGACAGTATATTTATATAAAATGGGATAGATAGGCTGTAAAACGTACTCTCTGATATATATATTTAGAGCCTTAAATAAATAACTGTTACTTAGGACGAGGCTTCCCGATGAATGATGCCCTGTGGTTTTATCTCCCCTCCCTCAGGCTCCATTCCCCCTTCTCCATGTCGTGCCGCTCCCCGTCCCTCAGTGACATGCCCCTGGGCTCGGCCGCGGGGAGAAAGTCTACCTCCCACCGCTACATCTGCACCAAGGTCCTCCTGGCAGAGGGGGGCGACACACCCTTTACTGAGCACTGTCGCAACTATGAGAACAGTTACAGGGTGAGTGACATGACCACAATGACAACAACTATGGGTAGAGCGACTTGGCCACTTCACTTGTGATAGGGTGTCTGTGACAGTGTTGGTGCGTGCGTGCGTGCGTGCGTGCGTGCGTGCGTGCGTGCGTGCGTGCGTGCATACATTCATCTGTGTGTTTGACCCAGACCCTCCAGACTGAGATCCAGAACATGAAGGACCAGGTACAGGAGCTACACAGGGACCTGACCAAACACCACTCCCTCATCAACACAGACACCATGGGGGAGATCCTGGACCGCTCCCTGCACATCGACGGACAGATCTCCTCCCAGTACTCCTCTGTGGAGACCATGAGGGCTCTGTTTGAAGAGGTACATCCACAGGCCTCATATCGAACAGCAGCAATATGTTTAGGAGGTCAAGCAGCTTATAGATCCTTTAATATATCCTATGTTTTGTGCACATGAATGACTTGGCCTTGTGAATGATTTGGCCTTATTAAAGTAAGTAAACCATATTTCCCTTTTAGATTTGGGAGGAGACCTTTCAGAGGGTCACTAATGAGCAGGAGATCTATGAAGGTAAGGTTCACCCATTAACTAAACATCAATCTGTTGTATGTACTGTATGTACATTTGGACATGGTAACATACATCATGATCTAATCCCATCTTTGGATGTGATGCATGTGCTTTGTTCTGTACTTTGACATGGCATTTGTGTTCGACCACATTCTAGCACAGCTCCACGACCTGCAGCAGCTGAAGCAGGAGAACTTGTATCTGACCACCATCGCCCGACAGATTGGACCATACATCCTGTCTATCGCCAAGGTTAAAGAGCGCCTAGAACCAAGGTAATAATGATATACGGTTCCCTTACAAACTACAACTCCATCGATACAAAATACAGAAATTCTATGTCAAATATATAACTAAGTAAAATACTGGTCAAACCAGATTTCAGGAGCCCAAAGAGCTTCATGATGACCGCACAGAAACCATGCTGAAAATCTATGAGGACACCTCTATGGCCATGGACGCACAACACAGGTAACTCGCAAACACATAACTGTTGTTAGTCTGTATACTACAGATAATATAAATAATGACCGGAAACTGGGACAGATTCCATTTTATAATCATGAAGGTGTTGAATGCACTATCCCAGCTATGTACCCTCTCTTTGTTTTCCTTGGCAGTGAAGACCACACCTGTCCCACTGACAGTGACTGGGAAAAGAACATGGACAACCGCTCCCTTATCATACAGTCTGATGAGGCTTCCATCAAGACCAATGACTACCATTGGCCAGGAAGGCAGACAGCCAATTACAATGAGATGCCATTATAAAGCAGAATGTTACACTTTCCCCTCCCCCCTGTTTCCTGTGTGGCCTCCAGCTCAACACAACAGGACAGGGACAGCATGTGACATTATCCTCTGTTCAGATAGTCGCTCCTGACATTTCATGGTGACATTTCTTGGCAGGGAGGTGTTGTCATCAGCTCAGAGGTAAGTCCTTAGACAAACAGGTCTCAGAGGACTCCACTGACACTCACTGGACTCAATGACTAACAAACTGGAGTCAATGGACTCACTGAGAGGGCGGTGAATCCCCTCCAATCTCACTTGTCAATGTGAAAAGATCAATCTGATGGACCAGTAGAACACCTCATTATGGACTGAATGGATGGAGGATCTGGAGTTTTATGCTGAGGAAGTGACTGTGACTACCATGTCTCAATCAACAATGCATGGTTTTAGACCTGCAATAACATACAGAGGGAGAGTGCTTCCTCAGTTGATATTTCTAAAATGGTCATATGTTGTTATGCTGTGTTGTCCTGAAAGGGCTATTCGTTTGATTGTATGGTTCTAAAACCAACGGTTGTATATGTATCATATGATCACTAGTTATATACAGTACATAGTGGATTGTATCTGGTGATGTATGGCTTGTTGGTCCTCATCCTCAGGTCATAGATAGTGCTGGTGTGACCTCAGCAAATACAACAGTCAAGTGTAATGATGCACATCAACTTGTGCATTAATCATGGAGAAACTGGGTGAGTATTGTCAGTGTGTTTTCCTTAAATTACCCAAGAATATGCAGCAAATTGGTGAAGTCGAGCTTATGTGAGGGAAGCAATGGCAAAAATGTTGCGTCAGGAGCTGCTCCAGAATCTCCCATGTGTTCAATTAGGTTGAGAGCTGGTGACTGAGACGGCCATGGCATATGGTTTACATCGTTGTCATCCTCATCAAACCATTCACTGACCACTCGTGCCCTGTGGATGGAGGAATTGTCATCCTATGGGGGCATAGCCATGGTAACCTCAATACCCCATAATGACAAATGCGAAAAACTGTTTTTTAGAAATGTTTGCAAATGTATAGAAAACAGAAATACCTTATTTAGATAAGTATTCAGACCCCTTGCTATGAGTCTCAAAATTCAGCTCAGGTGCATCCTGTTTCCATTGATCATCCTTGAGATATTTCTACAACTTGATTGGAGTCCACCTGTGTGATAATTTAAATTGATTGGAGACGATTTGGAAAGGCACACACTTGTCTATAGAAGGTCCCACAGTTGACCGTGCATGTCAGAGCAAAAGCCAAGCCATGAGGTTGAAGGAATTGCACATAGAGCTCTGAGACAGGATTGTGTCGAGGCACAGATCTGGGAAAGGGTACAAAAACATTTCTGCGGCACTGAAGGTCCCCAAGAACACAGTGGCCTCCATTATTCTTAAATGGAAAAAGTTTGGAAACCAGCAAGACTCTTCCTAGAGCTGGCTGCCCGGACAGACTGAGCAATCGGGGAAAAAGGGCCTTGGTCAGGGAGGTGACCAAGAACCCAATGGTCACACTGACAGAACTCTAGATTTCCTCTGTTGGGATGGGAGAACCTTCCAGAAGGACAACCATCTCTGCTGCACTCCACCAATCAGGACTTTATGGTAGAGTGGCCAGACAGAAGTCAATCCTCACTAAAGGCACATGACCGCCCACTTGGAGTTTGCCAAAAGGCACCTAAAGACTCTCAGACCATGAGAAACAAGATTCTCTGGTCTGATGAAACCAAGCTTGAACTCGTTGGCCTGAATGCCAAGTGTCACGTCTGGAGGAAACCTGGCACCATCCCTACGGTGAAGCATGGTGGTGGCAGCATCATGCTGTGGGGGTGTTTTTCAGCGTCAGGGACTGGAAGACTAGTCAGGATCGAGGCAAAGATGAATGGAGCAAATAACAGAGATTCTTGATGAAAACCTGCTCCAGAGCGCTCAGGCCCTCAGACTGGGGTGAAGGTTCACCTTACAACAGGACAACGACCCTAAGCACACAGCCAAGACAACGCAGGAGTGGTTTCGGGACAAGTCTCCGAATGTCCCTGAGGGGCCCAGCCAGACCCCGGACTTGAGCCCGATCGAACATCTCTGGAGAGACCTGAAAATAGCTGTGCAGCAATGCTCCCCATCCAATCTGACAGAGCTTAAGAGGATCTGCAGAAAAGAATGGGAGGAACTTCCCAAATACAGGTGTTCCAAGCCTGTAGCGTCATACCCAAGAAGACTCCAGGCTGTAATTGCTGCCAAAGGTACTGAATACTTATGTAAATGTGATGTGTTTTTTATTATTTAATAAATCAGCAAACTTTTCTGGAACTGTTTTTGCTACGTCATTATGGGGTAATGTGCAGATTGATGAGGATTTAAAAAAAATCTATTTTAGAATAAGGCTGTTACCTAACAAAATTTAGAAAACGCCAAGGGGTCTGAATACTTTCCGAAGGCACTGTATGTGGAAGTATCTGCTGTCAATATACTTTGAATCGCTCATTAAGTGTTTTCATTATTGTGTCAGTTACCTATAAATATTTATCTGGTGTAAATACGATTCCTTATTTGTCCTTTCCCATTTTCTTGTATGTTTCTTTTTTTGTTTGTCTGTTGAAGACATGTCCAGACAAAAACGTATTCCCATATTATAAGAAATTCGTTGCTTCACCAGTAATTAATATCCCCTTTGTATTGTGGATAGAAGCAGGAATGACCTCTATGCAGGAAAACCAGGCCTACATACAGATGGATGATGTAGAGCAGAGGGTGAAGGTTATTTACGTTACAGTATGTGATTTTAGGTCTGTTCAGCCCCGCTGCTTCTCAGAAAATATTCAGGTCAGGCTGAACCTACAGAACAGGGCTGTCTCTCCTCTGCAGAGGAGTCAGGGGTGCACACTCATTAAAAACACATTTGTGACAGCAGAGTAAAGACTGAGTTTGCTGCTCTGGCCATCCACTGCCTCCCCGTGGTTGTATATCATCTCATTGAACATCTAAACCTTGTTTCATCCCCTGTCCACTATAGAGGATATTGATGACCTGTGACTGATCCCAGCCAGGTGTTGAACAGTAATTGGAATCAATGTTGATCCCCTTATCACCACGGTGACAGGTGCTGGGGCAGTCATAGAAAAATGTCAGAGGGCAAGAGAGTAGTCCCATGGGATTGTGGATCCTCAAGGAAAAAACACATCTCACTAACACCAACGGAACCTCTTCACATACGCACACGTGCGCACGCACAAACTAACACACAGGCTCACTGACAATGTCAATGCAAGTCAATTTCCTTCACTATTCCCTGTCTCTCAGCTGTATAATTGAAGGCTGTCTCTCAGCCTAGGGTTTCTAATCTGATCCCTGTCTCTCTGAAGGTCACACTGTCCTCGGTCTCCACGGCTACAACAGGGAGCTCAGATGCTGATGGAACAGAGTGACAAGAACACACTGACCAGTCCACACAGGAGAACCACACACCCACTGGATTCACTGAAACTAGGGCAGTTACACACACAGTATGGGTCACACACACACACACACACACACACACACACACACACACACACACACACACACACACCAGCTGGAGTGATAGGTCTTTTTCCAGCTCCCGCCGTTAACATGCGTCATCCGTCCTGATCTTGACCTGATATTTTAAGTGTAAACAGACAAGATCACAATGCGCCCTTTAATCGACTACACTTGTATAAAAATGTGGGCACAATTAGAATGTGTTCAAGATCAGGTCAAAGACTGCCTGTTAGAACCAGGTATAAACAGTCTAGGTAATTTGTAAAGTGACTACACATAGATAATAAACAGCCAGTAGCAGCAGTCTAAAAACAAAGAGGGGTGGGGGGTTGTCTCACCTTGCTACTTTAAGATGAATGCACTAACTGTAAATCACTCTAGATAAGTGTCTGCTAAATTACTAAAATGCAAATGTAAAATGTAATCACACTCCTGTGGAGACAAGATAAAGAGAATGTACAGTAGCAGTATGGTAGCCTCTCAAAGCCACCTGATCCCGAGAGCTTACATTAATGTTGCTCAGTCTGGTACAGCTCTAGATAATACACTGGAACCGTGGCCTTTTCTTGATTTCCTTCTGTAACAGTACAACTTTAGTCCGTCCCCTCGCCCATACCCGGGCTCGAACCAGGGGCCCTCTGCACACATCAACAACTGACACCCACGAAGCATCGTTACCCATCGCTCCACAAAAGCCGTGGCCCTTGCAAGGGGAACAACTACTTCAAGGTGTCAGAGCAAGTGACGTCACCGATTAAAACGCTATTAGCGTGCACCACCGCTAACTAGCTAGCCATTTCACATCCGTTACACTTCCATCTGCCTTTGACTGTCGCAGTACGGAAGGAAGTAGGAGAAAACAGGGAACTGTTGACCCTTCCTATCAATGACCTCGCATAGTATACTGTACTGTAATACTGTATGTCTTGTATGTGAGGCTGACAAGGTGTGCAAAGTGAGAAATGTTCTATAGGGAACAGCCTTACTGTCATTCCTTCTTCTTTTACACATAATCCTTGCAAAATTCCAAAGTAATGCTAAAACAAACAAAGGAGAAATTGCCTGTTCCACTTATGTATGCAGACGGTCTTGTTCCAGCTGTAATATAACAATAAAACCCAAATCCCTGCAAAATCCTTCACCATTGGATGTCATTTTGAATTAGGTGATCAGTCCAATACTGATGAGGCATTTCTTACAATGCTAAAAATCCATACTCTTATGGCTTCGGAATTCACTCACAGTAACATCTGGAGGATCGTTGCTAACGCAATGAAAGACCTGACAAACAGTGCTCTTTTTATTGCTCAGAACAAATGCAGTCACTGTGCCCTTGACTGGGAGGGATCACAGGTGTGTGTGTCAGAGGATGTGTCAACCCAGTAGCACACCATGCAGGACTCAGGAGACAAAGCCCAGCAGTCCCTATATTAATCATCAGCTAGTTGGGGCTGACAGCCCCTGCTCTACTCCACCTCCTCTTCCCCTTCCTCCTCCTCCAGCCTCCGTTCTCGTTAGGAGCTCAGCAGGAATGAATCATTAACAGATCAGTTACTCGTTAATTAAGACCTCTCCCAGATGCTCTCACAGGGGGAGAGAGAAAATAAAGAAAGGGAGAGAGAGAGGAAGGAGAAAGGCACTCAACACTGAAGCCAGCATGTGGTGTGATATGGGTATTTCAGAGACGAGGAGCGATCATATAATTCCTATAGAGGCACTTCTTCCTCAGAGATCCAGTGGAAGCTACATGAACAAAAATAAGGCTTATGCAGCCTTAGCCAACCTGATGACAATGAACCATACAAGGGTTAACACACAGCGGGTACCAGGTACTTTCAATTCCAGGAGGCATAGATTATCACTCCAACTACATCTGGTTCATACAGGAGAGGTGGTAGACTATCAAGCAACACTACTGATGTGTGATGATCACAGGCCAATTTTAAGTCACATGCTGTTTCTCTTCTCCCATTTGAAAAGTGCACTGGTGCGGCACTCCACACAAGTGTCAGGAGAAGAACTGCATACCAGATTGATTTCTCCCCTAATAGCCAAATCCTGAATTCTTCTTAGATTCCTTAGATTTTCT
The DNA here is from genome assembly GCF_023373465.1 of Oncorhynchus keta. NCBI lineage: Eukaryota > Metazoa > Chordata > Actinopteri > Salmoniformes > Salmonidae > Oncorhynchus > Oncorhynchus keta. Next base: position 18,739,940 of record NC_068441.1, read on the forward strand.
GTTCAAATCTACTTTCACAATGTATAACATATAATACCTACAAGATAAATACAGTTGAGTGTGAAAAGGGCAGGGCTGTAAACCAATGTAGACCTGTGTCCTATCCAGTCTATTATATTCTGATCAATCAAAGCAGTGTTGGGGCTGTGGAGCCGCCGCTCCTGACAGGGAATATCAGGGCCAAGGTTAACAGAGACATGTCTGAGAGGAGAGAGACAGAAACAAAGAGAAGTGAAGAAGAAATAGAGGGGGAGAGGGAGAAATTAAAAGGAAGGAGCATGATAGGAACATCATTAGGGAGATGGTACCGCCTGTTTTGGGGATGGGGGTACCTTAATAAAAACGACTTCATACTGCACTATAAAATGTTCAAGAAGAGTTCAAGTGGGTTCTATTATAATGCCTGTCAGACAGGCTCTCTGATAAAGAGTCAATGAAAACAATTTAGCCAACGGTAGGCATGTTGTGTTGTGCACTGTGAAAGAAACAGTGATCTGTGCTGTTCTGGCTATGTCCTATATAGAGGCAAGTGTAAAACATCCATTGTTTGAGCTACAAAATTGTTTAATTGTCTAGTGTTTTCATAGACAAGTGCAAGGGGTATAGCATTTGCAAGGAGCTTAGCAATACTTTTTAAAAGTACATTTTGCATGCAATTCTGTCTACCCTGGATAATTCAATTAAACACTCCATGAACAATGTAAATGATATGTTAGGTGTCGTGTTTTTATTAACTTGTAGATAGAATTTCAAGGTGGTGAATGTTTGGATTCACCCATGATACTTAAATCAACGTGGCTGATAACTCAGATCAATAAAGAGTTTGTTTGATCAAGAGAACAACTCAACACTGCTGGAACATACAATGACTGTGAGGGAATTTATGTGTAAGACTAAGAGTTGTGTTCTTTGGCAAAGGCTTAAGTGCATTTACATATGAAAGACAATTATTTATTTCAGCTTTTATTTCTTTCATCACATTCCCAGTGGGTCATAAGTTTACATACACTCAATTAGTATTTGGTAGCATTGCCTTTAAATTGTTTAACTTGGGTCAAATGTTTTGGGTAGCCTTCCACAAGCTTCCCCCAATAAGTTGGGGGAATTTTGGCCCATTCCTCCTGATGTAACGGATGTGAAACGGCTAGTTTAGTTAGCGGTGTGCGCTAAATAGCGTTTCAATCGGTTACGTCACTTGCTCTGAGACCTTGAAGTAGTAATTCCCCTTGCTCTGCAAGGGCCGCGGCTTTTGTGGAGCGATGGTTAACGATGCTTCGGGGGTGGCTGTTGTCGTTGTGTGCAAAAGGTCCCTGGTTCGCGCCCGGGTATGGGCGAGGGGACGGTTTAAAGTTATACTGTTACACTGACATAGCTGGTGTAACTGAGTCAGGTTTGTAGGCCTTCTTGCTCGCACACGCTTTTTCAGTTCTGCCCACAAATTCTCTATGGGATTGAGGTCAGGGCTTTGTGATGGCTACTCCAATACCTTGACTTTGTTGTCCTTAAGCCATTTTGCCACAACTTTGGAAGTTGTGAACACCATCCCAACTGTGAAGCACCGGGGTGGCAGCATTATGTTCTGGGGTGCTTTGATGCAGGAGGGACTGGTGCACTTCACAAAATAGATGGCATCATGAGGAAGAAAAATGGTGGTTATTTTGAAGCATCAGTCAGGAAGACATCAGTCAGGAAGTTAAAGCTTGGTCCCTCAGCTTTTTACCAAATCAGAGGCAGGGTGGCGCTTTGCTATTATTTCAACTGCAGATTATAGCTTTAACCCAGACGGTATGGAAGGCACCAATCCACTGGGCACACACACTGGTTGAGTCAATGTTGTTTCCACGTCATTTCAATGAAATTTTGTTGAACCAACATGGAAAAGACATTGAATTGACATCTTTGTCCAGTGGGAAGCATCTCATACTGTGTGTTCAGACAGAGATACAAGTCTGATTTCAAAAAGTACACTCACAGTGAAAGTATGTCACAGTACCATTGCAAAACAAATGACTCGCATGTGACTACATGTTGACCTTCTCATGACACTCCTAATCCTGAAACAGGAACTACCCTTAGAGGGTTATGTTCAGTTTCACAACAAATAGATCAAATTATTTAAGTCCTTCCTGAAAGCTGCAATGCGTGTCATGTTACAGTCAGATGGGGAAGTAATACTAGAAACATCGAGGAGATGGTGGTGCTGAGAATAGCTTATGGATAGCTTACAGTATCATACGGTTTAGTAAAATAACACAAAACCAGAGCACTGGTTAATCCAAACACTGACAATAATACTGTTGGAAACATGTCATGTCCATCTTTCAGGGTTAAGACCAATGGTCCCTCTAAGGTTTTTCATCACTGAGCAAATTTCAGGTCTGCTGAGTGCAAACTTGAACATTGTGAGAATTCTGTGGAACCTCCGGCACGCGTTTACTGTGAACACTGAGGCTGTACCCAGCTTTAAGTTACAGTTATACCAGTGTTTAAGTAGGCTACTGTGGCTATTTGATGATAATGTAGGCCTTCCAGAGTGGCCAACCATAAAAAACAAGGGAGAAAATGCATCCCATGACATGCTAACATGGAAATAGCTGTTGTATCATTCAGTCTACAGTAGCAATCAAAGTATAGTGTTCAATGTAGGCCTACAGTTTAAATAATTTGAGAGTCGCTCTGGATAAGAGCGTCTGCTAAATGACTTAAATGTAAATGTAAAAAAAACATGAAGGGCTTGACATTAATCTGTCTATCTACTTGTCTTTCAGACAAGTGACTTACATTTAGTTGTGTTGCTTGATGCAAGAAATTACTTAACAAAATAAAATGCACCATTATTCCCATATAAGAGAATCAGACAAATTATGCTACCTTCTGCCTATTGGCAACTTAATTTATTCAAGCCTGTCTCAAAATACAACACAGCCCTTTTAAGACTAAAAAAAGCTATTTACCTGACTCTCTTTTTCAAAGATGTCTAGAAGTGCACACATTTTGTGCTCTTGTAGGAAGCAATCACTCCCCCATTGCTGACTACAAATTATATTTGACTGGGCTAATAACTCACTAGCAAAGGATATGAACGAACGTGTACACTGTGCTACATGTAGCTCTGGGTTTGATCTCAAGACAAGCTCATTCTGTAAAAAGAGTCCAGTTCAAAGTGAATGGCACTGATCAATATATGGCAATGGTCTATTTGCATATAGGCTTACTGCAGCTGATTGGTTATGGTGCACCGGTCTGTGTGGAGTACCGGCCTGAGTCTTGCCTGTCAATGCAACAGAATCCTACTCTGACACATACTGACTACAACAGTTTTGCATACCAAGTCTTGCATAGTTTGTTTTTGCTTCATTATGTTGAATTGAAAGTAGATAATATTGTGTTGATTCGATCCCAGTTCCTACTGTAAAGGGAAACATTGACAGGTATTAACAGGGAAAACTAGATAGTTCAGTGAAGTTTAATCTTGTGCGTTTCTGTGCAGGGTGAGCTGATATTTCTTCTGTGAGGCAGTCCCGGGGGAGTTGCCTGCCCACACATACTCGGAGCTTAGGGGGAACATTGGTTATGACAACAAAGATCTTTCTTCAGACATGGCACAAGGATGTCACCACAAGGATGGCACATTCACAACCCCATGAATTAATTGATGTATTTTTTGCTATATGTCGGATCCCAGTAAGACTAGCTGTCACAATTGGCTTTGTCTAATGGATAATCCTAATAAATAAAATAAAATCATAACTTCTCTCATCTGTAGACTAATAAACTGCAGTTTTCTCGAGTCATAGCGAGAGGACCACACCAAATCATCACCTGACTCCAAGTTTACTTCAATATGATGGTTATTAGGCCTATATAAATATTTGACCATAAAGTCGTTTCAGCAACCATTTCTCGCAGAATTAATTTTACACACAAAAAGATCCCACCATAACTTTTCCATCCAGTTATGCGCATAAAGTCATACCATATAAAACAAATCACGACAGCTGTGAAGGAACCAGGAAGTTTCAGTACAATTTGATAAATGTTGACAGATCATTTGTTCTTTCTACATGGTGGGATCTTTTTGTCAGTAAAATTGATTTAAGCGTGAAATGGTTGTGGAAACACCTTAATGTTATGAACCGACACAATCGTAGGAGCTAACTACTAGCTATGTAGAAGTTGGACGGAAGAAGACCTAGTGCTGCTTACCTGAGATCATCACACAGTCCTTCTTCGTAAGTGTACGCAATGCCTTCCTTTGTGTTGGAAAGAAAGGCTGAACAGTTGGTTGTAGCCAAACTGACACTCAAAAAAATGTCTGACCAATGGAAAAGCATCATCCACACCTCTCACTAAATCCCGCCCACAGCTGTGGGGTCAAAAGTGCAAAAGAAGACTTGTGTTTTCACACAACAACAAAAAGTTTTTAAACTTAAAAAAACATTTTTTTTAAGAAGCACTGCAAGCAAAGGGGGCAGTCTAGCCAAAATGGAGCGTGGTTGATAGCGAAATGAAATTTGAGTTTTGGATAAATGTACCTCCATACACTATGACATCACTCACTGATTTTTATTTTCCACCAAAGTCCATTTGGTGGGAACACCACTGGTGGGAAAATGCACAGATTTTCTTTATGCGGATTTTGGAATACTCGCAAGAAAATCTGTCGCCAATTGGATGGAAACCTAGCTAGTGTAGCAAGAGCAAATGATCTGTTGTCCTTTAGAAAATTGTAATGAAACTTTGTTTCAGTAGGACTTTCCTCACAAAAAAACTGTGGATGGAAACGTGGTTAGTGATTGCGTACCATAACATCTCAAATGTAATCACAGCTCTCATTTTACTGTTATGCAGTGACTGAGGTAATTTCAAGTTCTCTCCATATGCCAGTGTATGTGACATTACCCTGAGCATCAAGCATACTGTACATGTCATATTTTACCACGACAGTATGTATTTAGATCAGGACATTATTGGCCCACAGGTGGTGAGGGTAGGCAACAACATCTCCACCCCGCTGATCCTCAACACTGGGGCCCCACAAGGGTGCGTTCTGAGCCCTCTCCTGTACTCCCTGTTCACCCACGACTGCGTGGCCATGCACGCCTCCAACTCAATCATCAAGTTTGCGGACGACACAACAGTGGTAGGCTTGATTACCAACAACGACGAGACGGCCTACAGGGAGGAGGTGAGGGCCCTCGGAGTGTGGTGTCAGGAAAATAACCTCACACTCAACGTCAACAAAACAAAGGAGATGATTGTGGACTTCAGGAAACAGCAGAGGGAACACCCCCCTATCCACATCAATGGAACAGTAGTGGAGAGAGTAGCAAGTTTTAAGTTCCTCGGCATACACATCACAGACAAACTGAATTGGTCGACTCACACAGACAGCATCGTGACACAGACAGCATCGTGAAGAAGGCGCAGCAGCGCCTCTTCAACCTCAGGAGGCTGAGGAAATTCGGCTTGTCACCAAAAGCACTCACAAACTTCTACAGATGCACAATCGAGAGCATACTGGCAGGCTGTATCACCGCCTGGTACGGCAACTGCTCCGCCCACAACCGTAAGGCTCTCCAGAGGGTAGTGAGGTCTGCACAACGCATCACCGGGGGCAAACTACCTGCCCTTCAGGACACCTACACCACCCGATGTTACAGGAAGGCCATAAAGATCATCAAGGACATCAACCACCCGAGCCACTGCCTGTTCACCCCGCTATCATCCAGAAGGCGAGGTCAGTACAGGTGCATCAAAGCTGGGACCGAGAGACTGAAAAACAGCTTCTATCTCAAGGCCATCAGACTGTTAAACAGCCACCACTAACATTGAGTGGCTGCTGCCAACACACTGACACTGACACTGACTCAACTCCAGCCACTTTAATAATGGGAATTGATGGGAAATGATGTAAATATATCACTAGCCACTTTAAACAATGCTACCTTATATAATGTTACATACCCTACATTATTCATCTCATATGCATACGTATATACTGTACTCTATATCATCGACTGCATCCTTATGTAATACATGTATCACTAGCCACTTTAACTATGCCACTTTGTTTACATACTCATCTCATATGTATATACTGTACTCGATACCATCTACTGTATCTTGCCTATGCTGCTCTGTACCATCACTCATTCATATATCTTCATGTACATATTCTTTATCCCCTTACACTGTGTATAAGACAGTAGTTTTGGAATTGTTAGTTAGATTACTTGTTGGTTATTACTGCATTGTCGGAACTAGAAGCACAAGCATTTTGCTACACTCACATTAACATCTGCTAACCATGTGTATGTGACAAATAAAATTTGATTTGATTTGAATGAAGCACAGAATAATATACAAAGGACTCTTACAGTTCACAGATACCCATATGAAAGGAAGACTGAATTGGCTTTGAAAAAACACAATTTAACAAAAACATGGATTCCTTCATGAAACCATGCATTTCCAAGAGAATAAAGTGAGTGCTGTGCTGGCTCTCAGTAGGAGTTGCTCCAGCCTTGGTGTCCCTGGCCTGGTTGAAGGGGTTGGCTGAGCTGGTTGTCTGGTCCTGCTGGTCAATGGACTGGTAAGCATCTCTGTTTCGTGTTACACTGGGGAAGCCTGCTGTGCAGAGATTAAACAAAAGGTCTTGAAAATAAAGTTACTGGTACAGTACATTATATCAAAGAAACCTGTTTCACTTCACTGACATTCATTCATATACATTCACGGTGACATACTATCACGCCAAATCCAGGATGGCAGCATGTCAAGTCGTTTGTCTGTGACTAGTATATTTTAACCTACTAATAACCTATTCATTTATGGTTGAGTAAATCCACAATTTCCTTATTTTGTTTTGCTGGTGTAAAGATTGCGGGTCTCCCTCAACTCAGATACACCCCCCCTCGCTATTTGCACTTCTTTACTTGAAGTTTTCCAAAGTGACCCTATATCTGGCTGGCCTGAGTTCTTCCCTCAGCTTTCCCTCCACAGAGTGTCTAGTCTAAGCTGCTCCTCTTCACTCTCCTCCTGGCTGTCAGAGGCAGCTCAACAATCCCCAACCTGTTTTCTCGATCAACCCCCACACCCAACCTACTCACACACGCACAATCACATACAGACTCATACATACACACTGTCCCTCTCTCCCCTTACCTTGGCCTCCATTTCTTACATCTCTCAGAGAAAATGAACATTTTTGTGGTATTGCTTTGTGCATTGACTTTACTGAACTCCGGAGAAAACGAACATTGTTGCTGGGTGAGTACATCTGACAATGTGCTCTCCCGTCCATTAGACATTTTGTCTGCGGGAACTCGCTCTTTTTCACTCCATCCACTCGTCCATGTGCCGATGCATTTGTGGCATGATGTGAACAGTACGAACTTGTGTCACTACCAAAGTCTAATGGTTTTAAAGGACTGTTTTGTATTGTCTGGAAACCCACTTGTAAAATTTGCTTGCATTTGGTGTCTTAAAAAAGACAAGCCGTGCAAGGTTATTAAACAGAGGTGACTAGTTATTCTTCTTTTGTTAATATAAGGTAACGTGCAAACGTGCAATCTAACCCTAATATGTAATGTCTCCAAACCCCCTCTGATTTTAAAATCTAGATCTGGTTTTGGTATTTTTCATTTAAATGTACACATTTAAATGTACACAGCCTGTTAAAAATTGATGGGGTTAGGATTTGGGCTAAATCAACTGATGCTGATGTAATTGTATTTTCTGAAACCTGGCTCAGCAAGTCTGTTCTTGATAAGGATATTTGTATAAATGGTTACAATGTGTATAGCACTAATCGAGTTAAGAAAGGTGCGGGTGTGGCTATATGTGTAAAGACTAAATTCCTTGTAAGTGTGGCAAAGTCAAACTATTTGCAAACAGTTGGAATTTATTGAATTGAATATTGAGGTTTCAAAGGGTCTCTCTAACTGTGATTGGCTGTTATAGACCCCCCTCTGCTCTCTGTGATGCATTTTCTTCTCTGATGCACCTTATGTCTAAACTTCTTTACAGTGAAATGATCTTGATTGGTGATCTCAACTGGTTGGTGTTGGTTAAAGTCGGTGTCTGATGATTTAAAAATGTTTTGTAATTATATGAATCTTACCCAGTTCATTAACTCACCCAAATCTCTCCAGAGAAATTTACCCTGATTGACTTGAGATTGACAAATGTTCCACAAATATTCTGCAGTTGATGTGTTTTGATTTAAGTGACCATTGTGCTGTTGTTGCTGTTAGAAATACTAATGTTCCTAAGACAAACCCACGCTTTATTCGTAAGAGAAATTTGAAGAGTTTTAATGAGCAGGCTTTCTTTCATGATTTGTTTTATTTTGACTGGAACAAGATTGAGCTTATTCCTGATGTGGAAGCTGCCTGGAAAGTCTTTCATGATGGTTTTCTCCAAATAGTAAACAAACATGCCCCATTCAGCAGGTTCAGAGTTAAAGGGTGGGATAATCCATGGTTTTCTTCTGAGCCGTCTTGTATTATTCACAAACGTAATCTAGCCTGGGCTAAAGCAAGGAAATCATGTTCTGATGCTGATTGGCTTCTTTTTAGGCAGTTACGAGACAAATGTTATTTTCTTCTCAGGAAGGCCAAGTCTGAATATTTTATGTCCGTTACCACTGATAACCTGAATGACCCTAGAGAGTTTTGAAAGGCTATTATATCTGTGTTTGGAAACAGTAATGTTAATGAATTACCGTCATGTGTATCGAAGGACTTTGTTGCTGTATATGACGAAACTGAAATGCTGAATTGTTTCAATGAGCACTTTGTATCATCTGGTAGGCTGTTTGATTCAGTGTCCTCTGTCTCTGTACAACCCTGTGTGGATGAACCAGCGAGAGCTGGTCTAACTTTGAGCTTTTTGCCATTCTCAGTGCAGGGGGTACACAAAGCCCTTGAAATCTACAGATTAGAAAAAGCCTGCAGGTCCTGATCTTCTTGATCCCTGCATTTTAAATCTTTCAGCTGACTTCATAGCTGAACCACTTAAATATCTGTTCAATCTAACCCTGGAATATAATGAAATTCCAAAGATCTGGAAATCAGCATTTGTCCTATCACTTTTAAAAGGGGGAGATCTAACTATTTGAAATAATTATAGGCCAATCTCAAAGCTGTCATCCCTGGTGAAAATACTTTAAACCCTTGAGTGAACAGCTAAGAGTTATTATATACTTATCAATATACAAAATTGAGCATCAGGAAGACACATAGCACAATTACCGTTCCCATGAAGGTTTTAAATGATATCACTGAAGCCCCTGACAAAAAACAGCACTCTCTCACTTTTTATTGATCTAAGGCTTTTGATACAGTTGATCGTGCTATACTGAGGCAGAGATTGTTGAGTGTAGGTCTTTCAGAGCATGCAGTTGCATGGTTTGCTAACCATCTGTCTGACAGTGCACTCAATTTGATGGGTTCATGTCTGTTAGTAATGGTGTGCCCCAGGGCTCTATACTTTGTCCCCTCTTATTCACTATTTATATAAATAATTTAGACAAAAGTACAACTTCACTTTCATGCTTATAATACTGTTATTTATGGTTGTGCCTCGTCTCTCACAAAAGCTTTCCAGAACTTGCAAACTGCTTTTTATACTGTTCAACATACCTTGTGTCAATTGAAGCTTATCCTCAATACTGACTAAACTAATGGTGTTTTCTAAAGCAAGAAAGGGACCTCAACCTTTCACCTATTACTACTTGTCAGGGTAATGATAGTCTAAACCTTTATAAATATCTTGGAATTGTAATTAATGACAGCCTCACTTTTAAACTGCATATTCAACAACTTACAAAAAAAATGAAGCTGAGATTTTATTTTAGGAATAAGGCCTGCTTTTCTTTTGAAGCTAGGAGGCGGCGAGTATCAGCTAAATTTATGCCTATGGGGATATTTTATCTAAGAATGCTTCCACTTAGTGTTTGAGATCAATTGACACCCATTACCATGGCGCATTGAGATTTATTTTAAACCGCAAAACTCTTACGGACCACTGCATTTTAAATACCAGGGTTGGCTGGCCTCCTCTAGTCACTCGTAGGCTCAGTCACTGGTATACTTTTATTTACAAAAGCCATTTTGGGTTTACTACCATTTTATTTGGGCATTTTTATTGTTCAGAAATGTTATGGGTACGCTCTTCGTTCGCAGGACTTAATCCTGCTAACTGTTCCAAATGTCCGAACTGAATTTGGTAAAAGGGCTTTTATGTACTCTGTGCCATCGGCTTGGAACGCCTTACAAAATCATTTTAAACTGGATGACTTGGTGCTGCCTATCTTGGCCAGGACGCTCTTGAAAAAGAGATTTATAATCTCAATGAGCCATTCCTGGTTAAATAAAGTTTAAATAAGAATCACTTAAAAATGTTGATAATTTGAACTCAAGGCTTCTCAAGTTCTGGCTACATATTGATCAGCCGGTAGGACACATTTCTGGATATGGTCAATCAAATCATGCTTAATTGAATGCACTCTTTGAGCCTCAAATAAAAACGGTCAAATGTTCTATTACAGATTTAACATAAAAAGCAAAGACATCAACTTCCATTTTAAGGAGGTTAAATGTTCCTTCAGAAAATGACAAATTACATTTGACGAATTACATTGAATGAGATCAATCTGAAGGACTCCCACACAAAATGGTATCGTGTCTCTGTGTTCAGATGAGCCACAGTCAATGAAGAAGAAAAAATGGAATAGGACATCAACCAGGAGATAATGGACTGAATGTTTTTAAATTCAGACTGCTCAGGAATTGTTTACACTGAAAACCCTGAATATGAGCCCTACAAACACCACATCTCAAACAAACGTGTGGGGATAACCCTACCACAACAGGTTGCAGAATTCCCTCATGATGAAGCACTAGTGCTTACTGAACAGTTTCCCAATCCTTGATGGTCACTCAGACAGGCAGCTGTTTTTTGATTCAAGTGTACTTTGTTTCATTAAACATGGATCGCAATAGCCACGCCGCATTTTGGTCCTCCGATCCTTCTCGCCTCTCCTCTTCAGATGAAGAGGAGGACGACCGTGACAGAATCACCCACCAACCAAGGACCAAGCGACATGGTAAACAGAGGCAGCAGCAACAGCAGCAGCAGGAGAAGCAACAGGTGCAGCAGGAGCAACAGCAGCAGCAGCAAAGGCAGCAGCAGGAGAAGCAACAGAGGCAGCAGCAGCAGCAGCAGCAGTGGGAGAGGCTGCACTATTTGGATAAATGGACTTGGGAGGAGATCCTTGACGGGAAAGGACCCTGGGCGGAGCCAAGGGAATATTGCCGCCCCAAAGCCGAGCTGGAGGCAGCAAAAGCAGAGAGGCGGCATTATGAGGAGCTAGCACGGCAGAGCGGATGGAAGCCCGAGAGTCAGCCCCAAAAATGTATGGGGGGTCTCATAGGGAGTATGGCTATGCCAGGTAGGAGACCTGCGCAAACTGTGCTTACCGGGGGGCTAGAGAGACCGGACAGGCACTGTGTTATGCTGTGAAGCGCACACCAGCGCAGGTGCATAGCCCGGTGCGGTACATTCCAGCTCCGCGTATCGGCCGGGCTAGAGTGAGCATTGAGCCAAGTGCCATGAAGCCGGTTCTACGCAGCTGGTCTCCAGTGCGTCTCCTTGGGCCGGTTTACATGGCACCAGCCTTGCGCACGGTGTCCCCAGTTCGCCTGCATAGCCCAGTGCGGTCTATTCCACCTCGCCGCACTGGCAGGGCGACCGGGACCATTCAACCGGGTAAGGTTGGGCAGGCTCGGTGCTCAAGAGCTCCAGTGCGCCTGCACGGTCCGGTCTATCCGTCACCACCTCCATGCACCAGCCCTCCAGTGGCAGCCCCCCGCACCAGGCTGTCTCTCCGGCTCATCCGTACAGGTGCTCCCGTCTGTCCCGAGCTGCCGGACCCCCTCTGCCCAGAGGCGCCAGACCCCCTCTGCCCAGAGGCGCCAGAACCCTCTGCCCAGAGGCGCCAGACCCCCTCTGCCCAGAGGCGCCAGACCCCCTCTGTCCCAAGCAGCTGCCCCTCAGTCCAGTGGGGTCATTAAATAGGGTCGCCGTGGCTAGGAGGCCACGGAAGCGGACAAGGTGGGGGACTAGGACTACGGTGGAGTGGGGGCCACGTCCAGCACCAGAGCCGCCACCGCGGACAGATGCCCACTCAGACCCTCCCCAATAGGTTCAGGTTTTGCGGCCGGAGTCCGCACCTTGGGGGTACTGTCACACCCTGACCATAGTTTGCTTTGTATGTTTCTATGTTTTGGTTGGTCAGGGTGTGAGCTGAATGGGCATTCTATGTTACATGTCTAGTTTGTCTAGTTCTATGTGTGGCCTGATATGGTTCTCAATCAGAGGCCGGTGTTCGTCATTGTCTCTGATTGGGAACCATATTTAGGTAGCCTGTTTGGTGTTGGGTTTTGTGGGTGATTGTCCTTGTTACTGTCTCTGTGTTACTTTGCACAAGTATTAGGCTGTTTCGGTTTTCGTGTTACGTTTATTGTTTTTTGATTCGTGTGTAAGCGTGTGTGTGCATGTATGCTGATGATTCAAACATATAGGCATCAGCAACCACAGCTAATGAAGTCACTGAAACCCTTAAAGAATTGCAGTCTGTTTTGGAATGGGTGGCCAGCAATAAACTGGTCCTGAACATCTCTAAAACTAAGAGCATTGTATTTAGTTCAAATCATTCCCTAAGCTCCAGACCTCAGCTGAATCGGGTAATGAATTGTGTGGCTGTTGAACAAGTTGAGGAGACCAACTTACTTGACAGTTTACAATGTAAGGTAAGGCCATGGTCAAAACATATTGATTCAATGGTTGTAAAGATGGGGAGATGTCTAGCCGTAATCAAGATATGCTCTGCTTTTTTTTACACCACACTCCAAAAAGCAAGTTCTGCAGGCTCTAGTTCAGTATAATCTTGATTATTGTCCAGTTGTGTGGTCCAGTGCTGCAAGGAAAGACCTAGTTAAACTGCAGCTGGCCCAGAACAGAGC